>NC_090372.1:121108601-121769437 GCF_036365525.1 Heterodontus francisci | reverse complement strand
TATAAATACAAGTTGTCATTGTTAAGTAGACAAAGGTGGTAGCCAGTTTTCACGCATCAAGATACGCGAACAGCAATCGGAATGAATAGCCAGTTACTCTATTTTGGCATTGTTGGTTGAGAGAGGAATGTTAACAATGACAATTCTCTCTGTTCTTCTTTGAAATAATGCCATGAGATCTTTTACATCCACCTGGACAGGCAGTCAGGTACCTCTGACAATGTAGCACTTCCTCAGTATTGCACCAAAGTTTCCCTAGCCTAGCTAAGGGGCTCAAGTTTTAGAGTGAGCTTGATCCCAAGATCTTCTGACAAGAGCTCAACCACTGAGCCAATCCAACATTTATGAACTAGAGGTTTGTGGGTTCAAGCCTCATTGCAGCACTTGAACATTTAATCTACATTGATACATCAGTGCAATATTGAGTTAATGCTGCATTGTCAGACATGCTGTTCCTCAGATGAGACAGTAATTTCAGGCCTCCTGTGCTGCTCCCAAGGTTCAGATGTGTATTAAAGATCTAAGGAACCACCTGAAGAAGGGCAGAGAGATGACATTTTTGGGTTACTATCGGAGGCTTTCTTATGATCTGCCATTGTTACTTCTGTAGAAACTCCAGAATGTAAGCAGCTGCCTATACCATTTTCCTGGGGTTTCTGCCAATCTTCTGCTGTATTACACTGGGAGACCAGGAGAAACCCTGACAAACCTCCCCCCCCTTAGAAAAAGAAAGATGGGAGAAATGAAAGACTGGACAAGCGGAGTTAGTATTTATATTTTTTAATTTCCAAATGGAATAACTTTCAATTATTATTTTTGCATTTTATTGCCATTATAAAGCCATTCCTGATGGGTTGTTTTATTACATAATATTAGTCCCAATGTGTGAAATGGAAACATAAAAAACAATCAGCACAGAAGAAAGTAATTTCACTGGATCTGTCAGCATTCTAAGGATCTATTAAATTCTTAAATTCTTGGATAATTTGACAATGTTTGTACAGACTTAAAAATTTATTTTAAACCTTTAAGTTGCTGTTATGTCCCGTTTTGTTTAAATAGCTGCATTGATTTATATACTGCATCTGCAACACAGTAATCCAAGATGGCTATGTTACTGAACTAATAGCCCAGAGGCCTCGACTATTGATATAAAACACATGAGCTCAAGTCCAACCATGGCAAACTGAAAATTTGAATTTAATTTTAAAAAATCAGGAAGCAAAAAACTGATAAGAAAAGTGATTGTCAAACTATTGAATTGTTATAAATCAACAGGTTCATTCATGTCCTTTAGGTAAGGAAAAGCTGCTGTCCTTACCCAGCCTGGCTGTGACTTCAGTTCACAGCAACATGGCTGAATCTTAACTGCCATCCAAATTGGCTGAGCAAACCACTCAGGTGATCATAATGTTTCAGTGATTCAATAAGAAGGCTCACCACCATCTGTTTGAGGGAAATGGGGATGGGAAACATTTGCTGGCCTTATCAGTGAATCTCACAACCCAAGATGAATTACTGAAAATAAAATTCCCTCCTTTTCAGCAATGGTAAGAATCATATTAACAGCCATACTGTTCTCAACCCGTCCAGAGCAGGAGTAGGATGAATGTTAAAGGAAGTGATCAAAGGTTTGTTAAGGAGGCTTGTGAAGGTGGGGAGAAAAGCTGCGAGTGTATGCCAGCTTCTCGGGCAGTTGCCATGTTGCCTACATTTTGAGGTAGTCCCTGATGGGAGAGCTTTTCCAGCCTCCCTCACAGCTTCAGGGATGGATCCTTGGATGCAAGGGCTACCCACTAAGGACATGGCTACTGATGCCTGTGAGAAACCCTCGCACAGATGCAGAGGAGAGTTACAACACATGCCATGGGACAATGCGAGCGACCATAGAGCAGGCCATTGGTCTACTCAAGAGGAGATTCAGGTGCCTAGATCGATCCAGTGGAGCCCTTAAGTATGCTCCAACAAGGGTCTCACGTATCATAGTGGCCTACTGTGCACTGCACAACCTGTCGATACAAAGGAGGGGAAGCGTTCAACAATGAGAATAGCGAGGAGCATACTGCCTCTTCAGATGATAAGGATGTGGAGGAGGAAGCTGACTAAACATTGCCAGATGAAGAACCCAGGGAAACAGAAGAGACGCCATGAGATACATGCAAGGGAGGCTCGCAATGCCCTTATACATTTGCATTTCCTTTGATCCATACTGCCAGTTGCAGGTTGAGCAATAAAGACTTACCTTAATGCATTCCTTTTGTTGCTTTCCTTCCTTCAGGAGACATTTGTTCAGTGCCCAGGTGTGCAGAGCTCAGCTGGCAAGGTTTCAGACTTGATCCATCGCAGCATGATCCCTTGAGCCCCTTGACAGAGACAGTTTGAAATGAAGCATCAAAGGCCATAAAAAAGAGGAAGGAGATCTTGTGTGATAGAAAATAATCTTTATTTTCCATGACCCCACACATTACATTTTCCATTTACACTGCCCAATTACCCTTGAATCCCTCGTGCTTCTTATTATTTTGCGTGCATTCCTACGCAGTGCTCCCCCTGCACTGTCAGCTGAAGTGGAGGTAGGCTGCTGACCTTGCTGCCTTTTGTATAGGGATGGCCTTGGTGGTTATCCTCTGGATGCCTGAGACCTGGAGGGCCCTAGTATGCTGAGGATCTATTGCACAGAACCAATACCACCCTCTGTCATTAGGCATGAAGGAGGATCTGGCATCACTGGCAGAGGGGCAGAGGAGCAGCTGCCCACACCAGGAACACTCTTGACAGAAGCCCCAGCTGTGGGAGGCAGCCGGTCCTCCTCCCTAGTAAGACAGACATCTGCCTCACTGCTGACCTGAGAGAGTAGAGGACCTGGTAGTGACTCCAGGGCCCCCATTCCCCTCTCACCTTGCCTCTGCTGCCTTGAGCTCATGGTCAAGACAAGGGTATACAGATCAGCATGAATATCCTGCAGACACTGAGCGCTCCGCTGGATGTGACTCTCCATCAAAGCTGCCAATCTCTCAATGGAGGATGCCACTCATGAACCAGACAGAGGCAGTGCAGAGCTCAAGGCCCGAACGGACTCCTTCATCGTCCAAGCTTGGGCATGCATTGCCTCTGGCATCTCTGCCAAATGTTGCCTGACCTCTCACTGCAGCTGCAACATTTCCTGTAAAGCTGGCGACACGAGAAGCACATCATGAGCCTGGAGCTCTGCATGGGCCTAGCCTCCCAAAGTCCTCCGACTGTCAGAGACCTGGGATGTCACAACCTCCGTAAACTGCTTGAGTGCGTATGTGCTGTGTCCACCAGTTTGTGTGCCTGAATTTAACCGCGAGTGCATACCCACCAATATACGAGTATCTGCGCTGATGGAGGGTGCAGGGGTATGAGGTGATGCTAAGTGCTCTGAGGCTCCTTCCTCCCCTTCAGAGGCGGCAGGCTATCCCACAGTCTTGGAGGCTGTTCAAGTTGGCACCGTCTAACCTGCATGACAAAATAGAGACATTGAAGGCACAAGGGCCTCCCCTCCTGACATAGCACACACTCCTATGTCAGAAATCCCTGTAGGCATTGGATACCTGATGAGCAGAATGGCTTCATTGCTGCAGATGTACCCTTGTGCCCCATGACGACTCTATTCACTGTCTTGGGAAGCTGCTGTGTCTCTCCATCCACAATGCTTAGTCCATCCTACTGCCAGCTCCATGGCCTTATCCTCCATCGAGGTCAGGACATGGAGAATGTGCAGCTCAATGCTGGTCTTGGTCCGCTGTCTGTGATTGTATGCAATCCTCTCCTGCAGACAGAGGGATGGAAGCTTTTGGTTCCCCATGAAAGCACTTCCAAGACATCGGCTGGTGGCAGCCCAGCTGTTATTAATGGGGCACACAGATGCCTCCTGCATCCGGCCACATTCCAGGGAACTCGTGACGGTCTCCAATGACAAACGGCCATTTCACTATGGTACAGTCTGTTTGTCTGCATCCCCTGACCTTTTGCCATTTCTGGGTGGGCAACCCCTCTCCACCCAGCACACCCTCCTGTTTTGTCAGATGCAATACCCAAGAGCTGAAGGCATTAAGAGGTCCTCACTTTCACTGCCCAGATGAGGTCATTGAGCCGCTTGCGGCACTCAATCCATGTCCTTGGTGTGACCCCATGGCTGCTGACCTCCTCCGCAATCTGCAACCAGGCTTGCTTGGTCAGGCTCCCAGCTCTTCTCCTCCTGTCCATAGGGAATTGTATATCCTGCCTTTTTCTGGCAGCCTGTAAGAGCACTTGGAGCGCAGCATCATTGAAGTGTGGCCACTCCTATCACTGCAGACAGCGAGATTGAATGCAGGTCTGGCAGCCTTTTCAAACTGGTGCCAGCACCTGCTGCAGTGTCAGCTGATGGTGGCATCTCCGCGTCTACCCCCACCACCAACCACGTAATTGGTCGGCCCCTGTGCCTCATTGCACTTAATTTTCCAGCAGCCGCTGGATCGCATGCGGCCGGCTGCTCCTGGCCCTGATGTAGTGCACTCCTGCTTGCGGTCCCGGTGGCGGGACTGGTGTCCGTCAAACAAAATCTGGCCCCAGGTCCAGCTTGGCAATGAAATCTAACATGTGCATTGTGTATTTTATCTGGAATTATCAGTCCCATTTAACCTTTCATACTGTCATCGTGTTTGTATTATAATAATATAGCATGTGATTTGCACTGTATGGTTTTACAAACATAATCCATGATGCCCACAAATTTTCACTAAAAGATTTTTCAAATTTCCTCATTCCTAATTCTTATTAGCTAAACATTAAATTTCAGAACTCTGCAATGTATGCTTCTTTGGTTTCACTATTCATAATGGAAGTTTCAAAATATACTATTTAAATCTCATATGAAATTCAAATAGAGTTTTTTTTATTTCTTCCTTCTAATATTTGGGTAAATTGGTGGTTTTGGAAATTTATTTATTTATTTTATTTAGAGATACAGCACTGAAACAGGCCCTTCGGCCCACCGAGTCTGTGCCGACCATCAACCACCCATTTACACTAATCCTACACGAATTCCATATTCCTACCACATCCCCACCTGTCCCTATATTTTCCTACCACCCACCTATACTAGGGGCAATTTATAATGGCCAATTAACCTACCAACCTACAAGTCTTTGGCATGTGGGAGGAAACCAGAGCACTCGGAGAAGACCCACGCAGACACAGGGAGAACTTGCAAACTCCACACAGACAGTACCCAGAATTGAACCTGGGTCGCTGGAGCTGTGAGGCTGCGGTGCTAACCACTGCGCCACTGTACCACCCAAGTTTAGCAAGTTTAATTTCTTGATAGTGCACTGGTGAACATGTTCACAAATAAATCCTATTTTTATATAATCAAAAACCTGTTTAAATAAATTAATTCATGACTGGGCTAAAATTCATTACCAGTGTTCAACCAGAAGAAATGAAACTTCTTTATGTGGAAACTATTCTCCACTCTTCTCAGCTCAGAAAAATCTGCCCAGAAATTTTTTTAATCAGAAGTTCAGTCTTTTTACCCCCAAAAATTGTTCCCTTATCTGATAAATATGTATTGTACCCAGGCAGTCAGACACTTACTGTCTTCATTTTTTTTTTACCTCAAACACTGTTACTATTGCAATAATACTGACAATATTGGGCCTATGAATTTCTTCGAGCTGGTCATAGAGTCATAGAGTCGTACAGCATAGAAACAGGCCCTTCAGCCCACCGCGTCCATGCCGATCATAATGCCTATCTATTCTAATCCCACCTGCCTGCATTAATTCCATATCCCTCTATGCCTTTCTCATTCAAGTACCTGTCCAGATGCCTCTTAAATGTTGCTACTGTTCCTACCTCCACCACCTCCTCTGGCAGCTCATCCCAGATACTCACTATTCTTTGTGTGAAAAATTTACCCCTTTGATCCCCTTTAAACCTCCTCCCTCTCATCTTAAATCTATGCCTTGTCCAATTGCAATTAAATTAGTTGGTCACTGGTGTGTAGATGACCCAGTGTAATGCAGACCAACAATTAACCCTTCAGTTACTAACTGAGACATTTTATATTCTCTCTTGATTTCAGTTCCTTACAATGTAAAATATAATGGTTCATAGCATACTATTCACATCTATAATTAAAATATTTAAACTAAAACTATAGTTAGTTTGCAATTTCTTGTGCTGCTTCTGCATTTTACTGAAGCTTATCTTATCAATATGTGAAAGAATTATCATGGGTGTAAATCAAATCTTTAACATGACTGGAGAGAAATTTTAAGTGTTTGTGCTGACATGAAGTAGTGCCAGTATCATAATGCTGCTGCTCTTTAATGTATCGCAAGCAAATGCTGTATTCTACTTTCCCATCAGTGGATGGAATACAGCAATATTCATGACATACAACAGTAATAATCTGCAAGGAACAAGGCAAAATTCATTCTTTTGATTTTTGTGCCAAGTAGTTCAATGGAAAATGGTTGGTTGCATTATATGCAAGTCATGCCCTGAGGGTGTAAGTCCTAAATTTCCCTTGTGAAAATCTAACTTTAAATTTCTTTTACATGTTACTACAATCTTTTGCTGTGGGAATAGCAGTATGTTTATTACTTTTAAAAATGACAATCCTGCTGACTTTGGTGCAGCAGAGCACTGCAAGTGATTTTTTGTTTCACTGGTTACCATTCGTGGTCATGTTGCACAGCTTCTTGCTGTAGTAATGTAAGGACCTACAGATGTTACAACACTGCTTCACAGTTTGTCATACAATAAGAGTTGGTTGGTCATTGTGGAGACATTGAACAAAGAACAGGCACCTCAAAGAGATGTGTCACCCCAGACCTCCCTCTTACTTCTTCTGTGTCTGTACCTGGTTTATAGCTTACAGGTGGATTTGGCCATTGCATGGATATCAAAGTGTGGTCCAAGGGGAGTCCAAAAAAGGTAGGACATTGTTTTTCAAAAACGGCAGAATTGAAAGAAAATGGGAAGGAAATAGGCAATTTTAACTCTGCCATTTGCAATCTTTCCTCACAATAACCTTAGGGTAAATCATCAATGCAAAACCAGGTCAGAAGTTCCTTAGACAGCACCTTCCAAACCCACGACCTCTACCAACTAGAAGGACAAGGGCAGCAAATACATGGGAACACCACCACCTGCAAGTTCCCCTCCAAGTCACATACCATCCTGACTTGGAACTATATCACCGTTCCTTCACTGTCGCTGGGTCAAAATCCTGGAACTCCCTTCCTAACAGCACTGTGGGTGTACCTGCCCCATATGGACTGCAGCGGTTCAAGAAGGCAGCTCACCACCACCTTCTCAAGGGCAATTAGGGATGGGCAATAAATGCTGGCCTGGCCTGTGACTCCTACATCCCATGAATGAATAAAACAAAATGCATGCAGATTACATTCTGAACATTACATTAAGCTGATATGAAAATTCAATTGCGCTTGGGCAAGAATGACTCAGCAGGTGACAGTGCAATTTGGATGTGCTGACTTTGCTTTTGTAAGACATAACCTTCTACCCCTTTGACAGGTTACATTACTGTTCGAATGAGAATTACCAAAAATAATGAGAGAACACTCAAAGCCCAAATTAAACACTAACGTCTTTACTGGGTTTCGTTTGAATACCAGTTAATAATACAACATACCCACTAGCAACACCTGTTTGCAATACAATACATCCATTGGTCACAAATACATTACAATGAGTTATAGATATGATCATCCAGCGAGCGGTCACCTCCTGTTGATTGTTCTCTTCAGTAACTAACCATGTTGCTTGACTTAAACACCAAATCACTATTTGCAATGATTTTTATACCTTTCTTTCCAAGATGGCAGGATTTTCATTGACAAGATCATACTGTCCTATCAAAATCTACCTTAGCTACAATTGTCCAATGAGGCATCTAACACTGTTCAAACTGCAATATCAGAAACTGCCTTGACGATGAGCATATGTTTACATTTCCTTCAATAGCTCCATTTCCTCTTGTGGATGTTGCAGATGCTTTCAAGATCTTTATCAGTAAACACAATAGCAGCCTGGTCACACACACATTTTTAAACCACAGGACAATTAAACAATCAGAGTCCCTTAAATTACTGATTTCTTACAAACTGTTGGTTGGTGAATTAAAGACCGGGTTTATCTGATAAAGCATATATATAATAAAAAGCATAGCTTCTTGTGGAATTAGTTTATCTGCATTTTAAAAGAAGACAAACTCTGATGTCATCAATCAGCGTCAGTTTGTCACTCTCGCAGCTTTTCAAAACACTTTGGACCACTTAGGCCAGCTAAATTAGCATTTTTAAAAGATGATCAGTCTCTTATCTTCATGTTTTCAGACACCATGGTTCCATGTTTTTCTGTACGTTAATTTTCTCCAAAGTTCTAACTCAGCATCAAAGTGAACCATAGCTTTGAAGTATGTCTGTTTATTGGTTGCAATTCGATTTTTATGACTTCTCTGCTTTTTCCTAAACACTCCACAGCCTTAAAGTGTGTTTTCACCAATAATTCTGTTTATCTTTAATGAAAACAGTTTTCAGCTGTTAGGAAGCTCAAATCCCTTTTGGCCTTTGCAATGCATGCTGGTTAGGTCTGGTCAGTTTTCCGTATACCTGCACAGCATAGCTTCCTGCATTTAATTTAAACTATCGATGCTCCTGGGTTGGTTAGCCTTGCAAGTCTCAGTCACAAATTTTGATTAAAGAAAATATAACTGTTTCTTGCCCTTTGTATAGTTACTAGCCTGAGGCTGATCATCTGACTACTTGCTATCTTTGTTGTTGTGCCTTCCCTGCCCTGTCACTATTTTTTGCATATGTTTCAATGCTACATTGCTCATTAATTACAGCTCCATTTTATGCACTGGACTGGGAGGACCATGGTGTTGCTTACTGGTTGTGCTGGGCCCAACATTTAAAGCTGTTATAAATTTGTCAGTCTTGCCCATCTGGGGCCTTTTTTCCATGAGCTATAGTCACAAAAAATGGTTTAATTGGCTGTTTTGGGGATATGTAAGTCCAGATTAGCATGCACAAACCTCTGTGGATATGAAAATCAGCAAACAGAGGAGAATCCAATTACTGTTAATTAGTAAAAAGCAATATAAAGCCTCACAACTATGTCACTAAGTGACATCATGATTAGATTTAGCGGCAGCAAGATTTTAGAAAAGTGCAACATCCCAGGTGTGTTCCCAGAATAGGGAGCAACCACATGATTTAGAAGTAGAGTCTTTGAGCACAAGTGTAAGCCTGTATCTAATTCTTTTGGAAGCTGCACTGCACAATGAAACATTGCAGCAGCATGAACCTCTTTTGACTTTGGTTTATTTCAGATACCTGCAGTGGTCATATCTGTGAGATTATAAAGGCAAACATGTTGTGTTGTGTGGCTTGAATGATTCTTGTTTTTGTGACAAGGAGAGATTATTCTGTATGAATAGGAGGGCTCTCCTGCCCCTACTTGCCCCTACAAGCCCGCTGGGAGGCTGCCAGGGTTTTCCCCACATGCTGGAACAACCCCCTGCCACTGGTAAAATGCCAGTGGCAACGAGAAGAGGCCCTTAATTGACCACTTCAGTGGCTCAATTGGCCTCTGAGTGGAATGACCATCTGCCATCTTCCCTGCTGCTGGCAAGATGGCATGGCGGCGGGAAGATGATGGCCACTCCACCCCTGCCTTCCCTTGCCATTTTACCAGGCCACCCCCTGCCCCTCCCCCCCATCTCCTCGCCTGTCACCAGAGGGTTGGTAAAATTCAGCCTGTGGTTTCATTTAGTAAATATGCTGATGATCTGTCATGGCGTTATAAAATCAATTGCCTACCACCCTGATTGCACAAAGGTCCAGCTCCCTTCCATTAACTCTTCCTTCATTCAAATTTCTTCATGCCACCTTTTGTTACATCAATAATAGACTCTTTTTGTTTTCTCGGGTAAAGGGATTGATATTCAGCAGGTTTTGCTGACGTATCCTAAGGTGGATGTGTTCCTATAACTGTATCTGGTGGCTGGTAAACGTTTTGGACTTCTTGCTGCCCTGCACTTTCCCTCTGCCCTTAAAAACTACAATAGCAAAATCCTTGATATTGGAGAAATAAATGAACAACGTGGATTTGAGTAGTGGCACAACCATGATTTGCATCAACTTATTGAATTGATTAATCAACAACTTTGGATTCACAACATCTTCAGGAAGCATTTTGTGCTTAGCATAATTGTGCTTTCCATATCTTTTCTGCAACTTAAAGCACTGTAGGACAGAGCTAGAAAAATACAATTTCTCATAGAATAAGACTCTGAAGGCAAAGAATTATTGTCAACAGTGATGTTATACGATCGCTGAATACACTCATCAGTTTTCTCTCCAGTATCTTGATGGAGCCATTAATCCATTTTAAATTAATAAATTAAAACAGATGGAAAGGGAATTTGACATGAGGCCATTAAGTATTGTATGATAACATCATTGACAGTAATTCTCAGGCTTAAGTGAGGAAGAATTGAAATATGGTATAGATACAGTTTTATTTTAGGCTTGTACAGGTATTAGAGATGAGTCTTGATAAAATCATGGAAATTACAGCATAGAAGGATGCCACTCAGCTAATCGTGTCTGTGCTGGTATTGTCTGTCTGTCTGTATCTCTGTTGTCCCATTTCCCTGCCTTTTCTTTGTGTTCATTTACATAGAATTACATTAAATTTACAGTACTGAAACAGGCCATTTGCCCAAATGGTCTATTTCACTGTTTATATACTGCACAGACCTCCTTCCCACACTGTCCTCCCATCTCCTCTTTCCCTCATAAGTTGGGATTTTTATTTTATTTTAAGTTGGGCGGGAACGGGGCAGGTGGCCACTAAAACCTGTCCCTTGGGTCGACGTGCCAATTTCCCATAACGAAACCAGCATGCTAAAAGTTTAAAAGGCTCGACCGAGAGCTGGAGGAGCCAAACCACCAGATATCGCTAAATGGCCAGTTAAGCCACTGAACAAGCTTGTCAGCTCGTTAAGGGCCAGTTTTGAATTTTCTTTTGGAGGCACAGGATCCAGGCTGGGTCTGAACCAAGACAGGGAGGAAGAGGCACAAACAAATTGAGGAGCCAGACAGAATGGTGGGAGAGCATCAAGAGGCTGTGTTAAAGAGGGAAGGCTCAGGTAAGGCCCTCAAACACAGGCAACCAGTCCCACAGTCAGAAGAATTATCTGTCATATCTCCTCACTCTTGGCAAGGGCATTTTGGGGGAGTTGGCTTTCCGGGGTGTGGGTGGACAGGTCCCATTGAGTACGGGCCTCATGGGTTCATGAGAAGGGGAGGGTTCAGGAAGACTTCATATTCGAATTGAAAGGAAGACACAACAGGAAATGGGATTAAGCTATTCCGAGACAGGATCGACTGGCAATGAGGAGCAGCATCTGCAGGACCAGAGGCAGATCCATGGGCAACAGGGATGCAGGGGTTAGGAATGAGGGACAAGAAGGCAACAAAGGTGATACCCTCAGCAGAGGGTCTACCGCCAGATGACAAGCTACCTGGACATGTTAGAATGTCGCTGCTGTTGAAGGCTGTGCCTGTCCAGGCAGATTGTTGCTGACGTGAGCCCTCGTTATCCAAGGGTTAACCATGGCCTACCCATGGCTGTAAAGGTCACAGTGGCCTTGCACCTTTTTGCAGCCGGGTCTTTCCAAGCAGTGATAACAGACATTGGTTCCATTTCTCAGGCAGCAGACCATCATTGCATCACAGAGGCAATGGATGTTCTGCTTAAGAGGGCAGGGGATTACATTGAATTCAAGGTGAATAGCAGCACTCAAACTTTAAGTACAGTGGGATTTGCCTCAGTTGCTGCATTCCGTCTGGTTCAGGGGATCATTGATGCACCCATATGGCCATCAAGGCATTGACTGACCAGCCAGGGAGATTCCTCAACAGGAAGGGATTCCACTCTCAACGTTCAGCTGGTATGTGACCACAGCAATAGCGTTATGCCGGTGCGGGCATGCTATCCTGGTAGCTGCCATAACTCCTTCATTCTTTGACAATCACAGGTGCCGCAGCTGTTGCTGGAGCCATCGGAAATCTGTGGATGGCTATTAGTGGATAAGGCTTATCCTGTGATGGCTAATGACTCCGGTGCATTACCCTGCCACAGAGACTGAGAGTCCCTACAACCGATGCAACCTGAGCACATGGGTCATCATTGAGCAGGCCATCGGCCGCCTGAAGATGAGGTTCCAGTCAGGTGGTGCCTTCCAGTACACAGCCTCAAGGGTCTCACACATTCTGGTGGTCTATTGAGCACTTCATTACATGGCCCTCCAGAGAGGTGTGGACCTTGAAGAGGGATGAGCACTGGAACGGCACAGCTCCTCAGAGGAGGAAGTGAATGAGGAAGTGGAAGAAGCCAAGGATGAGGAGGAGATGATAGAAAAGTGGAGAATGGTCACTATGCTTTGCTAGGATGTCACCATGGTACACTTAGGAGGCAGAGTCCTTATCAGGATGGCAGGGACGTTAGGACCAGTTTGATCCAGACAAGTTTCACCTGAGTGATACACAGTCTGCAGGACATTTGAAGAGATTCTCCTTCATCTGAGTGAGAGCAAGCATCCGTTAAGAACAGAAGTCAGCAAACTTCCAATGGCACAAGCACTGCAAGTCTCCAGATTCTCCACCTAACACACTCCTTTGCTTCGTCAACACTTATTTTCCCTTCCTCCGACTTGCGCCATGATGATATGAAGACACACAAGTCTGCCTTAGTGCAACAACATGCCCAGTTCTTTATCCAATTACAGTTTAATATTATTTAAAACAGACACATCCAAGTGACCCACAAAGTGACATTACCGACATGGTGGCCTGCATTCACCGCCACTCCTACGAGTTGCTCCACCTGTGGCTGAGGATGTTATGGAGGAAGGCTGCCCACTAGTGCCTGTCTGGGACTGAGATTCCATAGCGGTCATCCTCATCGTGGAGGTGCTGGGGTTGTGGGGTGATGGGGGGTGGTTGGGGGGGCACTTCCAAAGGCTGCTGTGCCGGCATCACTGCAGAGGCAGCCTCTATTACAGGGCATAACTTTACAGACGCTTCATCTGTTGGAGGGGCCATCTCCAAGCAGCATCACTCAGAATGGATGTAGGAACAGCGCACTGACATGCATAGATCGCATGCCACAGTTTGCAGCACTGACCAGTCAGTGATACAAATGGTGCAACGAAGCATGGAGTGGATGCCAGCTGTGCCCCAGCTGGTTGTTCCCTCTAGCGATCACCATCTGTTGCCACCTCAACCCTTTCTTGGCGCCTGCATCCATTCTGAGTAATGCTGCATAGGCTCTCCATGAGGTTGACCATTCTCTCAATGGAGGAGCTCATGCACTCAAAGCACTGAGACATTGTGGAGCACATGAGATAAATGGACTACTTCATTCTCATTCCATGACTCTGCAGTGCCTCAGGTAACTCCGACATGTGGGCACACATCTCATGCTGGTTCTCCAGGTAGAGCTGCCTGTTTCGTGACTCCCTTGGCTCTGCATCTCCACCCTGCTGAGCAAGGCTGCACCTGTCCTCCACCCTCCGAGGGGAATTGGCCACAGTCAACTCTGCCTTCCCCAATTCCCCCTGCTCTGATGTTATGTGTGCTTCACCCTGCGCCCCCATCTCTAATAATGCGAAGGGCCCCACCGAGGTACGAGTATCTATGCTGGTGGAGGATGCACAAAAAAGATGTGACGGTGCAGACTCTGGTGTGTGTTCCTCCTCTGACTCCTCCAGAACAGGTTGACGGTGTCTTGACTGCTCCCCTCTGTGGCTGGCCCCATGGGAGACAAAACAGAAGGTGGTTATGAGAAATAGGCACAATCAACAGATGCTTGAGCTTCATAAAACAATGAGAGGACAGCTTATGCATTGACGGCTTATTGCATGGGACAGATTGCCACACATTCCCTGAACCTGGACATGTTGAAATCTCTTCACCCTGTCTATGTTGGACTCCCATTTCTCCATCTTCAATGTCACGGTGGCTTGCCACTCCATATGGATCAGGGGCCAGCTCCTTGAAATGCATCAGGAACATGAGCTGGGGCACCCCACTGTCCAAGCATGCCCTCTTGCTCTCCCTGGCATTGTTGTTCCATTGGTTTGCATGGTGAAAAAAGAAGCCATTGGGACAATGCCTCTCCATCACCACTTGCAGCTTTTCGTTCACATAGGATGTTGCAGAATTCCCTGTAGCCCACTGTCCAATAGCGCTAGGGATATGAACGATGCATATGGGTCATCAATGCTGCTGTGCACACATCTCTCCCATGGCCAGGAGACCTGTGTGTGCCCTGAGAATGCCCCTTTCTTTTGCATTCTGGTGACTGTTGACCAGGAGGCATGCCATCTGGGTCTATCTTTGGACTCATCTTTCCAGACCTAATCCGGTCATTGAAACGTTTCCTGCACTGGACCCAACTGCTCCTCACCATTCCTCTGCTGCTGATTTCATGAGCCACCTCCAGCCATGCCTTCTTGGTCTGTTTTGCAGACTTTCTATTGCCACTGGCAGGGAACGCGAAGCTTCTCCACACTGTCACTGCCTCCAGCAGCACCTCAAGTGAGGCATCAAACGCGGGATTGTTCTGGTACAGGGACCCTCCCTGCCCACAGCCTCCACAGCAACCACAGCAATGGCTGCCACTCGCCCTTTAAAGCGGGCCCTTGACCTCCCCTTGTCCAGCCTCCTTCCCACATCCGCCACCACTAATTGGGCAATGAACATGACTCTGGGCCAATTAACTGCTTTGCAAATTAAAATTGTAATGCCTGTGTTTTTCCCAATGCAGTGCAGCATTGGGACCCAGTAGTGAACGCAATGTTGGGATCCCGACTCCAGAATAGAAATCCCGCCTATTGAATCATAGTGTCATTACAGCACAGAAGGAGGCCATTCGGCCGACCGAGCCCATGCCAACTCTCTGTTTAGCAATCCTGTCAGTCTCATTCCCCCACTGTATCCCCGTGGTCCTGCAAGTTTTGTTCCCTCATCCAATTTCCTTTTGAAATTATTCATCATCTTTGCATCTACCAGCTTTGTAGGCAACGAGTACCAGGTCGCTGTAAAAAAAATGTTCTTCCGCACATTCCCCCTGTATCTCTTGCCCAAAACCTTAAATCTGTGTCCACTAGTCCTTGTATGATCAACTAATGGGAACACCTTTTCTTTGTCAACCTCATACCTTATAACCTGTCATAATTTTGTACACCTCCATCAAATCTCCCCGCAACCTACTTTGCTTCAAGGAGAACAACCCCAGCTTTTCCAACCTAGCCCTCTAGCTAAACTCCCTCATCTCTAGAACCATTCTGGTAAATCTCTTCTGCACCCTCTCAAGGACCCTCACATCCTTTCTAAAGTGTGGCGACCAGAATTGGATGCAATATTCCAGTTACCGCCTAACCAGTGCTTTATAAAGGTTCAGCATAACTTGCTTGCTTTTGTACTCAATGCCTCTATTTACAAAGCCCAAGATCCCATGTGCTTTACTAACCACTCTCTCAATATGTCCTGCCGCCTTCAAAGATCTATGCACATGCATCCCAGGTCTTTCTGTTCCCGCACATTTTTTAGAACCATGCCATTAAGTATATATTACCTCTCCCTATCCCTTCTGCCAAAATGCATTACCTCACATTTGTCTGTATTAATTTCCATCTGCCACTTATCTGTCCCTTCTGCTCGCCTATCTATGTCCTGTTGCAGTTGGTTGGTATCACACTCACTGTTTGCCACACCGCCAAGTTTGGTATCATTGGCAAATTTTGAAATTTTACTCTGTATTCCAATGTCCAAGACATTTTCTAAATAGCAAAAAAAGCAGTGGTACCAGCAATAACCCTTGGAGAACACCAATGTCTACCATCCTCCAGTCTGAAAAAAGCCATTTACTACAACTCGCTGTTTTCTGTCCTTAAGCTAATTTTTTTTATCCAAGCTGACACTGACTCTGCTATTCCATGAGCCTCAATTTTGTTAACCAGCCTTTTATGTTGCACGGATAGGATCAGGGAAAACCCTAAGGCTTTCTATAGGTATATCAGGAATAAAAGAATGACTAGAGTTAGATTAGGGCCAATCAAGGATAGTAGTGGGAAGTTGTGTGTGGAATCAGAGGAGATAGGGGAAGCGTTAAATGAATATTTTGTGTCAGTATTTACAGTAGAGAAAGAAAATGTTGTCGAGGAGAATACTGAGATTCAGGCTACTAGGCTAGATGGGATTGAGGTTCACAAGGAGGAGGTGTTATCAATTTTGGAAAGTGTGAAAATAGATAAGTCCCCTGGGCCAGATGGGATTTATCCTAGGATTCTCTGGGAAGCTAGGGAGGAGATTGCAGAGCCTTTGTCCTTGATCTTTATGTCGTCATTGTCGACAGGAATAGTGCCGGAAGACTGGAGGATAGCAAATGTTGTCCCCTTGTTCAAGAAGGGGAGTAGAGACAGCCCTGGTAATTATAGACCTGTGAGCCTTACTTCGGTTGTGGGTAAAATGTTGGAAAAGGTTATAAGAGACAGGATTTATAATCATCTTGAAAAGAATAAGTTCATTAGCGATAGTCAGCACGGTTTTGTGAAGGGTAGGTCGTGCCTCACAAACCTTATTGAGTTTTTCGAGAAGGTGACCAAACAGGTGGATGAGGGTAAAGCAGTGGATGTGGTGTATATGGATTTCAGTAAGGCGTTTGATAAGGTTCCCCACGGTAGGCTATTGCAGAAAATACGAAAGTATGGGGTTGAAGGTGATTTAGAGCTTTGGATCAGAAATTGGCTAGCTGAAAGAAGACAGAGGGTGGTGGTTGATGGCAAATGTTCATCCTGGAGTTTAGTTACCAGTGGTGTACCGCAAGGATCTGTTTTGGGGCCACTGCTGTTTGTCATTTTTATAAATGACCTGGAAGAGGGTGTAGAAAGGTGGGTTAGTAAATTTGCGGATGACACTAAGGTCGATGGAGTTGTGGATAGTGCCGAAGGATGTTGTAGGGTACAGAGGGACATAGATAGGCTGCAGAGCTCGGCTGAGAGATGGCAAATGGAGTTTAATGCGGAAAAGTGCGAGGTGATTCACTTTGGAAGGAGTAACAGGAATGCAGAGTACTGGGCTAATGGGAAGATTCTTGGTAGTGTAGATGAACAGAGAGATCTTGGTGTCCAGGTACATAAATCCCTGAAGGTTGCTACCCAGGTTAATAGGGCTGTTAAGAAGGCATATGTTGTGTTAGCTTTTATTAGTAGGGGGATCGAGTTTCGGAGCCACGAGGTCATGCTGCAGCTGTACAAAACTCTGGTGAGACCGCACCTGGAGTATTGCGTGCAGTTCTGGTCACCGCATTATAAGAAGGATGTGGAAGCTTTGGAAAGGGTGCAGAGGAGATTTACTAGGATGTTGCCTGGTATGGAGGGAAGGTCTTGCGAGGAAAGGCTGAGGGACTTGAGGTTGTTTTCGTTGGAGAGAAGGAGGAGGAGAGGTGACTTAATAGAGACATATAAGATAATCAGAGGGTTGGATCGGGTGGATAGTGAGAGTCTTTTTCCTCGGATGGTGATGGCAAACACGAGGGGACATAGCTTTAAGTTGAGGGGTGATAGATATAGGACAGATGTCAGAGGTAGTTTCTTTACTCAGAGAGTAGTAGGGGCGTGGAATGTCCTGCCTGCAGCAGTAGTAGACTCGCCAACTTTCAGGGCATTTAAGTGGTCATTGGATAGACATATGGATGAAAATGGAATAGCGTAGGTCAGATGGTTTCACAGGTCGGCGCAACATCGAGGGCCAAAGGGCCTGTACTGCGCTGTAATGTTCTAATTCTAATTCTAATTCTACTTTGTCAAAAACTTCCTTCAAATCCATATAGACGACATCCATTGTATTCCCTTCATCAACCTTCTCTGTTACTTCATCAAAAGATTCAATTAGATTAGTCAAACACGATCTGTCTTTTACAAATCCATGCTGGCTCTCCCTAATTAACTCAAACCTCTCCAAGTGCCTGTTGATTTTTTCCCTGTGGTACCATTACATTGCAGGGTGTATTCTGTAGGCCACCAACTCATGGGAAAGAAACAGAGGAGCACATTTGCAAGGAATGAAAGAGAGGTGCAAAAATTATAGAGTAGCTATAATGGGGGATTTTAATGATCTTACTACAAACTGGGACAGTAATAAGGTAAAGGGCAGAGAACATAGAACATAGAACAGTACAGCACAGTACAGGCCCTTCGGCCCACAATGTTGTGCCAAACCTTTAACCTACTCTAGGATCAAACTACCTACATACCCTTCATACTAGTATCATCCATGTACCTATTCAAGAGTCTCTTAAATGTCCCTAATGTATCTGCTTCTACTACCACCGCTGGCAGCGCATTCCACGCACCCACCACTCTCTGTGTAAAGAACCTACCTCTGACATCTCCCCAAAACCTTCCTCCAATCACCTTAAAATTATGCCCCCTGGTGATAGCCCTTTCCACCCTGGGAAAAAGTCTCTGGCTATCCACTCTATCTATGCCTCTCATCATCTTGTACCCCTCTATCAAGTCACCTCTCATCCTTCTTCGCTCCAATGAGAAAAGCCCTAGCTCCCTCAATCTTTCTTCGTAAGACATGCCCTCCAGTCCAGGCAGCATCCTGGTAAATCTCCTCTGCACCCTCTCTAAAGCTTCCACATCCTTACTATAATGAGGCGACCAGAACTGAACACAATATACCAACTGTGGTCTAACCAGGGCTTTATAGAGCTGCAGCATAACTTTGCGGCTCTTAAACTCAATCTCCCTGTTAATGAAAGCCAACACACCATACGCTTTCTTAACAACCATATCAACTTGGGTGGCAACTTTGAGCGATCTATGGACATGGACCCCAAGATCCCTCTGTTCACACTACCAAGAATCCTGTCTTTAAGCCTGTATTCTGCATTCAAATTCGACCTTCCAAAATGAATCACTTCACACTTTTCCAGGTTGAACTCCATCTGTCACTTCTCAGCCCAGCTCTGCATCCTGTCAATGCCCTGTTGCAACCTACAACAGCCTTCCACACTATCCACAACTCCAGCAACCTTCGAGTCATCGGCAAACTTGCTATCCCAGCCTTCCACTTCCTCATCCAAGTCATTTATAAAAATCACAAAGAGCAGAGGTCCCAGAACAGATCCCTGCGGAACACCACTGGTCACCGAGCTCCATGCTGAATATTTTCCATTTACTACCACCCTCTGTCTTCTATGGGCCAGCCAATTCTGTATCCAGACAGCCAACTTCCCCTGTATCCCATGCCTCCTTACTTTCTGAATGAGCCTACCATGGGGAACCTTATCAAACGCCTTGCTAAAATCCATATACACCACATCCACTGCTCTTCCTTCATCAACGTGTTTTGTCACATCTTCAAAGAATTCAATAAGGTTTGTGAGGCATGACCTGTCCCTCACAAAGCCATGCTGACTGTCTCTAATCAAACCATGCTTTTCCAAATAATCATAAATCCTGTCTCTCAGAATCCTCTCCAATAATTTGCCCACTACTGACGTAAGACTGACTGGTCTATCATTCCCAGGGTTATCCCTATTCCCTTTCCTGAACAAGGGAATAACATTTGCCTCCCTCCAATCATCTGGTACTACTCCAGTGGACAGTGAGGACGCAAAGAACATCGCCAAAGGCGCGGCAATCTCTTCCCTCGCTTCCCGTAATATCCTTGGGTATATCCTGTCTGGCCCCGGGGACTTATCTGTCCTCATGTCTTTCAAAATTTCCAGCACATCCTCCCTCTTAACATCAACCTGTTCGAGCATATCAGCCTGTTTCACGCTGTCCTCACAAACGACCAGGTCCCTCTCAGTAGTGAATACTGAAGCAAAGTATTCATTTAGGACCTCCCCTACCTCCTCTGACTCCAGGCACAAGTTCCCTCCACTATCCCTGATCGGCCCTACCCTCATTCTGGCCATCCTCTTGTTCCTCACATAAGTGTAGAACGCCTTGGGATTTTCTTTAATCCTACCCGCCAAGACTTTTTCATGTCCCCTTCTAGCTCTCCTAAGTCCATTCTTCAGTTCCTTTCTGGCTACCTTGTAACCCTCCGGAGCCTGTCTGATCCTTGCTTCCTCAACCTTAATTAAGCTTCCTTCTTCCTCTTGACTAGCTGTTCCACATCTCTTGTCATCCAAGGTTCCTTCACCCTACCATCCCTTCCTTGCCTCATCGGGACAAACCTATCCAGCAGTCGCAGCAAGTGCTCCCTAAACAACCTCCATATTTCTGTCGTGCATTTCCCTGAGAACATCTGTTCCCAATTTATGCTCCCCAGTTCCTGCCTAATAGCATTGTAATTCCCCCTCCCCCAATTAAATATTTTCCCATCCCGTCAGCTCCTGTCCCTCTCCATGACTATAGTAAAGGTCAGGGAGTTGTGATCACTATCACTGAATTGCTCTCCCATCGAGAGATCTGCCACCTGGCCTGGTTCGTTGCCAAGCACCAAATCCAATATAGCCTCCCCTCTAGTCGGCCTATCTACATATTGAGTCAGGAAACCTTCCTGGACACACCTGACAAAAACTGCTCCATCCAAACTATTTGCACTAAGGAGGTTCCAATCAATATTAGGGAAGTTGAAGTCACCCATGACAACAACCCTGTTACTTCTGCACCTTTCCAAAATCTGCCTCCCAATCTGTTCCTCCGTGTCTCTGTTGCTATTGGGGGGTCTATAGAAAACTCCCAACAAAGTGACTGCTCCTTTCCTGTTTCTGACTTCCACCCATAATGACTCAGTAGACAAACCCTTCTCGACGACCTCCCTTTCTGCAGCTGTGATTAGCAATGCCACTCCCCCACCTCTTTTACCTCCCTCCCTATTCCTTTCGAAACATCTAAACCCTGGAACATCCAACATTCATTCCTGCCCCTGTGATATCCAAGTCTCCGTAATGGCCACAACATCGTAGCTCCAAGTAGCTCCAAGGGCAAGAGTTTCTAGAGTGTGTTCAGGAGAATTTTCTACATCAATATGTTTCCAGTCCAATGAGGAAGGAGGTATTGCTGGAGAATGAGATGGGCCAAGTGAATCAAGTGTCAGTAGGGGAACATTTAGGAGACAGTGATCATTGTATCATAAGGTTTAGGTTGGCTATGGAGCAATCCAGGGTAAAAATAATTAATTGGAGGAGGCCCAAATTCAATGGGGTGAGAACAGATCTGGCCCAGGTAAATTGGAATCAAAGATTGGTAGGTAAAACTGCAACCGAACAATGGGTTGCCTTTAAAGAAGAGATAGTTCGGGTACATTCAAGGTACATTCCCATGAGGGTGAAAGGTAGGGCAAACAAATCCAGAGCTCCCTGGATGATGAAAGAGATAGAAAGTTAAGCAGAAAAAGGGTGCATATGACAGATGTCAGGTTGATAATACAATTGAGAACCAGGCTGAATATAGAAGGTTCAACGGGGAAGTGAAAATACAAACAAGAGAAGCAAAGAGACTGGCAGCTAACATAAAAGGGAATCCAAAAGTCTTCTATTGACATACAAATAGCAAAATGGTGGTCAAAGTATTAGGGACCTAAAAGAGTATTTATGCACGGAGGCAAGGGACATGGCTGAGGTACTAAATGAGTACTTTGCATATGTCTATACCAAGGAAGAAGGTGCTGCCCAAATCATAGTGAGAGAGGAGGTAGTTAAGACACTGGATGGGCTAAAAATTGACAAGAGGAAGTACTAGATAGACTGGTTGTACTTAAAGTCCCAGGACCAGATGAGTTGCATCCAAGGATACTGCGGAAAGTAAGGGTGAAAATTGCAAAGACTCTGGCCATAATCTTCCAAACTCCTTAGTTACAGGTGTGATGCCAGAGGACTGGAAAAATGCAAATGTTACACCCCTGTTCAGGAAAGGGTGTAGGGATGAGCCCAGCATAGAGTCATAGAGTTATACAGCACAGAAAAAGGCCTTTCGGCCCATCGTATCTGTGCCAGCCATCAAGCACCTAACTATTCTAATCCGATTTTCCAGCACTTGGCCCGTAGCCTTGTATGCTATGGCGTCTACAGCAACTACAGGCCTGTCAGTTTAATCTCGGTGGTGGGAAAGCTTTAAAAATGATAATTTGGGATAAAATTAACAGTCACTTGGACAAATTTGGAATAATTAAGGAAAGCCTACATGGATTGGTTAAGGGGAAATAATGCTTAACTAACTTGCATGAGTTTTTTGATGAGGGAACAGAAAGGGTTGATGAGGGCAATGTGGTTTATGTGGTGTACTTGAATTTCCAAAAGGCATTTGATAAAATGCCACGTAGCAGGCTTGTTGGCAAAGTTAGAGCTCGTGGAATAAAAGGGACAGTAGCAGCATGGATACAAAACTGGCTGATTGAAGGAAACAGAGAGTAGTGGTGAATAGTTGTTTTTCAGATTAGAGGAAGGTATACAGTGGGGCTGCCCAGGGGTTGATGGCGGGACCCCTGCTTTTCCTGATATATATTAATTGCAAATTCTGTTGCCTTGGGTCCATGGTGACAGATAATTTGTCCCTTGATGCAACGCTCAATACACGCATAGGGAAAGCAGCTACCAGCTTTTGCAGATTCGCGAACAGCACATATAATAACACCAAGCTGACTCTTAGGACCAAGCTGATGATTTATAAGGCCTGAATTCTCAGCACCTTGCTGTATGGCTGTGAAACATGGGGGCCTTACAGCTACCAGGGAAAGAAGCTCAATAATTTCCATCTTCGCTCTCTGCGGTCTGTTATGACCAGGTGAGACAGGTGTCTAGGGGTGCTCTTTTAGCCTTTGCCTGGTTTAACCGTAACAGGGTTTAATTTTAAAAACACCATATTTTCGCTCGCCCTGCTCAGTCAATCCTTGTTCACTGCTTTGCAATTGTAAGGAAAATAAATCAGACAGGTTTTCTTAGATTTAAACAAGAAAGGTGGAAATTTATTAATCTTAAACTCTAATTCGGTTAACAACTACAAGTATGCGACACGACCACACTCGCATGCATACATGATAAACACACACGCAGATAGAGACAGAAAAAGTAGAAGGAATAAAGGGGAAATGTTTGAGGCAATATCTGGTAGTTATTTATGGTCCTTTAAATTCAATGTGGAGTCTTTGGTTGCCGGTAAGTCTTGCTGTTCGTTGGGGCCCAGTGCATGCTTCAATTTGTTTCGATGTAGGAGTCTTTTCTCTCTCGAGGTTTAAGCAACTTCAGTGGGTCCACAGGCTTGTGAGAAAGCGAGAAAGAGCCAGCCAGGAGAGAGGCTATCTTGTTCCAGGTTCAGTTAAAATCTGCAGTCTGACCCCAAACTGTCCTGTGTCTAGTTCAAAAAGCCTGGACCAGCTGGTTAGTCATGTGACCAACTGGCTTAACCACTCCTGTGTTTGTGGATTCCAAAGTTCTCTGTGGGGGGGATGTAGTGCTGTCTCCCACCCCAAGAGGATGTGGATCACCATTGCCCAGCCCAATCTCTGTTAACTATATCAGTGAGCAATTCTTTTGTCTCTCCAAGCACTGTCTCCTGGTATGCAAATATCCTCCCGCCTAGTGTCTGGTGATCTCTTGTAAAACCAGTCATTTTTTCACTCCAGCAACAGTTTAAAATTAATGTTCATATGATGAAATTCATATGCCTCATTCTTGGCAGGTGAGGGTCTTCATGACAGGTGCATATGGGTATATCCTGGCAGGACAAAATCACCAATGTGGCAGTCCTCTCAAAGGAAGAGCTCCTTGGAACAGAGAAGGCTGAGGGGAGATCTGACTGAAATGCACAAAATTTTGAGGGGCCTGGATAGAGTGGAGGTGAAGGGCCTATTCACCTTAGCAGAGAGGTCAGTGACTAGGGGGTATAGATTTAAAGTGATAGGTAGAAAAATTAGAGGAGAGATGAGGAAAAACTTTTTCACCCAGAGGGTCGTGGGGGTCTGGAACTCACTGCCTGAAAGGTTAGTTGAGGCAGAAACCCTCAACTCATTCAAAAGGAGCCTGGATATGCACCTCAAGCGCTGTAAGATGCAGGGCTACGAATCAAATGCTGGAAGGTATGATTAGAATAGGTGGATCGTTTTTCAGCCGGCACAGACACGATGGGCCAAGTGGCCTCTTTCTGTGCCTTAAACTGTCTATGATTCCAAGTGTGTTGGCACTAATCAAACAGAGGTGGCTTTGGTGGATCGGGCACATCCACAGGATGGAAGATGGTGGCATATCCAATGACCTTCTGTATGGTGAGGTAGCTGGGGCCAGACAACAAGTAGGACACCCAAGCTCCGCTTCAAGGATGCTTGCAAACGTGACATGAAGGCCCTAAATGCCAACTATCACACCTGAGAGTCACTAACTGGAGAAAGAGGGAAATGGTGACAATTTCGTGGACTGGTGTGCACTACCGCGATTACCAGTTGCTACTGCAGCTTGGCAACAGGCGCTAACATCAAAAAACAACAACTCACAGCGTCACTTGGCAGCTTCATGTGCGGCACTTGTGGCAGAACCTGCCTCTCAAGGATTGGCCTTCACAGCCATCACCAAGAGAAGACATCCCACCTAAATAGATTGTTTGCTGTGTGTCCATCATCTTTTGTAGATCGAAGGATGCCAACCATTAATGACATAGACTTGAGTGTAAAGGGCATAATTTCAAAATTTACAGATGACACAAAATTTATAATTATTGTGAACTGTGAGGAGGATAGTGATAAACTTCAAGAGGACGTAGACAGGATGGTGGAATGGGCAGACAAGTGGCAGATGAAATTTAATGCAGAAAAGTGTGAATTGATTCATTTTAGTAGGAAGAACGAGGAGTGGCAATATAAAATAAAGGTTACAATTCTAAGGGGGATGCAGGAGCAGAGGGACCTGGGGGTATCTGTGCAGAAATCATTGAAGATGACAGGGTCGATTGAGAAAGCAGTTTATCAAGCAAACGGGATCCTGGACATTATAAGTAGGGATCTTCTTTTTTCTTCTTCTTTTGGGCCTCCTTATCTCGAAAGACAATGGATACGCGCCTGGAGGTGGTCAGTGGTTTGTGAAGCAGCGCCTGGAGTGGCTATAAAGGCCAATTCTAGAGTGACAGACTCTTCCACAGGTGCTGCAGAGAAATTTGTTTGTCGGGGCTGTTGCACAGTTGGCTCTCCCTTTGCACCTCTGTCTTTTTTCCTGCCAACTACGAAGTCTCTTCGACTCGCCACATTTTAGCCCTGTCTTTATGGCTGCCCGCCAGCTTTGGCGAACGCTGGCAACTGACTCCCACGACTTGTGATCAATGTCACAGGATTTCATGTCGCGTTTGCAGACGTCTTTAAAGCGGAGACATGGACGGCCGGTGGGTCTGATACCAGTGGCGAGCTCGCTGTACAATGTGTCCTTGGGGATCCTGCCATCTTCCATGCGGCTCACATGGCCAAGCCATCTCAAGCACCGCTGACTCAGTAGTGTGTATAAGCTGGGGATGTGGGCCGCCTCGAGGACTTCTGTGTTGGAGATAGAGCAAGTAAGTTATGATAAGCCTGTATAAAACACTGGTTCTGCCTCAACTGGAGTATTGTGCCTAGTTCTGGGCACGACACTTTAGGAAGGATGTGAAGGCATTAGAGAGGGTGCAGAAAAGATTCACAAGAATGTTTCCAGGGATGCGAAACTTCAGTTATGTGGATAGAATGGAGAAGCTTTGTCTGTTCTCCTTAGAGCAGATACATAGAAGCTGTTCCCATTGGGCGAAGGATCGAGAACCAGAGGACACTGATTTAAGGTGATTGGCAAAAGAAGCAACGGCAACATAAGGAAAAACTTTTTTATGCAGCGAGTGGTTCGGAACTGGAATGCACTGCCTGAGGGTGTGATAGAGGCAGATTCAATTGTGGCCTTCAAAAGAAAAAAGGGCAATTATCTGCTACGGGGGAAAAGACAGGGGAGTGGAAATAGGTGAGTTGCTCTTGCAGAGAGCCAGTTCAGACACAATGGGCCAAATGGTCTCCTATGCTGTAACAATTCTATGATTCTAAAACCTTACCCATCACTGATGTTAAACTGACCAGCCTGTAGTTACTAGGAATGTCCTTGCACCCTTTCTTGAATAAGGATGTCACATTTGCCACTCGCCAATCCTCTGGCACCTTCCCCATATCTACGAAAGATTAAATGATTATGAGAAGCCCTTCTGCTATCTCCAGCCCCACTTCCTTTAGCAACCTGGGATGCAAGCCATCCAATCCAGGTGACTTATCCATTCTAAGGATAGCCAGCCTTTCCAGTACATCCTGCCTATTAATTTTCACCCCATCCATTACTGCTATCATCTCCGCTTCTACCAACATTTTGTCAGTATCCTCTTCCTTAGTGAACACCGATACAAAGCACTCATTAAGGATTCTAGCCTTTCCCAGCATCTCTTAGCATATGTCACCCTCTTTGTCCAAGTAGACCTGACCCAGCCTCTTACTACCCGTTTACTATTTACATGCCAGTAGAAGATTTTTTAATTCCCTTTTATGTTAACTGCCATTCTATTCTCATATTCTCTCTTTGCCTGTCTTATTTTCCTCTTCATTTCCCCTCTCAACTGATTGTATTTGGCCTGGTTCTCGCTTGAAAAATTCACCTGACATGCATCATATACCCTCTGTTTTTTGTTTCATCATATTCTCTATCTCCCTTGTCATTCAAGGAGCCCTGCCATTGGTTCCGCTACCTTTCAACCTTATTGGAAAGTACTGAACCTGTACCTGAAATGTCTTGACGATCACCCACGTTATAGTTTTTCCCGTCAATCTTTGGTTCCATTTTACCCTGGTTAGATCCCCTCTCACCCCATTGAAATTAGCCCTCTTCCAATTTAGATGTTCTCCTTTAGATTCTCCCTTCCTCTTTTCCATTACGAATCTAAACCATATGAGATGATGATCATTCTTACAGGCACTTGGTCCACTTGGCCCACCTCATTCCCCAGCACCAGATCCTGCAATGCCTCCTTCCTAGTTGGACCAGAGAAATGTACCCCAGCTTGCTCTATTTTTCTTGTTAGTTGCATTCACTTAATTATGATAACAACCATATTAAACTGTTTAACTTTCTCCAGTGCTTACATTTCTTTTGCAGTATGAAGACCAGAAGAGCACACAGCACCCCAGTAGGTCTAACCAAGATTCTGTATAAACTTAACATTACCTCCTTGCTTTGCTTTTGTATTCTATTCCCCTAGAAATGAATCCCAGTACATTTTTTGCACTTTGTGACTACTTGCAGCAATTTGTGTATCCATATCCTCACATCTTGTTCCTCCTCTACCCCATTTGGTTTCTTATCTTTAGTTAGTTAGTTAGAAATACAGCACTGAAACAAGCCCTTCGGCCCACCGAGTCTGTGCCGACCATCAGCCACCCATTTATACTAATCCTCCACTATATTCCTATCACATCCTCACCTGTCCCTATATTTCCCTACCACCTACCTATACTCGGGGCAATTTATAATGGCCAATTTACCTATCAACCTGCAAGTCTTTTGGCATGTGGGAGGAAATCGGAGCACCCGGAGGAATCCCACGCAGACACAGGGCGAACTTGCAAACTCCACACAGGCAGTACCCAGAATTGAACCCTGGTCGCTGGAACTGTGAGGCTGCGGTGCTAACCACTGCGCCACTGTGCCGCCCAAGCAATAAATGTCCTTCTTATTCCTCCTAAAAGTAAACCACTTCATATTTCATTATATGATATTTAATCTGTAATTCACCCACCTCTGTAGGCCTCCATATGTTTTTCTGTATTTTGGTGTGGCCACTCACAATTTTTAGTAATACCCCCCAGTTCTGTATTATCTGAAAATTGCAGGACTGTACCTCCAAAATTTTAGATAATTTTAATGTATGATAAATAACAGTGGTCCCAGCATGGATCCCTGCAGGACATCGATTTGCACTTTCTGCCTATTTGAGAAATTTCCCTTAACCCCTATCCTTTGTTTTCTGCTTTGTAGCCATCTTTTAATCCATTCCACTACTGAACCCTGATCCGCACACCTTGACCATTGTAACGAATCTCTTTTGTGACGCTGTATCGACGGCCTCCTGAAAGACCAAGGGTTGTATTTTATGAGCGCGCTGCAAATCGCGGCAGTGCACTCTGACCTCAGTGATCTGCCTGTGCCGATCTGCCAATGCGGAGCCCCTGCGATATTTCGTGTGGGGGCTCATTTAAATGGAGAGGGCGGAATGACCACCTCTGGTGACATAAAGGGGTCGGCTGCTCCGTTCTTGGTAATGGCATCCAGTACCACCACGCAGGCGCCGGCGCTATTTTTAAAGGGCTTCAAGCCCTTCAGGTGAATTAACATTTTTAAAAGGACATTAATTTGACATGGAGTTACAAATATTCAATAAAAGATGAAAGCCACTCTACCACTCCTCCAATGACCACACATTTTGGGCTGAATTTTACCGCCCTCGAAGTTAGGGGTCATCGCGGGGCAGCCTGTAAAATACTTGTGGGAGCGGCCCGCCATGACCCCTGACGCTGAGAAGGCCCCGCCAAATTTTACCGGCGGTGGCCAGGCCTTGGTGCAGCCTACCCACCACTCGACAGAGGGGTCTTCATTTAAATTGTAAAATCAATGCCAATAAGTTTACATATACTTGCCTTGTCCCAGTGGCCATCCCATGCCGATATTATGGCCACTGTCTGCAACTCCATTCGGAGTTCCGAGGCGAGACATTGGTGGGGAAGGGGGAGGAGTGATATTATCAGGGTGGGGGGGCAGTGGGGAAAACATTTTTTATTGGCTGTGGGAATGGTGGGAAGGGGCTAAAGGGTAAATGTGACGAGGTTGAGGGGGGGAAAGTTCGGGGCGGGAATAAAGTTAATGTTTGTGATATAGGCCAGTCGAAAAAATATTGGGGGAGGGGCGGTTGGGAAAGGTCCTCCAACTTTTATTAATTGTTCTGAACAGAATCCACTGTTATGTAACTTTAAAATGCAAATTCTTGCTAAGGGCTTGAAGCCCTTTAAAAATGGTGCTGGTGCCTGTGCGGTGGTGCTGGACTCCATTGCCGTAGACAAAGCAGCCGCTCCATCTACATCATCAGGGGTGGCCACTCCACCCCCTACATTTAAATGAGCCCCCGCATGAAATATCGTGGGGGCTCAGTGACAGCGCATCTGTGCCTGAAGGCCGCTGCCTTGAAAGCGTGCTACTGTGATGTGTGGTGTGCTAATAAAATTCAGCCGTTTATTTCATGGCCATTCCCCCCCCAAAAAAAGTTTTTTCCCACCCCGAACTTAGTCACCATTCCCCGTCAACCCCTTCCCACCATCCCCTCAGCCAATGGAATCAGTTTCCTCCGCTCCCCCCCATTCCCAAACTGAAAATTAAGCCCCTCCCCCCTCCCCACCAGCGTCTCGTCTCATTTGCCAAATGGGGATCTGAAGGTGCAGGAATATTGGCCTGGGATGGCCACCCGGTCTAGTTAAGTTCATTTGCATTTATTAGAATGACTTTGACAATGTAAGTGAAGGCTCCGCCGCCAAGCAGTGTGGGGGCCGTACCAAGGCCTCGTCGCTGCTGGTAAACTGCAGCGGGGCCTTACCAGCATCAGCGGTCTTGGCGGCCTCTCCCGGAAGAATTGTACGGGGCCCCCCCACCCCTGGCCACGATTCCTGATGTCAGAGGGCTAGTAAATTTCAGCCCCATCATGTGTACCTGATCCACTGCATTGCCCCTGCCTACCCTTTCTTTTATTTCTTCAAATAGTTCAATAAGGTTTGTTAAAAATGACCTTCATTTTAGAAATACATGCTGACTTTTTTTTTACACATTTCCTTCTCTTTCAAATAACTTTTTGCTTTTATTTTCTGCTGTTACATTTTAGTGATTTTAGTGATTTTACCATAGCCCAGAGATAGTTCCTGATAGTGAAGACTTCAGACATGAATTGCTTTTGAAGAGATGTGATTTTACTGGGATTTTTAAATAACTATTTATTGGCGTCTTTGTAAAACTCACATTGAGCCATGTAAATTGTTTTAATCATGCCCTGAGGCAAAGTTGTTTCCTTCATCCCTGTTATAACAATTTCTGTGTGAATTAGTTTATGAGATTGTGCATGAAGAATAACAATCTTCTGGGTTGAAGATTAAATGCCACTTTAAGATTGCAATATACTCAGAAATAAATGAAAATGTTAAAGTTTCTGTGCAAGGTTTATCAAAAATATAGCCTTAAAGGAAACAAATATGAGCAAGAAAAATAAAGAAAATAGATTGCAGAATTAATGAGATGTTTTTATCGCCATCATTGTGTTTCTGTAATGTGTGTAACATTGTCAGGATCTGACAAATTACATTCATCCATTATTTCCATTACTATTCCAATTAACAAGCATAGCGACTATGGGAAATCCTAGCAATTAATCCACAGTAGATTAAATATAGTTTATACTCTTTTGTTTGTTCAAGTCCCAAGGTATTAGTACCCTTTCTGCAAAGTCACCTATCCTTGGCAACATGCCAATGAACACATGAAAGTATATCTATTGTAAAAGCAAAGACACTAGGGAGCAAGACTGATGCTGCAATCCAATCTCTGGGCTCATGCAGGGCAATAACTCACATAAAATTCCCTCTCGTGCCAAATACAATATCAATTCCATCGACCTCCCTGGCTGGCTGCTCCATCTAAGCCGACATATGGAACTTTGGTGTACTGCTTGATCCCAAGCTGAGCTATCTCTCCCATATCCTGTCCATTACTGACTGCCACTTTCTGCATCATCTGCTCCACCCCTACCTCTACCTGCCTCCTCGCTGCTGAAACCCTAATCCATGCCTTTATCATTTTGAATTTCTCCCTCCAGAATATCCGTTCACTTGTGAACAAGGCCCTTGCAATCCATGACTTTATTGTGGATGATTGCATCAACATCATGGCCTTGATGGAAACTTAGCTCAAGGGTGATGACATCATCCCCCTCCCTCCCTCCATTCCATCATTAGTGGACATCATGCCCCCTTCCCTCTGGTACTTCCTCCCATAACGCATTCACCTTGTCACTTCTTGCTTTGAAAAGCTTTCCGAAGATCCTACTCTTTGAGGATAATTTCTTCTTCCCTGATCCCTGTCTTACATTTTCTTCTTCTGTTCTGTGTTCACTGGTTTCTCCTTGACCTATAAAAGGCTCTGAGACATCCTTCTACTTGTGAGGAGTTTTTCCAAAGTGCATGTTATTGTTTGACTATCATCTGAACACCCACTAGATTAATTAAGTGAAATTCAGTGAAGTTTTCCACATGTTGGGGAAGATGCCAGTACTGTAGCTGTACTTGTACTGTAACTGTGCAGTCTCTCCAATGCCTACCATTGTCTGTAATCTACAGTTATAGTGACTGCAGCCAAAATACCCATGCAGTTCTGAAAAAAAGATGATTTTTGTTACTGTTGTGAAGAAACTTATGACTTTCTCATGACACAACCGTCTAGATTTTCTTGTCGGGAAAAATCCCACATGAAAATCAGTGAAACACAATTGGTGCCTGTCCAAAGTGAAAAGTGGGCTAACCCCCATGGTAATTTTTGGCGTGAAACTAATTTAAGTATTCAGGACAAGCAAGAATCAAAAGGCCACAAATTAGGAAGTCACTTTTAGGGGAGAGGAATTTGTGTCCAGCTAAAACTTTTAGAAGCCTTCAGCAGCTTAAGGAAGATGACAATTTGGAAAAGCAATTGGAGGAAAAAGCAGCAGTTCTTGTTAATGATAACGTCTGCTGGAGGGTTAAGTGATCCCAGGTTCATTAATGCAGCTGTGAAAGTACTCTTCAGGCAGTGGAGGGAGGCCACGTTTGGAACAGAGAAACACAGCCCCAAGGAAGAGCTACTCAAGGATGGTGTAAGCAAGTGACTAGGGCAGCTATAGGAGCTGGCCATCACTTCCAAGAATCTACAGCATAAACTATGTCTGCCATTTACAATGGCCTGCCCTCACATTCTGCCGAAGTGCTTGAATAACTAGCCATTAATTCTTTGAATCCAATACAACACCCTTCACACCCCAGAATTCACCCAAAAGTGCCCTTCCGTTCACAGCCTTACAATCCAAGCCCCACCTAGAATCTAATTGATTGTTGCATTCACTATCATTACAACCCTTGAACCTTCACATTCTCAGTGCCCAGTGCCCAGGAGGAGCTTTCTAAATTCTGTAGAGGGAGGACATGGAGGATATTAGAGATGGAGCAATATGAACACAGATGTATGTTGGAAGTTTGTGATAGCATTCTGCTTCCCTCTTTATCCAACTGTACCCCACATTGCCTTCAGCCAACCGTAATAAAACCCTCACTCCTACTGACATGTGAACTCTGCTCCTTAGCAACCTATTCTAACTTCTCTCTTCCTCTTTTCCTCGTTTGGATGGAAGAGGAACAGTGGCTGCAATTCTACCAACTTCATCACATTTGCTATCATTCATTGTCTTCCTGTTAGAAAGAAAAGAAATGAAAGACTTGCATTAATATAGTGCCTTTCATGATTTCAAGATGTCTCAAAGCACTTTACAGCCAATTAAGTACTAAAGTGTAGTTACTGTTGTAGTGCAGGGGTGTATCCCAGAGGAACTAGAGAGTGAGCCAGAGGCAAGTGCACCAGGTAACATAAATAGCAAGAGTAAGCAGGACTAGCTGGTAATGGAACATGAGAAGGAAAACATTGCTGACCAGCGAGTAAAAAACCTATGGATCCAGGTCTCTTGGGTTCCTGTTGTCAGGCAAACCCCCCACCTGCCAAGACTGAGGCACACATTATTTCGCCACATGAACATTAAAACTTAAAAGTGCAAGCCCCTGACTGGAAAGACATTTTTGCATAGTAACAGACGGTGTTGAAACAATAGGACCCAGTAGATGATTCCCCAATACACAGAAGAAGTGGTCAGACCAGTTTTAGTCACATGACTAACTGGCTGTTGCAGAGAATCTGAACTTCCAACAAAGGATTTTGAACACTGACAAAGCCGTGTGCTCATGGTGTAAAGGTCTCTCCTGGAACTGAAGCAAGAATTACAGCCTCTCCTGTCTGCCTGCTTCCATCGCCTTCCCATGGAACTGAATCTTGTGAAAACACATGAAACTCAAAGAGAGAAAGGTTTCCTACGTGAAGAAGGTTTTAAGAAGACTACTGGGCCCCAAATAAAAGCAAAGCTACTTACAAAAGGACTACAGTGAGCTCGAAGCACTGTAACTAGATATTGCCTCAAACCCCTCTCTACTATATTTTCATCTTCTCTTTTCTGTCCCTCTCTGCATGTGCTAGCGTGGGCACATCGTATATCTGTAGGCGTGAACCGTATTAGAGTTTAAATTTTAAGTTTTAATAAAATTTCATCTTTCTTCTTTAAACCTGAGAAAGCCTGTGTGAATTGGTCTTATAATTGGAAAATGGTGAACAAGGATTCACAAAAAGGGGAGCTCAAAACACAGTATGCTTAAAATTAAACCCTGTTACAATAAGACCAGGTAAAGATAGCAACAGACCCCGGACACATTTCTCACCTGGTCATAACATTGTTTTTTAAAAAACGATGCATGCTGAGCAAGAAACATGTGCTAAAACTTGGGGACATGACAGACATTGTGCTGCAGATAGTGGATCGAGTAGAGGAGTCAACTATCAATATCGACAATACTATGCTGGTGATATAAACAGGTGGCAGCTACAGGGACATATGTAACAGAGGGTCCCATAACAGAGGATTGTTCTATGGTTCTGGTATAGAGGCCTGAGAAGGCAGATTGGTAAGGACTGTCTCTTTGCCTTCAAAATATTTAGAGTTGGGTTGCAGACAAGCATCATATATGGCTTCACTGATCTCACTGGTACAGTTAATTCTGCTTTCCCATAGATCAGTGTCCATGCAATCATAGTGCATTGCACTAGTGACATGGCAGGAATAGGCACAGATAATGGTGTCTCAGTATAGGTGGTTACTCAGCAAACCCCTCCAAGGCCTGCACATGTTGCCAAAATGTTGCAACCTGCCTAAATATAAGTATGAGGTGAAGTCTCAACATATCCCTTTCAGGACTTAGCCACAGTGAAATGAGGCCCACTTCAGTTCCAAGGGCTCTTACAGTAATGCAGTAGTCAACCAGTCACCTCACATCCTTTTGCCATTCTGATAACACCTAGGGGAAGCATGAGGTTTAAAAGTTCACATATAACGACACCAGGGAATGTCATGGTCACGAGCAGTGCACACAGGCAAAATGGGTTTTCCTTAAAATTTTGGTTACATTAATGTGTTTTTTTCATGGTTTGGATGTTGCTTTTATCTGTTGATGTGAACAGATGTGTTGATGGCATATGAATGATGAGAAGTGGAAGGTGCACACAGGGCTATTATTGTCATGGCTAGGTGTGGTAGTCAAGAGAAGATCTCCTATATAAGTATGGCACAAATGTTTCTTGCAGCTGGCAATGAATTGTCCTCCTCTTTAGTCAGGTGCTGCTGTTTCACTTCCTGATTTTCTGGCTGTCAATGGAGATCATTGTCCTCTGATGCCTCAGTGAAAAACCTATTTGTAAGCCAAAGTTGTAAAGTAAGTAGTATTTCACCATGCTCCTTGAGTCGTGTATTGGCTTATATTTCAGGATGCCTCCTGATTTAATCAGGTACCTGAAACGTGGCTTCAAAATGCCAGTAGTGTGCTCAAAGAGATTCTGGTGGATGACTGGACCTTATAACAGTGGTCCTTAGCTAAACTCCTGAGAATGTGCCATCTGCCATGGCTGTAGAGGATAGCCTGGATCTCCCAGGAGCCTTTCCAGTATTTACCTTTCTTAGTCAAAGTGGGTCAAAGGCATCATAGCAGCTGCTAAAAAAGCAGCATTCACTTGCATGATGATGTATTACTGGTCACAAAGGAATTGCAGATTGAGAGAGTGGAATCCTTTCTTGTTGACGTAGGTAAAGATATTGAGCCAAGGAACACTTATGGCCACATGGGTGCAATCTAAGTTTCCTTGGGCCTTGGGGAATTCTGCTATCATAAAATTGCAATTCCCTGTTATATTGCTGCTGGTTGGTTCATAAAATTGCTAACCCTAGAGAACAGTTCAATCATGACCTTTTAAAACATCAGTGCTATGCACTGCTCTGGCAAATGCTACAGATGTGCCTAGTACTAAACTAGAATGGCCCAAAAGAAGCTTCTTTGGAGGAGATGAACCATAGGTCCACTTTCAGCAGGCAGCATAACTCAGTAATGGCTACTTCTGAAAAAGTAAGGCTGTGTAGTCATTGCTGCTCAGTCCAATGTAGGTAGAAGCATTTTAGCTCCAAGGTGGTGGTATTTGGCAGCTTCTGTACAATCTCATTAGTTTGTCATTTGTCCATTTTCTCCTCCAAGAAGCAAAAGCAGGGGTCATTCCTAATGGGTACCAATTGTGGCCTTTCTGAAATTCAGATTATAAATCACTCAGAACTCATTCACTTACATGAGCTAAAATCGGGTCCCTGGTGTTCTGAATTGTCTCGAGTAGTGCTGTAAGATTGAGTGGACTCATTTAAATATCACACTTCATGTGTTTGGCAAGCAATTTTATAAAGCTTTCCTAAATAATGGGAATAAATACCTTCTGAAAAATGAAACCAAGAATTCTTATTCATTAATAATCAATAATCAACTCGGTCATGGAACCTTTCTGTTCAATTGTTTATTGTGGTTGTTGTGAAGTTATCTTAATTGGTTAGTTTAAGTTTCCTACTTTATGGCAGCAATGTAGGTTTTAAGAGTATTTAAGGTGACAACTCAATGATAACTCTCTCAAACTTCAATCCAGGACTTTCAGGTGAGGTGACTTGACTTCCTTACAGAGTCAGTGGAAGTATTGTGTTCAGTGTAATTGGAGGAGTCTTGCAAACATTTTGGATTTACAAGGAAATGGTGCTGGACCTTGACAAGGAGATCGGAGGAATTGGAAGGCCGATCAAGGGAAAGCCTGCATTAGTAATGGAGCTATAGTTGCAGTGCCCTTTGGGCTGCATCATGACTTGGAAATCGAGCACAGGCAGCAGAGAGAGGAAGCCGTACACAGAGGGAGGAGGAGGGCTCTCAATAGCCCTACCACCTGAGATATTCAGAGAGTACTTTTCCGACCTCCACTTCAGCAGGTGACATTAGCAACATTTCACAGTTGGCCATCCTTTGCTGCATCAGGGAGGTAACAGAGGCCCTGCATAGAAGGAAAGGGGACTTCATCATCTTCTCACTGACCAGAGAGAAGCAGCAGGTGAGATCACATGGCTTTGCCAGGCTAGCAGGATTCCCAATGATGCAGGGCACCATCAACTGCATGCAGTTGGCTCTGTGGGCCCCACATATCAATGGGGAGATAGGCCTAAATTTTACCTTGTGGTGGTCGTCCCTCCCACCAGCAAAAATGTCAGGGCGAGCCCGCCTCCACTTGGCCTGGAAGCCACCCAGCAATTTAACGTGGTCCAGGCCCTTAATTGGCCTCGGTCGGAACTTCACCCTCTCTGAGGCAGGAAGTCCCACCTCCAAGAACTGCTGGCCAATCAGAGGACCGACACTCCTCAGTCCCAGAAGCGCCAGCAGGTGTAGTGGCCATTGCTGGGTCTGCACTCAGCCAGGACCAGCAACAATGGAGCAGCCCCAGAAAAAGTGAGTAGGGGTCAGGCTTTGCCGGGGACAATCGGTTAGGCCCCAGTGAGGGGGGTGGGGTTTGGAATGTAGGGCAGGGGAGTTGTTTTATGGGGAGTGGCCCATGATGCTGGAGGGGGCCCTCCGTGGGGCACAGGGTGCCCGATCAGTAGGGTCCTCCCCAAGCCCGCAAGGAGGCTGCCAAGTATGACTGGGTGGCCTCCTCAGGTGCCGAAGTGGCCGTCCATTGCTGCTAATATACAAGCAGCCGTGGGAGGAGGCCCACTTAAGGGGTTCAATTGACCTGGGACGAGCCATTTGCTACCTTCCCCGCCGCTGGTTCAATAGCTGCAGAGGCAGGTGGGCGATAGGACACCCTGGCCTCCCATTCAATTTTACGCCCCTCCCTGTTTCCCAATATGTTTCCCAGGGTCGGGGTTGGGGGGCGTAACATTCCAGCCAAAGGGTCATAGAGTCATTTACGGTATAGAAGGAGGCCATTCAGCCCATTGAGTTCATGCCAGCTCTCTGCAGAGCATTCCAGTCAATCTCACTCCCCCACTAGATCCCCTTAGCCCTGAAAGTTTATTTCCTTCAAGTGCCCATCCAATTTCCTTTTGAAATCATAGTTTGTCTCCACTTCCACCACCCTCGTGGGCAGTGAGTTCCAGGTCATTACCACTCACTGTGTAAAAAAATTCTTCCTCACGTTCCCCTGCACTTTTTACCCAAAACCTTCAATCTGTGTCCCCTAGTCCTTGTACCATCAGTTAATGGGAACAGATTTTCCTTGTCTAACTTATCTAAGCCTGTCATAATCTTGTACACCTCTATCAGATCTTAGCTCAATCTCCTTTGCTCCAGGAAGAACAACCCCAGTTTTTCCAAACTAACCTGGAACCATTCTGGTAAAAATCTGCACCCTCTCAAGGACCCTCACATCCTTCCGAAGGTGTAGTGACCAGAAGTGGATGCAATACTCCAGCTGAGGCCTGACCAGATCTTTATAAATGTTCAGCATAACTTCCCTGATTTTGTACTCAATGACTCTATTTGTGAATCCAGATCCCAAATGCTTTGCTAATCACTCTCTCAATATATACAGCCACCGTCAAAGATCGATCCACATGCATCCCCAGGTCCTTCCTTTCCTGCACACTCTTAGAACTGCGCCATTAAGTCTACATCACCTCACCCTATCCCTTCTGCCAAAATGTGTCACCTCATATTTGTCTGTATTAAATTCCATCTTGTCCACTTGTCTGCACATTCTGCTAGCCTATCTATGTCCTGTTACAGGCAGTTCATATCGTCCTCACTTCCAATCCTCCAAGTTTGGTATCATCAGAAAATTTTGAAATTCTACTCTGTATTCCAAGATCCAAGCCATTTATATATAGCAGAAAAAGCAGTGGTCCTAGCACTGACCCTTGAGGAACACCACTATCTACCATCTTTCAGTCTGAAAAACAACCATTTACTACAACTTGCTGTTTTCTGTCCTTAAGCCAATTTTTTTATCCAGTTGGACACTGACCCTCCTTTTCTATGAACCTCAATTTTGTTAACCAGCCTTTTATGTGGTACTTTATCAAATACTTTCTTAAGATCCACAGAGACAACATTCACCACATTTCCTTCATCAACCTTCGGCTTCATCAACAAATTCAATTGGATTCCTCAAGCATGATCTGCCTATTACAAATCCGTGCTGGCTCAAACCTTTCCAAGTGCCTGTTGATTTTTTTGCTTGATTATCGTTTCTAAAACTATACCCATCACTGATGTTAAACTACCTGGCCTGTAGTTAGCTAGGAATGTCCTTATACACTTTCTTGAATGAGGGTGTCACATTTGCCACTCTCCAATCCTCTAGCACCTCCCCCATATCCAGGGAAGATTGGAAGATTATGGTAAGCCCTTCTGCTGATACCGCCCCCACTTCCTTTAGCAAGCTGGGATGCAAGCCATTGGAACAGTTGACTTATACACCCTAAGCATAGGCAGCCTTTCCAGTACCTCTTCCCTCTCAATTTTTATCGTATCCATTGCCTGTACTCACTCCGCTTCTACTGATATTTTGTTATTCTTCTTCCTTCGTAAACGCTGATACAAAGTACTCATTAACTATTCTGGCCTTGCCCTGTGTCTGTAAGCATATATTACCCTCTTTGTCCCTAATCGAACCCACTCCACTTCTTACTACCCGCTTACTATTTACATGCTGGTAGATGATTTTTGGGTTCCTTTTTATGTTGATTGCCATTCTATTCTCATATTCTCTCTTCGCCAGTCTTATTTCCCTCTTCACCTCCCCTCTCAACTTATTCTATTTGGCCTGGTTCTCACAGGAAGAATTCACTGGACATGCACCATACACCCTCTTTTTCTGTTTCATCATAATCTCTATCTCCCTTGTCATCCAAAGAGCCCTGTTTTTTGTTCTCCTACCTTTCTTGTTGGAATGTACCTAACCTGTACATGAAGCATCTCTTCCTTAAAGATAACCCATTGTTCCATTTCAGTTTTGCTTGTCATTCTTTGGTTCCATTTTATCCTGGCTAGATCCCTTCTCATTGCATTGAAATTAGCCTCTTCCAATCTAGCCATTCTACCTTATATTGTTACTTGCTTTTCTGCATTACGAGTCTAAACCTTATGATCTGATGATCACTCTTTCCCAAGTTTTCCCCACAGATAATTGATCTTCTTGGCCCACCTCATTCCCAGCACCAGATCCAGCAATGCTTCCTTTCCAGTTGGGCTTAGAACATACTGATCAAAGAAGTTCTCCTGAACACAATCCAGAAATTCATCCCCCCCCCCCCCCCTTCTACTCTTTTACTCTAAGATTATCCCAGTTGATATTTGGGTATTAAAGTCCCCCAATATCACCACTATATAGTTCTTGTTAATCTCTGTGATTTCCCTGCAGACTTGCTCCTCTATCTCTCTCTGTCTCTCTCTCACTACTTGGAGGCCTATAGAATAGTCCTGGTAGTGTGATCATATCCATTTTGCTTCTCAACTCTCACCAAATACATTCTGTCCTTGCCCCATCAAGGACATCCTGTCTTTCCAACTTCACAATGTCCTCCCGAATCAGTAAAGTCACCCCACCACCCTTTTTCCTTCTCTATCTTTTCTGAACGCTTTATATCCTTTGTTTATTAAGTTCCCAGTCCAGACCATTTTTAAGCACATTTCTGTTTTTGCCACTACCTCATATTCTCATAATGCTATGACCTCAGTCACAGCTGGCCCATGACAAAGAGCACTGTCTCTTCCAAAATGGCTCAGGAGATGTAGGCTTGCCTGTCGCCTGCTGGTTCTCTGCTGTTGCTTCCTGCTGTGTGCCATCTTATCCTGCAAGAGAGACGGAAGTGTGTCAGTGAGTGTGGTGCAATGTGTTTGGGTGGTGTGTCTATCATTAGCTGAATAGCTGGTGGATCTGGAAGCTGCGATATGTGGGTGTGAGGCTGGCAACATTGATAAGTGTGTGAGGGTGAGGTGGAGTTTCTGAATGTTAAACCTGACTCCTGATTGTTGATGATTGAGTGAAGGGGTGTGGTGCATTAAGCAGCATGAGAAGTTGGTTGTACAGTGGGAAGAAGATGTCCTTTGAAGATACAGTCACTGACCTTGACCACTTGTGTGAGAGCATTGAACTTTTTCCAGTAATGCAACCAGGTCCTCGTAGTCAGACTCCAGGCCTTGACCTCCCTGGCTGTCAGCTTCCATTCCCTTCTCAGGGTATGCCTCGAGGGCCTCCTGCCCCCAAGTGGAAACATGGCGTCTCTCCTCCTTTCTACCCCTATCATTAAGGACTCCAGAAATGCATCCAAAAACCAGCAAGATCTTTCTTTGGCTTGTTGCTCTGTTTGCTGCCCTTTTCCTTCCGACCAAGCCTTCCTGAACTTGTTGCAGCAGCTCCTGTTGCTTGTGAGCAGCTCCACTTTAAGAGGGGAAGGCTGTCTTTAAGAGGTCCAGGTTAGCTATGCATTGTGCTAGCCATGCATGCTGCTGGACCTCCTGTTGAGCATGCAACCAGTCAGCAGCATGTTTCACACTGTGTTACATGCTACAGTCATTGAAATGAGCAGGCAGCATGAAGTTTGCATGCTGCTTGTCTCAACGGGACTGGGCGTGGAGTAATCGTGCATTTTGAAAATGGGCCTTATTGAGTTTCTCCTTCAAGAGATCCCATGGTAGTATTTGAAGAAGAGCAGAGGTATTCCAGCAGTACTTTGGCCAACATTTATTATGAAAACAACACCTCCAAACAGGTTACTTGGTCCCATTGCCATCTGTGGCATTTTGCTATCCACATGTTGGTTGTCCATTTTCCTATGTAACAGCAGTGATTACACTTCAAAAATACTTCATGAGTTGTGAATTGCTTGGGATATCCAAAGGACATTAAAGGTGCTACATATAAATGTCAGCTTTTTCTTTCAATGCTTTCATTGTGGGATTTTCTGTAGCAAATAAACTAAAGGGAAGCTGTTGGAATTTGTTGCATGCTTCCTGCTACCCCTATATAAGGAATAGATTGTTTAAAAATTCCCTATTTCTATATAATTGTAAACATTCTATTCATAAAATGTTGCACCATTTATGATCCTTTTGCTTGTTTAAAGAATATGCACAAACAGCACTCTCGGTTAATATATTCCTGCACAAATCTTGTTCAAAGCAAAATAGAAAACATTGGTATTCTTGTGGATTGCCCTGAAGAGTGCAAGATGAAAAGCTTCGACAACATGTCTTTATTTTCAGCAATACTAAACAGGTATATATTGAAAAAGTCAGTTAAAAATGCTAGTTATTTAACCCATGTTTGAAAGTCTTATTTTGATAAAGTCTATGTCTGCAAGTAGGTTTTATTTGGTATTTTATCAAATGCGTTTCGTAAGTCTAAAAGCACAACATCAACCGCACTACCTGTTATATTTCGTACCCCAAGCATGAAGAAACTAGACTCACAAGTTCTGTGTGTGTAGGCTTTATTGAAGAAGGCTGCCAGGATCTGTCTTAGATTTACTTTTGGAACTACACCCTCTCAGGGTAGACTGACACCATAGTGAGCAGTCTTACAAACACAGCACAGAGCAATCAATCACTGAGCAATCAAATACAACAGTTTTCCCCCCTTGTAGACTAAGGAGCTTATTTTGAATTCAACCTTCATAAGCATCAAGCGGGTATATAAATAGTCATTTGGTAGTACAGAACTTGAGTATTGCTGAAAATAGAGACATGTTGTCAAAGCTTTTCGTCTTGCACTCAGCAGGACAATCCGCAAGAATACCAATGTAAGGGAAAACAATGACTTTATACTGTATGAGAAGAAAGTGCTGATTGGTTGGCAAGTGAACTCTGATTGGTAGAGGCATTGCCATGGAGAATGCACCAGTTTACGGTGACTGACAGTTAACTGCCAAGCTTTGTTTGAAATTTAAACCAGGCAGCTTGACTCTGATTAATCAAGGCAGTTCCCTGAGGAATGAACCAGCAACTGGCCATCACTTATTTTGTTTAGCTGAAACAGGCACAATGTTTGTACATGTTCTTTCTGTCTGCAAAGAACAGGGCCCTGTGTATTAATTTATGTAGCTTCCAGTACGTGCAAATGCACCACACTGCGAGCCCTACTGACAATCTTAAATTGGTTGTCAGCATAATTCTTAGCACATTGAGGATTATTTTGCAAATATTGTCCAATCATGGAATCACATCTAATGTTGGACACTGTGTTTTGAGTTTTGCAAGCATGGGCTGGTTGGGTACAGTCTGTAACGGCAATGTAGTACAGTATAAAGTCATTGTTTTCCCTTACATTGGTATTCTTGTAGATTGTCCTGAAGAGTGCAAGATGAAAAGCTTCGACAACATGTCTTTATTTTCAGCAATACTAAACAGGTATATATTGAGTCATTTCCTGGACTCCATTTGTTCTTCTAAGTACACATAAGGAGATCTCCTATAATGGTGCTGAGATCAACGAAGATGTGGTTATGGTTCAGCATAATCATCTTGATGAGGTGGGTGATCAACATCAGGATTGCTAATCAGAAAAGGAAATGCATCCTCGTAGTCACAATGATCGAAATCTCCAGGTTTGCTTGCAATCTAGCGTCTCGCATTCCACTTGTTGTTGTCATCCAAGAGATAAGCAATGGTACCGAACATCCACTTGCTCTTCCTAGGTCGAGATAGAGATGAGCTTGTGGTTGCGATTTCGACTTTTGATGTGAACCCGATCTTCGACTGCAAATCATGGTTTCCTTGTGTGCGTTTTCTTTTCGGAGTATGCTTTTACTTTGCCTTGTTACTTCACGATTTCTTCTGCTTTTGCTCTGACATTCATGTTAGATGGTGGTGACGGCTGAAGAATGGTCAGTGGTGTGCGAATATTGTGACCAATCATAGGTTTGGCCATGTCTTTCCAGTCAGAGCGTGTGGGGTGGATCGATATTTGCAAAGTACGATATGAATGGATTGTTCAAACATTTTCCCCTCCGATGTTCTAGCTCTCAAACTGTCCTGATCACCCTGTTTAAACATTCGGTGCCAGATTGTATTGCAATGTCAGATGGTGGTGAATTCCGTAGCTTCCAAGGAATTCTGTGAATTTTCTGGAAACAATCTGTGATTCGTTGTCCGTAGTGATAGTCTCCAGCAAACCCCATTTTCCAAACAACTTGTCTAGAATGTCAGTGACTGAAATGGTGGTTATGGAATTTGTTGTAGCGATTTCCGGCTACTTGCTATGTAGATCAGGATCAACAAGCAAAAAATGTTGATTTCTAAGGCCTGCATGCACTTTTCCAAAAAATATCCACTTGGAGTTGTGTCATGGATTTGTTGGCCATGGGGTCAGTTGTAGAGGTGTGGGACACGGTTTAGCAGATTTTTCACTCAGTGTACATGCTACACAGTTTCTGATGAACTCTATGCGGTGATCGATTGCTGGCCACCTGACTGCTTCACAGGATTGTTGTTTCATCTTAACAACACCCGGATGTCCTTCATTGGAAAGATGCAGCACCCATTGCTGTAGTGCTTTTGGGATAACTGCTCGAGTTCTGCGAGCGATACAGTTGTCATCAAACAATGCGAGCTCATTGCATACTTTGTAAATGTTCAGCATAACTTCCCTGATTTTGTACTCAATGAAGAGTGTCTGTTGCAGGAGTGAATGTTGCAAAAAATAATGACGATAGAGGTCTTTGCTCAATATGGATACTTTTGCACCCATATCAATGAGGAGTGACACTGAAATGCCCATGATCGCGACTATGCAATCCTTGAAATGACCCCCCCCCACCACCCCGTATATGGGACTGGGCGCTTTACTATTTACGATAGTATACACATACTGTATTTCGCTCTAGGAATAGGTTCCTCCATGTGTTGAACTGACGAATTTGTCTTCTTCGACAACTTGCATACCTTTGTGAAGTGATTTGTCTTTGGGCATGTGTTGCATTTTTCCCTCGTGCTGGACATGGTGTTTTGAATCCATGGGTTCACCCACAATTTGGGCATATTTTTGAGGGTGCCTGACTGTGATAGGGCAAGTGTTGATGAGCCTGCTGAGGTTTCTTTGTCCGTAATCCTTGCACTTGACCTAATTGGGCAAGCTGTGAATGTGCCCCTGAGCTTGAGGGTGTATTTTTGGCTATCCTCTTCGAATCTAACATGGCAGATTCAATTTGGACAGATAAAGTTGTGGCTTTTTCCAACGTTAAGCCATCATCTTGCGTGAGTAAGCATTCCCTAATTTGTGGGATTGAAGTTTTTTCAGTTAGTTGGCCACGAATTAGTTCATTAGTTACTGTGCCAAATTTTCATGTAAGAGTCAACGGACACAATGCTGCCACATATTGTTTTCCCTGACATCTCTGGCGGAACATTTCATTCAATCCTCCAGAGAAGTTTACGGCGGTCAGGTGGGGGGGCGGTGGGGGGGGGGGGGGTGGCGGGGGTAGTGGGAAATAGCCTGCTCGCCCGAGGCCAATCAAGACCCTTAAGTGGCCACTTAACGGCCACTTAAGGGCCCTCGCCCTCCTCCATGGGTATTTTACCTGTGGCAAGCAGGTGTGCTGGGGACGTGAAAGGCTGCCCAGTGATAGCTGCTGGCCTTTCCGTGCCCCGGGTGGGGGGCATGGCAGTCGGGCACAGGGTGCCCCATGAGGGCCGCCCCCACCTCCCAACCCACCCCGGGACCCAAGACACCCCCTCCCCCCAAAGGACCACTCCAGTCCCACCAGGGAAGGTCCAATTCACCTGGTGAGGCATGCCCCTACTTACCTTCCCTCCTCAATCCATGGTGTCGGCTGGGCTGCAGTCCCAGCAGTGGCCACCACTCCCAGTGGCGCTGCTGGGACCAAGAGCTGCCGGCCCGCTGATGAGCCAGCAGCTCACTGAGGCGAGACCTCCTCCCCCAAGTGGGTGGAAGTCCCACCTCGGGACAATTAAAGCCTGGGAATCGGTAAAATTTGGGACGGTTCCCCAGGATAAGCGGAAGCAGGTTCGCCACTGACTTTCACGTTGGAGTCTGGCTCCCATCCATCCACCATAAAATTCCGGCCGTAGTGTGTAGTTTGTCCTACTGACATTGGGTTAGCCCAGTACCACTCAGTGATCCAAACAAAATAATCCCCATTCATCCTGGGCATTGCTGGCTAAAGTTCCATAGGCAAGAGCCCTCTGGTATCTCATCCAACTGGCCATTTTGAGTTCAGGTGGTAAGTATACATAGGCTATTCAACTATTAATAGAATCACTGCCAAGCCCTCAGCTGACACTTACCCAGGCATATTTTTCATCAGGGATCACAGTCAATTTTCTTCTCCCCAGCTCAGAGTGGTTGAGGCCAATTGATATCCTCATTCTTGAAAAATCCACATGCTTCTCAAAATGTGGGAATCAAATTTTCCATCCATAGTTATCAGGTTACAGTAAATGTTGTGACCACACACATCTGACTCCAGATTTCCCAGCCAACACACGCTCATTAGAAATTATTCAAATGTTAAAAATAAAGTTCTTTAAATTATAAACAGTGAAGTGGTCCTTTCCTGGCTCAGATCATTGATCTTTCTCCAGCACTGTGGGCAGGTCAAGGGGGTCAGACTACTTGAAAGAAAGACTTCATTTATATAGGCTTTTCACAACCACCAGACATCTCAAAGAGCTATACAGACAATGAAGTACTTGTGAAGTGTAGTCGCTGTTGTAATGTAGGAAAAGTGGCAGCCAATTAGCACACAGCAAGCTCCCACAAATAGCAATGTGATAATGACCAAATAATCTGTTTTTGTGATGTTGATTGAGGGATAAATATTGGCCAGGACACCAGGGATATTTCCCTTGCTCTTCTTTGAAACAGTGTCATAGGATCTTTTATGTCCATGGTTTAATACCTCATCCAAAAGACAGCACCTCCTCAGTACTACACTGGAGTGTCAGCCTTGAGTTTTGTGCTTAAATCGTGGAGTGGGATTTGAACTGAGAACCTTCTGGCTAAGAGGCAAGAGTGTTAACAACTGAGTCACAGCTGACACTTGCATACATACAATAGACTTTTCAGCAAAATTGAGGTCCATGGGATTAAAGAGGCAGTGGTTGCATGAATACAAAATTGGCTAAGGGTTGGGACAAAAAGTAGAGAGTGGTGGTGAATGGTTATTTTTCAGTTTGGAGGGAAGTGAGCAGTGGTGTTCCCCCCACAGGTCAGTATTGGAGCCACTGTTTTTTTGATATATATTGATGACCTATACTCGGGTATAGAAGGCATCATTTCAAAGTTTGTAGGTGACACTAAACTTAAAAATGTGGTAAATAGTCAAGAGGAGAGTAACAGACTTCACGATGACGTAGACAGACTGGTGAAATGGGCAGATACATGGCAGATGATATTGAACACAGAGAAGTGTGAAGTAATTCATTTTGGTAGGAAGAATAAGGAGAGACAATATTATCTAAATGGTGCAATTTTAACAGGGGTGCAGGAACAGAGAACTTGGGGCTGTATGTACATAAGTCTTTGAAGGTGGCAGGACAAGTTGAATAGGCTGTTAAAAAAGCATACAGGATCCTTGGCTTTAAAAACAGAGGCATAGGGTACAAAAGCAAGGAAGTTATGCTAAACCTAAATAAAATACTGGTTAGCCCCAGCTGGAGTATTATGGTCAATTCTGGATTCAGTTATCAGTTCAAAAACGTTAGCTGAGTTATTAAAATTCTTATTCATATTATAGGCATCTTTGTGCTCCCAAATGAACCTTCAAAGCACTGGATAGTTGTGACCAACTTGAATTATAGGGTAATACATCACAAATGAACCATTCATCCCATTGTGCCTGTGCTGGCTCTGTAAAATTGCATGCCAATTAGTTCTACTTCTCTGCTTTTTTCCTATAACCTTGCAAACTTTTTCTTTTCAAGCATTTTTCCAATAACCTGTTGAAAGTTACTGAATCTGCGTCAGCTATCCTTTCAGGTAGTGCATTCCAGATCATAACAACTCCTTGTTTTTCCCTCATGTTGCCGCTGGTTCTTTTGCCAATTACCCTTAATCTGTGTCCTTTGGTTACTGACCCTTCTTCCACTGGAAACAGTTTCTCCTTATTTACTCCATCAAAACCCTTTCAAGATTTTGAACATTTCTTTCAAATCTCTCCATAATCTTCTTTGCTAGGGAGATGAACACCAGTTTCTCCAGTCTCTCTACATATAAGTCTTTCATCCCTGGCAGCATTCTAGCAAATCTCCTCTATGTCCTCTATAAAGCCTTGACATCCTTCCTAAAGTGCGGTACCCAGAGCACTGAATGACAATAACATATTATTGCAACTACTTTATCTGCCATTGTGCTCACACAGCAAGTTGAGGCCAAGTGAAGTATTTCAGTCAAGCAAGCTTAAAGGTGAGTGTTTAGGGGATAACAGTATCCACGCAGTAGAGAGGGAGGAGTCAAGTGGTAAAGGGAGGAGGGAGAGAAAGAGGATGGGGAGAGGAGAAAGATGCGGGAGGAGAGTGAGAGAGAAGGGACAAGAGGAATGCTGGATGGGATCGAGCACTGTCAAAAATGTCAGGCTAACTACCGCAGCTCATGAGGAGGGACGTGTGTCACACACTCTCTGATCAGTTGGGCGTGGGGGAAGGATTAAAAAATTCAGAGCAATGCATCTCTCAACCTGTTCTGTTCCCTCTGTCAGGATCAGAGTAGCATCTGAACTGGGATTGGGGGAGGGGTGAGAGGTTTGTTGTTGCTATGCACTTATCTTCACTCTGAAGTTATTGCTGCAAAGGGGAAACTGAAGCCATAGGGGTTGTTTTGATAGGGTGACTGATGAGTGAACTATGGATTAATAGCAGCAGCTGTTACAAAGGCTTAAACAGATCACTGGTGGGACAAAGAGATTAACAGTGGCAGATTGGGAGTGAGCCATGGTGTGGAAGTCAATGTAAAGTGAAAGAAAATCAGGTTAGCTCTTGAAACATCTAAAAGACCAAAACATTAATTTCAATTATCAGTTCAAAAAGAAGACAATCACTCCAGTTATCATTTGCAGCAAAATTTCCCAAGAATCTTATTGGCATATTCCAGAGCATAAAAACCTGGATAAAACAAATGGGAATCAGCACAAACAATCACGGCAGAAGGGAAGTGTGGAACTTGCACAATCTTCTTCTCATTCATGTTATGGAAATTAAAGTTTGAAGCTATCACTAGTACACATTAAACACAGAATGGTTAATAAAGGCAATGGTAGACCTTTTTATCCTTTGAATGTAAAAGATTCTGATGCCATAAAAAAGCATTTGAAGATATAGAAAATTATTATTGGCTCTTTTTCGGAGGCGAGGATGATTGTCTTCCATGAGACCGAAGATGGCTGATGAGGCTGATTCGGGATCTACAGACTTTATGGCATGTTGGTCAATTGTTGTTATGTGGGATGTCTGACTGTGTATTATCAGTCTGGGTCATGGCTTATCGAAAATACAGTGAAGATCTTTGTGTGGAGGCATCTTTAAATAATCATCCAAAAGCTCACGAAAAATCACCAGACATAATGGGCTGGATTTTGCTCCCAGCCCAACTTCGGGTTCCGTGGCAGGGGGTCCGGAAAATGGGAGTGGCAGAGGCCACCACGGAACCCGATGCCGGGATTGCCAGGGCCGATCTTCCCGGCGGCGGAGAGGCTCCATGGTGGCCCCTCCGCCGCCCAGCAACAGGACCCGACTTTATATATTTAAATAACGTATTTGCATGAATTAAAATCTAAACCACAGTTCCAGCTCCTCAGCGCGACGTGCAACACTCACGCACCTTCACTTTCCTGTCCAGGGAAAGCTGGTGCCACCAAGGTGGGAAAGAAGTGAACTCTGCACTCTGCTGGGTGAGGGGGTGGTGGAAGGGGTTAACTCTGCACTCTGCTGGGTGAGGGGGGAGTGGAAGGGTTGAATTCTGCACTCTGATGGGTAGGGGGGGAAGGGGTGAAATCTGCACTTTGATGGGTTTGGGGGGAAGGGGGTGAATTCTGCACTCTGATGGGTATGGGGGTGAATTCTGCACTCTGATGGGTATGGGCGGAAGGGTGTGAATTCTGCACACTGATGGGTAGTGGGGGAAGGGGCTGAATTCTGCCTCAGATGGGTATGGGGGGAAGGGGGTGAATTCTGCCTCTGATGGGTTTGGGGGGAAGGGGTTGAATTCAGCACTCTGATGGGTATGGGGGGAAGGGGTTGAATTCTGCACTCTGATGGGTGTGGGGGGAAGGGGGGGATTTCTGCATTCTGATGGGTATGGGGGGAAGGGGGTGAATTCCGCACTCTGATGGGTATGGGGGGATGGGGGTGAATTCTGCACTCTGATGGGTATGGGGGGAAGGGGGTGATTTTTGCACTCTGATGGGTATGGGGGGAAGGGGATGAATTCTGCCTCTGATGGGTTTGGGGGGAAGGTTGTGAATTCTGCACTCTGATGGGTATGGGGGGAAGGGGTGAATTCTTCACTCTGATGGATAAGGAGAAGGGGTGAATTCTGCACTGATGGGTATGGGGGGAAGGGGTGAATTCTGCCTCTGATGGGTATGGGGGGAAGGGGGTGAATTCTGCCTCTGATGGGTATGGAGGGAAGTGGGTGAATTCTGCACGCTGATGAGCAGGGGGGGGGAAGGGGGTGAATTCTGCCTCTGATGGGTATGGGGGGAAGGGGGTGAATTCTGCCTCTGATGGGTATGGGGGAAGGGGGGGAATTCTGCCTCTGATGGGTATGGGGGAAGGGGGGAATTCTGCCTCTGATGGTTATGGGGGGAAGCGGGTGAATGCTGCAAGCTGATGGGTTTGGGGAGAAGGGGGTGAATTCTGCACTCTGATGGGTCTGCGGGGATGTGGGTGAATTCTGCCTCTGACGGGTTTGGGGGAAAGGGGGTGAATTCTGCCCTCTGATGGGTATTGGGGGAAGGTGTTGAATTCAGCACTCTGATGGGTTTGGGATGAAGGGGGTGAATTCTGTACTCTGATCGGTATGGGGGGAAGGGGGTGAATTATGCGCGCTGATGGGTTTGGGATGAAGGGGGTGAATTCTGCACTCGGATGAGTATGGGGGGAAGGGGGTGAATTCTGCACTTTGATGGGTTTGGGAGGTAGGGGGTGAATTCTGCACGCTGATGGGTATGGGGGAAGGGGGTGAATTCTGCACTGATGGGTATGGGAGGAAGGGGGTGAATTCTGCACTCTGATGGGTATGGGGGGAAGGAGGTGAATTCTGAACTCTGATGGGTATGGGGGAAGGGGATGAATTCTGCCTCTGATGGGTATGGGGGAAAGGGGTGAATTCTGCACTCTGATGGGTATGGGGGAAAGGGGTGAATTCTGCACTCTGATGGGTAGGGGGCAAGGGGGTGAATTCTGCACTCTGATGGGTATGGGGGAATAGCGTGAATTCTGCACTGTGATGGATATGGGGGAAACGGGTGAATTCTGCACTCTGATGGGTATGGGGGGAAGGGGGTGAATTCTGTACTCTGATGGGTATGGGGGAAGGGGGTGAATTCTGCACTCTGATGGGTATGGGGGAAAGGGGTGAATTCTGCACTCTGATGGGTATGGGGGAAAGGGGTGAATTCTGCACTCTGATGGGTAGGGGGGGAAAGGGGTGAATTTTGCACTCTGATGGGTATGGGGGGAAGGGCGTTAATTCTGCACTGATGGGTATGGGTGAAAGGGGTGAATTCTGCACTCTGATGAGTATGGGGGAAAGGGGTGAATTCTGCACTCTGATGGGTAGGGGGGGTGGGTGAATTCTGCCTCTGACGGGTTTGGGGGAAAGGGGGTGAATTCTGCACTCTGATGGGTATGCGGGGAAGGGGGTGAATTCTGCCTCTGATGGTTCGGGGGGGAAGGGGTTGAATTCTGCATTATGATGGGTTGGGATGAAGGGGGTGAATTCTGCACTCTGATCGGTATGGGGGGAAGGGGTGAATTCTGCACAGATAGGTATGGGGGATAGGGGTGAATTCTGCACTCTGATGGTTATGGGGGGAAGGGGGTGAATGCTGCAAGCTGATGGGTTTGGGGAGAAGGGGGTGAATTCTGCACTCTGATGGGTCTGCGGGGAAGTGGGTGAATTCTGCCTCTGACGGGTTTGGGGAAAAGGGGGTGAATTCTGCCCTCTGATGGGTATGGGGGGAAGGTGTTGAATTCAGCACTCTGATGGGTTTGGGATGAAGGGGGTGAATTCTGTACTCTGATCGGTATGGGGGGAAGGGGGTGAATTATGCGCGCTGATGGGTTTGGGATGAAGGGGGTGAATTCTGCACTCGGATGAGTATGGGGGGAAGGGGGTGAATTCTGCACTTTGATGGGTTTGGGAGGTAGGGGGTGAATTCTGCACGCTGATGGGTATGGGGGAAGGGGGTGAATTCTGCACTCTGATGGGTATGGGGGGAAGGGGGTGAATTCTGCACTCTGATGGGTATGGGGGGAAGGAGGTGAATTCTGAACTCTGATGGGTATGGGGGAAGGGGATGAATTCTGCCTCTGATGGGTATGGGGGAAAGGGGTGAATTCTGCACTCTGATGGGTATGGGGGGAAGGGGTGAATTCTGCACTCTGATGGGTAGGGGGCAAGGGGGTGAATTCTGCACTCTGATGGGTATGTGGGAATAGCGTGAATTCTGCACTCTGATGGGTATGGGGGAAACGGGTAAATTCTGCACTCTGATGTTTATGGGGGGAAGGGGGTGAATTCTGCGCGCTGATGGGTTTGGGATGAAGGGGGTGAATTCTGCACTCTGATGAGTATGGGGGATGGGGTGAATTCTGCATTCTGAAGGGTATGGGGGGAAGAGGTGAATTCTGCACTCTGATGGGTATGGGGGGAAGGGGGTGAATTCTGCACTCTGATCGGTATGGGGGGAAGGGGGTGAATTCTGCGCGCTGATGGGTTTGGGATGAAGGGGGTGAACTCTGCACTCTGATGAGTATGGGGGATGGGGTGAATTCTGCACTCTGAAGGGTATGGGGGGAATAGCGTGAATTCTGCACTCTGATGGGTATGGGGGAAAGGGGTGAATTCTGCACTCTGATGGGTAGGGGGGGTGGGTGAATTCTGCCTCTGACGGGTTTGGGGGAAAGGGGGTGAATTCTGCACTCTGATGGGTATGCGGGGAAGGGGGTGAATTCTGCCTCTGATGGTTCGGGGGGGAAGGGGTTGAATTCTGCACTATGATGGGTTGGGATGAAGGGGGTGAATTCTGCACTCTGATCGGTATGGGGGGAAGGGGTGAATTCTGCACTCAGATAGGTATGGGGGATAGGGGTGAATTCTGCACTCTGATGGGTAGGGGGGAAGTCGGTGAATTCTGCCTCTGAAGGTTTTGGGGGAAAGGGGATGAATTCTGCACTCTGATGGGTATGCGAGAAAGGGGGTGAATTCTGCCTCTGATGGGTATGGGGGGAAGGGGTTGAATTCTGCACTCTGATGGGTTTGGGATGAAGGGGGTGAATTCTGCACTCTGATGAGTATGGGGGATGGGGTGAATTCTGCACTCTGAAGGGTCGGGGAGATGGGGGTGAATTCTGGACTCTGATGGGTGGGGGGGGGAAGGGGTTGGATTCTGCACTGATGGATATGGAGGGAAGTGGGTGAATTCTGCACGCTGATGATCAGGGGGGGGAAGGGGGGGAATTCTGCCTCTGATGGGTATGGGAGGTATGGGGTGAATTCTGCCTCTGATGGGTATGGGGGGAAGGGGGTGAATTCTGCCTCTGATGGGTATGGGAGGTATGGGGTGAATTCTGCCTCTGATGGGTATGGGGGGAAGGGGGTGAATTCTGCCTCTGATGGGTAATGGGGAAGGGGGGAATTCTGCCTCTGATGGTTATGGGGGGAAGCGGGTGAATGCTGCAAGCTGATGGGTTTGGGGAGAAGGGGGTGAATTCTGCACTCTGATGGGTATGCGGGGAAGTGGGTGAATTCTACCTCTGACGGGTTTGGGGGAAAGGGGGTGAATTCTGCACGCTGATGGGTATGGGGGAAGGGGGTGAATTCTGCACTCTGATGGGTATGGGGGGAAGGGGGTGAATTCTGCACTCTGATGGGTATGGGGGGAAGGAGGTGAATTCTGAACTCTGATGGGTATGGGGGAAGGGGATGAATTCTGCCTCTGATGGGTATGGGGGAAAGGGGTGAATTCTGCACTCTGATGGGTATGGGGGGAAGGGGTGAATTCTGCACTCTGATGGGTAGGGGGCAAGGGGGTGAATTCTGCACTCTGATGGGTATGTGGGAATAGCGTGAATTCTGCACTCTGATGGGTATGGGGGAAACGGGTAAATTCTGCACTCTGATGTTTATGGGGGGAAGGGGGTGAATTCTGCGCGCTGATGGGTTTGGGATGAAGGGGGTGAATTCTGCACTCTGATGAGTATGGGGGATGGGGTGAATTCTGCATTCTGAAGGGTATGGGGGGAAGAGGTGAATTCTGCACTCTGATGGGTATGGGGGGAAGGGGGTGAATTCTGCACTCTGATCGGTATGGGGGGAAGGGGGTGAATTCTGCGCGCTGATGGGTTTGGGATGAAGGGGGTGAACTCTGCACTCTGATGAGTATGGGGGATGGGGTGAATTCTGCACTCTGAAGGGTATGGGGGGAATAGCGTGAATTCTGCACTCTGATGGGTATGGGGGAAAGGGGTGAATTCTGCACTCTGATGGGTAGAGGGGGTGGGTGAATTCTGCCTCTGACGGGTTTGGGGGAAAGGGGGTGAATTCTGCACTCTGATGGGTATGCGGGGAAGGGGGTGAATTCTGCCTCTGATGGTTCGGGGGGGAAGGGGTTGAATTCTGCACTATGATGGGTTGGGATGAAGGGGGTGAATTCCGCACTCTGATCGGTATGGGGGGAAGGGGTGAATTCTGCACTCAGATAGGTATGGGGGATAGGGGTGAATTCTGCACTCTGATGGGTAGGGGGGAAGTCGGTGAATTCTGCCTCTGAAGGTTTTGGGGGAAAGGGGATGAATTCTGCACTCTGATGGGTATGCGAGAAAGGGGGTGAATTCTGCCTCTGATGGGTATGGGGGGAAGGGGTTGAATTCTGCACTCTGATGGGTTTGGGATGAAGGGGGTGAATTCTGCACTCTGATGAGTATGGGGGATGGGGTGAATTCTGCACTCTGAAGGGTATGGGGGGAATAGCGTGAATTCTGCACTCTGATGGGTATGGGGGAAAGGGGTGAATTCTGCACTCTGATGGGTAGAGGGGGTGGGTGAATTCTGCCTCTGACGGGTTTGGGGGAAAGGGGGTGAATTCTGCACTCTGATGGGTATGCGGGGAAGGGGGTGAATTCTGCCTCTGATGGTTCGGGGGGGAAGGGGTTGAATTCTGCACTATGATGGGTTGGGATGAAGGGGGTGAATTCCGCACTCTGATCGGTATGGGGGGAAGGGGTGAATTCTGCACTCAGATAGGTATGGGGGATAGGGGTGAATTCTGCACTCTGATGGGTAGGGGGGAAGTCGGTGAATTCTGCCTCTGAAGGTTTTGGGGGAAAGGGGATGAATTCTGCACTCTGATGGGTATGCGAGAAAGGGGGTGAATTCTGCCTCTGATGGGTATGGGGGGAAGGGGTTGAATTCTGCACTCTGATGGGTTTGGGATGAAGGGGGTGAATTCAGCACTCTGATGAGTATGGGGGATGGGGTGAATTCTGCACTCTGAAGGGTCGGGGAGATGGGGGTGAATTCTGTACTCTGATGGGTAGGGGGGGAAGGGGATGAATTCTGCACTCTGATGGGTGGGGGGGGGAAGGGGTTGGATTCTGCACTGATGGATATGGAGGGAAGTGGGTGAATTGTGCACGCTGATGATCAGGGGGGGAATTCTGCCTCTGATGGGTATGGGAGGTATGGGGTGAATTCTGCCTCTGATGGGTATGGGGGGAAGGGGGTGAATTCTGCCTCTGATGGGTATGGGAGGTATGGGGTGAATTCTGCCTCTGATGGGTATGGGGGGAAGGGGGTGAATTCTGCCTCTGATGGGTATGGGGGGAAGGGGGTGAATTCTGCCTCTGATGGGTATGGGGGAAGGGGGGAATTCTGCCTCTGATGGTTATGGGGGGAAGCGGGTGAATGCTGCAAGCTGATGGGTTTGGGGAGAAGGGGGTGAATTCTGCACTCTGATGGGTATGCGGGGAAGTGGGTGAATTCTACCTCTGACGGGTTTGGGGGAAAGGGGGTGAATGCTGCACTCTGATGGGTATGGGGGGAAGGTGTTGAATTCTGCACTCTGATGGGTTTGGGATGAAGGGGGTGAATTCTGTACTCTGATCGGTATGGGGGGAAGGGGGTGAATTATGCGCGCTGATGGGTTTGGGATGAAGGGGGTGAATTCTGCACTCGGATGAGTATGGGGGGAAGGGGGTGAATTCTGCACTTTGATGGGTTTGGGAGGTACGGGGTGAATTCTGCACGCTGATGGGTATGGGGGAAGGGGGTGAATTCTGCACTCTGATGGGTATGGGGGGAAGGGGGTGAATTCTGCACTCTGATGGGTATGGGGGGAAGGAGGTGAATTCTGAACTCTGATGGGTATGGGGGAAGGGGATGAATTCTGCCTCTGATGGGTATGGGGGAAAGGGGTGAATTCTGCACTCTGATGGGTATGGGGGAATAGCGTGAATTCTGCACTCTGATGGATATGGGGGAAGGGGGTGAATTCTGCACTCTGATGGGTAGGGGGGAAAGGGGTGAATTTTGCACTCTGATGGGTAGGGGGCAAGGGGGTGAATTCTGCACTCTGATGGGTATGGGGGGAAGGGGGTGAATTCTGCACTCTGATGGGTATGGGGGGAAGCGCGTTAATTCTGCACTCTGATGGATATGGGTGAAAGGGGTGAATTCTGCACTATGATGGGTTGGGATGAAGGGGGTGAATTCTGCACTCTGATCGGTATGGGGGGAAGGGGTGAATTCTGCACTCAGATAGGTATGGGGGATAGGGGTGAATTCTGCACTCTGATGGGTAGGGGGGAAGTCGGTGAATTCTGCCTCTGAAGGTTTTGGGGGAAAGGGGATGAATTCTGCACTCTGATGGGTATGCGAGAAAGGGGGTGAATTCTGCCTCTGATGGGTATGGGGGGAAGGGGTTGAATTCTGCACTCTGATGGGTTTGAGATGAAGGGGGTGAATTCTGCACTCTGATGAGTATGGGGGATGGGGTGAATTCTGCACTCTGAAGGGTCGGGGAGATGGGGGTGAATTCTGGACTCTGATGGGTGGGGGGGGGAAGGGGTTGGATTCTGCACTGATGGATATGGAGGGAAGTGGGTGAATTCTGCACGCTGATGATCAGGGGGGGGAAGGGGGGGAATTCTGCCTCTGATGGGTATGGGAGGTATGGGGTGAATTCTGCCTCTGATGGGTATGGGGGGAAGGGGGTGAATTCTGCCTCTGATGGGTATGGGAGGTATGGGGTGAATTCTGCCTCTGATGGGTATGGGGGGAAGGGGGTGAATTCTGCCTCTGATGGGTATGGGGGAAGGGGGGAATTCTGCCTCTGATGGTTATGGGGGGAAGCGGGTGAATGCTGCAAGCTGATGGGTTTGGGGAGAAGGGGGTGAATTCTGCACTCTGATGGGTATGCGGGGAAGTGGGTGAATTCTACCTCTGACGGGTTTGGGGGAAAGGGGGTGAATTCTGCACGCTGATGGGTATGGGGGAAGGGGGTGAATTCTGCACTCTGATGGGTATGGGGGGAAGGGGGTGAATTCTGCACTCTGATGGGTATGGGGGGAAGGAGGTGAATTCTGAACTCTGATGGGTATGGGGGAAGGGGATGAATTCTGCCTCTGATGGGTATGGGGGAAAGGGGTGAATTCTGCACTCTGATGGGTATGGGGGGAAGGGGTGAATTCTGCACTCTGATGGGTAGGGGGCAAGGGGGTGAATTCTGCACTCTGATGGGTATGTGGGAATAGCGTGAATTCTGCACTCTGATGGGTATGGGGGAAACGGGTAAATTCTGCACTCTGATGTTTATGGGGGGAAGGGGGTGAATTCTGCGCGCTGATGGGTTTGGGATGAAGGGGGTGAATTCTGCACTCTGATGAGTATGGGGGATGGGGTGAATTCTGCATTCTGAAGGGTATGGGGGGAAGAGGTGAATTCTGCACTCTGATGGGTATGGGGGGAAGGGGGTGAATTCTGCACTCTGATGGGTATGCGGGGAAGGGGGTGAATTCTGCCTCTGATGGTTCGGGGGGGAAGGGGTTGAATTCTGCACTATGATGGGTTGGGATGAAGGGGGTGAATTCCGCACTCTGATCGGTATGGGGGGAAGGGGTGAATTCTGCACTCAGATAGGTATGGGGGATAGGGGTGAATTCTGCACTCTGATGGGTAGGGGGGAAGTCGGTGAATTCTGCCTCTGAAGGTTTTGGGGGAAAGGGGATGAATTCTGCACTCTGATGGGTATGCGAGAAAGGGGGTGAATTCTGCCTCTGATGGGTATGGGGGGAAGGGGTTGAATTCTGCACTCTGATGGGTTTGGGATGAAGGGGGTGAATTCTGCACTCTGATGAGTATGGGGGATGGGGTGAATTCTGCACTCTGAAGGGTATGGGGGGAATAGCGTGAATTCTGCACTCTGATGGGTATGGGGGAAAGGGGTGAATTCTGCACTCTGATGGGTAGAGGGGGTGGGTGAATTCTGCCTCTGACGGGTTTGGGGGAAAGGGGGTGAATTCTGCACTCTGATGGGTATGCGGGGAAGGGGGTGAATTCTGCCTCTGATGGTTCGGGGGGGAAGGGGTTGAATTCTGCACTATGATGGGTTGGGATGAAGGGGGTGAATTCCGCACTCTGATCGGTATGGGGGGAAGGGGTGAATTCTGCACTCAGATAGGTATGGGGGATAGGGGTGAATTCTGCACTCTGATGGGTAGGGGGGAAGTCGGTGAATTCTGCCTCTGAAGGTTTTGGGGGAAAGGGGATGAATTCTGCACTCTGATGGGTATGCGAGAAAGGGGGTGAATTCTGCCTCTGATGGGTATGGGGGGAAGGGGTTGAATTCTGCACTCTGATGGGTTTGGGATGAAGGGGGTGAATTCAGCACTCTGATGAGTATGGGGGATGGGGTGAATTCTGCACTCTGAAGGGTCGGGGAGATGGGGGTGAATTCTGTACTCTGATGGGTAGGGGGGGAAGGGGATGAATTCTGCACTCTGATGGGTGGGGGGGGGAAGGGGTTGGATTCTGCACTGATGGATATGGAGGGAAGTGGGTGAATTGTGCACGCTGATGATCAGGGGGGGAATTCTGCCTCTGATGGGTATGGGAGGTATGGGGTGAATTCTGCCTCTGATGGGTATGGGGGGAAGGGGGTGAATTCTGCCTCTGATGGGTATGGGAGGTATGGGGTGAATTCTGCCTCTGATGGGTATGGGGGGAAGGGGGTGAATTCTGCCTCTGATGGGTATGGGGGGAAGGGGGTGAATTCTGCCTCTGATGGGTATGGGGGAAGGGGGGAATTCTGCCTCTGATGGTTATGGGGGGAAGCGGGTGAATGCTGCAAGCTGATGGGTTTGGGGAGAAGGGGGTGAATTCTGCACTCTGATGGGTATGCGGGGAAGTGGGTGAATTCTACCTCTGACGGGTTTGGGGGAAAGGGGGTGAATGCTGCACTCTGATGGGTATGGGGGGAAGGTGTTGAATTCTGCACTCTGATGGGTTTGGGATGAAGGGGGTGAATTCTGTACTCTGATCGGTATGGGGGGAAGGGGGTGAATTATGCGCGCTGATGGGTTTGGGATGAAGGGGGTGAATTCTGCACTCGGATGAGTATGGGGGGAAGGGGGTGAATTCTGCACTTTGATGGGTTTGGGAGGTACGGGGTGAATTCTGCACGCTGATGGGTATGGGGGAAGGGGGTGAATTCTGCACTCTGATGGGTATGGGGGGAAGGGGGTGAATTCTGCACTCTGATGGGTATGGGGGGAAGGAGGTGAATTCTGAACTCTGATGGGTATGGGGGAAGGGGATGAATTCTGCCTCTGATGGGTATGGGGGAAAGGGGTGAATTCTGCACTCTGATGGGTATGGGGGAATAGCGTGAATTCTGCACTCTGATGGATATGGGGGAAGGGGGTGAATTCTGCACTCTGATGGGTAGGGGGGAAAGGGGTGAATTTTGCACTCTGATGGGTAGGGGGCAAGGGGGTGAATTCTGCACTCTGATGGGTATGGGGGGAAGGGGGTGAATTCTGCACTCTGATGGGTATGGGGGGAAGCGCGTTAATTCTGCACTCTGATGGATATGGGTGAAAGGGGTGAATTCTGCACTCTGATGGGTATGGGGGAAAGGGGTGAATTCTGCACTCTGATGGGCATGCGGGGAAGGGGGTGAATTCTGCCTCTGATGGTTCGGGGGGGAAGGGGTTGAATTCTGCACTATGATGGGTTGGGATGAAGGGGGTGAATTCTGCACTCTGATCGGTATGGGGGGAAGGGGTGAATTCTGCACTCAGATAGGTATGGGGGATAGGGGTGAATTCTGCACTCTGATGGGTAGGGGGGAAGTGGGTGAATTCTGCCTCTGAAGGGTTTGGGGGAAAGGGGATGAATTCTGCACTCTGATGGGTATGCGAGAAAGGGGGTGAATTCTGCCTCTGATGGGTATGGGGGGAAGGGGTTGAATTCTGCACTCTGATGGGTTTGGGATGAAGGGGGTGAATTCTGCACTCTGATCGGTATGGGGGGAAGGGGGTGAATTCTGCCTCTGAAGGGTTTGGGGGAAAGGGGATGAATTCTGCACTCTGATGGGTATGTGAGAAAGGGGGTGAATTCTGCCTCTGATGGGTTTGGGATGAAGGGGGTGAATTCTGCACTCTGATGGGTATGGGGGGAAGGGGTTGAATTCTGCACTCTGATGGGTTTGGGATGAAGGGGGTGAATTCTGCACTCTGAAGGGTAGGGGAGATGGGGATGAATTCTGCACTCTGATGGGTAGGGGGGGAAGGGGCTGAATTCTGAACTCTGATGGGTATGGGGGGAAGGAGGTGAATTCTGAACTCTGATGGGTATGGGGGGAAGGGGCTGAATTCTGAACTCTGATGGGTATGGGGGGAAGGAGGTGAATTCTGAACTCTGATGGGTATGGGGGAAGGGGATGAATTCTGCCTCTGATGGGTATGGGGGAAAGGGGTGAATTCTGCACTCTGATGGGTAGGGGGCAAGGGGGTGAATTCTGCACTCTGATGGGTATGGGGGGAAGGGGGTGAATTCTGCATTCTGATGGGTATGTTTGGATGGGGTTGAATTCTGCACTCTGATGGGTATGGGGGATGGGGGTGAATTCTGCACTCTGATGGGTATGGGTGGAAGGGGGTGAATTCTGCATTCTGATGGGTATGTGGGGATGGGGTTGAATTCTGCACTCTGATGGGTATGGGGGGAAGGGGGTAAATTCTGCACTGTGATGGGTATGGGGGGAAGGTGGGTGAATCCTGCACTATGATGGGTATGGGGGGATGGGGTTGAATTCTGCACTCTGATGGGTATGGGGGATGGGGGTGAATTCTGCACTCTGATGGGTATGGGGGATGGGGGTGAATTCTGCACTCTGATGGGTATGGGGGGGATGGGGGTGAATTCTGCACTCTGATGGGTATGGGGGGAAGGGCGTGAACTCTGTCTTATGGTGTAATGTTTGCAGGGCTGCCTGCCTTTTAAAAATGGTGCCAGCAGCTGCTCCCTCAACCGGTGACGCCGTGAACGTTGTTGCCGAGGCTGCCTCCGACACATAATGGAGTGGGTGGCCGCTGTGAATAATCACATCGGCGCAGCAGCACGCGTTCCTTGGGGTCAGCCGCCATGTTCCATGCCCACTGCTGCTCCCTGCAGCTGGAATACAAAATCCAGCCCCAAGACTTCTGTTTCCTGTCCAGAACTCTCCTGATCCCACATCTGGAACCTGCTTCTTTTAATATCCAAGCCAGTATTTTCTAAAAACACTGACAAGCTCACAAAACACTTATTATTTTCAATCTATGAAGAAAAATCAAATCTAGCTCATTAATATTTTAATACTTTCTCAAGCTCACAACTGGTAGGAATACACCATCCTTTTAAAACACAACATCTAAACTAACAATTTTTACGAATCCTTTCTGTGGAGTAATGTTCAAAACTTCTCGACCTGCAACTCCCACATGTGCTCAGTATTTTAGAATGAGATTGGCTTCCATGTTCTGAGCTTGAAGACAGCTGAGCAATCTTGCTGATATCAATGATCCTTTAATAGTTCTTTAGGTTGTTGTGGCGTGTATATCGGATGCTCTGGAAATCTGCTGAGTAATGATAAAGGAAGAAGCAGCAATTTGCTCTGATGAGGAATGTGTAGGACAGTTATCGTTTTTTTATGAGATCAGAGTGTTATAAGGCCTAGGGGAATCCCACTTGCATTTCTTTCATTGATTTTTCAAAGGCTTTCAATTCCCTCAGGTAGCTCTCATGAAAAAAGCTGAAAGCTATGGGAGTACATGGACAAATTTAGATTTTCTTTTTACTGGATATGCACTCCAACTCCAGGATCTGTGTAAAGTAGAAAGGGGACTCATGGGCCAGAATTTACGCGCCCCACAGGAGCGGGCTGCTGGCAGGGGGGTTCATAAAAATGAGTGGGAGGCCACCCACCCACCCCAGGCCAATCAAGGCCCTTAAGTGGCCAATTAACTGCCACTTATGGACCTCCTCCCACTGCCGCTGAGGTACCCCAGGGGGCTTCCAAGTAAAACCTGGCAGCTTCCTTACAGGCTGTGGGGGCTCTCCTAATGAGGTATACTGTGCCCCATTGAGGGCCACCACCATGGCCCAACTGCCCCCACTACACAACACTCCCCCACCCCAACTGACCCCCCCTTGCCTCGCCAGGGCTTGGCTGATTGTCCCCGGTGAGGCCCCACAAACTTACTCTCATCACAGGGCCAGCATCCGTCTTGTTGCTGTGCCCTGGTGCAGTCCCAGCAGTGGCTACCATTCCCGATGGCACTGCTGGGACAGAGAGCTGCCAGCCCACTGATTGGCCAGCAGCTCTTGGAGGTGGGATTGCCTGCCTCAAAGGGGCAGAAGTCTCACTCAAGGCCCATTAAGGGCCTGGGAGGCGTAAAATCCTGGCACGGCTCCCAGGCCTGGCAGAGGCGGGCTCGCCCATGACTTTTTGGCCGGTGGGCGGGGCCTCCCGCCTAAAGTAAAATTCCGGTCATGGTTCTCTGTCTTTCAAAAAAGGAGTGAGACACAGTTGTCACTGACATTTAGCCTATTTTTTGTTTTCATTAGTAATACGTTAACAGTGTAAGGACTAGCCTTGGAATATCTGTTCCAGAGATTTCTTAAAGAAGTCCTTTTCTCACAGATAATACTGACTTACTTGGGGGTCTAGAGCTCTCTACTCACCATCATGGGAATGTGCTAACCAGTATGGAGATGATTGATCTCAAGTTGTATCATGATCTTGCATGGATCAAGAGGAAATCTAAAGTACTGACTAGAAGATTCAGGAGGCGGCTGCCAATTCATATCAGTATTTGAGGGTGCGGGTATATGCCCATGCCTGTGTGAACGCAGTGGGCTGAATTTCGCTGATAGTGAGGCAATCCTGACGTCAGGTTGAATTCAGTGTCGGGAACCTGGAAGAGCGAATGGCGGGATGTTGGACACGATCTTACCGAAGGCAGACAATGAAGAAGTTGCCTCTGGGAGTCCCATCCAATTAGCCCCCAGGTTTCAGCAGCAGGAGTTTCAATCAGCGTGGCCCGTGGAAATGGTTGCCGCCCACCTTCGCAGTGTGGGCAATGCCTGGCCATCAGCAGGAGCGGCAGCGGTACTATGGAGGTACCTTCAGTAGGAGGAAAGCAGCTGTAATTACAGCAGGGCAAACATTAGCAGAGACATCAGTATCCATGAAATGGCTGCAAGGGCGTGCCTGCTGCCTAGGGATAGATCCCCTTTGTGAATTACTGCCTGCAAATAAATGTAAACCCTCAACTGAATCTCAACTTGGACCTCCCACTGTGAAGCTGACTCCGATCCATTACCGGGCACCTGGCGCAGCATGGTCCTGTGTGATGCCAGGAAAGTTGCAGCGCTGGGGGAAGTGGTTCTTGATTAGGGCCTTAATTGGCTCACTGTCTGCCCACCTCCATGAAGTGAGCTGTCGATTCCCATGGCAGCTCGTCCTGGGAAAGTTGCCTAGAGACGGGATAGTGTTGGGGAGCTGTCCCAGTGAGATTTCCTGATACTTTCCCAGCAACTCCCCTGCCTAGTATAATTTTGTTGTTTCCCTTACATTGGTATTCTTGCGAATTGTCCTGATGAGTGCAAGACAAAAAGCTTCAACAAAATGTCTCTATTTTCAGAAATACTCAGGAATTAAATTTATTCAGTTGCTGTAAAGCCATAAGGCCTGTATTAGGGGGACTGTTTTTTGGGGGACTGTATTAGATTTTTTGAGGCTGTTCATTAACTTTTTTACATTTCCATGCCTGATGCTATCGTTAAACATTAAGTTTACGAATTGAGCAAGAAAATGCATTTCACCCTGTTACTTGCTGACAGGAGTTGGTCAAGGTAGACAGTTACACCATATTCTAGTTGTACTTGTTACAGTATGCAGATGATGCTTCTCAAGCCATCTGCAAATCATCTACTTGCAGCAGCTTGCTTTTACGAAAGTCATTTTACAAGCTTTAGTAGATCTTCCTGGCTACTCATCTTTATAGCTCCTGGCAATTTTATATTCAGCTTGCACTGATAGATCTGTGTTCCAAGACACCCTGAAGATATAAGTTCTCAGAACAGGTACTTGAGGATGTGGAATTTACAGGTTATGGACAAAAAGCAGGGTTTTGGATTAAGCATGACTGCTCTTTCAAAGAGTCAGCACAGATACAGTAGTCCCTTCTGTGCTGTAATTTTTTATGATTCTATGAATTCTACCATCACCAATTTTTGTACTACTTTTGTACACTCCTCTTTGTATGTAGAGGTTGAATGAATGAAAGAAGTTAAATTATCTAGTATAATTATGACCACCTTTATTCTTTGAAAGAGTTTTTATCACCATGAAAAAAGTACCTCTTGAATTGCCCCTTATTTATCTTTCTCACTTGCCATGGCTTGCAGTTGTTTTGTTGTTCCATTCTACTACCTCGCTGTCAATAGGTCATGTAATATAATTTTGTATCGCAATACTAGTCTGCACTCCCATGTACTATCCTTAACTTCCTTAGTTAGCCACGTATGGTTCATCCTTCTCATACAGTCTTTCTTTCTCAATGGAATATATCTTTGTTGAAAATTATGAAATATCTCCTTAGATGTCTGCCACTGCTACCATCTTACCTTTAATCTATTTTCTCAGTCTACTTTAGCCAACTCTTTCTTTATACCTTTATAATTGCCTTTATTTAAGTTAAAGGCGCTAGGTTCAGACCCAAGTTTATCACCCTCAAACTGAATGTGAAATTCCATCATGTTATGATTACCCTTCTCTAGAGGATTCTTTACCTTGAGATCATTAATTAATTCTGTGTCCTTACACATTACCAGATATAAAATAGCCTGTTCCTTGTTTGGTTCCACAACATACTAAGAAAGTGTCCTGAATGCATTCTATGAACTCGTCCTCAAAGCTACCTTTGTAAATTTGATTGTCCAATGTATATGAAGATAAAAGACATCCATAATTATCGCAGTACCTTTCCTACAAGACCCCATTATGTCTTGATATATACTTTGTCCTACAGTGTAGCTACTGTTAGGGGTCCTGTAGACTTTTCCAGAAATGACTTCTTTCCCTTGCTATTTCTTATCTCCACCCAAACTGATTCTACATCTTGATATTCTGAGCCAAGATCATTTTTCATTGCTGTACTGGTCTCATCCGTTATTAACAGAGCTACCTCCACCTCCTTTTACTTTCTGCCTATCCTTCTGAAATGTCAAGTATCCTTGAATATTCAGTTCCCCGCGTTGGGCCTGCTGCTGAGGCATGCAGCCATTCAACAGTATGGTTAGTGCTTGCTGCATGCTATAATTATACTAATGAGGAGGCAGCTCGAATTTGGTGTGCTGTCTGCATCGGAAGCAAAGGGTGTTGATTAATCCCACATCACAATCCCTGCACCTGTTTTCATGGGGCTATCAAATTTTACCCCCTGTATAGACCTCTGTTTTCCTGTGTACTAAATTTGTTCCATGTAGCTGAACAACCTCACTTTGAACAGCAAATAACTGTTTATATCTCCGTAAATGAATTCCATTTGAAAATTCATTCTCAAATGCAATCTGCACAGCAGAGATCTTTTCCTAATATCAACTTCCAAAAGAAACATTATGTGGCATCTTTAAAAGTTGAGCAGGTGGCAGTATGTCATTTTTACTGTTCTGTTAATAGAAACACAAAAGCTTGGTAGCCCTGATCATTATTCTGATTGCTGTTTTCTTGGTATTAATTGATTGTGAATCCCTTGATGTCTATGACAAGGTTAAGCTATTTATATAATAGATCAATCTAATGGGAGGCTCTGATCTCCTTTTTCCTAATTATCTCATTCATATGCCTGACGGCTTTAAGTACTGGGAAGTTCTGTAACTGCAAGTGAAGGACACAGGTATGTTAAGTAAATAAGGTTATAGGCACCTGCTAAGAAATATTGATTCCAGCTTTAAATGTGGACCATTTTAGAGGGGTAAAGTTGGTCCCCAATGGGCCAATATGGCAGGCTGCATGCATGTGCTCTTTGTGTGTCGTAAGTCCACCATATTGCTAAATTCTTCTGAATAGGCCCCCAGGGTCTTTGCCTGAAACAGGGTGTTAGGCCCTTTGCACATGCAAATAGAGAGCCTAATGCCTGTTTGAGATCCCTTTGCAAAATTGAATGCAACATGTCTCGTGTGTGCTACAGTCAGTATTCTCAGGTGCTTTGCTGCCAAACCTATGGGCCCTGAAAGGTAATTTTTAATTTTTTTACTTAGCTTATTGTGGTCAGGATGTATCACCTATGAGCATAGATCTCTTAAAGGTGGGTACTACTTGTTTTTGATTAGTAGACTTTATCTGAATTTTTATTGTTGGTTAGGCATGATTTCTTTGTATTGCATGTCTTCTTTTTCCAATTCCATTCCTTACAACCATCTTGTTCCAGTTGCCAAATTGCTTGCACCAACCTAAGTGGACAGAATGGGAATTCCTCTAGCAGTACCTTTGTTGTTCCTATATTTGGAAGAGGAAGAAGCCAGGAAAGCCAGGAGCCAGTGTACTTTGTGTTCTGTACATACCCATCCTTACCCCAGATCTGACATTTATTTTCTAGACAGTTTCTGTTGTCATGCCAGAGAAAACTTAACATGGGGAGAGACGGTGGCGTAGCGGTAATGTCGCTGAACTAGTAATCTAGAGGCCCAAGCTAATGTCCTGGGGAAAGGGGTACAAATCCCACACTGGCATTAATGCCCTGTAGGGAAGGAAATCTGCTGTCCTTACCTGATCTGGCCTACATGTGACTCCAGACCCACAGCAATGTGGTTGATCATCAACTGTCCTCTGAAATAGCCTATCAAGCTACTCAGTTGTCAACAGCAATCAGAGATGGGCAGCACATGCTGACTTTGCCAGCAATGCCCACATCCCATGAAAGAATAATAAAAAAAACAAAATTGACCCCTGGTTATACCATTTTTGAAAGCTGACCTGCAGACATCTTATGCTACAATATCACTTTTCATGGCACGCCTTAAAAATTTTGTTCCACTGGATAATTCCAAGCCATTATTTGTGCTATTTGCCAAATCAGTCTCTTGATTGGAAGTTGCATTAAGGAAGTGACAGAAGCTTTTTTTTGCAAAGGGCAACATAATCTTTACTTTTTCTGTTGAAAAGATGCAGCAACTTGATAGGGTGCAGAGTGTTTCTTGGGTGCCAGTGTACACGAGAGTGCATAGATGACATCATATGTTGTGCAGATGGTTGAGTTTGGCCACCTCCTATTATGGCTGTCTTTTGGGGAGGATGCCATCAAGTGCCAAACTCAGCAGCTCCCTTTGCTCCACTTCACGCAGTAGCAGATGCATTTTTCCCACCATCAAATGTAAGTGCTGAACTATATAGTCATCTGCTGTAGGCTTCACTTTGTGTCTCTAAATTGCTGGTTCTTTCACTTTTGCCTGGCACTATTATTGCCCCCCACCCCAGCAACGGCAGATAAATATTTAAAATGAAATAGTGTGGAGTAGGTTTGATGGACAGCTGGTCTTCTCCAGCCCATTAATTTTGTATGTTTGTATGTAATCTTTGAAAAGACTGAAACGATTATCGGCCTTCATAAGTAGCACATTGAGGGCACCATCCCTTTAACTTTGAGCTGTTGGCCAGATTTTATATAGAACCATTAGGCTTGCTGCTAGTGAAAGACCAAAAATGTGCTGAGAGCTTATGCTCATCATTCGAATTAATTGTCCCCACTCAGTGCACAGTGGATTGGCTTGGACAGCCAGTACAGATGTTTGTGGGATTCTAAAATCAGAGCCTTTATATCTGTGAGATACAAAAGTTATATACTTGCATTTCCCTAATGTCCCTCACATGCAGAAAAACATCTCAACGTGCCTTCAATTAAAGAGGAAAAGAAACAGTGGGAGCTGAGTAGGATGGGGAAGCGAAAATTAAGAGAGCTAAGGTGGGAAACTGAAAAGAGAAGGCTTCTGAAGAGATTTTTGAAAGCTGGGTGGCAGGCAGCAAGGTCGATGGAATAAGGCAGCAAGTTCAAGAGAACTGGATCATAAGCACTGAACAAGTAACTACCATTAGTGGACCACACGACAAGAAGAAGCCTATGTCGGAGAGGCTATTGAAGGCCATAGGATCACTAAGGTATTATGGAGCTAGACTACAGAAAGATTCTCATTAGAATGAGAATTTTGAAGTCAACATGCTAGAAGCCAGTGAAGTTTGGAGAGAATGGATTGATTGGAGTGAGGACTTTGTTTTGGGTAAGAATATGCATTGATGGTTTTGAAGCTGGTGGAGGATTGAGGCAGAGAGGTCAGCTGTAATAATATTAAAGAAGTTGAAGTAATGAAGATATGGATTAAGGTTTCTGTGCTGTGGGGTGGGGAGAATAGGTTGGGATGGAGCAGGCATCATTTTAGATGTGGAAGAAAACAGTTACTTTAATGGAACAGATGTGGGTCTCTATTTCATTTAGACTTCATTTATTCTTTTCTCAGCACTTTGAGCTATGATCTACTATCAACTCATGTTGAAATATTTGCCATTGTTGTTTAATAATGGTTGCAGCCTGTAAGAGCTAGTCACTGCTTTAAAATCCAGTAAAGAAGATAATTAAGGATGCAGAACATGGCAGTTCTTCTGAAAAGAGTGAGCACAATAGGGAAAAAAAACCTTTGACGAATGTTGTAATGACATCTACAAATTGATTACATTTGTAAATTGACTCAGATGTGTTCTTGGGAAACAGCTTCATCCACTGGGAATTAATATTAGAAAATCACAGGCACAATCCCACAAATAGCCATTAGATGCGTTTGGAAGTTGAAGTTTCATTCCAGGAATGTGGATTGTAAAAATCAGCTCATACTGTTAGTAGGGCCAATAATGTGGTCTGTGTGCTTTGGTTTAGGAACCACTGCTGTTTGGGTGATGTCTTTAGAGTTGTGAGATAATTTCAAACTTTGATATGAATCATTTGCATATTTTAACAGCACTCCTGGGGCACAACACACAAATCAAAATGGCAAATTATCTGATGCCAACCACAATGAAAGGAGAGCTAAAGCTATAATGCCACTGAATGGGTACAACAGGGAAAGGGCAGTGAATGGCAGAATTTAATTATGGAAGTACTGCTGCAGTAGGCACTGGAGGGAAGGCATACTCTTCTTCAGAGTGAAGGGCCAATGACCTCTGAAAAGTAGTGTGAGGACAGCACACATAGAGGTAGCAGAAAGAATGAATGTTATTTCCCCTGTGATCAGGTTCTTGGGGCAGGCAAGGAAGAAATATTTGGGTCTTTGAAAAGGTTACCCAGGTAAACGTGTTCAAACTTTTAATTTTACAACAGACACGGTAACAGAATTTCACTGTGAGCTTGCTGAAACATTACAAAGGGAGAATGCACAGTGCTCTGGCAACTTTTCATTTGCTTTCCAAACTCACAGGCATGCCCATGCGATAGCAACACACTCGACTTTGCTGCTATGTATTTACCATGTTTCCCATGAAATGCAGCAATGAGGAAAGTGTAAACATGCAGCCAACATTAGATTCCTCTGTGTTGCATGTTCACAGACACATATGAGATGGTCGATGGCTGAGATCCTCTTGTGCCACTATTTGAGGCAGGCTTCATTTACACTGTCGCATGACAAGGGACCTTTAGAAGCCAAGCTTTTATAAGGGGCATTAGTTTGTTATGACACTAATATCTAGGCTGGCCTGTCCTCCATGCCTCTACTGGTCCTACCCCTCCTGCTGTGGAACTGGCAGGCAGGGAGGGATAGACAGCAGCATAGCCACTGATCCTATCGAGACAAAGCTCAATTATAATTCTCTTGGCTAACATCTACACATAGTAGCTGCAAGTTTAAGTTGTTATCAATAACTGCATTAAAAAAAACTCAAGGGCACCTTGAAATAATTAGTTAAATAGCTGAGTCAAATACTTAGTGCAACTACAAAGCAGGCCTATCTTTAAAGAACAGAGACCAGTTTTTATGGGTGCTGAATCCACCTGCTGTTCAGGAGATATTTCCCTATAATGTGGAGGGACCTTAAATAGCAATTTTTGAAGACATGTTGAAGCTAGTGTATGGCTTGTGCACTACCATTCAGAGCAACAACTGCTTCCCAATAGCATACGGCACTGTGTGTTGCAGATGTACAATAGGGTTCAGCACTATATAATATGGGTCACTTGTGCCCATTGTGCATCACATTGTTTGTTAATGAAATATATTATGGAAAAGTAACATTTTTGGCATATGAACTTCATACCATAGCAGAAGTTAATCTGTGAAAAGTTATTTTTAATTGACTACAGGGCCAAGGCCCATAGTGTAGGGTACCAGCAAACCTAAAAAAAAGTGAGGTGAGATAAATTAGGCAATAGGATTAAGTGAGACCAAGTTTGGGTTTTAAAGGCCTGACGAATGTAGGAAATAGAGAAAACTGAGGAAGCTAATGAGTTCTATTATTTTGAGGTCCTTGGAAAAAATGAACTAATGCAAGAGATTGCAAGAAATATTTTGTTTGCAGTGGGTATAAAGGGTGGAGAAAGAGTATGCTAGACAGCATATTTGCAGTTTAAAAGGAAAGATAGGCAGTGTTCAGAAGAGCACTGATCATCGTACTTTTGATAAAATACTGTTCTAGTATCCTATCAGAGGAAAGAGTGAACTGTACATTTTTACATCAGAGGAAGGTATAAAGCTGCAGCAAAGGCATTGAATTTTTTTATACTGGAGGCTCAGATGACACATCACATTGTTTAATACAGAAAGCTGAAATGGGTTAATCTGCTGCTGAGTGAGAACCTGTCAGAAAGGCAACTTGATGAATAGCTTTTATTAGTTCAGTCTTTACTGGGCTTTACCATTTCTGCAACATATATAAGAAAGTCAGCAGACTGTGGCTGTAATAGTGTCAGTGCTGCATTGCAGCACAATGGCTAAGTAGAGGATTTCTGCAAACACACATCATTGAAGCTTGTCAGGAATAAACAAGCAATCCACGGTTCAGTGTCTAAATTGCATTGTGCATATTTAGGATATTTTAATACATGTACATGTATGTAAAGCAAGGCTTTGGAGTGGTAGCTTCCATTTTTAAGGTTGTTTTTCTCTGTCAGAGTAATGGATTACTAGTATAGCCTTTATCTATGACTAATTATATCCACCAATCTCGGCTCTTTGTCTGCTTGTGATTAGTTCATGCTTCACTGGTATGTTGTGTGTTTCCAATATCCATGCTTTTCAACTAAAAAAAAACTTAAGCTTTTGAGGAAAGGCATTCAGCCCAAAATATAGGATGTCGCTGAATTAGTGCTCCTGTCTGCTTCCCAATCCCCACCCCCATGACTATCTCCTGCTGTTGTTTCTGCATTCTCAAACATACTACTCAATTAGACTTTGAAACAATGGGAATTCACAAAGACTGTTTGCTACATTGGTGTTCTCATAAATACTTAAATGTGCATCAGAACAGACTTTCAAAAAATTTTAAAATTGTGAATATATTGCAGCACCTGAGGAAATGGAGGCAAGTAGTATTAAAACATTGACCCCATTCATAGTACATAGAACATAGAACATAGAACAGTACAGCACAGTACAGGCCCTTCGGCCCACGATGTTGTGCCGAACCTTTAACCTACTCTAAGATCAAACTACCTACATACCCTTCATTCTACTATCATCCATGTACCTATCCAAGAGTTGCTTAAATGTCCCTAATGTATCTGCTTCTACTACCAACACTGGCAGTGCATTCCACGCACCCACCACTCTTTGTGTAAAGAACCTACCTCTAACATCTCCCCGAAACCTTCCTCCAATCACCTTAAAATTATGCCCCCTGGTGATAGCCCTTTCCACCCTGGGAAAAAGTCTCTGGCTATCCACTCTATCTATGCCTCTCATCATCTTGTACCCCTCTATCAAGTCACCTCTCATCCTTCTTCACTCCAATGAGAAAAGCCCTATTTCCCTCAATCTTTCTTCGTAAGACATGCCCTCCAGTCCAGGCAGCATCCTGGTAAATCTCCTCTGCACCCTCTCTAAAGCTTCCACATCCTTCCTATAATGAGGGGACCAGAACTGAACACAATATTCCAAGTGTGGTCTAACCAGGGCTTTATAGAGCTGCAGCATAACCTCGCGGCTCTTAAACTCGATCCCCCTGTTAATGAAAGCCAACACACCATACGCCTTCTTAACAACCCTATCAACTTGGGTGGCAACTTTGAGCGATCTATGGACATGGATCCCAAGATCCCTCTGTTCCTCCACACTACCAAGAATCCTGTCTTTAAGCCTGTATTCTGCATTCAAATTCGACCTTCCAAAATGAATCACTTCACACTTTTCCAGGTTGAACTCCATCTGCCACTTCTCAGCCCAGCTCTGCATCCTGTCAATGTCCCGTTGCAACCTACAACAGCCTTCCACACTATCCACAATTCCAGCAATCTTTGTGTCATCGGCAAACTTGCTAACCCAGCCTTCCACTTCCTCATCCAAGTCATTTATAAAAATCACAAAGAGCAGAGGTCCCAGAACAGATCCCTGCGGAACACCACTGGTCACCGAGCTCCATGCAGAATACTTTCCATCTACTACCACCCTCTGTCTTCTATGGGCCAGCCAATTTTGTATCCAGACAGCCAACTTTCCCTGTATCCCATGCCTCCTTACTTTCTGAATGAGCCTACCATGGGGAACCTTATTAAATGCCTTGCTAAAATCCATATACACCACATCCACTGCTCTTCCTTCATCAATGTGTGTTGTCACATCTTCAAAGAATTCAATAAGGCTTGTGAGGCATGACCTGCCCCTCACAAAGCCATGCTGACTGTCTCTAATCAAACCATGCTTTTCCAAATAATCATAAATCCTGTCTCTCAGAATCCTCTCCAATAATTTGCCCACTACCGACGTAAGACTGACTGGTCTATAATTCCCAGGGTTATCCCTATTCCCATTCTTGAACAAGGGAATAGCATTTGCCACCCTCCAATCATCTGGTACTACTCCAGTGGACAGTGAGGACGCAAAGATCATCGTCAAAGGCGCGGCAATCTCTTCCCTCGCTTCCCGTAATATCCTTGGGTATATCCCGTCTGGCCCCGGGGACTTATCTGTCCTCACGTCTTTCAAAATTTCCAGCACATCCTCCCTCTTAACCTCAACCTGTTCGAGCATATCAGCCTGTTTCACGCTGTCCTCACAAACGACCAGGTCCTTTCATTGCAGCAGCTTTTTCGGGAGCAGTGTGTGAGCGAGTGAGCAGCTGGGAAGGTCGGTTTGAAAGTAAATTTAATTTCCTTTTGTTTTTCGGCGGAGGCCAGGGGGCTGCTGGGTAAGTAAAACACTATATATTTGGGCGGTTTCTGAACCCGAGACACCACACTTGTCGTGTCTCCCACCCGCCCTCCTCCTCTAACCAAAAAAAAAAAAGGACTCGGTGGGGTGTTTATAAGGTAAGGCTTTTTCGATTTCTCTGGTTTTATTGTGATTGGTAAAAACTTTTCGTTCCTTTTTCATTTAACTAAGTTAAGCTTAAGATTAAAAATGGCAGGAGATCTCAGACCCGTGTCATTTTCCTCTTGCTCAATGTGGGAGCTCAGGGACATGGCTGATGTCCCTGACTCCTTCACGTGCAGGAAGTGTGTCCAACTGCAGCTCTTGTTAGACCGCATGACGGCTCTCGAGCTGCGGATGGACTCACTTTGGAGCATGCGCGATGCTGAGGAGGTCGTGGATAGCACGTTTAGTGAATTGGTCACACCGCAGATTAGGATTGCTGAGGGAGAAAGGGAATGGGTGACCCAAAGGCAGAGAAAGAGCAGGAAGGCAGCGCAGGAGTCCCCTGCGGTCATCTCCCTCCAAAACAAGTATACCGTTTTGGATACTGTTGAGGGAGATGGCTCACCAGGGGAAGGCAGCAGTAGCCAGGTCCATGGCACCGTGGCTGGCTCTGCTGTTCAGAAGGGCGGGAAAAAGAGTGGAAGGGCTATAGTCGTAGGGGATTCGATTGTAAGGGGAGTAGATAGGCGGTTCTGTGGTCGAAAACGAGGCTCCCGAATGGTATGTTGCCTCCCAGGTGCACGGGTCAGGGATGTCTCAGATCGGCTGCAGAACATTCTAAAGGGGGAGGGTGAACAGCCAGTTGTCATTGTGCACATAGGCACTAATGATATAGGTAAAAAACGGGATGAGGTCCTACAAGCAGAGTTTAGGGAGTTAGGAGCCAAGTTAAAAAGTAGGACCTCAAAGGTAGTAATCTCAGGATTACTACCAGTGCCACGTGATAGTCAGAGTAAAAATGAAAGAATAGTCAGGATGAATGCGTGGCTTGAGAGATGGTGCAGGAAGGAGGGGTTCAGATTTTTGGGACATTGGGACCGGTTCTGGGGGAGGTGGGACTATTACAAATTGGACGGTCTACACCTGGGCCGGACTGGAACCAATGTCCTTGGAGGTGCTTTTGCTAACGCTGTTGGGGAGGGTTTAAACTAATGTGGCAGGGGGATGGGAACCAATTGAGGTCAGTTGACAGTAAGGAGGTAGTAACAAAAGCCTGTAAGGAACTAGTTAATGAAGTCAGTGTGACTAAGGGGAAGAGCAGGCAGGGAGCAGATGATGAATATAAAGGGACTGGTGGTCTGAGGTGCATTTGTTTTAATGCAAGAAGTGTAGTAGGTAAGGCAGATGAACTTAGGGCTTGGATTAGTACCTGGGAGTATGATGTTATTGCTATTACTGAGACTTGGTTGAGGGAAGGGCATGATTGGCAACTAAATATCCCAGGATATCGATGCTTCAGGCGGGATAGAGAGGGAGGTAAAAGGGGTGGAGGAGTTGCATTACTGGTGAAAGAGGATATCACAGCTGTGCTGAAGGAGGGCACTATGGAGGACTCGAGCAGTGAGGCAGTATGGACAGAACTCAGAAATAGGAAGGGTGCGGTAACAATGTTGGGGCTGCACTACAGGCCTCCCAACAGCGAGCGTGAGATAGAGGTACAAATATGTAAACAGATTATGGAAAGATGTAGGAGCAACAGGGTGGTGGTGATAGGAGATTTTAATTTTCCCAACATTGACTGGGATTCGCTTAGTGTTAGAGGTCCAGATGGAGCAGAATTTGTAAGGAGCATCCAGGAGGGTTTTCTGGAGCAGTATGTAAATAGTCCAACTCGGGAAGGGGCCATACTGGACCTGGTGTTGGGGAATGAGCCCGGCCAGGTTGTTGAAGTTTCAGTAGGGGACTACTTTGGGAATAGTGATCACAATTCCGTAAGCTTTAAAATACTCATGGACAAAGACGAGAGTGGTCCTAAAGGAAGAGTGCTAAATTGGGGGAAGGCCAACTATACCAAAATTCGGCAGGAGCTGGGAAATGTAGATTGGGAGCAGCTGTTTGAAGGTAAATCCACATGTGATATGTGGGAGGCTTTTAAAGAGAGGTTGATTAGCGTGCAGGAGAGACATGTTCCTGTGAAAATGAGGGATAGAAATGGCAAGATTAGGGAACCATGGATGACAGGTGAAATTGTGAGACTAGCTAAGAGGAAAAAGGAAGCACACATAAGGTCTAGGCGGCTGATGAAAGACGAAGCTTTGAAAGAATATCGGGAATGTAAGACCAATCTGAAATGAGGAATTAAGAGGGCTAAAAGGGGTCATGAAATATCTTTAGCAAACAGGGTTAAGGAAAATCCCAAAGCCTTTTATTCATATATAAGGAGAAAGAGGGTAACTAGAGAAAGGATTGGCCCACTGAAGGACAAAGGAGGAATGTTATGCTTGGACTCAGAGAAAATGGGTGAGATTCTAAACGAGTACTTTGCATCGGTATTCACCGAGGAGAGGGACATGACGGATGTTGAGGTTAGGAACAGATGTTTGATTACTCTAGGTCAAGTCGGCATAAGGAGGGAGGAAGTGTTGGGTATTCTAAAGGGCATTAAGGTGGACAAGTCCCCAGGTCCGGATGGGATCTATCCCAGGTTACTGAGGGAAGCAAGAGAGGAAATAGCTGGGGCCTTAACAGATATCTTTGCAGCATCCTTAAACACGGGTGAGGTCCCAGAGGACTGGAGAATTGCTAATGTTGTCCCCTTGTTTAAGAAGGGTAGCAGGGATAATCCAGGTAATTATAGACCAGTGAGCCTGACGTCAGTGGTAGGGAAGCTGCTGGAGAAGATACTGAGGGATAGGATCTATTCCCATTTGGAAGAAAATGGGCTCATCAGTGATAGGCAACATGGTTTTGTGCAGGGAAGGTCATGTCTTACCAACTTAATAGAATTCTTTGAGGAAGTGACAAAGTTGATTGATGAGGGAAGGGCTGTCGATGTCATATACATGGACTTCAGTAAGGCGTTTGATAAGGTTCCCCATGGCAGGCTGATGGAGAAAGTGAAGGCGCTTGGGGTCCAAGGTGTACTAGCGAGATGGATAAAGAACTGGCTGGGCAACAGGAGACAGAGAGTAGCAGTAGAAGGGAGTTTCTCAAAATGGAGACGTGTGACCAGTGGTGTTCCACAGGGATCCGTGCTGGGACCACTGTTGTTTGTGATATACATTAATGATTTGGAGGAAAGTATAGGTGGACTGATTAGCAAGTTTGCAGACGACACTAAGATTGGTGGAGTAGCAGATAGTGAAGGGGACTGTCAGAGAATACAGCAGAATATAGATAGATTGGAGAGTTGGGCAGAGAAATGGCAGATGGAGTTCAATCAGGGCAAATGCGAGGTGATGCATTTTGGAAGATCCAATTCAAGAGTGAACTATACAGTAAATGGAAAAGTCCTGGGGAAAATTGATGTCCAGAGAGATTTGGGTGTTCAGGTCCACTGTTCCCTGAAGGTGGCAACGCAGGTAAATAGAGTGGTCAAGAAGGCATACGGCATGCTTTCCTTCATCGGACGGGGCATTGAGTACAAGAGTTGGCAGGTCATGTTACAGTTGTATAGGACTTTGGTTCGGCCACATTTGGAATACTGCGTACAGTTCTGGTCGCCACATTATCAAAAGGATGTGGATGCTTTGGAGAGGGTGCAGAGGAGGTTCACCAGGATGTTGCCTGGTATGGAGGGCGCTAGCTATGAGGAGAGGTTGAGTAGATTAGGATTATTTTCATTAGAAAGACGGAGGTTGAGGGGGGACCTGATTGAGGTGTACAAAATCATGAGAGGTATAGACAGGGTGGATAGCAAGAGGCTTTTTCCCAGAGTGGGGGTTTCAATTACTAGAGGACACGAGTTCAAAGTGAAAGGGGAAAGGTTTAGGGGGGATATGCGTGGAAAGTTCTTTACGCAGAGGGTGGTGGGCACCTGGAACGCATTGCCAGCGGAGGTGGTAGATGCGGGCACGATGGAGTCTTTTAAGATGTATCTAGACAGATACATGAATGGGCAGGAAGAAAAGAGATACAGAACCTTAGAAAATAGGCGACATGTTTAGAGAGAGGATCTGGATCGGCGCAGGCTTGGAGGGCCGAAGGGCCTGTTCCTGTGCTGTAATTATCTTTGTTCTTTTTGTTTTGTCCCTCTCACTAGTGAATACTGAAGCAAAGTATTCACTTAGGACCTCCCCTACCTCCTCCGACTCCAGGCACAAGTTCCCGCCACTATCCCTGATCGGCCCAACCCTCACTCCAGTCATCCTCTTGTTCCTCACATAAGTGTAGAACGCCTTGGGATTTTCCTTAATCCTACCCGCCAAGACTTTTTCATGTCCCCTTCTAGCTCTCCTAAGTCCATTCTTCAGTTCCTTCCTGGCTATCTTGTAACCCTCTGGAGCCCTGTCTGATCCTTGCTTCCTCAACCTTAAGTAAGCTTCCTTCTTCCTCTTCACTAGCTGTTCCACATCTATTTTTATTTATTTTTTTATTTTTAGATATACAGCACTGAAACAGGCCCTTCGGCCCACCGAGTCTGTGCCGACCATTAACCACCCATTTATACTAATCCTACACTAGTCCCATATTCCTACCACATCCTCACCTGTCCCTATATTCCCCTACCACCTACTTATACTAGGGGCAATTTATAATGGCCAATTTACCTATCTCTTGTTATCCAAGGTTCCTTCACCCTACCATCCCTTCCTTGCCTCATCGGGACAAACCTATCCAGCAGTCACAGCAAGTGCTCCCTAAACAACCTCCACATTTCTGTCGTGCATTTCCCTGAGAACATCTGTTCCCAATTTATGCTCCCCAGTTCCTGCCTAATAGCATTGTAATTCCCCCTCCCCCAATTAAATATTTTCCCATCCCGTCTGCTCCTATCCCTTCTCTAGACTAACCCTTCTCGACGACCTCCCTTTCTGCAGCTGTGATACTATCCCTGATTAGCAATGCCACTCCCCCACCTCTTTTACCTCCCTCCCTATTCCTTTTGAAACATCTAAACCCTAGAACATCCAACATCCATTCCTGCCCCTGTGATATCCAAGTCTCCGTAATGGCCACAACATCGTAGCTCCAAGTACTGATCCATGCTCTAAGTACTAAGCACCGCAGCCTCACCGCTCCAGCGACCCGGGTTCAATTCTGGCTACTGCCTGTGTGGAGTTTGCAAGTTCTCCCTGTGTCTGCGTGGGTTTCCTCCGGGTGCTCCGGTTTCCTCCCACATGCCAAAAGACTTGCAGGTTGATAGGAGAATTGGCCGTTAGCAATTGCCCCTAGTATAGGTAGGTGGTAGGGAAATATAGAGACAGGTGGGAATGTGGTAGGAATATGGAATTAGTGTAGGATTAGTATAAATGGGTGGTTGATGGTCGGCACAGACTCGGTGGGCCGAAGGTCCTGTTTCAGTGCTGTATCTCTAAACTAATATAAACTAAACTTATTCCTGACACTTCTTGCGTTAAAATAGACACACTTCAACCCATCATACTGGCTGCAACTTTGCCCTGTCAACTGTCTAATCTTCCTCACAGACTCTCTGCACTCAGTATCTGCCTGTTCAACAGCTACCCCATCCACTGATAAGTAGCTCCGGTTCACATCCCCCTGCCAAACTAGTTTAAACCCTCCCAAAGAGCTCTAGCAAACCTCCCGCCCAGGATATTGGTGCCCCTCCAGTTCAGATGCAACCCGTCCCTCTTGTACAGGTCCCACCTTCCCCAGAAGGTATCCCAATGATCCACATATCTGAACCCCTCCCTCCTACACCAGCTCTGTAGCCACGTGTTCAGCTGCACTCGCTCTCAGTTTCTAGCCTCACTAGCACGTGGCACCGGTAGCAATCCTGAGATTACTACTCTGTTCGTCCTGCCTTTTAGCTTCCAACCTAACTCCCTATATTCGCTTTTCAGGTCCTCATCCCTTTTCCTAGCTATGTCATTGGTACCGATGTGTACCACGACCTCTGGCTACTCCCCCTCCCCCTTAAGAATCCTGTAGACTCGATCCGAGACATCCCTTACCCTGGCACCCGGGAGGCAACTTACCATCCAGGAGTCTCGTTCGCGACCACAGAATCTCCTGTCTGTTCCTCTAACCATTGAATCTCCTATCACTATCGCTCTCCTATTCTCCCCCCTTCCCTTCTGAGCCACAGAACCAGGCTCAGTGCCAGAGACCAGGCTGCTGTGGCTTTCCCCTGGTAGGTCCCCCCCCCCAATCGTATCCAAAACGATATACTTATTATTGAGGGGAACGGCCACAGGGGATCCCTGCACTGTGCGCCTATTCCCTCCCCTCCCCTGACGGTCACCCAGCAACCTTTATCCTGTAACTTAGGTGCCACTACTTCCCTATAACTGCTCTCTATCACCCCCTCAGCCTCCTGAATGATCCGAAGTTCATCCAGCTCCAGCTCCAGTTCCCTAACGCGGTCTGTGAGAAGCTGGAGTTGGGTGAACTTCTCACAGGTGAAGTCAGCAGGGACACAAGTGGTGACCCTCACCTCCCACATCCTGTAAGAGGAGCATGCAGCTGCCCTAGCTTCCATCCCCTCTGCTCTAAATTGACAGCAGAGATTTAAAAAAAAGGAAAACCTTACCTGACCAAACCCTCCACACAAGAGTCCTTTTTTTTTGGTTAGAGGAGGATGATGGGTGGAAGACACTACACGTGTAGTGTTTCGGCTTTAGCCACTGCCCGAATATATAAGTTTACTTACCCAGCAGTCCCCGTGTCCGCCAAAACAAGAGGTAAGTACTTTATACTGAAACTTACCTTCCCAGCTGCCCCCTCGCTCGCACTGCATTTCCCAAGGAGAATACAAAAACAAAAACAAAAGCACATTACAAAATTAATCACTCTCTTTAGCAATGATTAATCTTTGATCTCTTCTGTTCTGGCTGATCATCGCTATCAGAAGGAATCCCATAGGGATCACATCATTCATAGCACACAAATAGGTCTTTCATATTCCTTTCTTACTGAATGGATATGGCTGTCTATCTAAAATGAGATAAAATAATAGTAACAGAAGTCATGGAGAAGATTCTGCAAAAAGGTAGCAATATGTGATTGTGGGACATTTTTACATGTTCAGTCAATGAGTATTTAATTATTAATGTCCTGTCGAGAGAATCGTACACTATCTTGACGATTCATCTCCCACTATCCTGAGAATTTTTTATCACCTGTCCTAATATCTCCTTATGTGATTTGGTGTCAAATTTTGCTTGAGAATACTTTTGTGAAAGGCCTTGGGAAGTTTATGTTAAAGGAGCTTTATAAGTGCAACTTGTTCTTGTTGTTTATATTGTGACTACTTCCACCGGTGACTTACGTTGGCAATGTACGTACAAAAATGAAAGAAGAAATATGGCAGATAGGAAATGAAGGGAGAGCAGAGGCAACATGTGCTGAAGATCTTTAAGTGAATACCACACTTAACTGTTCTACATTAATGTGATTGTGCCTACCACAATTTTGTTTTAATTTTGCTTCATGTGCAATAGCACACAGCAATGACGCTCACTCTATACTCAGGTAACCACGATTTTCTATTTTCAACCAGAACTGGGGAGGAATGATATTTGAAGCCTGCAGTGAGTTCCACCTTAGTTAATGCAGTGTTTTTGGAAGATATTCAAGGTTTACTATGAAGATCAGTTTCAGGACCATTTCTGTGGTAACAATATTGACCATGCCTCCCTTTTCCTTTATTATCCCACCCTACTCGCTGCTAATTGCTCACTGAAAGATATATTTAAAAATTATAGTTAAAACAAGGAAATGTCAACATTAGCATACTGATGCCAGTGGCTGCTTTTCTTGTTTTATGCTGGGAGAACTTCATTCCATCTTTGGACCATTGGGCAGCATTGATAGAGCACATCTTCAATCATCTGCAACTTGTACAGATGGTTCTACTAAGTTCCACAGGGAGGTTTTGAAAGTGTAGCTAATGATGCACATCAGTTCCTTCTAGCAATAAACTTTAGAAAAACGTTTTAAGCATTTATCATTTTAAAATTTGTTTTTTTGACCAAATCAGAAATTTTCTGATCAGGAGCATTCAGGTGTATTTTTCTCTGTGTGTAAAGATAAAGAAGCAATTACCAAAATCATATTGGTTAAGCACAATATGGTACCATCATTTTCAGTTATCTTTATACGTTGAAGTGATATTTGTTTGGTCCTTTTCACCTGAATTCAAAACCCCACCACCAAAATCAGAAATACTAAATATAATGGTTACATAACTTGAAGCCTTTTAATATCCAGGCTTGGGCTGATAAGTGGCAAGTAATATACGTGCCACACAAGTGCCAGGCAATGAACTCCAACAAGAGAGAATCTAACTATCTCCCCTTGACATTCAATGGCATTACGATTGCTGAATCCCCCACTATCAACATCCTGGGGGTTACCATTGACCAGAAACTGAACTGGAGTAGCCATATAAATACTGTGGCTACAAGAGCAGGTCAGAGGCTAGGTACCCTGCAGTGATAAACTCACCTCCTGACTCCCCAAAGCCTGTCCACCATCTACAAGGCACAAGTCAGGTGTGTGATGGAATACTCTCCACTTGCCTGGATGGGTGCAGCTCCAACAACACTCAAGAAGCACAACACCATCCAGGACAAAGCAGCCCGCTTGATTGGCACCCCATCCACAAACATTCACTCCCTCCACCACCAATGCACATTGGCAGCAACGTGTACCATCTGCAAGATGCACTGCAGCAATGCACCAAGGCTCCTTAGACAGCACCTTCCAAACCTACGACCTCTACCACCTAGAAGGACAAGGGCAGCAGATGCATGGGAATGCTTCCACCTGCAAGTTCCCCATCACAAGATAATAAATGCATGAATTAATTTAGATTTTCCTTGCTGCTCTTCCTGAACATGTTAATTGTATGATGCCATATGATATGATCTGGAAGGGCAAACTATCAACTTTTCTGAACAGGGGAATTATAGAGCTTATTCTTCCATTCCAGAGCAAGAGCAAATCTCAGTTGCATTTTGTGTCATGTACACTCTGCGTTTCAGTTACATTTCATTACAGAAGGCATTTTGCCAGAATTTGAATAATTTGACTTACTCTGCCCCTCCATTTGTCACAGTACATTGTTTTTGCTGTGTGCCAATATTGGGGGTAGGGAGAGGGAGTGAAGAGGAGATGCAGCTTGACTTCATGTGATGCTGTGGGCACTCGGAGCTGCCAGACCACTTTTAATTACATTAAGATAGCTCACCTGCCGCCGCTCTACGCAATATTTCATTCTTTTTTGCAATATTGTTGACGCGTCTTTGAAAATCCAATTATACGACAGCCTGATGCACACACACAATTGCCATGTGCTTTCAAATGAGGTTTCAAATTTTCAGTAGGGGCAAAAGATTGAAAATAAGGTCATTTCCTGACCATAAACGTTCAGCATTAATTGTTTAAAATATTTAGTACAAGCAGGAAGTGGCTATAGGGGTTGTACTGTATCAGGCAGAGCCATTTCATCTCTGACATTCTTCTGGAATTCCAGCAAACCCATTGAAAAGGCATGCTGGAATTCATTTCAATTAGCAATTGAATATTTATTCGGTGTTGTAAACCGCTCTTTTGCAATTCTCTGGATGGAATAATTAAATTAGGGCCCCAAGTCACTGTGAGGTCTGTTTCACCGGCGCCAAAAATTGATGTACCAAAAATTGAAGGAATGGAATTCAGCCCCATGTACATAAGCACTAATTGAGAGACTGTACAGTAGGAAATCATGCAGCAGTATTTTTTGATATAACTATATAGGTCACAGATGCATTATTTTAGTACTGGAATAATAATGTCCTAATCATAGGGTTTCCATATGAATAGAGTTGCATGCTAAAATATTTATTCAGAATTGAGTGCTTATGATAACATACAAAAGAGAAAGCCCATCTCACATTTGCATGGCAGCAAATTGCTGTTCTTTTTATATTTAAAGCATTTAACCCGGGAAACCCACAAAGATGCATCTGAAGATGTTATAGGGGTGAAATTGGATGACAGCAGCAGCGGAACACAAGCTCATAGTGAATGGGTAGCCGAATTTTCACAGTGCCCGATCTTCTTTCCACTGATGTTCACAGAGCGATAGTTGAAACCCTTTGAGATTTTTTTCCCATTCTCGCTGTCTCTTTTACTTGGTTTGAAATTTAAAATCTTCGCAGTACTTTTTAAGTCAATATTATCAGGTTGCAGATGTAAGTAAGGCCTCACTTACGTACGGCACAGTGGCACAGTGGTTAGCATTGCAGCCTCACAGCTCCAGCGACCCGGGTTCAATTCTGGGTACTGCCTGTGTGGAGTTTGCAAGTTCTCCCTGTGTCTGTGTGGGTTTCCTCCGGGTGCTCCGGTTTCCTCCCACATGCCAAAGACTTGCAGGTTGATAGGTTAATTGGCCATTATAAATTGCCCCTAGTATAGGTAGGTGGTAGGGAAATATAGGGACAGGTGGGGATGTGGTAGGAATATGGAATTAGTGTAGGATTAGTATAAATGGGTGGTTGATGGTCGGCACAGACTCGGTGGGCCGAAGGGCCTGTTTCAGTGCTGTATCTCTAAACCTAAACCTAAACTTCTCCAGTTTATAGGTTTATGATTCATATTTGAGGATTACGAGAATTACAAGAGACACAAGAGTTCCATCTGTCAGTGTTTTATTTCTTAAAACAGATTCAAAACCAGCACATCTAAGTTCCAGTAAGGTTCCTACAATCTAGGATACACAAAAATAGTTACAGAGGATTACAGAGAGATACAACCACCAATGAGGGACTGGTTTCTCCTTCGTTGTTGGTCTTTGTAGGTGAGACGATTGACCAGATCGCCTCTTTCCGATTGCAGCTTATTTCTTGGTCTGTTAGGATACCAAAGCAATGGACACTCTACTTTTGTAGGATTGCTGCTTCTTGATTTTGCCATCTATTTGGATGAAGAGATCCTGCGAGGTCAAGATCTAAACTTGGACAAGAATCCTTCAAAACATGTGTTGCAAAACCAAACGCTGATTCTCTCCCATTCCAGTGCTGTATCTTCCCCAGAACTGCATTTATTAATCCGAGAAATTCAGCTAGATTAACTCTATGTTCAGTAGGTTAGCACAGGCTTCCAAGATCAGACATTCCCCCATTAGCAGTGCCTCAGACAGCAGAACTAACAGGCTGGAAGCAGCTAAATAATTATTGTCTGCAAGCTTCTCCAAGTCCTGTAGTCAAGTATTCACAAAAGATTTGACTTTCTTGTAGCTATCAGCTTAGTCAAGAGAGAAACACTGCTTGCAGTCATTTGTCATTTTATTAAATGAATAATTGAATCATAAAGTTAATAATTTTTCAAAATCCCCTTTTCTCTTGTGAATAACCTCTCAGTTTTCCTTCTAATATTTTTCACTCCTGTTCTCTCATTCTGCAGCAGTGTCAAGAAGCTGCGCAAGAGTATTTCAGAGATCCAATTTTCACTCATTCCTTTGGGTGCAATGCTGCTACATTGTCATTGTGCACCCTTTGATTACCCCTTTGGACAAATTAAAACAGCAAACAGCAGACTGAATCTGCACACCCAGATCCTGGTTATAGTCACACTGGAGCAGTTTACATTCGTACTTCACTTATCATCCTTCAACTTGATATTGAGGGGCTGTCAGCTGCAAAGTGCTTGTAATAGAGAACCTCACAGCCTCTCATCAAATTGAAGTTAACTGTCTCCAAGAAACACGCAGACTCCATCCTCATCAGTGAGCTTACAGTGCCTACAGTGAATAAGAAGGCAAGAGGTATCAAGTAAAGTCAAACTAAAGACAAAGGGATCTCCATCTTATGAAAATCCAAAAAAGAGGTCAAGGAAGAAAATGTGGCGATCAGGAGAATTTTTGATTACAATAAGCACTGAAGTTGAAGTAGAATCGTGAGTTAAGACATCATTTGAACTATGAGTAAAGGGCATGATTTCTTTTTGAAAATCTTTTTTTCCCCCCAATTTTCCCCCTTTCCACTTCTGAAAGCAGTGGCTCTTCCTGAAGTAGGACAGCTCACCCAATATCTTATCCAATTGAGATTAATTCATTTGTGAGTTCAGACAGTAAATGACAGTTGGCTATTTGACAAAGAAAGCCATCAAAGCAAACCCTCTTCTGTTCTGACTTAACATTCACACACCTTTCCAGAAAGAAACATAAATAGGACTGGGAAAATTTGATTTATTTTTTCTGTTTCCCAGCCCACAGTTACTTAAACTGATTTTAGCGCTCATAAAAAATGTTCTAACAGAGATCAGCAAAATCAATACTGACTACAGTATGAACCTGGAACATTTTGATCTGTGTCGCTCAGTTCTTTGCCATTAGAGCATTATTCACTATGGGTTCAGAGGAGTTAAATGCATGATTTCTAACAAACAGAGTTTAAGACAATATACTTTCAAACTAGGTGAAACCAAAGGGGTCACAAATGGATGGCAACCAGCTGCAAATGTTTAATTATATAAAAAAATTAGAATTTTTTTTTAATTTCCAAAATATACTTTATTCATAAAAATCTGTAAAAATTACATTGCCAAACAGTTTCAAACATCACCAAAAAATACAAACATTGCAAGGGAGATCAGTTTCCTTCAATACAATCATGAGTTGCTTCACAACCCTTCCATTTCACATTTGTCGTGCCAATTACATTTTTTTATTTTACAGCAAAAGCAAATTTTCCTGATACAGTTCGAAGGATTTCCCATGGATCCAGCCCCTCAGTTCAGCTTGGTGGGGGGACCTTACACTGTGGTCTTTCCCCATTGAGCCTTTGCTGCGGCTGCCCCAAGCTTTAGTGCGTCCCTCAGCACGTAGTCCTGGACCTTGGAATGTGCCAGTCTGCAACTCTCGGTCGTGGACAACTCTTTACGCTGGAAGACGAGCAAGTTTCGGGCAGGCCAAAGGGCGTCTTTCACCGAATTGATAGTCCTCCAGCAGCAGTTGATCTTTATCTCGATATGCATCCCTGGGAACAGCCCGTAGAGCACAGACACCTGTGTTACAGAGCGGCTTGGGATGAACCTTGACAAAAACCACTGCATCTCTTTCCACACCTGCCTTGCAAAGACACATTCCAGGAGTAGGTGGGCAACCGTCTCTTCCCCACCACAGCCACCGCAGGGGCATTGTGCGGAGGGGGCAAGACTTCGGGCGTGCATGAAGGATCTGCCGGGGAGGGCTCTTCTCACCACCAGCCAAGCTACATCTTGGTGCTTGTTTGATAGTTCTGGTGATGAGGCATTCCGCCAAATGACTTTGGTGGTCTGCTCGGGGAACCATCCGACAGGATCCCCCGTCTCCTTTTCCCGTAGGCCCTTGAGGACATTCCGTGCAGAACACTGCCTGATGCATTGGTGGTCAAAGGTGTTTCCCCGCAGAAATTGCTCCACGAAGGATAGGTGGTACGGCACGGTCCAAATGCATGGAGCGTTCCGCGGCAATGTGACCAGGCCCATCCTTCGCAACACCGGGGACAGATAGAACCTCAGCACGTAGTGACAATTGGAATTTGCATACAGGAGATCTACACACAGCTTGATGCAGCCGCACACGAAGGTGGTCATCAGGATGAGGGCCATGTTGGGTACATTTTTCCCACCCTTATCCAGAGGTTTGAACATCGTGTCCCTCCGGACCCGGTCCATTTTAGATCCCCAGATGAAGCGAAAAATGGCTCGGGTGACCGCCACAGCGCAGGAGTGGGGTATGGGCCAGACCTGTGCCACGCACAGCAACAAAGTGAGCGCCTCGCACCTGATGACCAGGTTCTTACCCACAATGGAGAGAGATCGCTGCCCCAACATGCTCAACTTTTGTCGTACCTTGGCTACTCGCTCCTCCCAGGTTTTGGTGCACGCCCCGGCCCTTCCGAACCATATCCCCAGCACCTTCAGGTAGTCTGACCTGACGGTGAAGGGGACAAAGGATCGGTCAGCCCAGTTCCCAAAGAACATGGCCTTGCTCTTGCCGTGGTTAACTTTGGCTCCTGAGGCCAGTTCGAACTGGTCACAGATGCTCATCAGTCTGTGCACGGACAGCAGATCCGAGCAGAAGACGGCGACGTCATCCATGTACAGGGAGGTTTTCACCTGAGTGCCTCCACTGCCTGGGATTGTCACCCCTCTTATGCTCACATCCTTCCTAATAGACTCAGCAAAGGGTTCAATACAGCAAACAAACAAGACCGGGGAGAGAGGACAGCCCTGTCTGACTCCAGATTGGATCGGGAAACTTTCTGATTCCCACCCATTGATTGAGACTGCGCTACTGATGTTTGTGTAGAGCAGTTTGATCCAATTGCAGATTCCCTTCCCAAACCCCATTTTGGAAAGCACGTCCATCATGTAGGTGTGCGATATCCTGTCAAAAGTCTTCTCCTGGTCCAGGCTGATGAGGCAGGTGTCCACCCTCCTGTCCCGTACGTAGGCAATCGTATCCCTGAGTAGCGCGAGACTATCAGAGATCTTCCTGCCGGGTACAGTACAGGTCTGATCGGGGTGGATCACCAACTCCAGAGCAGACTTGACTCGACTGGCTATGACTTTGGACAGAATCTTGTAGTCAACATTAAGCAGTGAGATGGGCCGCCAATTTCTGATTTCTGCCCTCTCTCCCTTCCGCTTGTAAATGAGGGTGATGATGCCTTTCCTCATGGATTTTGACATGGTGCCGGCCAGGAGCATACTCTCGTATACTTCCAGCAGGTCCTGGCCGACCCAGTCCCACAGGGCCGAGTACAACTCGACCGGTAAGCCGTCGCTCCCGGGAGTTTTACTCGTCTCGAATGACTCGACGGCCTTTGTCAGCTCGTCCAGTGTTAGCGGCTTGTCCAGTCTCTCCCTCCTGCTGTCATCTAAGACCTCTGTGATAGATGACAGGAAGGACTGGGAGGCTCTGCTGTCTGTGGGCTTCGCGTCATACAGCCCAGCATAAAAGGATTTGCTGATCCTTAGTATGTCGGACTGCGAAGACGTTATCGAGCCATCTTCTTCCTTCAGGCTGCTGATAACAGAGCTCTCTCTGTGTACCTTTTGGAAGAAGTAACGCGAGCATGTCTCATCCTGCCCGATGGAGCGGACTCTGGACTGGAAGATGATCTTGGAGGCCTCTTTGGCAAAGAGCGAGGCCTGCTGGCTCTTCACCTCTTGGAGGTCCTCCTTGACCTCGATCCCCATCGTTTGCAACCGGAGCAGATTTTGCATACTTTTCTGGAGTCGGGACATTTCCCTCTTTCTCTCTCTCGGCCTCTGAACACCTTTGTGGATGAAGAACCTCTTGATGTTCTCCTTGATCGCTTCCCAACAGTGAACTGGAGACTCAAAGAGGGGTTTCACGGTCCTCCAACCTTTGTCATCCCTTTTGAGTTCCTCAACGTTCTCTGGGGTCAGCAGTGTGGCATTGAGCTTCCCTGTCCCCCTGCCAAACCGCTGGTCATCCTGTAAATGACAGTCGGCCAGTAAGAAGCAGTGGTTGGAGAAGAACACCGGCTTGACGTCGGTGGATCCGACCGTGACAGCACGGGACACAAACAGGAAGTCAATCCTGGAACGGGCAGACCCGTCCGATCTTGACCATGTGTATCTGCGCTGCGCTCCGTCTGCAGGTTTGCTGAAGACGTCGTGCAGTTTGGCATCTTTAACTGTTTCTATTAGGAATCTGGACGTAGCGTCCAGTTTGCTGCCGTCACTGCCGGATCGTCCAGCCGCATCGATGATGCAGTTGAAGTCACCGCCTAGGATGACCGGACTGGACGTCGCCAGCAGCAGTGGGAGCTGCTGGAAGACGGTCAGCCGCTCGCTGCGTTGTACCGGGGCGTACACGTTGATCAACCGGAGCGGAGCGTTGTTGTACATCACGTCTGCTACGAGGAGGCGGCCGCCCACCACCTCCTTAACTTCGGAGATGGTGAAGTTACCTCCCCGCAGCAGAATACCCAGGCCGGAGGAACGGCAATCATTACCCCCCGACCAGATCGATGGCCCATGGGACCACCATCGCGACCACTGCCTGTAGGTGCTGAGGTGTGGTATTCCACACTCCTGCAGAAACAGTAGGTCAGCTTTGACCTTGGCGACGTAATCCAAGGTTGAAACACATCGCGTAGTAGATTTAATGCTACGCACATTAATGGAAGCAATCCTTACACCCATTTTTTAAAAGTTAGTTGTTGCTTCCCGTACCATTTGTCCTTGCTTGTCCCAGTCCTTCGGGATGTTCCTGCGTACCCATCGTGTGTGCAAGCTGTTTCACATTAGTTGGGCTCAGAAACCCCTCCTGGTTTTTCATGCAGGGTTTGTTCCGCTGGGGTGACATCGGCGGGGGGTCTTGTCGGCAGCAAGGATTGGGTTGTCCTCTGCTGCTTCCCTCTGTTCCTCCTCGAAAATATCACTGCTCCCAGCTTCCCGGAGCTGAGGTGCGCCAGACATGTCTTTGCTGTCGGTGTCCCAGAGCTGGGATGCGTTGGCCACGTCGTTACGTGTGGCACTTTGGGGTTGTGGCACGCCGGGCCCATCACAGCTTCCAGTGCCTGGGGGCTGGGATGCTTTATCTTCCATCTCCTTGGAGTTCTGCTGCCTCTTTTGAAGGGGCTGTCGTTCCAGCATTTCCCCGTCCAGTGAAGAGGAGCTGTTGTAGTCTGTTTCAGAAGGTAGCCTCCTCTTGCCACTGGTTTGGGTGGTGGCCTGTTCTGCTTTTGGAGGTCTTTTCTTTGTGGTTTTCCTCTGGACCACTTGCCACTGACCTGTTTGTCCATCTGCTGCCTCCTCCTCCATTGATTCTGTCTGTGGAGGAGGGGTTTCCGGGCGCAGGGTAGGTGCTGGGTCGCTGGTTTCAGCTGCCTCCCCTTCCTTCTCCTTCTCAGGTTGAAGTTCCTCACTGCGGAGAAGGTTGCTGGTCTCCTTTCGAACACCGGACGCCTTCGTTGAACCTTCTCCCGGCCTTTCCTTGGACCTTGCCGCCTGAGCATAACTGAGGCAGCGTTTGGGGCAGGTTTTGTAGAGATGGCCTGCCGCACCGCACAAGTTGCAACACTTAGTCTGCTTACAGTCCTTGGTCTGATGGCCTTCCTCCTTGCAGTTCTTGCAAACAATCATGCTACATGGCTGCCACGTGACCAGATTTGCCACAGGTGCGGCAAACTCTGGGCTGCCCAGCGTAGACCAAGAAGCCTCGACTTCCCCCGATAGCGAAGCTGGAGGGAGGGTGGATGATGGCTCCACTGGGATCGACCTTCAAGGTCACCTTGATCTGCCGCTTGCTGGTCCAAATCCCAAAGGGGTCCTTGACATCAGTGCTGCTGCCGGCCACCTCGACGTACCTGGCGAGAAAGATGAGTACATCCACCACCGGAACATGGGGTTGTAGAGGTGAATCATCACCACCCGGTCCCGTTGTGATGGAAGCGTGAAGAGCGGCTCCGCTGTGAGGATCGACAGTGGCGCCCGGTCCCCTTTCTCCTTGAACGCCTTCAGGAACTTGATGCATCCCGCCACGTTCCGGAACGTCACGTCGAATTATCCACTGCTGGGGAAATCCTGCAGGCAGAAGACGTCCGTCGCTTGAAATCCGCAGCAATCGAAGAGAATTTTCTTGATGAAGAAGGTGCGATCGGTGCATCTCCTTCCTTGTCCTTCACGACCACCTGAACGGTGTTGCGCACTCCCAGGCCTGAAGCTCGAAAATTGGTTATAGCCATTTTACTCAAAGCCTACCCAGGATCAAAGGGCAATGATCATGGTCTCTTCTCAACCAAGCAAGCACTGATAAGAACAGATACGACACTTGATCTCAGCCAAAAGGCCGAGAAAAATCAGAAATATTTTTTTTTTATTTCCAAAATATACTTTATTCATAAAAATCTGTAAAAATTACATTCCCAAACAGTTTAAAACAGCATCAAGACAAAAAATACAAACAGTGCAAAGGTGATCAGTTTCCTTCTATACAATGATGAGTTGCCTCACAACCCTTCCATTTCATTGTCATGCCGTATACATTTTTACATTTACAGCACACAAAATTTTCCCGATACAGTTCGAGGGGTTTCCCATGGATCCAGCCCCTCAGTTCAGCTTGGTGGGGGGACCTTACATTGTGGTCTTTCCCCATTGAGCCTTTGCTGCGGCTGCCCAAGCTTTAGTGCGTCCCTCAGCACGTAGTCCTGGACCTTGGAATGTGCCTGTCTGCAACATTCGGAGGTGGACAACTCTTTGCGCTGGAAGACGAGCAAGTTTCGGGCAGACCAAAGGGCGTCTTTCACCGAATTGATAGTTCTCCAGCAGCAGTTGATGTCTGTCTCGGTGTGCGTCCCTGGGAACAGCCCGTAGAGCACAGACTCCTGTGTTACAGAGCTGCTTGGGATGAACCTTGACAAAAACCACTGCATCTCTTTCCACACCTGCTTTGCAAAGACACATTCCAGGAGGAGGTGGGCAACTGTCTCTTCCCCACCACAGCCACCGCGGGGGCATTGTGCGGAGGGGGCGAGACTTCAGGCGTGCATGAAGGATCTGACGGGGAGGGCTCTTCTCACCACCAGCCAAGCTACATCTTGGTGCTTGTTTGAAAGTTCTGGTGATGAGGCATTCCGCCAAATGACTTTGACGGTCTGCTCGGGGAACCATCCGACAGGATCCCCCGTCTCCTTTTCCCGTAGGGCCTTGAGGACGTTCCGTGCAGACCACTGCCTGATGGACCGGTGGTCGAAGGTGTTTTCTCGCAGAAACTGCACGACAAAGGATAGGTGGTACGGCACGGTCCAACTGCAATGTGACCAGGCCCATCCTTCGCAACACCGGGGACAGATAGAACCTCAGCACGTAGTGACACTTGGAGTTTGCGTACTGGAGGTCTACACACAGCTTGATGCAGCCGCACACGAAGGTGGTCATCAGGATGAGGGCCACGTTGGGTACATTTTTCCCGCCCTTATCCAGAGATTTGAACATCGTGTCCCTCCGGACCCGGTCCATTTTAGATCCCCAGATGAAGCGGAAAATGGCTCGGGTGACCGCCACAGCGCAGGAATGGGGTATGGGCCAGACCTGCGCCACGCACAGCAACAACGTGAGCGCCTCGCACCTGATGACCAGGTTCTTACCCACAATGGAGAGAGATCGCTGCCCCCACATGCCCAACTTTTGTCGTACCTTGGCTACTCGCTCCTCCCATGTTTTGGTGCACGCCCCGGCCCTTCCGAACCATATCCCCAGCACCTTCAGGTAATCTGACCTGACGGTGAAGGGAACAAAGGATCGGTCAGCCCAGTTCCCAAAGAACATGGCCTCGCTCTTGCCGTGGTTAACTTTGGCTCCCAAGGCCAGTTCGAACTGGTCGCAGATGCTCATCAGTCTGCGCACGGACAGCGGATCCGAGCAGAAGACGGCGACGTCATCCATGTACAGGGAGGTTTTGACCTGAGTGCCTCCGCTGCCTGGGATTGTCACCCCTCTTATGCTCGCATCCTTCCTAATAGACTCAGCAAAGGGTTCAATACAGCAAACAAACAAGACCGGGGACAGAGGACAGCCCTGTCTGACTCCAGATTTGATCGGGAAACTTTCAGATTCCCACCCGTTGATTGACACTGCGCTACTGATGTTTGTGTAGAGCAGTTGGATCCAATTGCAGATTCCCTCCCCAAACCCCATTTTGGAAAGCACGTCCATCATGTAGGTGTGCGATATCCTGTCAAAAGCCTTCTCCTGGTCCAGGCTGATGAGGCAGGTGTCCACCCTCCTGTCCCGTACGTAGGCGATCGTATCCCTGAGTAGCGCGAGACTATCAGAGATCTTCCTGCCGGGTACAGTACAGGTCTGATCGGGGTGAATCACCAACTCCAGAGCAGACTTGACTCGACTGGCTATGACTTTGGACAGAATCTTGTAATCAACATTAAGCAGTGAGATGGGCCGCCAATTTCTGATTTCTGCCCTCTCCCCCTTCTGCTTGTAAATGAGGGTGATGATGCCTTTTCTCATGGATTCTGACATGCTGCCGGCCAGGAGCATACTCTCGTATACTTCCAGCAGGTCCTGGCCGACCCAGTCCCACAGGGCCGAGTACAACTCGACCGGTAAGCCGTCGCTCCCGGGAGTTTTACTCGTCTCGAAAGACTCGACGGCCTTTGTCAGCTCGTCCAGAGTTAGCGGCTTGTCCAGTCCCTCCCTCCTGCTGTCATCTAAGACCTCTGTGATAGATGACAGGAAGGACTGGGAGGCTCTGCTGTCTGTGGGCTTCGCGTCATACAGCCCAGCATAAAAGGATTTGCTGATCCTGAGTATGTCAGGCTGCGAAGACGTTACCGAGCCATCTTCTTCTTTCAGGCTGCTGATAACAGAGCTCTCTCTGTGTACCTTTTGGAAGAAGTAACGCGAGCACGTCTCATCCTGCTCGATGGAGCGGACTCTGGACCGGAAGATGATCTTGGAGGCCTCCTTGGCAAAGAGCGAGGCCTGCTGGCTCTTCACCTCTTGGAGGTCCTCCTTGACCTCGACCCCCATTGACTGCAACCGGAGTAGATTTTGCATAATTTTCTGGAGTCGGGACAGTTCCCTCTGTCTCTCTCTCGCCTTCTGAACACCTTTGTGGATGAAGAACCTCTTGATGTTCTCCTTAATCGCTTCCCACCAGTGAACTGGAGACTCAAAGAGGGGTTTCACGGTCCTCCAACCTTTGTAATCCCTTTTGAGTTCCTCAACGTTCTCTGGGGTCAGCAGTGTAGCATTGAGCTTCTATGTCCCTCTGCCAACCCGCTGGTCATCCTGTAAGTGACAGTCGGCCAGTAAGAAGCAGTGGTCGGAGAAGAACACCGGCTTGACGTCGGTGGATCCGACCGTGACAGCACGGGACACAAACAGGAAGTCAATCCTGGAACGGGCAGACCCGTCCGATCTTGACCATGTGTATCTGCGCTGCACTCCGTCTGCAGGTTTGCTGAAGACGTCGTGCAGTTTGGCATCCTTAACTGTTTCTATTAGGATATTTGACTTACGAGAGCAAGCACTGTTCATGTGAAGTGTTGGCATTTATTATCAGGGGAAGAATTCAGTTCGGTCCCACCTCACAGTAAGTTCATGTAAAAGTCCATGAAAGATTCCTTCATATTTAGTACATGATCATTCCGTAACCTCTACTGCCATTCGACAATAGCATTGTCAGAGGCGGCGGTGCCATGGCAGCACTTCCATGCCACCATGACGGCATTGGCATTTACATATGTTTAAAAACTCTTTAGCATACATCTGAATCTAATTAATAGCAATCTTATCAGGCATTCACAATCTTGTGTTGGGCGTGCAGCACACACCTGCCTTTAGATTTGCATCTTTAAAAAGCTGGTGGCACCGAAGCGAGAGTTCCTGGTGACTCAAAAGGGTAATTCACTTTCATGCTGCTATCTGGGGGAAGTGGTTGTTTGGGAAAACTCTGCAATGGTGTGTCGGTGAAGAGGGGTTTGGGAGAACTCGGAAACTGCATTGTCTGTGGGGGGTGGGGGTGTGGTGGTTGGCAGAACTCAGTAAGTGTAGAGGTGGTTTTCTTTCAGAAAACCAGTAAAGGGCACTGAAATGTTGTTGGCTTGCACTTTTGGAAATGGTATTCCTTTTAAGACAATGCAACGCATAGTCATACTTTGAGTCACATTGGAAACACCTGTTGACCACCCCTTGGTTTTTCCTGGGGTTCATCCTTCTGCCATAGTTACCCAATTCCTGCCGTCTGTTATAGCTGCCAAAAGGGTCCCTATCCTCATTCGTTTTGTGTGTGTGTTTCTCCTTTCATACTGACGTTTGGGCCCCATACTTGAACGGCCTCGAAATGCTGCTAGCATTGTATCCTCCACCTTCGATGTCACCGCTGAAGAGCCCATCTGCCGCATGAAAGCGGCTGGAAAGGAATGTTTTTCCAAAAATTTTTTTAGGCTGTCAGACATCTGATCAAAAGGAGTATCTCTTTCTTTGAATCTAACTCCAGTTAATACCAAGAGCTTATCCATGTTTGATATCCAAGCACAATCCAACAATTTGAAGGCAAGTACTGATCTAGGAGTTTCCAAGCAGAATCGCTGCAGCCTTGCATATAGTCGGTTAAACTCCATAATATATTCTTCTATGGAAGAACCATCCATTTTTCTAAATTTATCAAAGTCCATCCATGCCTCATAGGCACTCAATAAGTCACCTGTCCCATAAATTTTATCCATAAATTTCAAGAGTTTGTCCAAACCTTCCCCACTGTGCAAATGATGAGTCTTTCGCTCTGAGAACACTTTGCCCCTGATCTTGCTTCTGGCAGGAAGTGAAAGTACGAGGGTTATTCCTTGCTTCCTCTTTGGTAAAGATGTAACCCGTGTCCAAAACAGCAGTGGAAAACCATATCCCGATACCTTACACTCAGTTTCAGTCATTTTTCTTCAAAAAAACCCTCCAAATACAGCCTTCTCAAAAAACAAACTCCAATTCTAATCTCCTGTCTGAAAATAAATCTTAGTCCCCAAGCTTCACTTTCAGGCAACCATTCTCTGCTACCAATGTTAGAGAAACTTTGAAGTCTGTTTGTGAAGAAGTAACTGAGACTAGGATGCTTTGGTGGAGATTGTTTATTGCTTGCCACAGAGCTTACTTCTACTCTCCTAACAACATCCTAGCCAGTGTTGGCTGGCTCTTTATATATACACACTTGAATACAATTTACTAATTAACACCCAATATCTGTTCATCCTATTATTTTGAACTACCAGATATTTATCATCCATTAACAGAACTTCAGACCCTAACAATCAGGTGAGCCATGAATGATGTCTCCAATTCCGCCCCACCACATGATTGGAGGAAATAGCTGGCTCCATTATGCGAAATGACTGGCCGCCATACAATCGTGGCACAGCCGATCATGGGACAAGCAGGAGCACCGCCATTTTGTGCACCTGCCACTGCTCCCAGCGGCATGATGAGAAAATTCAGCCCACAATGCCATTTTTCACATGTATGCTGACAACACCCAATTCTACCACACCACCACCTCTCTTGACTCCTCCACTGTTGCTAAATTATCAGATTGTTTGTCTAACATGCAATTGCGGATGAGCAGAAATTTCCTGTAACATTGGGAAGAAGGAAGCCATTATCTTCAATTCCTGCTACAAACTCCCTAGCTACTGACTCATTCCCTCTCCCCGACAACTGTTTGAGGCCGAACTGGATTGTTTGTAACTTTGGTGTTATATTTGACCCCAAGATGAGCCTCTGACCACATATCGATGCCAGCACAAAGACCGCCTATTTCTACCTCTGTAGTATCACTCGACCCTGTCCCTGTCTCAGCTCATCTGCTGCCGAGACCCTCATCCATGCCTTTGTTACTTCTAGACTTGACTATTCCAATGCAATCCTGGCAAGCCTCCCATATTATACCCTCCGTAAACTGGAAGTTATCAAAACTTTGTTGTTTGTGTCTTTGCTCACACAGAAGCTCCGTTCACCCATTACCACTGTGCACACTGACATACATTGGGTACCAGCCAAGCAAAGCTTCGATTTTAAAATTCTCATCCTTGTTTACAAAGTCCCTCCATGGACTCGCTCCTCCCTATCTCTGTAACTCCAACCCTCCAACCCTGCAAGATATCTGCGCTCATCTAATTCTGGCCATTGAGCATCGCCGATTTGAATTGCTTCACCATTGCTGCCGTGCCTTTAGCTGCCGAGGCTCTAAGCTGTGGAATTCCCTCCTAAACCTCTCCAACTCTCATTCCTCCTTTAACATTCTTCTTAAAACCTACCTCTTTGACCAAACTTTCAGCCATCTGCCCTAATATTGCCTTATGTGGCTCGGTGTCAAATTTTGTTTTATAATGCTCCTGTGAAGCGACTTGGGACAGTTTGTGATGTTAAAAGCACTATATAATTACAAGTTGTTGTTGTTATTGTTGAAATAGTAATTTAATCCTGATGGTAACTATGTTCATCCCCATCTAGGTTGCAGCTTGCTCGTTGTTATCCAGGGCCCATTTTACCCTTTATTTTCTGCGGAACGTTCACAACCTATCAGTAGTTGTATAAACTAATGCTGGCTGAGCTCATGTAGCTGCCTTTTGCATCTACCCTTTTAGCATTACATTCAATTGAATACTTTTAAATACTGGTGAATCAGACATCCTGCCATTTTGATTTAGCTCATCTAGCTGAAAAGAAAATGATGCAGACTGGCAATGTTTTGATCTAGATTGGCATGTTTTTCTGCTCACTTTTTAACCTCACTTTATCCCCTAATCACTGCTTAAATTTGCTTGCCATTTCCAAAGCGGGCAAGTGCAGAAGGAAGGCTAAGTGTAAGACGTGCAGTAATCAGACCATTATTCTGCAGAATTCACAAGATAAATCGTTTTCTAGGCGAGAGATAATTTTCTGAACCCAATGATTTTACATAATAAAAAAGAATATATCTTGTTCAGATTTTCGTTCAAAATAACAAGAGAGACTTACAAATAAAATGACATTGTTGAAAAATATTGTGACCAATTTTTAGAGAATAATGTTATAATTTTAGGATTTTGGTATCAATTAGTGACTTTTGACACAGAAACTTAATTGAAGATTTCAAGTATGTGTGGATATGAACTATGAAATGAACACTTCTGGCAGAAGGTGATGTGTTTTCTGATTTTTTTTTGTATTAATGCTATTAATATTCCAATGTGTGCCATATCATAATAATGGAGAAAGGTGCAGATACAAAATGAGCAAGGAACATCAAGAAAGTGGGAAAGCAAACTTCACACTTTCTCTCAAATTACAAACTTGAATTGGCGTGAAATTCCATTAGCTGCTAATAGAATTACATAGTACCTTTTGCCAGTAATTTAATACTTTCAGAAATCATTTGATGGATCAAGAAATCAAAAGTGGAAAGATGGATAGCTACCCTAGCACCATCATATTCAATGCATAGGTTCTTATTTTACTGAGTTCTGCTGGTTAGAAATTAAATATTGTTTTAATTAACAGCTACTTAAAATACAAGTATGCTGATTCTATTTCAAATAGACTTCTTTAATAAAGTGCCAGACAAGGCTGTGAAAAACTAGCACAAAATAAAATTCCATTTGCTGAGGTTTGGAAAGCATATGCTACTACATCACAAGCTGCTATATTGTGCTGATGGAGGGATCCATACATAACTGCAGTAGCTGCTTGTTTCAGCAATACTTTTGTCCATTTATACAATGTTCACTGTTTTATCAGGTGCCACTCAGAATATCTTGGAATAAGTTCTCTATGAGTTTGTGCAGGTACTTCCTGTGGAGATTCAGGGGGCTTTGAGCATGTAGTGCTGGTGACATCATGACATTGTCATTCTATTCTTGCTGACAGCTCTCTGATTTGTCACTAAGTTTAACTAAATATGTTCCAAACAGAACTTGTATGTATGAAGCGTGCAGACTGATGGATCTTCTTGATGGTGTCTCTAATCCCCAATTACTTTAAAGGCTGTTAGTTTTGTGCAATGTCACAGCCATGACGACACATACTGGTCACAAAAGAATAACAGATAAGTCATAATTCATCCCCAATTATTTGTGATATAGTTAAAAACCTATTTATATCGTCAGCCAGATTTCTGATATGATTCAAACTCATGTAGTGAGTAAAATCAAATAATTAAATACTTGGAGTTAATTGAACTAGCTCGGTCACGAGATTATAGACATGTCTTACTACCCCAACCAAAGGGTATACTCCAATGCATTGAGCTACAAGACTGTAGCAGAGGAGCCCTGAATAAGAAGGCTGAATCTTATCAGGTAAATTCGAACTGAGGTGTGCCACTGGTCCATGAAGACCTGGAGGAAAAATGAAGATGGTTGATAACCATCAGTGGCAGCAAAGCTGCTCATTATCATTAACTTTGAAGAATCTGAATTGAATAATAGAAATAATTTATTCAGCTGAGACAGGTGTATGGAATCATTTGAGATAACAAAGTTGTTTTCTTCCTTGCATTAAGAGCTTTCCCAACTTTGCAATGAGCTAATTATCATAATTAAGGGGAATTGGGTTCCCCTGGGGAGAGCAGGCCCAGCCTGGCTTAGAAGCAACTTAGCCAGCAACTGACATCAAAAAGGTAATTTTTAAAAATGTTTTAATGTGGAGCAACACTCCTGTTGGCTATAATAAGCCTATCCCGCTGTCCTACATGCCTGAATCCGTGGTTGGTGAGGCAAGCTTGCAATTTAATCCATTTGAAGAGCGAGTTCCCTTTGGAGGCATGACAGGCACTGACGGCTCACACAGAATATTTTGATAAGGCACGGGACCGAATTTTGGGCCAGCCTCAGGCCCCTGAATTTTGGGCGCAGACCTGCACTGTGCCAAGTCTGTGCACAGACTAATTTTTAATCCTGTCTTTAATAGCTGGCGAGAGTCCCACTGGAGTGTGTCTTGGTTCCCAATGTATTCACAACCACACACTCTCATTTTTTAGTATCATAACAATTTCTTTCAGACAGCTGAGATAGCATGAATGAATGAATGAATGAAAGAGTAACACAGAAATAGTAGTGAGTGTTTCCCCCCATTCCCTTGTAAATACAGGCAGAATATAGAATACAGAAAATATGTCCTCATTTGAATGCATATGCATTGCATCCAGGTGCAACAAATATAAAATAGATATGTTATTGCTCATGTTCCAGATATAGCTTGGTGTTCCAGTTTAATAAGAGAAAATCCTTTCTGAGAGGCCTCTTTTTCATCTTGTCAGTGAAGTGTGTTGTTAGTTCTTCTGCTATTGTTTGACCAAGTTTTCATTGATGGGATGGTTGCTGTAGGCGCCCAACTGATTTCCTGTTGATTGATGGAACATCAAGCTGAATGTACTACAATGACCACTCGGTGCAGTGTTGCTTAACAAAGGGATTATCAGCTGTGTCCATCCCACTTTGTCACATCCACATGAATATGCATTTTTACCATTAAGATATGGCATCTCTTTTTCAAAACAGAGCACTTTGTTACATTCAAACCACAACTAATACTTATAAACAATATTACACGCCGTGATGAATTGATATATTACAATTCCTGAGGTGGAGGAAATTTTCCATCTCTGTCCTAACTTGACTTTGCATCCTTTTGTCCATTCTATCTAGAATTTAACTCAGCTATTTGCTAAAGTCTGCATTGATTCTTAAAATGCTATGCTGTAATATGTTTTAGAGACAAATTTACAGAAAAATTCCATTCCTCATCTCTTCCATTCCTACTATCCCTCTTTATGGGAGTGGAACCATGTCCCAGAAATTCCACAAGTACAGTGGTCCTCATTGACCAAACCGCCAAGTAAGTTACAAGCTGTACAAGATACCCTTCCAACAAGCAAACCAAGACTAAAAATAATTTATTGTCGGTTGGGGAGAGATGATCCCTATATGGAGCGGCACAGTGGCGCAGTAGTTAGCACCACAGCCTCATGGCTCCAGCGACCCGGGTTTGGTTCTGGGTACTGCCTGTGGGGACTTTGCAAGTTCTCCCTGTGACCGCGTGGCTTTCCACCGAATGCTCCAGTTTCCTCCCACAGCCAAAGACTTGCAGGTTGATAGGTAAATTGGCCATTGTAAATTTCCCCTAGTGTAGGTAGGTGGTAGGAGAATGGTGGGATTAATGTAGGATTAGTATAAGTGGCTGGTTGTTAGTCAGCACAGACTTGGTGGGTCGAAGGGCCTGTTACAGTGCTGTATCTCTCTATGACTCTATAAATGTTGTTATCAGTGGACTCAACAATTTGGAGGAATTTTAACTATCCTCAACATGCAGAAGTTGTGTGGGAGCAGTTAAAATGGAACAGGTAAGTTAGCTGCTCAGTCCCTGATCCATTGCGATTTTACATTGGCTATTGCTTCAGGGATATGAAGTACTTGCCTGAGTCAGGTGAAACTCATACATTTATGTAAATTCAGGCACTATTACATCAATAAACAAGAAATCAGCGGCCAACACGACAGCAGGAGCCTGGTCAAACAACAGAGGAAGAAATGTGAGAAATGTTTAAAACTTTCCTTTGTGAGGCCCAGAAGCCCCTCCCTGGACTACTACCCCAGTCCCAAACTGCTGACTGCTCCTCCCTCATCCCTGCTATTACCTTGGGCCTGGTTCCTCCAACTTCTGGCTGGGACATCGGTCAGTGGCAAGTTAATGAGGCTCAGCCTTTAAAGTCACCTGCCAGTCCTGGAAAAGCCGGCTGTTGGTGAAGCTGCTTTCCTGCTCAGGAGTTGAAATTCACGCCTTTGTCTCCTGGCTGAGAATTCAGTGAAACAGAACAATTAACGAGCTACTGGTATTTAATATCGATATTAAAATTGAAAAATCATCAGTGTGGTATTTTGGGACAATATCTTTGCATAATTTTAATAAAAACAGATGCTTTATTGTAGAGCACACTGTAATACTGTCATTCCATACATCATTATGAAGTGAATTTATGGATTTCTTCATTCTGCATAAAAAATTAACAGATATGTTTAATCACCCCTTGAATAATTGCCATGTTACTTGTTCCATTGCTGGCAGCCATTCCTTCCCTCAGATGATCAATATTCTTGTATGACATGTAAAGCATTACAGATAAATGGAATTGGGAAAAATATTCATTAGGTGGTTGATTTTATATTTAACCATTTGGGATTAGCAAAACTCATTATAATCAAGTTGACAGCCAATTAGATTTTCCCCTACTAGCCTATAATACTGTCAACAAAAGTCTATTAAACAATTACAGGTGTTGCAGTTCTGAAAGCTAAAGGGTGCATTATAGAAATTCCTTAAGGTATCAATTCAGCAATGTCATATGAAGATTATTGATTATTGATGATTTAATGAAAAAATAATCAGATGTTATGATAAAATCATATCTTGTAATTTTTCTTTACATTATAACAGTGACTAAACTTCAAAATCGTACTTCATTAGCAGTAAAGCACTTTGGGACATCCTGAGATTGTGAAAGGTGCTTTATAAATACAAGTCTTTTTTATACTTTTAAAAGAAAACGTAGACTTCAGAAGACAAAAGAAGAGATGTCTACGTGGCACTGCATAATAAAAAATATAGATTGTAGGTAAATAAAACTTTAATAGATGTTACACTCTGAGCAACAATCATACTTAATATACAGCTGATAATTACTCAGCCGATTAAATTCTATATTTGGCTAAAAGTGCTAGGGCACAGTTAGAAATTCCCCTTTCAGTTGTTTAAAGACTGGTATTGTACCAATATTCTCCAGGCTGTAATATTGACTCATCTGTGGCTCTCTTGTATTGCTTTGTGCACTCGAATTGTTACATGTGTATAAATTTCAGCTATGACATCTTCCAGGAATTAAGATTGAACATATCGACTGGCAAGGAAATGGAGATTTTGTGTAGATGCTAACCCATAAGCATACCTGTTTCAGTTCAGGGTCAGTGGTCTTAAGGGGAAGTGCAAAGAGTATTGACAGCACAAAGTCAACCAGGAATCTGTAGCAACAAGAGATGAAATTCTGGCTTTATAAAATATTCAAAACAACCTTGGACAAACAATTTAATTTCTTTGTGATGAATTCTACATCCTTCCTCCACTTTGTTGAAAGGTTTCATTCTAAATAGGACCAATTGTAGAGATTGATGGCCTCCAGGCCTGGTTTGATTAATATTCCCTTTAACGCAACTTGTCATGTTCTGTCACAGAAGCCATGGTAACACTATTAGTATCTGTAACATGCCCTTGTCATAGTTTCAGAAGGGCATCTGATAATCAATGCCCAAATAAAAAATGACTGTCTTTAAATCAGGTACATAACAGCTGAATAAAATAAGCATTGATATTTTCCCATAGACTATAAGTAATAAGCAACTCATTAGCCTGACTCGACAATTGATAAACATCTCACATCCATTGCCTCTGATCCTTTCTAGTTGTGAACACAGGGTGATTAATAAAAATAGAGACACAGGCAGGCAGGCAGGCAGTTGGATCTTCAAATAGAAAGCTGCAGTGGCTCAGACAGAAAATGTAGGAGGATAGTTAGGAGTTAGTTTGATTAAATCTAGCAGGATAACCCACGGATGTACTGAAGAGCGGAATATTCACTATTTTTGTATTATTACACACAAATAAGTGGTACTGATTAGTTCCAATCATAAATGTGGCTCTATATGTTCACTTACTGCAAGGAGTGTTGCTGCATCCCAGGATTTGGTGACCTGTCCACACAAAAACTGCAACAAAAATAGAAGCTGCAGTTGCAGTGACACTGGGTCTGCAACACGACAGGGAGATGGAGCAGAGACTGCGGGAAGGGGAAGTTCTGTGTGGTGCCCGCGCCTCCGTGTTCCTTGACAGTGGCTGGAGGATGTCTGGCAGGACAGCCAATGCATCCAGGAGCTCTTTTTGCATCTTCATCAGCGTTCTTCTGTATGCTGCCCCATCAAAGTCTTCATCTGAGTCCGCTGTGGCGGAACTCATCTGCAGATTCACCTGCCGGGGAGCCAGCATATGAATGATCTTTTCCCCCTGCTGGTTGCAGCCCACTCATACCCGATGACTGACCACATGCACTGGACTCTGTACTAGCTTTCAAGGTATGTGCAGTGCTAGTATCTGAGCTTGTGGCTGTGAATGTTAGATCAGTGCATCTTCATCAGTGCTGTGGTGTTCTCTGACTCTTCCTCCCAGATTTGCTGTGGCTGGGCAGGTGGCAGTTTTTGGGTATCTGGTGTGAAGGTAGAGGGGTGGGGTGGAAAGCAAGAGGTCCATGGTCACATTAGCAGCAGCTTGCACATCATGTCAGATTGCAGAATGAGGGTGATGTGGGAGTTAAGAAGGAGCATAAGGCAGGGACATACTGGCATGGATTTTTCTGTCAGCTGATTGCGCAAAGAAATACGAACTTACCTGGTTTCCATGCTGCAGCCAAAACTTTCACTTCTTGCTGCAGCATGGTTCAATGTCAAAAAGATCTGCCAGGCCTCGCAACGTGACATATTGCCAGTGCAGCCAACCCCTAATGATGTCACGAGCTGAAGACAAGCTCCCTTAGGGCCTGAATTTCAATCGCGCGTTGCACTCTGTGGCAGCACGCTTTGAACTTGGCAGCGTTCTTGCATTCAGTGGCCGGCGCCGAGCCCCCGCGATATTACGCACGGGGGTTCATTAGCATCATGTGCCACCGCCCCCCCCCCCCCCCCCACACATATTACGTGGGGAGAGGCGGGACATCCGGCGCAGTGAGGGACCTTTCGTCAGCTGTGTAGCAGGTGCTGGGGCACTATTTAAAGCACCCCAGCACCTGCTTCCTGGCAAATGCCAAAGAAATACTTACCTCACTGTTGAAGAGTGGGGCTGCTGTCAATCTGGCAGCAAAGCAAAAAGTGCTGGAGAAACTCAGCAGGTCAGGCAACATCTGTGGAGAGAGAAGCAGAGTTAACTTGTCCAAGTTTACACACCTGAAAGTTAACTCTGCTTCTTTGTCCACAGATGCTGCCTGACCTGCTGAGTTACCCCAGCACTTTCTGCCACATACTTACCCTGCAGTGTCCCAGTGTCCTGTGAAGTTGCGATCCTCTTCTTCCACTCAAGTGTTACATTGCTTCTTGTAGACGTGCCGCACCTGGGTGAATAATCTTAATTTTGCACATTCCAGAATGTGCGACTTAAATGTACCATAAAAGACAAATACACAACAGAAATAAAACCATAATTGAAGAATATTTACATACTATGGCCTTCTAATCATCTGACTGTGAAAAGTCGCAGACTAAAATGCATTTGGAATCTATATTCATTTCACTGCTAACTGTTATGTGAAAATAAATGTAACTGCAATTTAACAATCTTTGTAAAAAAAACAGGAAAATATGTTGATATTTTATCTGCATTGTCAACTAGAAATATTACACCAATAACTACGATCAGCTGCTGCAGAAGCAAAGTGTTTGTGAATATGTGTCGATGTGTAATAGTTGAAAAACCATGACAACAGCACAGATTTCCTCACTAGTCCTGCATTGGTTATCAAACACGTGCAAGACAAACCTTACAGCCAGAAGTTAGAGCAGTTACATGGTAGAGTCACCTTTACATTTAAAGGACCACAATGGCGGCACAGTGGCGCAGTGGTTAGCACCGCAGCCTCACAGCTCCAGCGACCCGGGTTCAATTCTGGGTACTGCCTGTGTGGAGTTTGCAAGTTCTCCCTGTGTTTGCGTGGGTTTCCTCCGGGTGCTCCAGTTTCCTCCCACATGCCAAAGACTTGCAGGTTGATAGGTAACTTGGCCATTAGCAATTGCCCCTAGTATAGGTCGGTGGTAGGGAAATATAGGGACTGATGGCGATGTGGTAGGAATATGGAATTAGTGTAGGATTAGTATAAATGGGTGGTTGATGGTCGGCACAGACTCGGTGGGCCGAAGGGCCTGTTTCAGTGCTGTATCTCTAAACTAAAAAAAGTCGAGGATGGCTGAGGGGTACTCTAGGGTGGCCCCACAGTTCAGCGAAGCCTCGCTGGTCACTCTCCTCCAAGCTGTGCAGGCACGGCATGAGGTCCTTTTTACCAGCGATGGTAAGAAGAGGCCGTCCCACATGAACAAGGCAGCCTGGCTTGAAATGGCAGAGGAGGTGAGTAGCCGTGGGGCCATCCAGCGTCAAAGGGTCCAATGTCAAAAGGGGATGAACGATCACTCTCACAGCCAGCAGGGGCCCTGTAGGCCTTGTGCGCACAGGGTACTACTGCCCAAGTCATTCACAGCCAAAGGGTCATCATATCAGCAGCCTTCCTACAATCAGGCTGCTAGTGCAGAAGTGGCACCATGTAGGAGCATCCGCAAGCATTTCCAAAAAGCATTGTGACGCAAATGGGTAGGCATAAGTGACACTACACTGTAAAAAGTTAATTCATTGAATGTTCTTCACTGATATGTGTGTTGCTTTTACTGTGTGAATGAAGTGTGCCAGCATGTGCCGATCGTGGCTCTTCCCATTATATCATTGGCCTTTCATAACTGCCAATGTATGGAATAACATCATTGCCATGCCAGTATCACTCATGCGTGTCTCCTGGGATGCAGTAACATGGACAATGGCTCAGTCTGCTGCCAATAATGGTGGATGCAAAGATGTTGCAGATGCAGACTGCTGCACAACAGGTGAATGAGGGTGCTGTGTGGTGAACAGAGCCCACGGTGGTTCCTATGGCATGGAGAACCTTTCATCAATGAGGTGCTGCCATGCATCCCTAGCTCACTGCTCACCCTGCATGCGGTGTCTGAATGCTGTCTGTCCTCCCATGCGCCTTTCCTGCTCCACGTCCTCAGCGTCCTCATCGTCCAAGGATGAGTCCTGCTTACGTCTCTCCTCATCCTGCAAGGCCTCCCCTTATTGAGTGAGTAGTTGTGCAGACCACAGCAGACAGCAATGATGCAAGCTACCCTTTCTGGCTTGTACTGCAGGGTGCCACCCGATCTATCCAGGCAGCAGAATCGCATTTTCAGCATGCTTCTCAATGGTGGCTCTTGTAGCTCCATGGCTGGTGTTGTATCTCTCCTTTGCAGCAGTGCTGGTGTGTCTCACTGGTGTCAAGAGCCATGTATGCAAGGGGTAGCCCTGGTCTCCAAGAAGCCACCCCTCCATCTGAGCCATTTTAGTGAACAGCAACGGCAGCTGGGACTGGCGCAGGATGAAGGTATCATGGCAGCTGCTTGGAAAGCGGACATAGATTTGCATGAATTGCTTCCGGTAATCGCATACGAGCTGCACGTTGATTGAGTGGAAGCCCTTATGGTTTACGTATTCAGCTGGTCACCCGGCGGGAGCCTTGATGGCCACATGGGTGCAACCTATGCCCCTTGCACCTGTGGGAATCCCGCAATGTAGCTGAAACCGGTGGCTCTCTGGGCCTGACTCCCAGGGTCTGTTGTGAAGCGGATATAGTCACCAGCCCTCTGGAAGAGGACATCGGTGACCTCCCTGATGTAGTCGTGCACTGCTGACTGTGTAATCCTACAAAGGTCTCCGGTGGGCCCCTGAAATGATGCAGAGGCATAAAAATTGAGAGCCACTGTCACTTTGAGGGCCAGAGGCTTAGGATGACCCCCCAAAGCCCCTGAGCTGCAGGCCATCATTCGGCAGGGCACAGAGATGTATCACTGCCTCTCTTGACATTTGCAGTCACCTCCAACACTGACGCTCTGACATCTACAGGTCTGTCATGCGGGACCTGTAAATGCGCAGTGATCTGCAGTGGCGAGCACTCCTTGGGTCCTGCTGCTCATGACCGGGGGCCTCTCTCTGGGCTGCAACTGCCTGTTGTATTTGCCTGCACGCATATGGATCCTCTCAAGAAGCGCAACAATGAATATAGGGTGAACCATCCCCATCTTCAAGTTGCAATTCAACTCGGTTCCTTCAATGCTTCGAAGGTTCCTGACAGGACAGAGATTGATGTTGACTGGTACATCAGGTGCTTTCATGCAGCAGCTATGTGGCCTGGCATGGCATTGCCCGTCTTAGCTCCCACTAAGAGTGGCACTGCATGACCACATAAAGATTGTACAAGCTGCATAGATTGGCCCGCAAGACATATAAGCTTCACACGCCTACTGTCTCTCGCACTCTCCCCACATATAGGGTGACTCGAGTGCCATTGCTCCTTCACTGACAGAGGCAATCAATGGCACAGAGCTGCCAACAATTTCGGAGGGCGGAATCGCAGTGGCTCCCTACACGTCTGCAGAGTGAGACCCCTGAATATCCCCCCCTTCCTCCTCCCTTCCAGTATGCAGAGTGAATATCTGGACTTACCTTTACTGGCGAAATCTTCTGCCTCTGTTCATGAACGGGACAGCATGTGACGGCCACCCGTTCAACGTAAAATCTGGAAGTGCACCGAGAGGCAGCGGGCTGCATAATCTGCAGAGGTAAGTACCGTTTTGAATATGGTAATTGGGGTGTTGCCGCCGAGCGGTGGGGGGCTGCACCGAGGTCCCCCTGCCGCCAGTTATATGCGGCGGGCCCTTCTTGACATCAGGGGTTGAGGCGGGCCTTTCCCCACAGAATTTTACCGGACCCCATGCCGCAACCCACGGTGTGGAGGGGCCAGTAAAATTCAGCCTGAGGTCAGTCTTCAGTTCAAAGGCAGGTGAGTGTTTTATTCTGATTTTAAATACTTTTAAACACTGTGACTTTTTAAAGCTTTTCAGTACATTTATAATTTGAAAAATTTATAAATTTTTTAAGACTTTTAAATACTTCTAAAAACTTTAAGTACTTTTATAAACTTTTAAAAACTACTATAAACTTGTAAACACTTTTAAATACTGTTAAACACTTTTTCCAATAACTTGGGAAGGGTAATATTGGTAATAATACAATTTAATTAATTACACAAAATGCACTTTGAACCGGCTGCAGAATCTGACATTGCAATTATGCAGGCCTTTTTTTTTAGAAATTTAAAATGTTGATTTATAGATACATAAAGAAAGATGCGTAAATTGATTATGGTATGGCAATAGTATTGTAGTGGGGGTTGATTGATGGTTCTAAAAAGCACTTTATTTTAAAAAGAAACACTGCCACAATTACAGCTCGAAGACTTTAGCACCTCATTACGTATTTATACACCAGGCCCAGCTAATATGGTTGGCATTTTCCCCTTTTTTATATTCGTTCAGGGGATGTGGGTGTCGCTGGCTAGGCAGCATTTATTGACCATTCCCAATTGCCTTTGAGAAGGTGGTGGTGAGCTGTCTTCTTGAACCGCTGCAGTCCTTGTGGTGCAGGTACACCTATAGTGCTGTTAGGGAGGGAGTTCCAGGATTTTGACTTCTTCAGCAAAACATTAATTGCATTCTTAAGACTGGAATGGAATCTCTTTACAGAATCACAGAATAATACAGTGCAGAAGAGGCCCTTCGGCCCATTGAGTCTGCACCGATGCATTAAAGAAGCGTGACCTGTCTACCTAATCCCATTTGCTAGCACTTGGCCCACAGCCTTGAATGTTATGACGTGCCAAGTGCTCATCCAGGTACTTTTTAAAGGATGTGAGGCAACCCGCCTCTACCACCCTCCCAGGCAGTGCATTCCAGACCGTCACCACCCTCTGGGGAAAAAGTTCTTCCTCAAATCCCCGTTAAGCCTCCTGCCCCTCACCTTAAACTTGTGTCCTCTTATAACTGACCCTTCAACTAAGGGGAACAGCTGCTCCCTATCTACCCTGTCCATGCCCCTCATAATCTTGTACACCTCGATCAGGTCACCCCTCAGAATTCTCTGCTCCAGCGAAAACAACCCAAGCCTATCCAACCTGTCTTCATAGATTAAATATTCCATCCCAGGCAACATCCTGGTGAATCACCTCTGCACCCCCTCCAGTGCAATCACATCCTTCCTACAATGTGGCGACCAGAATTGCACACAGTACTCCAGCTGTGGCCTTACCAAAGTTCTATACAACTCCAACATGACCTCCCTGCTTTTGTAATCTATGCCTCGATTGATAAAGGCAAGTGTCCCATGTGCCTTTTTCACCACCCTATTAACCTGCCCTTCTGCCTTCAGAGATCTATGGACAAACACGCCAAGGTCCCTTTGTTCCTCGGAACTTCCCAGTGTCAGGCCATTCATTGAATACTTCCGTGTCACATTACTCCTTCCAAAGTATATCACCTCACACTTTTCAGGGTTAAATTCCATCTGCCACAGTTCTCTGCCCATTTGACCAGCCCGTCTATATTTTTCCTGTAACCCAAGACACTCAACCTCACTGTTAACCACTCGGCCAATCTTTGTGTCATCCGCGAACTTACTGCTCCTACCCCCCACATAGTCATCTTTGTCATTTATATTAGTGACAAGCAATAGGGGACCCAGCACAGATCCCTGTGGTATGCCACTGGACACTGGCTTCCAGTCACTAAAACAGCCATCTGTCATCACTCTCTGTCTCCTACAGCTAAGCCAATTTTGAATCCACCTTATCAAGTTACCTTGTATCCCATGTGCATTTGCTTTCTTGATAAGTCTCCCATGTGGAACCTAGTCAAAGGCTTTGCTGAAATCCATGTAAACTACATCAACTGCACTACCCTCATCTACACACCTGGTCACATGCTCAAAAAATTCAATCAAATTTGTTAGGCATGACCTCCCTCTGACAAAGCCATGCTGACTATTCCAAATCAAATTTTGCCTCTCCAAGTGGAGATAGATTCTCTCCTTCAGAATTTTCTCCAATAGTTTCCCTCCCACTGACGTGAGACTCACTGGTCTGTAGTTTCCTGGTTTATCGCTACAACCTTTCTTAAATAGTTGGACCACATTAGCTGTTCTCCAGTCCTCTGGCACCTCCCCCGTGGCCAGAGAGGAATGAAAAATTAGGGTCAGAGCCCCTGCAATCTCCACCCTCGCCTCCCACAGCATCCTGGGACACAAATCGTCCAGATCTGGAGATCTGTCCACTTTTAAGCCTGCCAAAACCTCCAATACCTTGTCACTCCCTATGGCAATTTGCTCAAGAACCTCACAGTCTCTCCATATCTACATCCTCATTCTCTTGGGTGAAGACAGATGTGAAGTATTCATTCAACACCCTACCAATGTCCTCTGGCTCACCCACAGATTTCCCCCTTGGTCCATAATGGGTCCTACTCTTTCCCTGGTTATCCTCCTCCCATTGATATATTTATAGAATATCTTGGGATTTTCCCTACATTTACCAGCCAGAGCTTTCTCATATCCCCTCTTTGCTCTCCTAATTGCTTTCTTAAGCTCCATCCTACACTTTCTGTACTCCACTAATGCTTCCGTTGATTTGCTCTCCTTGTATTTGCTGAAAGCCTCTCTTTTCCTTCTCATCGTACCCTGAATGTTTCTGGTCATCCATGGTTCTCTGGGCTTGTTTCTCCTACCCGTTACCCCAGAGGGAACATGTTGGGCCTGTACCCTCCCCATTTCCTTTTTGAATGCCCCCCACTGCTGTTCTGTAGATTTCCCGACAAGTAACTCTTTCCAGTCTACCTTGACCAGATCCTGCCTTATTTTACTAAAATTTGCTCTCCCCCAATCCAAAACCTTTTTTTGCAACTTGTCTATTTCTATCTCCATAACAAGCTTAAATTGTACCATGTTGTGGTCACTATCACCAAAGTGCGCCCCCACCAACACATCAACCACCTGTCTGGCTTCATTCCCCAGAATTAGGTCCAGCACTGCACCCTTCCTTGTTGGATCCTCTACATATTGAGCTAAAAAGTTCTCCTGTATACATTTTAAGAACTCCACTCCTTCGAAGCCCTTAACACGATGACTATCCCAATTAATGTTGGGAAAGTTGAAATCACCTCATATAGATACTCTATTATTATTTTTACACACCTCTGCGAATTGCGCACATATTTGCTCCTCAATTTCCCGCTGACTATCTGGGGGTCTATAATAAACACTTAGCAATGTGGCTGTCCCTTTTTTATTCCTAAACTCTACCCATAAAGCTTCATTTGATGCCCCCTCCAAGATATCATCTCTCCTTACTGCAGTAACTGACTCCTTAACTAATATTGCAATGCCCCCCTCCTCTTTTACCCCCTCCTCTGTCTCGCCTGAAGATTCTTCTGACACAGTTAAAGGTAAATTTGTGAAAGAGCGCAGAAACAGAATTATCATTAGCTGAGAAAACAGGAAGTGTACCAACCCATAGAGTGAAAGAACAGTTGTTAGACTAAAATCTAACAAGTAAAATCGAAACACTTCATAATTCCAATTATGGTGATTCAGGTTTCCTAATTTATTAAACGATAATACAGGAGTTTTCATCTCTCTCCATCTGATACATCTGTTATTTCCCCATCGAGGCTCTGAAATGTCATCACATCATCCATTTGGAGTTAAAAAAAATTGATCTCTAATCCAATCTTTACTGTTGTGATAAACACACACAGATGTCCTAAAACAAACATCAAACCTTAGATAGATGATTAATAATCACACTTTAATGTAAGACTTTTAACAAATTACAGTAAGCAGACTAGAGCAGGTTCAATTGAATTGGAACAAAAATTAACTTCTTCAAGAAAAGGACAAACAACAGAATTGTTACCAAGCAATAGGCAAGTTGTTTGGAAATTATGTTTACGTACAGTGATCTTACCCTGCAGTAATTGCCTAACCAGTTTTTAGTTCTACCCAAATATCATTTTCATGATTTGCATTATTTGTTTCAAATTTTTGGCTGCTGAAAGAAATGACAACACACTAGAGCTTGAAATTCCAAAAGATATATCTGCATTGATGTAGAGCACTTTGCCATCCACTTAGCAATTCTTCTTTTAGCTTTCCAGAGAGACAGGGAAGTAAATTTTAATCAGCCACAACAGCTGTGGTATTTTTAATACTGATTCAGATTTAAAGGCAGTTCTCATTGTTAAAGATTGCCAAAATAATTCCATATTCTTCATATCTCCCACTCCCAAACATTACTGTACCTTCCTCTGTTTTTTATTCACCAGTCTCCTTCTCCCATACCCAAACATTTCCCATTTCTATTTTCTTTTGAAGGATTTTTTCAAATCTTGCATTTACATTTTGAAAAGCAGGAATTAAGTGACGGCGCCAAGTGAAAGTTAAACAGAAGCATTCTATTCCTTTCATTGATGTTTAAAGATGTGGATGAGCTCCTGAGCAGGCTCTGTGCCTGCTGATAGCAGTCCTAAATAAATCGATGTGAGTAAATGGTGGGCAATCAGCCCAAATAGTCAAATTACCAGTCCCTGCCGCTTTACAAAGCGGCCTGGTGGGACCATCTCCTCCCATTGAGGCAGACTGCAACTTTTGGTTTTCGGCACAAGTGCGATTGCTAGAAGTTGTGGTGCCATTGCAGCCCTCAGTTGCAGCAGATGTCTTAACATTCTATAGGGATTACAAAATCCGGGCCACTGTCATCCTCAGTGTTCTCAGTGATGCCGGCTGCCACAGGCTCTGTCGCATGATGTGGATAACCAGCTCCTCTTTCGGGCTCAGGAGACACAGGCGTCCATGCCCCCACCAGTTCTGTTTTGCTCTCTTTTATTATGTGAGACCTTGTCCTGAAAAAGAGAGCGAAGAATGTCAATGGTTGTGTTGCATTGTGTTTGGGCGATGTGCATGGGCAATTGAATAGCTGGATGTATGTGGAAGCAGCGAGAGTTGAGTGTGAGTCTGGCATCATTGGAAAGTGTGTGAGGGTGAGGTGGAGTATCTGGATGTTAGACGTGAGTCCTGAGTGCCAGGGAGTGCTGCTGGGTGAGTGGTGGGGGTGCATTCAGCAGCATGAGAAGTCGATGTCGTGGTGGGTAGAAGATGTCCTGTGAAGATGCATTCACTGACCTTGATCTCCCAATTGAAGACATTAAATTTCTCGTGGCACTGCTGCCAAGTCCTTGGGGCCAGAGTCCTTACATTGACCTCTCTGGCCACCTGATCCTATTCCCTTCGGAGAGTGATCCTTGAGAGCCTTTTGCCCTAACTTGCCATGAAAACATGGCCTCTTTCCTCCTGTCCACCTCCACCACTAAGACCTTCAGTGCCACATCCATGAAACTAGGAGCCTTCTCTCTTCCCTGGTGCTCCATTTGTGCAGCTCCTGCATGCAGCCTGTGTCAGTATAGGCAATCAGCAACAGCTATCTTCCACTCAGTGCAGTTTCTCTTTAAGATGTAGAGATTGCCTTTCAAAAGAGCAGGATGGCTGCACCATGTGCTATCAACGCATGCTACTCGGCACTCTGTTGAGTGCTCATGCAGCCAGCAGCACAGGCCCCTCTCTGACCAACACTACTATCAGATAAATCAGGAGACAGCTCTAACTTTGTTTGCTGCCTGCCTCAATGATAACGGGCATGGGCAGATTGTGAACTGCAATCCCTATGCTGATAAACAGCCCATAGCTGATTTTTAGCCCACAATAGTTTTTATCTAAGTAAATATTGGGTAGTACTGGCACACTCCTAAACATAAGGTGCTCTGACACTTACAGGAATGACTCATACTGCTGTACCCAAGAGAAGATGTAAGGCAAGATCCTGAATTTGTAACAGAGATGTACTGGAGGCCTTCTTTGTGTTTCTTCCTATCCAAAAAGTTTGAAGGAGATTTATATCATTCTCATCATCTGACCAACTGAGATCAGCTGACTCAGCATGGACCAGAGAGTAACCTGGGATCTTCCTGGCTCAGTGCTGCTTTTGGCAGTACTTTTGACAACATTAACAGGTTTCAGGGCATTGTTATGACCAGGTGAGAAAGGGTTCTAAGGGTTCCCTCTCAGCCTTTTCCTGGTTTGACCGTAACAGAGTTTAATTATTAAAACATTGTGTTTTTAGCTTCCTTGTTCACTGCTCTCCAATTGTGATGGAAAAGAAATCGACCAGACAGGTTTTCTTAGATTTAAACGAGAAAGGTGTAAGTTTATTAACCTTAAAACTCTAATTCAGTTAAAACTACTAAAATAAGCGACGCGACCACACTAACATGCATGCACGATAAACACTCGCAGATAGAGACAGAAAAGGAGAAAGAATCAAGGAGAAAGGTTTGAAGCAATAGCTGGAGTTCATTTGCTGTCTTTTGAGTTCAATGCAAAGTCTTTGGGTTGCAGTTAAATCATGCCATCTCGTTGGGGCCTAGTACACTCTTTCAAACTTGTTTCAATGGTTTCCTGTCTTCTGGAAATCAAGTTGCAGTCTCTTTTCATGAGAGAGGGATAGACAGGGAAAGATCTTCCTTCTCTTTTGTCTTCAAATTGCAGTCTGACCCAAACTGCTCTGTGAACACAATTCAAACCAAACCTGGGCCAGCAGGCCAGTCATGTAACTAGCTTTTTTCCTGAAACAACTTGCCCGGCGAGTTTTGTGGATTCTTTCAATCTTAGTAGACATCCTCAGTAGGGGATAGGAATGCTGACTTTCACACAGTCAGTGTCTTGTAAACAAATTCCATTTGGTTAATTGAATCAGGGAGCAGTTCCATTGTCTTCTGCAGGCAACTGTCTCTTAGATTGAAAATGTTTCCAGCCGCTGTCCTGTTAGAATGCAGGTGCAGCCATGTTTTCAGTCCAGTAAGAGTTTTAAATTATTGTTCCATATGATGAAATTAATATGCTTCATTCTTGGCAGGTGTGTTTTTCATTACAGCATATTAACAAAGTGAACACATAATCTGGACTAAAACATTAGTGCAGTATTGAGCGAGTGCAGCACTGTCAAAGGTGCTGTATTTCACATTAGACATCAAACTAAGGCCTCGTTTGCCTTTCTCAGGTGAATGTAAAAGATCCTATGTGTAAAAATAATAGGCTAATAATAGTAGGGAATTTCAACTTCTCCAATATCAACTGGGATAGTCTTGGTGCAAAAGGCTTAAAAGGGGCAGAATTCTTAAAGTGCATACAGGAGAGCTTTTTGAGCCAGCACGTAGAAAGTCCTGCAAGAGAAGGGGCGGTACCGGACCTAATCCTGAGGAATGAAGACAGACATGTGGTAGAAGTGTCAGTGGGGGAGATAGCGACCATAACTCTAAGATTTAAGGTAGCTATAGAAAAGGACAAAGATGTTCCGGAAATAAAAGTATTGAATTGAGGGCAGGCCAATTTCAATATGATAAAATAGCATCTGGCCAAAGTGGACTGGGAGCAGCTACTTGTAGGAAAGTCTACATCAGACCAGTGGGAGTCATTCAAAAAGGAAATAGTGAGAGTTCAAGGCCAACATGTTCCCGTAAAGGTGACGGGTAGGACAAGCAAGGACAGGGAACCCTGGATGTCAAGGAATATAGAGGATTGGATAAGGAAAAAAAAAGGAGGCTTATGGCAGATTCAGAGCACTGAAAATAGCAGAGGCCCTAGAGGAGTATAGAAAGTGTAGGGGGGTATTTAAAAAAGTAATTAGGAGAGCACAGAGGAGACATGAAAAAGCACTGGCAGGCAAGATAAAGAAAAACCCCAAGGCGTTTTATAAGTATTTTAGGGCAAGAGGATAACCAGGGAAAGAGTAGGGCCCATTAGGGACCAAAGTGGCAATCTGTGTCTGGAGCCGGAGGACATACCTGAGGTTTTAGAGGATTATTTGTCATCTGTGTTCACTATAGAGAAGGACAATGTCGGTGTAGAGATCAGGGAGGGGGATTGTGATATACTTGAACAACTTAGCATTGAAAGGGAAGAAGTATTGGCTGTTTTAGCAAAATTAAAAGTGGATAAATCCTCAGGCCCAGATGAGATGCATCCCAGGATGTTATGTGAGGCAGGGGAGGAGATAACAAGGGCTCTGACACAAATTTTCAAATCCTCCCTGGCCACAGGAGAGGTACCAGAAGACTGGAGGACAGCAAATGTAGTACCATTATTCAAGAAGGGTATCACAGAATCACAAAATAATACAGTGCAGAAGAGGCCCTTCGGCCCATCAAGTCTGCACTGATGCATTAAAACACCTAACCTGTCTACCTAATCCCATTTGCCAGCACTTGGCCCATAGCCTTGAATGTTATGACGTGCCAAGTGCTCATCCAGGTACTTTTTAAAGGATGTGAGGCAACCTGCCTCTACCACCCTCCCTGCTGAAATCCATGTAAACTACATCAACTGCACTACCCTCATCTACACACCTGGTCACATGCTCAAAAAATTCTATCAAATTTGTTAGGCATGACCTCCCTCTGACAAAGCCATGCTGACTATTCCTAATCAAATGTTGCCTCTCCAAGTGGTGATAGATTCTCTCCTTCAGAATTTTCTCCAATAGTTTCCCTACCACTGACGTGAGACTCACTGGTCTGTAGTTCCCTGGCTTATCTCTACAATCTTTCTTAAATTGTGGGACCACATTAGCTGTTCTCCAGTCCTCTAGCACCTCCCCCGTGACCAGAGAGGAATTAAAAATTAGGGTCAGAGCCCCTGCAATCTCCACCCTCGCCTCCCAAAGCATCCTGGAACACAAATCGTCCAGACCTGGAGATTTGTCCACTTTTAAGCCTTCCAAAACCTTCAATACCTTGTCACTCCAATGACAATTTGCTCAAGAACTTCACAGTCTCTCTCTCTCTAAGTTCCATATCTACATCCTCTTTCTCTTGGGTAGCAGGGATAAACCAGGTAATTACAGGCCAGTGAGTCTAACATCGTGGTAGGGAAACTACTGGAAAAAATTCTGAGGGACAGGATTAATCTCCACGTTTGAGGGAGGGATTAATCAGGAATAGTCATCATGGCTTTGTCAGGGGGAGATCGTGTCCAACAAACTTGATCAAATTTTTCGAGGAGGTGACTAGATGTGTAGATCAGGGTAAAGCAGTTATTGTAGTCTACATGGACTTCAGTAAGGCTTTTGATAAGGTCCCGCATGGGAGATTGGTTAAGAAGGTAAGAGCCCATGGGACCCAGGGCAATTTGGCAAATTGGATCCAAAATTGGCTTAGTGGCAGGAGGCAGAGGGTGATGGTCGAGGGTTGTTTTTGCGAGTGGAAGCCTTTGACTAGTGGTGTGCTGCTGGGATCAATGCTGGAACCCTTGCTGTTTGTAGTGTACGTTAATGATTTAGACGTGAATATAGGAGGTATGAGGGATCCAGGGAAATTTGGCAAATTGGATCCAAAATTGGCTTAGTGGCAGAAGGCAAAGGGTGATGGTCGAGGGTTGTTTTTGTGAGTGGAAGCCTGTGACCAGTGGTGTACCACAGGGATCATGCTGGAACCCTTGCTGTTTGTAGTGTACATTAATTATTTAGACGTGAATATAGGAGGTATGAGAAGTCAGTTCGCAGATGACACGAAAATTGGTGGTGTCGTAAATAGTGAGGAGGAAAGCCTTAGATTACTGCACGCTATAGATGGGCTGGTAAGATGGGCAGAGCAGTGGCAAATGGAATTTAATCCTGAGAAGTGTGAGGTGATGCATTTTGGGAGGACTAACAAGGCAAGGAAATACACAATTGATGGTAGGACCCTAGGAAGTACAGAGGGTCAGAGGGACCTTGGTGTACTTGTCCATAGATCACTGAAGGCAGCAGCACAGGTAGATAAGGTGGTTAGGACGGCTTATGGGATACTTGTCTTTATTAGCCAAGGCATAGAATATAAGAGCAGGGAGGTTATGATGGAGCTGTATAAAACGCTAGTTAGGCCACAGCTGGAGTACTGTGTACATTTCTGGGCACCACACTATAGGAAGGATGTGATTGCTCTGGAGAGGGTACAGAGGAGATTCATCAGGATGTTGCCTGGGCTGGAACATTTCAGCTATGAAGAGAGACTGGATAGGCTCGGGTTGTTTTCCTTGGAGCAGAGAAGGCTGAGTGGGGGACATGATTGAGGTATACAAAATTATGAGGGGCATTGATAGGATAGATAGGAAGAAACTTTTTCCCTTAGCGGAGGGGTCAATAACCAGGGGGCATAGATTTAAGGTAAGGGGCAGGAGGTTTGGAGGGGATTTGAAGAATGATTTGGCACCCAGAGGGTGGTTGGAATCTGGAACACCCTGAAGGGGTGGTAGAGGCAGGAACCCTCACAACATTTAAGAAGTATTTAGATGAGCACTTGAAATGCCATAGCATACAAGGCTACGGGCCAAGTGCTAGAAAATGGGATTAGAATAGATAGGTGCTTAATGGCCTGCACAAACACGATGGGCCAAAGGGCCTGTTTCTGTGCTGTAAAACTCTATGACTCTCTATGACTCTATGGTGCTATTCAAAGAAGAGCAAAGAAGTTCTTGTTAACTGGCCAATATTTATCATCACTAAAACATCACTAAAACAAATTATTTAGGCATTATCTCATTGCTATTTGTGGGACTTTATTGTGCACAAGTTGATTGGCATCCTTCTATCTGCGAGAGATGATGGGAATGCAGCCTCAAAACTTTGGTGAGGTCAGATGGGATCATCTGCTGCACTTCTTTTGATGGCTGAACAAACCAATTCTAGAAAGGCAAAGTCTGCCATACGTGCCACACATGAAGTTGTCCCTTGCTGGATGATCTCTGCTGATGCCTTGTTTGCAGGACTGGCATCGGCTTTGGAGCTTCTGAAACCACATGTCATGGGGGTAGTGAATTCCTGCCCACAGCTGGTGTTGCCATATTGTATTGATCGTCAACTAGAGTTTCCCACTTGTTGTCATTGATGTTGAAGGCTTTCATATCTTTTTTGACAGCATCCTTGAATTGGAACTTTGGCCAGCTGGTCTTTTGGCACAGGCTACCTCCTGTATAGCATATGGGGATGCGGTCATCTTCCAACCTGTGCACATACCAATTCAGCAATGCCATCTTTGCTTGATTAATGCTCGCATGCCCAAGAAAGGACTGCTTCATTGGTGACTTTGTCTTTCCATGTGATGCCGAGGATGCTTCATAGACATTAGAGATGGAAGTTATTAAGCCTTTTTCTTGGTAGGTGTAAGTTGGCCAGGCTTCACTGCCATACAGCAGTGTGCTGAGGATGCAGGCCTTGAAGATAACCAGCTTCATCCTGTGGGTCAGTTTGTTGTTTTGCCATGTCCATTTTATTAGTCGGCCAAAGTTGGTGCTGCCTTTCCAATGCGTGTGCTGAGCTCTACATCAAGAGACAGCTTGTCTGTCATCGTAGATCCAAGGTAGCAGAATTTGCTGACTGCTTCCAATGTTGTGGTGTTGAATCTGATCACAGGCAGAGACACAACACCCTGTCCCATAACTACAGTTTTCTTGACACTGATGGTGAGGGAGAACATGACACAGGCATGGGACAGACAATCCAAATTGGCAAATGTGTTTCCCAACATTGTAACAATGACTGTGCTTCAAAAGTGCTTATCTGGCTGCAAAACACTTTGGGCTGTCATCAGCTTGTGAAAGGTGTTATCTAAATGACCATTGTTTCTTACAGTATTGCATAGTCTTCCACAGACTTGAAGTTGTGTACTGTATTTTCTAATTGGCAATCTGTAGTCTCTGGCAGTAAACACATAACCACTAGGTTTTATCTTTTACATATCATTGAATAAAGGAGTGACTTTTAACGACTGCATTTTATCATATGGGGTAAAGTTGGATGATAAATCTACTTTAGAGGAATTTGTCCTTATTTACATTTTGCATCATAGGCTAGTGGGGATGATTACCACTAAAGTTGTTAACTAACAATTAAAGGGTGGGACAGCTTAAAATCCACGATATCAGTAAATTGCAACACAAATTCCATTGCTGACCAGTGGAAGTATAAAATCCTTTTTAAAATTAGTTTTAAGAACCACCTGCTCCCAGAAACAGTCCTTACTCTGATTGAATAAATGTCTGTTGGAGGAACATTGATCATTTTGGCAGCAGCAGCAGCAGCAGCTATACAGCAGTAATTAGAACACATCAAACAGTGCTCTTTCCTCAGGATTTACCAGTTAAGAACAAATGATCTGTCTTTTTCTGAAATTTGAGTTTGAGGAGCTTTAAGTTTAGCAATGCTTTTGCTGATCTTTGTCCAAACACTCTACCACTTGAGAGTGATCAACTTCAATGCTGTTGTCAATTAAAGGAATTATACAGAATCAGTCGAACACCCTTGCCAGGTTACTGACCCATCAGATTGAATTTTTTAACAGCCCAGCAACAACTGGAGGCACAGGAGCAGTTGAATGTTGCTCCTGCATTTTCCAAAGTACTCTGTTGTTGGCTTGCATGTTATCAAGAAACAGGCTTCTTTCTAATAGGAAAGGATTCCATGCCATCAAGATTGAAGTGCTTCTAAAGGTAGATAAACTGCTATTCTTTACACTTTTCTGCTTGCAATACAACTATGTTGGGGACAAGTATAAGAGTCAAATTGTAGCTTATTTCTGGTGAATTAAGATGATTATTTTCAGAGATTACATTAAAAGTGCCTTGGAACTTTTTACTATGTTGAAGTCGCTATATAAATGCAAGTTGTGATTTTTTTTTGTTGAAAGACTTAACTTGTGCCTTTATTATTGCACTCACAAATGTAAAATATACTATGTTAGCACTTTGGTTGACAAACCAATCAAACTGTGTCTGATCTAACAACCAAGTACTTTTGCCACCTGCCCACTGGAAGATCAATCTTTAAATGACTGTTCAACAGAGTTACCCATTGCAGCAGTCCTTTTGTAAATTGCTGGTTGAGTGCCAAGTGTAAGTTGGACTTTCAAATGTTATTCTTTTATATATTCTTTTCCCTTTAGGATAAACAAGAAAGCATGACTGGAGTCCTGTTCTTTTGATAAAATTTCATTAACGAATTGAAGGCAACAGATGGTCAGATAATAATCCTACTACCATAGCAGGAATAAATCCCACATTTAACTGGTGTTATATCTGCCACTGGTAGATGCAAAAGTGAAAATCAAGTGGTAGGCTCGTGCTTACTGTCCTTGCCTCCTTTAGATTATGGCCCTGAAATTCTGTCGCGGTTCTCTCACTATCCCACTATAACCTAGGTGGGAGATCAGCGGACCTTACATAAAATTGGCATAAATGGTTAAAAATAAAGTTGCAGCAAGGGACTGCGAGAATCCCAGCAGAATTTCAAAACCTATGTCAACATATTAACAGGTAGCAAAAGACAATCAATAAAAAGCTGTTGAGTTTGATGGTGCAACCTGAGGGAACACCCTCCCAACCTCTAGTAATGCCAAATCCTGGCACGGTGGTGGTGGGTGGGAGGGGGACCTGAAGAATGCAGGGAGAGTTCTTGGCTTATATTGTTAAATCAGTGATCTTTAAATCCCCATAAGTTATGTTGAAATTGTACAGTGCTCTGGTCACACTACACCTGAAGAACTGTATACATTTCTGACCTAAGGAGACAATTCAGACCTTGGAGGGAACACTAAGGAAAGGAACAAGCCAAATACCTATTTTTAGGGGGATGGTCTATGAGGAATGACCAGACATGCTAAGGCTCTTACTCCTCAAAAGGAGACATCTCAGAGGTAGCCATATCGAGAGAGATGTTAATTAACTGGAGGGAGAAAGTTAATCTGAAAAAGTGCATTCAGATATGCCATGGCAGAAGGACATGAAGGCACATGCTCAGCATTATGAAGGATGAGGTTAAGACAAATGTCAAGAAGATTTTTTTTTATACACCGATCAGTAGTTAGAACAGATTGTCAGGAAAGGTTGGTATGGCTAGCGCACTGAACTCATTTACGAGACATCTAGATTTTGGAATTGCAAAGCAGTAGGGTTACAATTATCAACATGAAGAAATTCAAAATGCATATTTATTAAAAGCACAAACTTCTTTATAGGTTGGGTTTTATGGAATCGGCATTACGGACATAATTAATTGATGTTAGTTCCAGGGTCTTGCCTGTCACCATTTTCTGTCATTTGTCATCCCAATAATTGACTCAATGGGCTATGCTTCTCCACTCAATCAATAAACCTTTTTTAAAAAAAAAAGTACCTTGTAGATAGTGAAACGTCTTTGGAGAGTCAGGAGGTAAGTTACTCGCTGTAGAATACCCAGCCTCTGACCTCGTCTCATAGCTGCAGTATATATGTGGCGACTCCAGTAAAGTTTCTGGGCAATGATGGCCCCCAAGGTATTGATGGTGGGGGATTCAGTGATGGTAATGCCATTGAATGTCAAGGGAAGGCAGTTAGATTCACTCTTGTTGGAGGTGGTCATTGCCTAACACTTGTGTTGTGCAAATGTTCCTTGCCACTTATCAACCCAAGCCTAAATGTTGCCCGGGTCTTGCTGCATGCGGGTGTGAACTGCTTTATTGTGAGGAGTCGCAAATGATGGTGAACACTGTGCAATCATCAGTAAACATCCCCACTTCTGACATTATATTGAAGGGAAGGTCATTGATGAAGCAGTTGAAGATCGTTGGGGACACTGCCCTGAGGAATTCCTGCAATGATGTCCTAGGGCTGAGTTAATGGGTTCCAACATATTTCTTTGTGCTAGGTATGACACAAGCCAGTGAAGAGCTTTTTTCCCTGATTTTCATTGACATCAATTTTACTAGGGCTCCTTGATGCCACACTCCGTCAAATGCTGCCTTGATGTCAAGAGCAGTCACACTCACCTCACCTCACCTCCTGGATATCAGCTGTTTTGTCTATGTTTGGACCAAGACTATAATGTGGTCTGGAGCCGAGTAGTCCTGGTGGCACCCAAACTGAATATTGAGCAGGTTGTTGCTTAGCAGGTGCCTCTTGATAGCATGGTCAATGACACCTTCCATCACTTTGCTGATGGATGAGAGTAGATTGATGGGGCCATAATTGGCCAGATTGGATTTGTCCTGCTTTTTATGGATAAGATATACCTGGGCGGTTTTCCACTTTTTCGGGTAGATGCTTGTGTTGTAGCCAAGCTGTTCTAGTACAGCTACAGGTGCAGCTAGTTCTGGAACAGATGTCTTTGGCATAATAGCCTGGATGTTGTTGGGACCCATAGCATTTGCTGTATCAAGTGTGCTGAACAATTTCTTCATATCATCTGGAGTACTTTGAAGACTGGAATCTGTGATGCTGGGGACCTCTGGCACTTCTGTCTGATGATGGTTGCAAATGATTCAGTCTTGTCTTTTGTACTGACTGTGCTGGGCTCTATCATCATTGAGGATGGGGATGTTCATGGATCCTCCTCCTCTGGTTAGTTGTTTAATTGTCCTTCACCATCTATGACTGGATGTGGCAGGATTCAGAGCTTTGATCTGATCCATTGGCTATGAGATCACTTAGCTCTGTCTATAACTTACTGCTTTCTCTATTTAGCATGCATGTAGTCCTGTAACGTAGCTTTACCAGGCTGTCACCTCATTTTTAGGTCTATCTGGTGCTGTTCCTGGCAAGCTCTTCTGAACTCATTGAACCAGGGTTGGTCCCCTGGCTTGATGGTAATGGTAGAGTGAGGGATTTGCCATGCCATGAGATTACAGATTGTGGTGGAGTACAATTCTGCTGCTGCTTATAGCCCACAGCGCCTCATGGATGCCCAGTTTTGAGCTGCTAGATCTGTTCTGAATCTATCTATCTCATGATAGTTTAGTGCCAGTTAAAGCTTAATTTTGAAATAAATAACACTTCAAAAAATTGAACTGAGACCTACAGTATACAACTGTATGATATCTTTCTGCAAATCTGTTTAAATGAGAATATAGGGGTTAAAATAGTACAAAAGGGTTCAAACATAGGCCAGAATTTTACAGTGGCTGGACGGGAGCCGGACTCCAATGTGAAAGTTGGTGGCGAACCCGCTTCCGCTTAGCCAGGGGATCCATCCTGCATTTTACGGGTCCCCGGGCTTTAATTGTCTCAAGGCAGGACTTCCACCCACTTGAGGAAAGAGATCCCGCCTCAGTGAGCTGCCGGCCAATCTTCGGGCCAGCAGTTCTTAGTCCCAGCAGCGCTACTGGGAGCGATGGACACTGCTGGGACTGCAGCCCAGCCGACACCATGGATCGAGGACGGAAGGTAAGTAGAGGCATGCCTCATCAGGGGGATCTGTCCTTCCCTGGTGAGGCTGGAGTGGGCGTTTGGGAGGACGAGGTGCCTTGGGTCCCGGGGGTGGGTTGGGAGGTGGGGGCGGCCCTCAACCGGGCGCCCTGAGCCCAACTGCCATGCCCCCCCTCTCCTGGGCGTGGAAAGGCTGGCAACTATCGCTAGGCGGCCTTTCACGTCCCCAGCACACCCGTTTGCCATGGGCAAATACCCGTGGAGGTAGGTGAGAGCCCTTAAGTGGCTGTTAAGTGGCCACTTAAGGGTCTTGATTGGCCTCGGGCAGACGGGCCATTTCCCACCCCCCTCCCCCGCCTGACCGCCGTAAACTTATCTGGAGGTGGAAGCTGGTCAGGTAGGCCTCCCGGAGCCTGCTACTCAATTTCACACCGCCCCCACTCCACCATCCGACCTGTTGGGGCGGTGTAAAATTCCAGCCATAGTTGCTGTTATCAGTCTATCATTTTGAGACGTTTGTTTGTTTGTTTGTTTACCTAGTGAAATTCCTTTGAGTCCCAATTGTAGCACTGCCTGTCTGGCAGGAATGTGGTGAGCAGGTTATTAAAATGGCAGCTGGGCATTTTCTATTATATTCTAGAAAGCCAGGTGGTGAAGGATAGAACAGGAGCCTATATTTACACACTTTTATGAGCATTTGTTTACAGAGATACACATTACAAGCATGCACCTCTGAACCCAACTATCACAGTTTTAGTCTGTGTCTATTAATAGGGGCACAAGTGAATCCCCAGTTAATGCCACCAGAAGCATGTCATTAAATACAATTAACAGATTCCCTTCACTCTGTTTAAACATTAGAGTTTATATGCAGAACCAAAATTTCAAAACAAACTAAATCAAAGACCTTTACAAAGCATTGCATTGCAAGGTGCCCTGCCACTTGGAGCCCTAACAATTTCTTCGCACATGCATTTCTTTTTATAAAACAATCGGAAAGACTTGCATCCACCCATTTAATTTTAGAGATTTCCTTTCTCTCCAGCATTTGTTTCAAGCCAGCATGGTCAATATATAAAATCTTAGAGCAATTAGGAATGGGTAATAAATTCTGGCCCAGCCAGTGATGCCCACATCCCATGAACAAATTAAAAAAAATTTCTCACGCTTTTCATAATGTGTTATCATTATCCCACAATAAATCATTATCTATGTAACATTCAATGGTATACTATCTTAGGTATGCCCATTTTACAGAAGTTCATTTAAAATATTTGACAAATAGAATCCCTTATCTAGTGCATCCACAAGAGCCAGTGTATCAGGAGCCAAAGTACTTTTAACAACCCTTTTTATTTTCTTAGCGTTCGAAGCTAAAGGACAACCAGCTGAATTACTCTGGCCCTGTGGAGATGGGTTTGGAGATGGGTGGCCAGGAAAATAGGAGGATGCCACATTGGGACCAGTGCCCAATGCCTTCCAGACTCCAAGGGAACTTTCCGTGGACGCTTTGGGAACAAAGCCGGCAGTCCACTTCAGAGGTGGGCAGCTAATTAGGCCAATTAAGGCTCCATTTAGGGGCTATTTTCCAAAGGCAATACCAGAGCAGACCCCGGCAAGAGCGGAGCCCGCTAGTTCCTTGGAGACAGCTTTTCACCGAGAGGTTGGCAGGCCATCGCAGGTAATATTAAATAGCTGCAACAGGGAGCCGCGAGGCTTACAGAGGTCAAGGAGTGGTCACAAAGAGTCTTCCAGAAAGGTTATCCCTGAGGCCTCAAGGCACTTTACCATCTTTTTATTTCAGCTGAAGATGAAGGTCATTGTGAGCGCCTTCATTTTGAGGCACCCCCTAGATCTCCCTGTCCTCCAGAGGCACTCACCTCTCCTGGGCTGTCAGCTGGACATCATTGAAAGCTCTCCTATTGGGTTTCCCACTTCCCTGGTTTGCTCACCATCCTTAATTGGGCCGTGAACACGGAGGCAGGAATTTAGGATGCCACCTCGTATAAAATTGGCGGCCGCGCAACCGGCAATTGCAGGCTCAGTACACCCATATCATCCCGGCATCAGGATCCCGATACTCAGGAAAATTCCAGCCAACATTTGAGATTATCTTCCATCAGAAATATTATGAAACCAACTGCACTAGAATACCCATCAGCATGATTATCACTAAAAATCACTAGTTTAATGCTCTTTGGGTCACCTAAGGATGAGAACTTAAGTATACAATTCTCCAGATTTAATTTTTTTTTACTTTAAAAGCAATATGTTGCAGATGCTGGAAATCTGAAATAAAAACAGAAAGTGCTGGAAATATTCAGCAGGTCAGGCAGCACCTATGAGAAAGAAGCAGAGTTAACATTTCAGGTCTGTGACCTTTCATTAGAACTGGCAAAGATTAGAAAAGGATTAGGTTTTAAGCAAGTGAGGGGTGGGGGGTGTGTTTGGTAGGGAAGAGAACAAAAGCGAAGGTGTGTGATAGGGCAGAAGGCAGGAGAGCATTATGAGGGGCATTGATAGGTGAGATAGGAAGAAACTTTTTCCCTTAGCGGAGGGGTCAATAACCAGGGGGCATAGATTTAAGGTAAGGGGCAGGAGGTTTAGAGGGGATTTGAGGAAAAGATTTTTCACCTAGGGGGTGGTTGGAATCTGGAACGCACTGCCTGAAGGGGCGGTAGAGGCAGGAACCCTCACAACATTTAAGAAATATTTAGATGAGCAATTGAAATGCCGTAGCATACAAGGATACAGGTCAAGTGCTGGAAAATGGGATTAGAATAGTTAGGTGCTTGATGGCCAGCACAGACACAATTGACCGAAGGGCCTGTTTCTGTGCTGTATAACTCTATGACTCTGTTAAACAACAAAGTTGTCATGGGACAAAGACAAAGAACATGTTAATGCTTGAGGTGAAAGACAAAGCATTAATCTAGAAAGAGTGTTAATGGCAGAATAATGAGCAGCTCTGTCCACATGAAAAACAGGCACATAGTTTAAAAATAAAATGAAATAATAAAAAAATATATAAGAAAAGGCCAGTCATGCTCTGAAATTGTTGAACTTAAGGTTGAGTCCGTGAGGCTGCAGAGTGCCTAATCGAAAGATCAGTTGCTGCGCCTTGAGCTTGCGTTGATGTTCACTGGAACACTGCAGCAGGCCAAGTTCAGAAATGTGGGCATGAGAGCATGTGTGTTGAACTGGCAAGCAACCGGAAGCTCGGGGTCATGCTTTCAGACTGAGCGGAGCTGTTCCGCAAAGCGATCACCCAATCTACGTTTGGTCTCCCCAATGTAGAGGCGACTGCATTATAAGAGGTAATAAGGTGAATAATTTTTTTAATTTTCTATTTGCCCTTTAAACATTCTCTACATTTGGGTATTTCATCGTAATTCCAGCACATGAAAATCAGCATCTGGTCTAGTCTTAGTGCACAGCCATTTCAACTGATCACTCGAGCTTTACAATTGCATTGTCTCTTTAGATATAACATCATCTTTATGTGATGACCGAGTATGATTAAGCACTGTGGGAGTAGCATTCTCTAAATAGGACTGTTGATTTAAAGTTTTCCAGACTTACTTTGCTTATTATCTAAACCAATATATTTAAAAGCCCCACAGGCTAATAACGCATTTCTCAAATTCTGCAGGAATATCCCATAAGAAATCATCAACAAGCATCATGAAGTTTCTCAACAAAACATTTTGAGATCTGCTTTTAGTTGCTCACAATTTTCAGCAATCATCTCAGTCCCAGAACATCGCTGCACGGGTTCCTCAGGGTGGTGTCAAACCATCTTCAGCTGCTTCATCAATGACCTTTCCTCCATCATAAGGTCAGAAGTAGAGAAGTTCGCTGATGATTACATCATGTTCAGCACCATTCGGGACTCCTCAGATACTGAAGCAGCCCGTGTCCAGATGCAGCAAGACCTGGACAACATCCAGGCTAGGGCTGATAAGTGGCAAGTAACATTCGCGCCACACAAGTGCCAGGCAATGACTATCTCAAACAAAAGAGAATCTAACCATCTCCCCTTGGCATTCAATGACATTACCATCGCTGAATCCCCCAGTATCAACATCCTGGGGGTCACTATTGACCAGAAACTGAACTGGACCAGTCATATAAGTACTGTGGCCACAAGAGCAGGTCAGAGGCTGCGAATTCTGTGGCAAGTAACTCACCTCCTGACTCCCCAATACCTGTCCACCATCTACAAGGCACAAGTCAGGAGTGTGATGGAATACTGTCCACTTGCCTGGATGGGTGCAGCTCCAACAACACTCAAGAAGCTCGACACCATCCAGGACAAAGCAACCTTCTTGATTGGCACCCCATTCACAACCTTCAACATTCACTCCCTCCACCACAGATAGCAGCAGTGTGTACCATCTACAAGATGTACAGCAGCAACTCACCAAGGTTCTTTAGACAGCATCTTCCAAACTCGCGACCTCTACCATCTAGAAGAACAAGGTCAGCAGATGCATGGGAACACCACCACCTGCAAGTTCTCCTCCAAGCCACGCACCATGGTGACTTGGAATTATATCGCCGTTCTTTCACTGTCGTTGAGTCAAAATCCTGGAACTCCCTTCCGAACAACACTGTAGATGTACCTAGACCCAAGGACTGCACGGTTCAAGAAGGCAGCTCACCACCACCTTCTCAAGGGCAATTAGAGATGGGCAATAAATGCTGGCCTAGTCAGTGACGCCCAATCCCAGGAACAAATGTTTTAAAGAAACAGATCGTATCAAAATATACTATACCCTGAAAGCATCATTTAGGCCATAAACACATTTGTTTAGTTTCCATAGTTTTCCTTCTCCGTCTGTTGCCTCCTTGGGCAGTTTCAGAAAAACCTCTCTCTGAAAAGTGTTGCCCTGCAGAAATGCAGCTTTTATGTTGATTGATCTGCACTGCCATGAATATGTGGCCAAAAGAGCTAAGAAGATTTTCAAGATTAATTTTCCAGCTGTGGAAGAATCCGCTCCAACATCTGTATCACCCAGTCACTCTTCAAAACACCTGGCAACTAGCTTGCTTAAGCCTTATAAGTCCCATCTGCAATGACTTTTTCAGCACAAAGCTGGTGATCCCTTTTCTGGTACCTCAGAATAAACTCCAAACTCTCTCCAACTATCTAACACCTTTTGCTATTATTAGCCTTATTTTCTTATTATTTTATCCTCAAGTTTATTGGCAGTCACCAAAACTTCATGGTCAGGAGGACTTCTACTCTAGTTCTGTTGCGAGACTGTGTATTTAGGCCTTTATTGTATTATCCAATCTATTCAAGCTATGCCCTCTACTTCCAATTGTACGTATGGCAGGACTATTGGACTACTACTGTGGCATTTCCCTCTTGCATCATTGGAGGCTCTTTTCCGCAGTTCGTGATCATTTTCCACTTTTCCTGCACATTTGAATACTTTACATGCATGGAGATGGGCTTTCATCAAGGCTCAGGTCTCAGAGTAAATTAAGTGAGCAGCGATGTATCATGCAAGTCCATCTGTTTAATTTAGGAGATTTGGTGTATTAAAAGAAGGGAGGGTCATAGGCAATGGCAAGGCCCTGGTAAGGTAATAGATCATGATGGTAAGACAGTACTTATCAAACATGGCAATCAAACTGTTACGGTTCATTCCTCACAATTAATTGGAATTAATTACAAAATCGCAGACTCTGAGCAAGTGATGGAAGTAAATGAGGCACCATGTACTTCAAATGTTCATGTATTTTGTGATGAGGCTTCCGAGAAACAGAATGTGGTAGCTCAAGGGCTGGATAGTAGAAATGTGAGTGATCATGACACACATGACAGAGCTAACATAGCCAAAGGCCAATTGCTAAGACTAGGTATTCAGGTGGCATATATTCCAGAGGGGGCATGGAGGGATGCAATAATTGCTACTGGCAAGTTTGAGTATTGGTTGAATGTTCAGGATGATGGTCATGAACTAGTAATATGGGGTGAAATATTGGAGAGTAATAAAGCACAGTGCAAGTACTAAGTCCAGAAATGTGAAAAAAGTGGAACTAATTGTAGTACCTTCTAGAACAGGAGGACTATTGCGCAGAAGAGAAAGCAATTTGAAATTTTACCCATAGACTAATTGATTGGGACTTATACCCTCTAACTATCTGGAATGAACTTTTTTTGCATGAACCGCCCATGCCTGGGCAATTGTTAACCTATAGTCTGGTTGACCAACTAAAAGTTTATGCAGCATTTCATCAATCACTGCCTGATTCCTTTCATGAAGTCCATTGCTGAAAGGACTTACAGCTGCAATATTCATGACCATGATGTTCATATTTTCACATATGCCTCTGAACTTGCTGTTGGCAAATTCCCCTCTGTTATCGGTCGGAAACTTTATTGATATCCCAAGTCCTGTTCCTATCCATTTCTCCATGATTTTATTTATAATAACCAATTTGTCCTTACCATGTATTATTGTAGAAAGACTAAATCTGGTTGCCAAGTCTATAAAATGTAGAATGGAAATATTTCTGTCTTTGCCTCATACCTTTAGATCCAGGAAACTACCTTGTTAAAGTCATGTACCAGTGGAAGGCTTACAATAGGATGTGTTGATGTTCTTTGATATTTTTCACTAATCTCTTCCATTAGCCTCTTCTTCAACTACACCTGCATCTTTTAGCAGGATTTTTCTACTTTGACAAATTGATTGAGCAAATTCTCACTGTAACTTTAGAACAATTTTTTCTCTCTCCAATTCTTATCACCTGATGGCATTAATACTTGTCTAACACTGATGAGAAACGTCAGGCTTTGTTAAGGGGGTACAATATCCTGACGGGATAAACTGCAGTTCAAACATTAAAGGAGATATTTCATAATTCAACGAAGGTATATTCCATTGAGAAAGGAAGACTCTACGGGAAAGATCAAACATCTGTGTCTAACTAAGGAAGTTAATGGTGGTCTCAAATTGGAAGAAAAGGCATACAATGTTGCGAAGATTAGTGGCCAGAAGATTGGGAAAATTTTTGAAACGAACCAAGGGTGACTTAAAAAAATAGAGGGACAAAATAAATTATGGAAGTAAACTAGCAAGAAATATAAAACACACAGTAAGAGCTTCTACAGGTATATATAAAGGAAGAGAGTAGCTAAAGTAAAAGTTGGTTCCATAGAGGATGAGACTCGGGAGATTAATAATGGGAACCATAGAGATGGCAGAAATTTTGAACCAATATTTTTGAAGACACTAAAAGCATCCCAATAATAGAAAATCAGGGGGAAATGGAGGGAGGAACTTAAAACAATCATTATTTATAGAAAAAATACTAGGCAAACATATGGGACTAAAGGCTGACAAGTCCCCTGGACCGGATGGCCTGCATCCTAGGGTCTTAAAAGAAGTGGCTGCAGAGACAGTGGATGCATTGGTTGCAATCTTTCAGAATTCTCTTGATTCTGGAATGGCCCCAGCAAATGTAACATCTCTATTCAAGAAAAGAGGGAGATAAAAAGCAGGAAATTATAGACCAATAAGAGGTCATGGATTTGGGGGTAATATATTAGCGTGTATATAGGATCGGCTAACTAACAGAAAACTGTGAGTGGGGATAAATGGGTAATTTCCGCTTGGCAAACTGTAACTAGTGGGGTGCCACAGGGATCAGTGCTTGGGCCTCAACTATTTACAATCTATATAAATGACTTGCATGAAGGGATAGAGTGCATTGTAGCCAAATTTGCTGACAATACAAAGATAGATGGGAAAGCAAGTTGTGAGGAGGACACAAAGGGCTGAATTTTATAGAGACTTCGATGTTGGGAAGGGTTGAGGGGCAGGGGCATGAAGATCACTCTGGATGAGGCCCACCATCGACCTCGACATTGGCAGGGCCCGTCCCAATCACAACGACTTGCGGGTTGACGGGTAAATTGGCCATTATAAATTGTCAGTAGTATAGGTAGGTGGTAGGGAAATATAGGGACAGGTGGGGATGTTTGGTAGGAATATGGGATTAGTGTAGGATTAGTATAAATGGGTGGTTGATGTTCGGCACAGACTCGGTGGGCCGAAGGGCCTGTTTCAGTGCTGTATCTCTAAACAACGGAGGTGGAGAGGCCTTGTGGCGGCCCTCCAACAGCCTCTCAGTGACGGGACCACGATTTACATATTTTAAAAAATTACTTTACCTGAATTAATGAAGGCCCCGTCACCTCCTGATTTGCCATTACGATCTTCACATTGGCGGCCAGCACTGCAGCGCCTTCAAATCCCCGTTCGGGGACACGAGGTGTGGCACCTGTGGGGAGTGGGGAGGAGGTAATGTTCTCAGTACGGGAGGCAGGGGGAACGGGATCAAACTTACCTGATTGGTCGAGGGGGTGATGGGAAAGGGTAAAGGACAAAAGTTCTGAACTTTGGTGGAGGAGAACGTCATATATTCAAGCTAAGTATTTTTGGGGGGGATGGGTAGGAATGACATGTAATGATATTGTGGGAGAGGGCCTGGAAAGATTTTTGTATTCATTTTTATTGACTTTAAATTTACTGTCTCTTTAAAAATCTCGATTGTGATTTAGGGCTCTAAGCCCTTTAAAAATGGCACTGTCGTCAGCTCCTGCGCAGTGGCACCGGATGCCATTGGCAGGGATGGTTCGCCTGCTCCCTCCACATCATCGGGAGAGGGCAGCCACCCCAGTCATGCTAATGAGTTTTTTTTAGATTAGATTAGAGATACAGCACTGAAACAGGCCCTTCGGCCCACCGAGTCTGTGCCGAACATCAACCACCCATTTATACTAATCCTACACTAATCCCATATTCCTACCAAACATCCCCACCTATCCCTATATTTCCCTACCACCTACCTATACTAGTGACAATTTATAATGGCCAATTTACCTATCAACCTGCAAGTCTTTTGGCTTGTGGGAGGAAACCGGAGCACCCGGAGAAAACCCACGCAGACACAGGGAGAACTTGCAAACTCCACACAGGCAGTACCCGGAATCGAACCCGGGTCGCTGGAGCTGTGAGGCTGCGGTGCTAACCACTGCGCCACTGTGCCGCGGCTGCTCCGTGGCGTGCGTCCCAGGTGTGCGGGCTGCCATATTTCTCACCTACCACCTATTTTGGCGGCGGGCCTATAAAATCCAGCCCCAAGAGTCTTCAAAGGGATATACAGTAAAAGCTTTGTTATCCAACATGTGCTAGATAAGCAAAATTCCAGTTAATCAGACGTTGTACTTACCAAGACAAGTGGAAATCCGACCTTCCGCTCCAAAGTTATTAACGGGAGAGCAATGGGTACACAGGGCTTGACATTGGGAAAGCCGATTCTTAATTTTTCCTTAAGCCTTTTGGGTAGGTGGACCGAGAGAGTTCGCAGGAAAGTCCGCCCTTTCCAACAAGCCATCCCTGTGGAGCTCGGACGCGGAACTCCAGAGCAAAACTGCAGGGACCAAGAATCCCATGATAGTGAATGGGGAACCAGTCACTGAGGCAAGGTAGCATTTCTAACTGCAGATAGCAAGCTGAATTCCCATAGAAATTCTGGATAATAGAGCTTACTGGTTGGGAAAGTGCCAGATATCAAAGCTTATACTGTCGATATGTTAAACGAGTAGGCAAAAATTTGGCAGATGGCGTGTAATGTGGGAAAAGGTGAGGTTATCCACTTTGATAGGAAGAAAAGAAAAGTTAAATATTCTTTAACTGAAAAGAGACTCGAGAATGCAGCAGCACAGAGTGATCTGAGTGTCCTTGTACATGAAATACAAAAGGTTAACATGCAGGTACAGCAAATAATTTAAAACACAATTGGAATGTTGTCCTTTATTGCAAAGGGGATGGAGTATAAAATTAGGGAAGTCTTGCTACAACTGGACAGGGCATTAGTGAGCCCAGATGTGGAGTTTTGGTCTCCTTATTTAAGGAGAGCTATACTTGCATTGGAGGCAGTTCAGAGAAGAATGAAGTGCTTGTCTATGAGGAAAGGTTGAGCAGGTTGAGCCTATACTCATTGGAGTTCAGAAGTGTAAGAGACAACGTATGGAACCATAAGATTCTTGGGGATTGACAGGGCAGATGCTGAGAGGATGTTTCCCCTCATGGGGGAATCTAGAACTAGGGGGCACAGTGTCAGAATAAGGAGTCACCCATTCAAGACTGAGATAAGGAGGAGTTTCTTCTCTGTGGTTCATGAATCTTTGGAACTTTCTACCCCAAAGAACACAGAACAAAGAAAATTACAGCACAGGAACAGGCCCTTCGGCCCTCCAAGCCTGCGCCGATCCAGATCCTCTATCTAAACATGTCGCCTATTTTCTTAGGGTCTGTATCTCTTTGCTTTCTGCCCATTCATGTATCTGTCCAGATACATCTTAAAAGACGCTATCGTGCCCGCGTCTACCACCTCCGCTGGCAACGCGTTCCAGGCACCCACCACCCTCGGCGTAAAGAACTTTCCACGCATATCCCCCCTAAACTTTTCCCCTCGCACTTTGAACTCGTGACCCCTAGTAATTGAATCCCCCACTCTGGGAAAAAGCTTCTTGCTATCCACCCTGTCTATACCTCTCATGATTTTGTACACCTCAATCAGGTCCCCCCTCAACCTCTGTCTTTCTAATGAAAATAATCCTAATCTGCTCAACCTCTCTTCGTAGCTAGCGCCCTCCATACCAGGCAACATCCTGGTGAACCTCCTCTGCACCCTCTCCAAAGCATCTACATCCTTTTGGTAATGTGGCGACCAGAACTGCACGCAGTATTCCAAATGTGGCCGAACCAAAGTCCTATACAACTGTAACATGACCTGCCAACTCTTGTACTCAATACCCCGTCCGATGAAGGAAAGCATGCCGTATGCCTTCTTGACCACTCTATTGACCTGCGTTGCCACCTTCAGGGAACAATGGACCTGAACACCCAAATCTCTCTGTACATCAATTTTCCCCAGGACTTTTCCATTTACTGTATAATTCACTCTTGAATTGGATCTTCCAAAATGCATCACCTCGCATTTGCCCTGATTGAACTCCATCTGCCATTTTTCTGCCCAACTCTCCAATCTATTTATATTCTGCTGTATTATCTGACAGTCCCCTTCACTATCTGCTACTCCACCAATCTTAGTGTCATCTGCAAACTTGCTAATCAGACCACCTATACTTTCCTCCAAATCATTTATGTATATCACAAACAACAGTGGTCCCAGCACGGATCCCTGTGGAACACCACTGGTCACACGTCTCCATTTTGAGAAACTCCCTTCCACTGCTACTCTCTGTCTCCTGTTGCCCAGCCAGTTCTTTATCCATCTAGCTAGTACACCCTGGACCCCATGCGACTTCACTTTCTCCATCAGCCTACCATGGGGAACCTTATCAAACGCCTTACTGAAGTCCATGTATATGACATCTACAGCCCTTCCCTCATCAATCAACTTTGTGACTTCCTCAAAGAATTCTATTAAGTTGGTAAGACATGACCTTCCCTGCACAAAACCACGTTGCCTATCACTGATAAGCCCATTTTCTTCCAAATGGGAATAGATCCTATCCCTCAGTATCTTCTCCAGCAGCTTCCCTACCACTGACGTCAGGCTCACCGGTCTATAATTACCTGGATTATCCTTGCTACCCTTCTTAAACAAGGGGACAACATTAGCAATTCTCCAGTCCTCCGGGACCTCACCCGTGTTTAAGGATGCTGCAAAGATATCTGTTAAGGCCCCAGCTATTTCCTCTCTCGCTTCCCTCAGTAACCTGGGATAGATCCCATCCGGACCTGGGGACTTGTCCACCTTAGTGCCTTTTAGAATACCCAACACTTCCTCCCTCCTTATGCCGACTTGACCTAGAGTAATCAAACATCTGTCCCTAACCTCAACATCCGTCATGTCCCTCTCCTCGGTGAATACCGATGCAAAGTACTCGTTTAGAATCTCACCCATTTTCTCTGACTCCACGCATAACTTTCCTCCTTTGTCTTTGAGTGGGCCAATCCTTTCTCTAGTTACCCTCTTGCTCCTTATATATGAATAAAAGGCTTTGGGATTTTCCTTAACCCTGTTTGCTAAAGATATTTCATGACCCCTTTTCGTCTTCGAATCTATTCAAGGCTGACATAGTCAGATTTTTGAACAATAGGGGAGTTGAGGGTTATGGGGAACAGGCAGGAGAGTGGAGTGAAGGCCAAATCTTTTATGAATGGTGGAACAGGCTCAAGAGGTCATATGGCCTGCTGCTGCTCTTATTTCTTATGTTCTTATGTAACTGAGTTTCCAAAAATAATTGTTTTATCATGCTCTGTGTCAAGTTTCTTTCTGTCCTGTTCACAGAAGATTTACTCAACAGCATATGTATCTCACTGGAGGCTGCATCAGTATTGAAAAAATGGCTTACTCCAGCTATTTTACATGGAATTACAATTCTCTGTAGTGAACTCAAGGTGTTGTCATTGCCAAACCTAAAGCATATAGTACTTTTATATTCCTTAACCTTGCATCGATCCTCATTATTTAGTGAAACAAGATGACATTTTAACCAATTTGTCCCACATACTCTTAAATTACAAGCACTATCTAGTACTGCACAGTTAAAGGGGTCCAGGACTAACATATTCATCACAGGACTAAAACATCTTGTGACCAGTATATGTTTTCCAGATTCATCATTATCTCAACGTCTTTCTCAGAATTTCTTTGTCTTGTGTTATTTTCAGGACCCTGCCTCTTCGCTTTGGGTAGTTCAATTCGGAGAGGCGGTGGCGTAGTTGTATTATCACTGGACTAGTAACCCAGAGACCCAGGGTATTGATCTGGAGACATGGGTTTGAATCCCACCACAGCAGAAGGTGGAATTTGAATTAAATTAATAAATCTGGAATTAAAAGCTAGTCCAATGATGGCCATGAAACCATTGTCGATTGTTGCAAAAACCCATCTCTGCTAGTTGGAGTCATACCTAGCACAAAGGAAGATGGTTGTGGTTGTTGGAGGTCAATCATCTGAGCTCCAGGACATCACTGCAGGAGTTCCTCAGGGTAGTGTCCTAGGCCCAACCATCTTCAGCTGCTTCATCAATGGCCTTTCTTCAATCATAAGGTCAGAAGTGGGGATGTTCGCTGATGATTGCACAATGTTCAGCACCATTCATGACTCCTCAGATACTAAAGCAGTCCGTGTAGAAATGCAGCAAGATCTGGGCAATATCCAGGCTTGGGCTGATAAGTGGCAAGTAACATTTGCGCCACACAAGTGTCAGGCAATGACCATCTCCAACAAGAGAGAATCTAACCATCTCCCCTTGACATTCAATGGCATTACCATTGCTGAATCCCCCACTATCAACATCCTAGGGGCTACCATCGACCAGAAACTGAACTGAAGTAGTCATATAAATACCGTGGCTACAAGAGCAGGTCAGAGGCTAGGAATCCTGAGGCGAGTAACTCACCTCTTGACTCCCCAAAGCCTGTCCACCATCTATAAGGCACAAGTCAGGAGTGTGGTGGAATACTCTCCACTTGCCTGGATGGGTGCAGCTCCAACAACACTCAAGAAGCTCGACACCATCCAGAACAAAGCAGCCCGCTTGATTGGCACACCAAACACAAACATTCACTCCCTCCACCACCGACGCACAGTGGCAGCAGTGTGTTCCATCTGCAAGATGCACTGCAGCAAAGCACCAAGGCTCCTTCGACAGCATCTTCCAAACCCGCGACCTCTACCACCTCGATGGACAAGAACAGCAGATGCATGGGACCATCACCACCTGCAAGTTCCTGTCCAAGTCACACACCATCCTGACTTGGAACTATATCGCCGTTCCTTCACTGTCGCTGGGTCAAAATCCTGGAACTCCCTTCCTACCTCACATGGACTGCAGCGGTTCAAGAAGGCAGCTCAGCACTACCTTCTCAAGGGCAATTAGGGATGGGCAATAAATGCTGGCATTGCCAGTGACACCCACATCCCATGAATGAATTAAAAAAAAATAGTGCATAATGATACTTCAAATCACACCTGAAGCAACTATTGAATGTTTCTTGGGCATCCCTGTGATTCATTCACCCATTATTTTTGTTCCAATTTTGACTTCTGCTGAAATAACCAGATCTGCTAATAGTGTTTTCATCCTCATTCTGCCTGTCTTTAATCCTTCGATTTGATTGACACCAGCATTTGGTGTCTGGACCGTTCTTTGTGGCACTGCTGAATGTCTCCTTTGTTCCATGAAGGCTGACGAAAATGATTTGTTTCCCCAGAAGTTTTTTCAAGACAGCAAACATCTGATCAAACAGGGTCATCTTCTCCGAGAACCAAACATCAGTTAGAATCAGTTGCCTGTTCACACAAGACACTATCTCAACCCAGTAATTTAAATGCTACTAATGTTATAGGGATTTCCAAATTGAACTTTGTCAATCTTTTCTACAATCTGTTAAAGTCGATGATATATTCTTCCATGAAATGCCCTTCTGTTTTCTGAAATCTACCAAATTTTGATTATGCCTCATAGCCATTTAGCAGATCATCTTTCTTGTAGATTTCATCCAAGAACTCTGATAAAAGGTCCAAATCTTCATCACTATCCAATTGATGGGCATCCATCTCACAAAATACTTGACTTCTGATTTTACTTTCTGTAGGAAGCAACAGCACCAAGGCTACACCTTGTTTCCTCTTTGGTAGGGACATAACCTGTGTCAGCTGTTACGAAGGTGCTTCTGTTTTTTTAATATTTTTTTTTAGGATTCGTGTGTTAGAATTGTGGAGATGGATTCATTGGAGAACTGAAGAAATTCCATCGAAGTTGAACTTTGTTTTTTAAAAGAGGTTGCCAGAAGGCCACTTGAGGTTTTGTTTGAAAACAACCTTTACTAGAAGTCATATGCCTTAAGCTCAATAAACAATAGAAACCTTGGTGACTTGGGGGAGATGTTTGTAGAGAAGTGACATGTCATGATTTATGAGGGTCAGGAGGTTCTGACTTGCTGTTTGGTTCCACTTCTGAGATATTGTTTTGGTTCAGTTGGGGTGTGGACTGTGTTTGAAAGCAGTTAGAGATTAACCTGCCAAGAGAGAAGCTTGCCTTCTTCCTCTGGTCTCTGTGAAATGCTGCATTTCTCCTGAGGAGCTCCTGGAAAGCTTGCCAGATTAATTCTTGATGCCGCCTGAAAGGAACTAATCCAGAAAAGATCCAGTGACCCAGCTACTTGTACTCGGATGCCAGACTGTATGCCATTTTGGAACACAACATATCTCATCTGTTTTCTTCAAGAATCAACAAGTATTTGGCCAAAGTATTTTTTTTTTTTTTGTAAAAGAGGTCAGCAGAGAAAATCTCTTTATTTTTCAGTTAACCAATGTGTTTGTGTGTGCATGCGCATGAGGGGCTAAAGTAAAAAGGGAACTTTCATATTTCAATCTGTGTTAATGCTTTGCTTTGTTACTGGATATGTCTTGTTTTATAATAAACTGAATTTTGTTTATTAAAGAAACCTGTTTGGTGTATTTTATTCAGGGATAAAGAGTAGAGTATATGATTGACTGGAGTTCTTGCTCCTAGGACCTCCTTGCGATTTGGCGGGGTGAGTTGAAATGTCCTATCTTTTAAGGGGTGCTCTGAGCACCCAGTTTGTCCTTTGTTGGGGGGTGTTGGTGAATAGAATCTATTTCCTCCTCCTGGGCAGGCCAGTTACCATTTGTGTTTCCTGAGGTCCTTGCTGCAGGGATGCTGAACCCCCAACCTGCTTGCAGCCCACTGCTGTAAACATCACCCATTGACCCCACAAACTTTGACAAACTCCATGGTGAAGTTGCATAGTCAGTGTCATCCTGGTGTCACTGATACAAAGTTTTTTTTTATTCCTGATTTATTTAATTAAGAGTATTGGAATTCCATAGTTACCATTGTTGGACTTAAACCTACATCTCTGTATTATAAGCCCATGCCTCTAGATTATAAGTCCAGTAACATAAACACTATGCTACTGCACCCACTAGTGCCTTTTGATGTGGCAGTTAATGATGCCATTACCAATCCATGTTCAATCACTTAGTTCAGAAGAGGTGTATATGTCTGATCTCAATTCTCTCTGTACTCTTTCAGATTATGTTCATTCATAGTATCACTTTCATTCTTCTTCTCCTTAGAACTGAGCAGCTCCTTCAACGAGACCGGTGAGCAGCATTGTGCTATCCGAGCTGCTTGATATCGATCACTGCATCTATTCTTAACACAAAGGGTAACAGCAGTCTGTAAAATGCCCCAAAATTAGGGTTGGAGAAAGCTCGAGTCAAGTCAGGACACTGGCACAGACCACAGAATCACAGAATTATTTCAGTGTAAAAGGAGGCCATTTGGCCCATCATGTCTGACCGGCTCTCCGAATGAGCAATTCACCTAGTGCCATTCCCCTGCCATCACCACACTCTCAGACAGCGCATTCCAGACCTTAACTACTTGCTGCGTGAGAGAGTTTTTCCTCGTGTCGCTTTTGCTTCTTTTGCCAGTTACTTTAATCTGTGCCCTCTTGTTCTCGATCCTTTCATGAATGGGAACAGTTTCTCCCTAACTACTCTGTCCAGAGGCCTTATGATTTTGAATACCTCTATCAAATCACCTCTCAGCCTTCTCTAAGGAAAACAGTCCCAACTTCTCCAATCTCTCTTCACGAGTGAAATTCCTCATCCCTGTAACCATTCTCGTGAATCTTTTCTGTACTCTCTCCAATGCTTTCACATATTTCCTAAAGTGCAGCACCCAGAACTGGATGCAATACTACAGCTGAGGCCAAAATAGTGTCTTATACTATTTCAGCATAACCTGCTTGCTCTTGTACTCTAAGCTCCTATTAATAAAGCCTAGAATGCTGCATGCTTTATTTACTGCTCTCTCAATCTGTTCTGCCACATTCGATAACTTATGCACATATACACCTGGGTCCCTTTGCTCTTGCACCCCCTTTAGAGTTGTACCCTTATCTTTTATATGGTCTCTCTCTGATCTTCCTATCAGAATGAATCACTTCACTTTTCTCTGCATTGAACTTCATCTGCCACTTATTGGCCCAACTTGTTTATGTCCTTTTGAAGTTCTACACTATCCTTCTCAAAGTTCACAATGCTTCCAAGTTTCGTATCATCTGTAAATTTTGAAATTGTGCCCTGTATACCATGGTCTAAGTTATTAATATATATCAGGAAGAGCAAGGGTCCCACCCCAACACTGAGCCCTGGGGAACTCCACTACAAACTTTCCTCCAGCCTGAAAAACAGCAGTTGGGCCAAATGGCCTTTTCCTGTGGTGTAAATGACGTGCCTTTCTATGTAATTCCAATTACTAATGAACACCTCAGTGTGACTGATAATCTCTCACAGCAGAATCTAAACCAGTTTCTTGCAATTTTTCTGATTATAACCTTGTATGTGGCATTTGGTTATGAATCTCTTGATCTCATTACACCTTGTCACCGATGGAGATGCAGTTGCTGCATCTCCGACGTGGGAAAGGCTGAATTTCCATCCTAAATGGCGGCATTAGCCTATATTAGCATATAATTCCTCCGCTAAATTGAATTTCTATATTTTTCATAATGATTTGCAACATTTCTCCTAATAACAAATCAATAGCTTTGTGAATGAAAAAGGGTAAAACTGTTTCTTGACTTGGTTACCTTTTATTTTTCAATATAGATAATTATAAGGTGGTGTATTTTGGTAGAAGAAATAAGGAGGTCACAATCATTTTGGAATATGAGAGTCTAAATAGGGTAGAGGAGCAAAGATATCAAGGGGTATAGCTTCATAAATTACTAAAAAAAGTAGTAACACACGTTAACTGGACCCGAAAAATGCAAGCAAAGCATTGCCATTTACTTCTAGATGCATCTAAATGGGGAGCAGAGAAGTGATGTTGGAGCCTATACGGAACGATGGTTGGACAAAACTTGGAGTATGGCAATCTCTATATTATAAAAGGATATTGAGGCACTGGACAGGTTTAAAAAAAACTTAGTGTTGGCACCAGAAATGAGAGGTTATAAATATAACTTAGTAAAAGTGGAGACGATTAATGACTTCAAACACAAGACTTACTGTGTACAACAGTACTCCAATCAAATGTATGGGAACATTATAGTTGGAGTATAGGTATGGAAACTCTTTGTGGTCACAGCAACAATCTATGTTGTTTATTATGGACGGTTCAGCAGTTGCAGGGCTACCAGCGTGTTGAGCTTTGAATCATGACAATCCATGGGATCAGCAGTGTGCCACAGGCAGACACCCAGGTTGATGAAGTTGACATCGAACTGGAAGATGTATACCTGATAGATTTGATGTGGTTCGGACAAAGGAAGCATGAGGAACCACAGGAAGAAATTTCTAGAGACCTACTCTTGATGGAGCTGTGGCAACTCTTTGTTAAAGAATGGCCTGACACAATACAAGAAGTTCCTGCAGAACTTTGAATCTTTTGGCCAAACCAAAATGAGTTGGGGGTTTCTAGTGGCATGATCTACTCGGGAAGGCAGGTGTTAATTCCACAATCGCTTTGCCTTGACATTCTTTCACAGTTGCACCTCGGTCAGCTGGACGTTGAGAAATCCAGAAGACCTGCACGTGAAACTGTCTACTGGCTGGGAATTAACAATGACATCGAGAGAGCAGTACAGTCATGTGATGCATGCCAGAAGCATCAATCAAGCCAACATAAAGAGCCATTTCTCCCACACGAAGTCCTGTTGCATTCTCCTGCACAAAGTTCCATTGCATCTTTGGACACAGGTTGCCACTGATCTTTTCAAAGGTGTGATGATGACCTGCACTCTGTCAATGAAGGCTCTGTATTTAATGGGCCCCCGGCAGGGGTCAGCATTGCGACAGGAAAGTTTGCTGAAAGCAAACTGCAGGCAAGAATATGGAAGGAAAACATGGGGAGGCTGCCCAAGGTTCTCTGAGTCTTCCCTAGAGGTCATGCTGGAGGCAGTAAGGACCAGAAGCAATGTCTTCTTTGTTGTGTTATAGCCGCCTTCAGCAATAAGGTACCAAACAATCTTAAAACGAATGGTAACCAAAGAGTGGATTCTTCATTATTAAGTAACAGGTTTACAAGAGATCTCTATAATACACAGGTGACTCGATGACGAACATGATGCCAACTGAGCTATCACGTATTGATTGATGTCACTTCCTGTGATGATGAGTGAAGTACTCAGACTGAACATTCCCCTTTTCTAAAATGGAAATGTACAGAAAATAAACTATGTACATGATGAAAGAAAACCGTTTTGAAAAATATTTACATATGCACGGACTTTCAAGTCCTTCAGTCAAGTGTCTCTGTAACGTACAGCTGGTCTACTGACTTGACCTGATCTTGCCACTGTGTAGCTTGGTTGAGAACTAGACTTGTCAACTTTTTCTCTTGATCTGTATGTGTGTTCTGACAGTCATCCTGTGCTTGAACGTTACATTTGTCACTGTTTTAGTTTAGTTTAGTTTAGAGATACAGCACTGAAACAGGCCCTTCAGCCCACCGAGTCTGTGCCGACCATCAACCACCCATTTATACTAATCCTACACTAATCCCATATTCCTACCACATCCCCACCTGTCCCTATATTTCCCTACCACCTACCTATACTAGGGGCAATTTATAATGACCAATTTACCTACCAACCTGCAAGTCTTTTGGCTTGTGGGAGGAAACCGGAGCACCCGGAGAAAACCCACGCAGACACAGGGAGAACTTGCAAACTCCACACAGGCAGTGCCCAGAATTGAACCCGGGTCGCTGGAGCTGTGAGGCTGCGGTGCTAACCACTGCGCCACTGTGCCGCCCCCACTGTTTGTCGCTACATTCTGTGGGTTGGAATGTGAACGTGTTCTCAAAGCAATAGGGCTGTCAGGCACAATGTTAACTAGTTCCCTAAGCTGACGTCAGTTTCTCCTTTAGTACTGCTCCATTAGGGGTGGTAACTTTTATGCGATCTTGGTTCAGTGCAATTTTGGATACCTCCGTGCGAAACCACGTTCCCTCCGTGCGAAACCACGTTCCCTCCTGTGGATGGATCACTCGAACCTTCTGTCCAATCTGAAATGTTGGAAGTTCCACAGCTGCATATTTGTTATGCACAGCTTTCACCTTTGCCTGATTCGCTATCAGTTTGTCCTGTATTGATGAAGATTTCATGAAGTGATGATTTGGTAGTGTTGCCTTAATTTGTCTTCCAAATATAACTTCCACAGGTGATGCTAATCCTGTACCAATTGGTGTTGCCCTTAAGTGTAACATGGCTACATGTAAATCTTGATTTGTTTCTCATCACTTCACAATCCGTGATTTGACTGTGCGTGCCTTTCTTTCAGCTCGGCTGTTCGACCTGGGATAATGTGATGAAGATGTGACATGGTTCACCGCCAATTTCTTACAAATATATCCAAACTGTTTGGTGGTATACTGCTTTCCATTGTCTGATAGTATCTCCTCCAGAGGGCGAAATAAGCTGAACATTGTACTGATAGTTTTAGCAACGATGTGGCCCTCAATTGCTGGATTATGGGGAACTTGGAGAAATAATGGGTTAGCAAAAGAAAGTCATCACCTTTGTGATTGGCTGGGAAACCTGGAAGTGGGATTCGAATGTCGTGGCTGAGTTTGAAGCTGGTTTTGTCGTGGCTCTTCTATTACCAGTGGGTTCCTGATGCTCTACTGACTTCCTCGCTGCGTGCGGGTCTATCCAGTTCAGGTTCTGCCTGCTGTTTTTCTAGGTTTCTGCGGATCTTCTGCCCACTTTTATGGTACATAATTGGGAGAATGCCTGTGAAATTCAGGCCCATTATTGTCTTCTTTTTCTAAACATAAAAAGATGTAAACTGTTAAATACACATTATATGCATTTTGCATTCATAATTGTATTCTATTAAAGCTAAGTCTGAAAATATTTGTCTTCAAATGAAATCATTTTACATAGAAATCTATTTTAAAAATATGAAATATAAAAAAGATTGGCCAGAATTTAATGTTGGGTGGCAGGCCCCGCCTCTGCTGGGCCTGGGGAGCCACATCAGGATTTTTTACTCCCCAGGCCCTTAAATACTCTTGGGTGGATTTCCACCTCCTTGAGACAGGATGCCCTGCCTAATGGAGCTGCCAGCCAATCAGCGGGCCAGCAGCTCCTAGTCTCAGCAGCGCTACCGGGAGTGGTGGCCACTGCTGGGACTGCAACCCAGCTTCAGGAGGAAGCGGAAGGACGGCTCCCGTAAGATGGAAGGTTTTGGGGCCTCGCTGGGGACAATCGGCCGGGCCCCGGCAAGGCAAGGGGGGGCTGGTTGTGGGGCCGGGCGGTGGGAAATGTTGTACATTGGGGGTGATTGGGGTTTCGGGATGGCCCTCCGTGGGGCACAGGATGCCCAATCAGCAGGGGCCCCCCACCCCAGCCTGCAAACAGGCAACCTGGTTTTACCAGGCAGGGTTCTTGGGGCCTTTGCCGTCCAGCTGCTGCGAGTAAAATACCAGCGGCGGCGGGAGGCAGTCCTTAAGTGATAGTTAATTGGCCACCTAAGATGCTTGATTGGCCTGGGGCGGGAGGACCATTTCTCGCCCCCGCTACCCCATGTAAAATTGCAGCAGAGGCAGGAAGGCATCAGGAACAGCTCCCCACCTCCTCCTCAATTTTACAGCACCCCCCCCCACCCCGCACCACCACCAGCGCGCACGTCGGGGGCCGTAAAATTCCAGCCCTAGCATCAGTAATGATGAACATATAGCTACCAAATTGTTGTAAAAATCTGTCTGCTTCACTAATGTTTTAGGGAAGGAAATCTGCTGAGGCCTGTATGTGACTCCAGACCCACAGCAATATGGTTGACTCTTAAGTGCCCTCTGAAATGGTCCAGTAAGCCACTCGGTTGTCAAGAAGACGTCTCACTAGCACCATCTCACAGGCATTTAGGGATGGGCAATAAATGATGGCTTTGCTAGTGACGCCTGTATCCTGTGAATGAATAATTAAAACAGCAACTTGAAAACATATTCCACTTTAATTGTGTCATTTTTGTGAAACATTAAATTAATAACAGTTGACTAATTTGGAAACAAAATACATAACAACCTCTGTTTAAAATGCAGTGCCAAGAAAAGATAATTCCGAATTGCAGCAGAATTGTACTCAATCACAATCTGTAACCTCATGGCCCGGCATATCCCCCACTCTACCATTACCATTAAGCCAGGAGACGAACCCTGGTTCAATGAAGAGTGCAGGAGGGCATGCCAGGAGCAGCAGTAGGCATACCTCAAAATGAGGTGACAACCTCGTGAATACAGGACTATCTGCATGCCAAACTGCGTAAGCAGCATGCGATAGACAGAGCTAAGCGGTCCCATAACCAACGGATCAGATCTAAGCTCAGCAGTCCTGCCACATCCAGCCGTGAATGGTGGTGGACAATTAAACAACTAACTGGAGGAGGTGGCTCCACAAATATCCCCATCCTCAATGATGGGGGAGCCCAGCACATCAGTGCAAAAGATAAGGCTGAAGCATTTGCAACAATCTTCAGCCAGAAGTACCAAGTTGATGATCCATCTCGGCCTCCTCCTGAACTCCCCAGCATCACAGATGCCAGACTTCAGCCAATTCGATTCACTCCGCGTGATATCAAGAAATGACTGAAGGCACTGGATACTGCAAAGACTATGGGCCCTGACAATATTCCGACAATAGTACTGAAGACCTGTGCTCCAGAACTTGCCGTGCCCCTAGCCAAGCTGTTCCAGTACAGCTACAACACTGGCATCTACCCTGCAATGTGGAAAATTGCCCATGTTTGTCCTGTACACAAAAAGCAGGACAAGTCCAACCCGACCAATTACCGCCCCATTAGCCTACTCTCAATCATCAGTAAAGTGATAGAAGGTGTCATCAACAGTGCCATCAAGCGGCACTTGCTTAGCAATAACCTGCTCAGTGACGCTCAGTTTGGGTTCCGCCAGGGCCACTCAGCTCCTGATCTCATTACAGCCTTGGTTCAGACATGGACAGAAGAGCTGAACTCAAGAGGTGAGGTGAGAGTGACTGCCCTTGACATTAAGGCAGCATTTGACCAAGTATGGCATCAAGGAGCCCTAGCAAAACTGAGGTCAGTGGGAATCGGGGAAAACTCTCCGTTGGCTGGAGTCATACCTAGCACAAAGGAAGATGGTTGTGGTTGTTGGAGGTCAATCATCTGAGCTCCAGGACATCACTGCAGGAGTTCCTCAGGGCAGTGTCCTAGCCCCAACCATCTTCAGCTGCCTCATCAATGGCCTTTCTTCAATCATAAGGTCAGAAGTGGGGATGTTCGCTGATGATTGCACAATGTTCAGCACCATTCGTGACTCCTCAGATAGTGAAGCAGTCTGTGTAGAAATGCAGCAAGACTTGGACAATATCCAGGCTTGGGCTGATAAGTGGCAAGTAACATTTGCGCCACACAAGTGCCAGGCAATGACCATCTCCAACAAGAGAGAATCTAACCATCTCCCCTTGACATTCAATGGCATTACCATCGCTGAATCCCCCACTATCAACATCCTAGGGGTTACCATTGACCAGAAACTGAACTGAAGTAGTCATATAAATACCGTGGCTACAAGAGCAGGTCAGAGGCTAGGAATCCTGAGGCGAGTAACTCACCTCTTGACTCCCCAAAGTCCTGTCCACCATCTATAAGGCACAAGTCAGGATTGTGATGGAACACTCTCCACTTGCCTGGATGGGTGCAGCTCCAACAACACTCAAGAAGCTCAACACCATCCAGGAAAAAGCAGCCCGCATGATCGGCACCCCATCTACAAACATTCACTCCCTCCACCACTGATGCACAGTGGCAGCAATGTGTACTATCTACACGATACATTGCAGCAACGCACCAAGGCTCCTTAGACAGCACCTTCCAAACCCGTGACCTCGACCAACTAGAAGGACAAGGGCAGCAAATGCATGGGAGCACCACCACCTGCAACTTCCCCTCCAAGTCACACACCATCTTGACTTGGAACTATATCGCCGTTCCTTCTCTGTCGCTGGGTCAAAATCCTGGAACTCCCTTCCTAACAGCACTGTGGGTGTACCTACCCCACATGGACTGCAGCGGTTCAAGATGGCAGCTCACCATCACCTTCTCAAGGGCAATTAGGGATGGACAATAAATGCTGGCCTGGCCAGCAACGCCCACATCCCATGAATGAATAAAAAGAATCATTGTTGTTGACTTGTTGATACTGCTACTGAAATGACTACAGTATTGTATTGCAGTTTCAGACTTTCATTTTACACACATTTTTAATGTTGTAATGATTTTCTTATAATTTGAAACAAAAAATCCTCAAAAAAATCAAATGTTATTCTTTTTCCTTTAAGTACATCAAACACGTTATTAGCGGAACAGTGAGTTGCAAAATCCGAAATACACAGGGTTATCGAAGTGACTGAGTATTTTAGTGCCTCAGGTTTAGTTTTGTGGATGTGTGTTTCAGTATCTCATTTATATATGAGTACGAACCCATAGGACATCAGCACAAATAATTAGATGCAGTAAAAATAGATTCTTACAATTTCCTTAACAGTCCAAGTTGTGGTTCAGGACTATTTAACTTGAAATTGAAAATGTATTTCTAATCTCACTATTGTAACCTATCTCCCGAGAACACCTCGTCTATATGAACTCCAATTTATTGTTTAATAATAAACTCATAAGCCACTAGCTGCTGAAAATTTGAAGCTATTGAACAACTATAATGTGCATCTCTAGGTTCATTGAATTTAATTGGATCAACTTATGTCTATCTTGATGCTTGAGGGACAGCCTCTCTTTAAGCTGGGAGAAAATTATTTTTTAGACCCTCCTTTTTGGGAAGACTGAGCTTTGGACAAATTGGAAGTTCCTATAATTTTTTGGAGCCAGAATATAATTATAGAATTATATAGTACAGAAGGATGCCATTTTGGACACGCTTATTTTGTGATAGAACTATCAGCATTGTCCCATTTCCTCACCCTTTTCCCATTACCTTTGTATTTTAAAATTAGTATCAAATATTTAAAAGCTACTATGGATTCTGTTTCCACGTAGGTAATTCCATAACTCTATTTCCTAAAAATTTTCTTTTGTTCTTTTAGTGATAAATTAAATTTATGCCTTACGGTTACCAATTCACTGACCAATGAAAATAACTTTTGCCTCGTTACCTTATCAAAACACCTCAATTTTGAATAACTCCATCAGATGTCTTAACTTTGCTCTTCTAAAAAAAGTTCCAGTTTTCCTTGTCTTTCCTCATAATTAAAGCCTTTCTTGCCCAATATTATCCTCATACCCTTCTGTACCCTCTTCACGACCTTGGCTTCCTTCCTAAGGTTGGGTACCTAAAATTGACACAAAGGGTGAATTTCATAGAGAGATACAGCACTGAAACAGGCCCTTCGGCCCACCGAGTCTGTGCCGACCAACAACCACCCATTTATACTAACCCTACATTAATCCCATATTCCCACCACCTACCTACACTAGGGGCAATTTACAATGACCAATTTACCTATCAACCTGCAAGTCTTTGGCTGTGAGAGGAAACCAGAGCACCCAGCGGAAACCCATGCAGTCACACGGAGAACTTGCAAATTCCACACAGGCAGTACCCAGAACTGAACCCGGGGTGCTGGAGCTGTGAGGCTGCGGTGCTAACCACTGCACCACTGTGCTGCCCTAAAGGGGTTCTTCAGGGGTTTTCCCATTTGTCCACCATAACTTCAATGGAAGATCTTGGAAACCCTGGAAAAACAGCATTATCTGCAAGTTGATATTATGCCCCACTACACCCAAGTTCAGATAATTTTGAGAGGAGCAATGGTCCTATTCCTGAAGAATGTCAGTGCTTATATTCTTTTGAAGTTAAAATTATCTATTAAACACTGGTCTCTATTTTCTATCCTTGAGCCAATTTCATACGCATGCTGTCATATTTTCTATAATATGCAGCTCAGCTTTATCAACTCACTTCCTATGTGGTGCCTTAACAAATGCCTTTTGAACATCCATATAGACAACACCCACTGCATTTCCATTATCAGCTAGCAGAGACCCGCAAAACATTTGCATCAAACTAGTATCTTCATTGCAACAGTACTTCTTTAAATACAGGATTACGAATTATTCTTTCACCAAAGTCTTTAACAAAATCAAAACTTTTCACTCAGGAAAAAGCTACACAAAACTGTCCATGTATAAAAATAGGCCTAGGAATATAAATACATGTTTTGTCAAAAGATTGGCCTTGTAACTTGTTTATAGTCATAGAATATGAAAGTCTAATTGCGAACTGTTCTCTCCTGAGTTGAATAAACGGGTTTATATCTGACGGGCTCAATATTATTTGAGGAAGAAACACTCTGCGTTACATTTTATTCCGTTGACAGGGGGTGCTGGCGGTGGTCCGGAAGGCAGGGGAGACCCTGCCTCAGCCCTCCATCCGACACCCAAAGCCATTTCACGTAGGCAATCAATTAACTGCCCACCGTTGGGGTCACCTTCCTTTTAAGGGATAAGCTCCCACCTCCAGAGCTGCCAGCCAATCAGAAGGCCAGCATCTTTGTGGTTCTAGCAGTGCCACTGAGAGCAGTGGTGACTGCCGGTACTGCAGGAGACCATGCCATACCAAAGAATGGAGAAAACCGCGGCACAGGTGAGTGGGGTCAAGGAAGGCCCTGTGCGGGGGAGGGGGGACTGTGGGTGAGGGTGGGGGAGGTTGTCTTCCCGGGGGTGGGGAACGGCGATTGCTGCTAGGGGTGTCCTCCGGGGCCCCGGAGGCCACAGCTCTGACCCTGACCCTGATCCTGCTCAGACAAAGTTGAGGTGGAGGTGGGATGAGGCCCTTAAGTGGCCATTAATTGGCCAGTTAAGGGCCTCAATTGGCCTAGCAGCCTTCCCTATCCCAGACAGAATGGCAAGGAATGGCGTTTCCTGCCATTTTGTGCTCGCCTCCAAGGGCAGAACAAAATTCCGCCTTCTATTTCCTTGAAATCTGCCTGTTATAATTTCAACATCTATCATCAAAGAAAACAACGTTTTAACTACCAATCTTGTTTCATGATAAAGTCCTTGTTTGGGATTCAAGTTTCATGGCAACATTATAATTGCTCCTTCCTTGAGTCTATGATCGGAATTTTACTTTGGGCGCGAGGTCCTGCCCACTGGCCAAAAAGTCAGGGCCTGGAATTCACACTATAATCCTACCTGGCCCTGGCCCTTAATTGGCCTTTGACGGGACTTCCGCCCCTTTTGAGGCAGGAAGCCTCGCCTCCAACAGCTGTCAGTCAGTCAGCGGGCCAACAGCTCTCTGTCCCAGCAGCGCCACCGGGACCGGTGGCCACTTCTAGGACTGCACCCAGCCAGAAGAGCAAGCGAGTCGCCGGCCCCGGAAAAAAAGCAAGTGCGTGTGGCCTCATCGGGGCCAATTGGCCGGACCCCAGCAAGGCAAGGGGTGGGGGGTTTGGTTGGGGGTGGGGAGGGAAATGTAATGCAGTGGGGGCGGTTGGGCTGTGGGGGACCCTCTGTGGGGCACAGGGTGCCTGATCAGGAGAGCACCCACCCCAACTGCAAGGTTTTACTTGGCGGCCTCCTGGGGGACCTCAGCCACCTGCCGGCTGCTGGTAAAATACCAGCAGTGGTGGGAGGAACCCCTTAAGTGCCAATTCATTGGCCACTTAAGGGCCTTAATTGGCCTGGGACAGCAGGCAGTTTCTCGCCGCTGCCACCCCTCGCAAAATTGCACTGGGGGCGGGAAGGCGACTAGTGCCTCCCACTCAATTTTATGACCCCCCCTCCCCCCCCCCCCCCCTCATGTCTGCTTCCAGTCTGCTCCTGTGGTGGGTGTTGGGGGGGTGAACCTAAAATTCTGGCCTATGTTTCTGCGGTGGCATGCCCATTGGAATTAGCCTGTGTAGAAACTCTGGAGCATATAGAATGTTATCACCTTCTTTGTCTATAGAATCAATGCTGATGTATTTTTTAATTCACCTGATAGCTTTTCTAAAATTTTTCATTCAAATCTAGTGAAGCTTCATTCTTAACACAAAGAATAGCTTTAAAATAATAAGTTGTATCAAATAATTGTCCCTGCCATTTTGTCACACTTAACCAATTCCATCATCTCATCCACCCCTCCATGCCATACCATTCCCTCCCTCCCATGACATTGCATTCTTCCTATTCCATCCCCATCCCTCCAACTCCACAAGGTAAGTTCACCTGGTGATGGGTAGCCTTAGTCGTTCAGAATTTTCTTGATTATCTGGTGGAGTTGGAGAGCAGTTTCTCAGATCTTTGTTTTTTTTTCCCCTCTCCACAGTTAGTGAGGGAGAAATTCGACTTGCTCCCAAAGTAGGTATAAAGTTGGCAGCGCGACCGCTCCACATGCTAGTCCATGTCCGGCTGAGGACCAAGCCAAACTTGGTTTCAGGCCTCATTTAAATGCTGCCTGTGAGCTGTGGTCGTCGCCTGAAGCCTGCAAGTTGGGGAGGGCAAGAAAACATCAGGCTCTCATTCAGACCAGGCCAGATTTGGGCGGGGGGGGTGGGGGGGGTCACATTATCCAGCAGCTGGTTGGAGTTTCTTTTTAAAATGAGTCCAGGAACAGCACTCCTGCTTCTCCTGGGCCCACAAAAATACTTAAAAGTTCCTGTGCCTTCTTTTGAGCACCCAGCACTGGTCTCCATAAAGACTGCGTAAGACTTGAAACAACTAGGCAAAGCATATGTGGCACAAGCTCTGCCTATTTAGACCTGAATTTCACACTCAGAATCCTGTAACCAGTGTACAAACCTGATTTGCATATTCAAGGAAGCGGAGTGTTTATTTCAGATGGGCACCCTGGATGATTAAAAGTTGCCTGAACTAATATGGCAATATGATGCAAAACTTGAAGACTTAAAGCCCATTTTAGGGGTGCACAATGGGTGGCGGTAAGTTGAATTTCTTCCCTGAAACAATGCAGCGTCTACCTTGAGGCATAACATGGACTGTATTATATATATATTTGAAATATATAAAACTAATTGATTGTAAGATCAATTTAAAAATAAATTGTCAGATGCAGCTGCAAGCCATATTTTTGTGAGGTTATTCAATTACACTCTCCATAATTAACATGAATCTATCTAGCAGAAACTAATCATGTGCTGTCCTTTATTATATAGAAAGTAAATTTTGCCATCTATGCAACAAGAAATCTTGTGATCCTTTTTAAGGTGATTGAAGAACTAATTCTGCACTTTAGTCCTCAGTGTTACCCAGTCAGCTGCCTGCTCCACCAGATCACCCTTCAGTCCTTCATTCGCAATCCCAGTCTACAAATTATTTGAAAAATAGTCCAGTTATACAGTGCTGTTTGTATCAGTGCAAAGAATGTTCTGTAAAGTTTTAGGTTTACTTAATCACAAAGTGTTTCGTATGATTCTGGAGTGAAATTCGATAGATCGAATCCTGGTACATGGTATGTGACCACCTCAAACAGATAGACTTGCACTGTTTGTGCTTCACATTTGCTGAGGTGTAATGCACTAGTACAAAGCAAACTTACAAAGTTCCTAGGTGAGGACCTGGATTATCTTGGGACCTTTTACACTTCATTTTTAAACATTTTAATGCTGACAAAGAGCTATCTGATCCAATAGTTCTTCACTAGTATTAAATCTGAACAGAACTTGGGCACATTTTTGGAATCTCATAGAAAGCTCTGTATTATCGGGCCAGAGTGTGGCACAGATACCAGGTTCAAATTCCAATCTGTTACATAACAGCACCATTTGAAACTATCCCTTTGAATGGGAGTTGAAAGGGTAAATATGTAACCTTACTGGTAGATTTCACAACCATTGTAAGTTGAAAAATGTATAACACTGTATAAGGCTGCAGGCCTTACGTTTCACTATGTATTTTTGCTAATTTCTGTTTTTAATGCTGTCAATGCTAGAGGTTGCTTTCTAGAGTTGTAATGGAATGTATTTTCCTCTTTATTTCAGTGTGATAATGCTAAAGGACTCAAAGCCTTCTTTGACGGCATCAAATATGGACCTAAGCATCTGATGATATTTGGTGGAGTGTGCCCATCTATTACATCCATCATTGCTGAATCACTTAAAGAATGGAATCTAGTCCAGGTAAAAAAAATGTCATCATTATTGAAGCTAAGGCATCTTACATGTCTATTCTTTGGTCTTTAACTTCCTGTACAGTGCATTGAGTTATAGTGATTTCCAGTCTGTTCTATGGTGGAATAAAATTAAATAACTACAGAACAGTGACTAAGAATAAAAACAAGAAAGAAAATAGGAGAGAACAGAACAGATGAAAAGGACATTGGATAGCTATTCTTTTTATTGCCATTTTTAAACAGATGCTTTTTGATAAATGCATAACATACTGTTTTTGATACATTCTGAATAATATTTTAAATGCATGACATAATTCCTTAACTGTAATTCTGTAGAATATGATTTTATGTGGATTCAATGAGTAAGTTGTTGCAAGCAAGTATAGTTAATCACAAGTAACTTTATAATGGAGTTGAGATTTAGAGTTGCTGGATAATCAATGGTAATTTATCCCTCTCATAGTTTTTGATGGAGAATTGCAACATGTTGGGGTTAGAATTTGGGGCTAGAATCTTAAATTTGCAATTTTCAGTTATATTGAGACGCTTCCCAGAGTGCGCCACAGGTACCAGGTTGAGACTCCTATCTGTGATAAAGCAGCATCATATTAACCTATCCCCATGAATACAGGTTGAAAAGGAAGTTTGAAAATGTATGTTTTACTGGTAGGCTTCACGGCCATTATAAGGTGAAACCTTTAATTGCCTGCTACGTAAATGAACTTGACTTCTGGTGTATATTTTGTGAACATGGGTTTATATATTGTTGGTATATTTTTTGTCATATATTGAAAGCAACACAGATCGGTGTGACGGTGCCCCTTTGACATAAATGACAAAAGTGAGTTTAGAATAAGCAGGGTAAAGAAGATGAACAGTCAGCACTGCTGAAACACTTTTTGTAAAATCATCATACCTGTCAATTTTAGATCAGTTTGAAATCAAACAATTGCTGAATTTATGTTTAGGCAACTTTAGACAAATGGAGTTATCAGCAACTTATCTTGGAAAGACTTGAAATTATGTAGTTATCAGAAAGGCAGACAATCTATTAAGAGTAGATTTATTTGTCCTTAACAACAAGGGAAATGGAGGTTGTGGAAAGGACTCCAAGTAGCTCGTGTTATTTTTTAAAGACTCAAAATAAAACTTTTTGTATCCATATACCTGGATGTGTGCACGCAAATAGCTTGATAATTGGATTGGTGCAAACTTGGGGAAAAGACAATGAAAATATATTTGGAATAGGTGAAGGAAAATTTTGCCTAAGACTGTACAGAGAATGTAAAAAGAGATTGGGTAGGTTGTTGTTTCTTAGCAGAGAAGCCACCAGAAAGTGTTACCGTCCCATAAATTAAGAATAAGAATTAAAGCAGGTAGCTGTTTAACCTATTTTGTCTAATGTAAAGCTGGCTGACAATTGACTGAAGTCAATTGATTGTGATTACTTCAATTCATTGTAGTTAATTTTTTTTCCTGAACGTTATTTACAAATTACAGTTTTAATGGTTTTAAAGCATACTGCAAAGACTAAACATAGGCATAATATTAGTTTGGAGCATTTGATCCCTCTATTTTAACTTAAAACTATTTGCTTATGTAGTATCAATAATTTGGACAACTAGCCAGGGAGTTGCTACTTTTGCAAAGCCCCTGCACAGCTTGGCTGTGATGGGTGTTCCACCTGCCATAATGGTGCATCTCTGGCTCTGAAGGATTTATGTCATTCTGTGTACAGGCTATTTTGTATCATTTAAGTGGGTTCTCTGATAGCATGCTAATCTAAGACTAGTCAGAAGGGCTGCGGGAAGTCTAGATTAATTCTCATAATGCAAAGTGTCCATTAGCCTCAGAACTAAATATATATTTTAAAAATGTATTAGTTTATGCAATTGATTGCCCTTTAATTGTATACATAGGTTTTCCAGTCCTTTTGTTTCAATGGCTCCCTGCTCCCTCCATCATTCATATCAACACTGAACATCGGTGTTCCTGTCACTTGCATCGAATTATATTGCGACCAAAGCCAATTCCGGTGGACAATTCTGGATATGCTGAGGGCCTAAGGGGAGCCAGCAGGGCAGTTGCTGACAAATTATCTGTCATCCCAGGGTTATGCTGGGGAGCTGGCATAAATACAACGGAAAATCTTGCCTCTAGTCCATGATCTTATACTTCACTTGGACCATCTGGTTTGAGTTAAGCCCTCAAATCATATTATTCTGAGTAACTCAACCATATTACTGTTTGTAAACAAAATCAAAATAATCATTGTTTTACTACAGTTGCATTGTAAAACATACTAATACATACTTCTAATTACTGTTTAACTCCAGATTTTTCCACACTAGAATATTTTGTGTTGATTCATGTTCTACAAGTTGCTCCTCCTGCTTCATTTTGACCCTCTTCACGTCTCTACTACTTATGGCTGTCTTTTGCTGGTGGTTCCTATTGTATTCCAGAGAGCCAGTGAGTGAAGGATAGTATTGGAGACAGTCTTTACTCAGTGTAACATTTATTTACAATTGAAACATTACAAGCATACACCTCCTAACTCAACCACACTACAGTTTCAGTAAGTGTCCCTTTATATGTGCTCAATTGAAACTCTAATTAATGTCCTATACCTGCATGTAATTAAACACAATTGATGTACAATTAATAGTTCCTGTGTACAAAAGAAAACATATCTTTTGAAAGCACTGTAGTATATTAGTACAAAGATAATGCTCATTGGCAGTTCTGCCTAAAGTATGTACATCTAAATTCAGAAATTGTTGTTAAATTAGCTTGCTCACTCCTCCACTTCCTTTCAGGATCCTGTAACAATGAACCTTGAACTCTTAGTATTATGTACTATTCAAAACCTAGGTGTCACTTAGTCCCTGCCAGGTACTATTCTCTATCCCATCTTATATTTGTCTCCAGATGCAGATTCTTGGTTTAACATTGCCATCCCCTAGCAGTCCTGTACTAATTTGAAAATGGCATATGTTTACTTAAATAAGATGTAATTTTTATTTTGCAACATGTGGAAATTGCTAACTGAAATACTAGGAAGTAAGAGCTCAATTTTACCGTGGACTTTGGGAACCTGATGCCGGGCCCAAAAGCGGGCCTTGAGCCTGCACTTGCTGACACCAGGACCAGGTCAGCAATTTCCTCAGTACTGCACTGCAATATCAGCTCAGAATATGTTTTCAGGTCTGTAGTGGGGCTTGAACCGACAACGTTAGGATTCAGAGATGATAGTGCTACCACCTGAGCTATGATGACATTTAAACTGTAAGCCCTAAACTCATTATTCAGACTATTTTCCTCTGCCTTCATTCTAAAATATATTCCCTCCACCAGTCAGTGGTGGAGCCTTTAGTCAACATGCCCCTGCATTCAGGAATTTTGTTCAAATATTCCATTTCCTTTTGCAAAAATCAGAAAATCTTTAGTGGGGGAGAGTCCCTCTGCATGCTATGCCTAACAGTCATCAAAATATCCTTTATAAATAGCTTTATAATTTTATTACACATGTCCCGGGGCATGGGGTGGTATACGCACATTGCAATTGCAGTGCTACCTTGGGAATGACGGGGAAGAATTCAGAACATTTAGTCAGTCACCACCATATTGTTTTGAGAACAGGAAGCAGCCTGTGCATTGACATCTGGAAAGTTGATTTCTATACTTTAAGGTCCAGGATGCAAGGATTGGGAGGGCAGGTTTGTGCAAACGTCTAATTACCTGGCATTAGAGCTGCAAAATGTTTTGAGTTGTAGTTAAATGTACAGATAAGCTTCATATTGTATATGAAGAAATCTAGTTCAATGGCTATTTATGGAGGAAAAATTGTTCTAATTGCTATGCATTAAAAATGTTTTTCTGATGCAGCTGCACATACAAACCAGAGCAATTTTTCTCCCATATATATAAAAGTTTTGAATTTCTCACATTGCACATGCCACTCTTCCAAATATTATCTCTGTTGCAGATGAAAAACAACTTTTAAAGAAAAAAAGCAAGTTATTTCATGCTTTTTCAGTGATTGGGAGGAGCCGGTTAATTGACTTCAGGTTTCAGCATTTTCCTATTTGCAGAAAATAGACTTTATTGCTTCAAAGGGGCTCAGCCCCACCTTAGCAGAAGGTGAACATTATAGCTCAGAATTTGCTGAAGCGTTGGCATCTCATAGTGAGCACCATGCCTTAGATTTTTCTCCCTCACTTTCAGCTCCAATTAATATTGTGCTGCAAATTGCTGGAAGTGCGAGTTGATAACAGTACAGGGCACCTGGGACCTTGGTGAACAACAGGACCCATTGTTAATTTCCTTAACTAATGAAATTTAAGGATAGAGAAAGGAACAAATAAGGAAATATGATGAATTATCATCAAATTAGATACAGAAAGAGAAATAAAAAGAAGGAAAAAAAGATTGGATTAAGAGAGGGGTAAAAAGAGATAGAAGGATAATAAAAAAAGATGCTGAAATTTAAAACCTCTTGGAACAAATTATTACCTGTAGAAATAAGACTTTACAGTTTCAATTGTTCCCTTTCTAAGCCAGAGAGTTTGAGTGGCATTGCAGGGACATAAATCTTGTCACTAAAAGGATGTCATGAAATACCAGCACTAACTTTTTGTGGTGAAAATCTATAATACAAATGCACCAATTTCTTTGCACTCATTGGGAGATTGATGGCAAGCTCTGGTTTTTGCAAAGCTAACAATGGAATGGCACAATTTATGACAAGTCGCAACACATGCTATATCTCTTCCTTGCCACAAATGGTTGGATTTTTTTTTTACACGAATAATAGAGTCTGCCTTTAACTTGCCATTATTTTGCAGCAAATTCTGGCCCATTGTGTATTACCTGTATAATCATGGAAAGGGCCACCAGGTGAATTATTTTTCCTGAAAAGTATTCAGGAATTTGCTTCCTCTGATATATCCATTTCAAATAGGATTTCAGCATCTGGAATCCTGCTCAGACAACTAGGCATGTTATAGAGATGCCTCCTATTTAAACAGGATGACCATGAGCATAGCACTCAGTTTGTTGCAAGCTCACAATATGCTATACTTTGGCTAACCTCAGTGCGAGGCACTGAGCACATCAGTGTATATTAGGCCTCAGGCTCCTGCAGCCGATAATACTCTAGTATCTGAAGTGGTTCAGTGCTTTAGGTGCATGAAACACCTCTAATAGCTGTGGCAGACAGCAGCGCCTATTTACAAATGCAGTAGATCAGCTGAAATCCAATAGACAGAGCTCTCACTAGGTAATTAGCTACTATGGATAGCTGTTGTCAGGATTGTTTTTTCAGGAAAACAACCAAATCTGTCAACTATGTAATGTGTTTGGCCAATTCTTAATCATTGGATCAGAAAGAAGTATCATAACATATTATAATAATAAAAGCAAAATACTGCAGATGCTGGAAATCTGAAATAAAAACAAGAAATGCTGAAAATACTCAGGAGGTCTGGCAGCATCTGTGGAGAGAGAAGCAGAGTTAATGATTCAGATCAATGACCTTTCATCAGAACTGGTAAAGTTTAGAAATGTAATAGGTTTTAAGAAAATAAAGTGGGGGTGGGGCAAGAGATAACAAAGGGGAAGGTGTTGATAGGACAGGGTCACAGGGAATAACTGACCAGAAGGCCATGGAGCAAAGGCAAATGGTATGTTAATGGTGTGCTGAAAGACAAAGCATTAGTGCAGAGAGGATGTTAATTGACAGAAAATTAAGCCATTGCCCAAAGCACAAACATGATAAAAGTGGTTAAAAAAAAGAATGAAACAAACTAAAATAAAGTAAACAAATAAAAATAAATAAATAAATAAAAAGGGGGGCCCGTCATGCTCTGAAATTATTGAACTCAATGTTCAGTCCAATAGGTTGTAGTGTGCCTAATCGGTAAATGAGATGCTGTTCCTTGAGCTTGCATTGGTGTTCACTGGAACACCACAGCAAGCCCAGGACATACTGTTCAATTGACAGAATATTTACCTTGTGAAATTATATCCCCAGTGTTTAATACACCAAATAGAAATGGTTGTAGGGGAAAATGTTTTAGATGACGGAGTTACTCTCCTGGCCTGCCATTCAATATACTAATGATCTGACTCTGTGGGAAGAATTTTCCCAGCCCTGTGGAGATGGGGTTGGAATGTGCATGGGGGAGCTACATCGGGACTGTCCTGATGCATTCCCACTGCCAGGGAAGTTCCCCAGGGGCGGACTGAGATGCGGATTGGCTACCTGCTCCACATAACCAATTTTGTGTTTGACCCACTTCGATTGCAACCGGAGCAGGCAAGTTGCCAGTTGTAGTCCCTGTACCCAGAACTTGAGGCAGATGAATTTCTAGACCCTGGACTCCAAGTATTAAATTATGTGGGGAAATTACACAAACTTGGGTTGTATTCCCTGGAAATTAGAAGGTTAAGTGGTGATTTGATTGAAGTTTTTGTGATATTAAGGGAAACAGAGAGGGTGAACAGAGAGGAACTACTTCTGCTGGTTGGAGAGTCTAGGACAAGGGGATATAGTCGGAAAATGAGAACCAGACCTTTCAGGAGTGAAATTGGGAAACATTTCTTCACAGGATGGTCAAAGTTTGGAACATTCTTCTGCAAATGGGAATTGATGCTAGATCAATTGTAAATTTTAAATCTAAGGTTGATAGGTTTTTGTTAACCAGAGGTTAAGGGATCTGGGGCAAAGGCAGGCATATGGAGTTTAGTTGCAGCTCAGTCTCATTGAATGGTGGAACAGGCTTGAGGGGTTAAATGGCCTCCTCCTATTTCTATGTTCCTACTTCAGGAAAGATTGAACAGCCTTGGCTATGGACGTCTGGCATGGACCTACTGGGCTGAATGTCCTGCTTCTGTGCATATAAATACTTTGTAGCATATTGCAGCGAAACAATAGTTTAGGAAAAATAAGATGGATTTGCACAAGGCACAATATGTATGAATTATATCTGTTGCATTGCAGTTCATTTACTGTAAGCTACCACTATGCAACATGTATCTTGTTAAACTATTATCCTATTTTATCCCTGTAAAAGTAAGCATTTTAGCGGCTTATAATTTAGGTTAATATTTATGAAGTCTCATATTATGAATGTGAAATGGGTAGTGAGTTGGTGCTGAGATTAGTGCTGATGGCAGCTTAGGCTATGATTGCTGTTCCATTTTTCACCTCAGTTAGATTAAGTATATAAATGGGCAGATTAGTGACAGATGAATTTAAATACAGACAGTGTAAAGCATTACACAAAGTAAGAAAAAAATGGGTAGCATGTGCAATCTATGTAAGGTGAAGAAATTGCTAAGGGCAAATTGAAAAAGACCTAGGCTAGGGTTTTTAGTAGATTCAGCTCTTAACAATATACAGGTAAAAGAGTAGAGTACGTGCTTAAACTGTAAAATACTGTAGTCAGTCCAAACCTTGAGTGCAGTGCCCAATTCTTGTCACCCAAACGCAAAGGAGATATTCAAGCTCCAGAGATGGATCAGAGAAGGATCGTGATACTGACCTATTGCATCAGAGGGCTGTTATGAGGAAAGACTGGAGAAATGGGATATTTTTAGTCATAAAAGTAGGTGACTGACAAGTGCTCTGATAGAAATATATAATTTAGTAAATGGTGACAGAATTAGGAAACATAAGATCAAACTAATAAAAGCTACATATATGACAACAAGAACTTTCATTTATATAGCACTGCTCATGTTACAAAGACATTCCAAAGTGCTTTACAGATCAGAAATTGAAACAGTCACAAAGTGGTAGGGGGAAAATGTAGATAGAGTGGAGTTAAGAGACGAGCGATTGAAAAGCCTTTGTTAGACTTTCAAAAGCAAGGAGGGAGAAGATGAAGCATGGCTGAAAAAATGACCAACAATTGGGTGTAGTGAAGAGAACAGGGGAACAAAAAGTAGAATAGAGGAGTAAAAGGTGTGAGCAGGGATATAAGGCTGATGTACGCTTGGGCAAGGCTGTGGTGGCATTCAAAAGGTGAGGATAGGGATCTTGAAATTGATTCACAGGGGCATAGGGAGCCAATAGACCTTCACTAGCTTTAGGGCAATGGAAGGTGGAGTTTTGAATGGGATTCTGAATGTTGGATGGAAGTAGGGAGGCCAGCTAGAGAGATTGAACCTCAAGGGAGTAAAAAGATGGGTTAGAGTTTATTTTGCTATGGGGGAAAGGTAGGTTAGAGATGGGCAATTTTATCAAGGTGGAAAGTGGCAATCTAAATGGAGCAGATGTGGAAAGGAAACTCAGCTTGGAATCAAATAGCATGCCTATAGTCGATAACACCCGAGAGTTGGGGTATGGTAATATAGTGGCTCTGTTACTGGACTAGTTATCCAGAAGTCTGGCGTCATATTCCAGAGAACATGGGCTGGATTTTCATTATGGAGACGGGAAACAGGAACTGTTGGGTCAGAAACCTGCCTGCAATGAAACTGATTCAGGTTCAGATTTTCAAATTGGTATGGAAATGTGTTTCCTGTCCACTTAGAGCCAGTGAGCTAGGAAGATAGGTGGGTCAGATCAAGTGTTGGGGCTCATGTAGACTGCCCATGGCAACTATCACTGAGACCACTTGTTGTCCTGAGGGTAATATCTGTGGTTTTTGCCAAAACTTTTCATTGCACCAGAGGGTCGCGAGATGTCACAGGGTCGCTGGAGTACCAGCACTAGAGGCAGGGCAGACCCTTGCTTCATCAATGCTGACCTGGATCTAATGCTGGAGGCCATGAGGGAAAGAATGAAGTTCCTCTTCCTGGACGGTGGCAGGAGGAGGCCACCTCATCCTGCAACAGTGGCACCTCCCTTTTCAGTGGTATCCCCCTCCACCTCCTCTTCCTCCTCCTCTCTTACATTCTGCTACTGCTCCTCCCCTGATGAGCTGTCTGATTCCAGGGCCTCATTGTCATCAAGGTCCACACCTTTCTAGAGGGCTATGTTATGGAGAGCCCAGCAGACCACCACATTGACAGAGACCCTTGCAGGAGGGTACCGGAGGGCACCACCTGACCAGTCCAGGCACCTGAATTGCTTCTTCAGAATTTAATGGCCAGCTCAATGGTTGTCCTAATGAGCAAATGGCATTGGCTGTTTTGCCTCTGTCTGGGGGTCCCAAAGATGAGTCAGTAGTCATCTCTTCAAGGGATTTCACGTCCCCTTGGATGCATCCAGACACTTTGGGGGATGCAGTGAAGATCCAAAGGCATTCTGGACAGTCGGAGGCTGAAGGAGTCATGGCAGCTGCCAGGAAAGCAAGCGCACACCTGGAGGAAGCTCTTGTGGTCACAGACGAGCTGGACAATGAGGGGAGTGGAAGCCCTTTCTGTTGATGGATCTCACTGGCCAGTCACTGGGTGCCTTGATGGTCACGTGGGCGCAATAGAGGATGCCCTGCACTTGGGGAAATCCAGCAATGGAGGCGGAACCCAGTGCCCACTGTCTTCTATCCCTCCGCAGACCCATCTGTATCAAAGTGGATGTAGTCTCCCACCCTACTGAATATAGCATCTGTGACCTGCCTGATGGCATGATGAGCTGCCAACTCAAAATGCCACCTAGGTCTGCAGCTGATCCTTAGAATGAATTGGTTGCATAAAAATTTAAGGCAATGGAGACCATGATGGTTGCAGGTAAGGGACTGCCACGGGGGCTGTGCAGCCTCAGGTCATTGTGGATCAGAGCACAAATATCTGAGACCATCTGCCTGGATAGGCACAGCCTCCTACGACAGTGATGCCCCATCGTTTGCAGATAGCTGATTCTTGTGTTGTGCACCCAGTGTCTTGGGTAGCACTTTCTTCCCCTTGCAGCTCCCCACTGTGCTCCTCTGGCCTCCTGCTCTCCAGAAGTTCATCCTGGCTGATCTGTCCAATGTCGGAGTAGCCTTTTCCCATCTGAACTCCCTCAAATAGACTTTGTGTGTTCACGAGGCCTTCCCCTGCAAACCCCAGCTGCCCCAGTGATGACAGTGGGCTCATGTCCCTCTTCAGATTCCTGCCACTCACCACTGAGAAAAGCATGTATTACACTTCAGTAGTGGCTACTCTGTGGTACGTTTGGAGCAGCTGAGCTATATTTTGGGCCTCTGCATCATGTTAATCAGCTCTTCCAAAAGCCCTCCACATTGTTCACATCTTCTAAATGCTGCTGTGGTCCACACCTGGTGTTTCCCCATACCCTTCCCTTGAAAATCCCAAAATGCTGCTGACAGGCCTGTTAATGAGCTCCACAATGGGCTCAACAGGCAATTCATTGCAGGCGTGTAGGGTTGCCGTTCCCTCCCTCCAGAGTCTCTTTAAAAATGGCTTTGTGTTCAAGAGGTGGCAGGAGCCAGTGCCAACCTCCGACAATGTGATCTTCAAATCTGACCATAGCAATTTAAGAATTTGAATTCAGTTTAAAGAATTTGTCAGGCAGTGAGAGGTAGTACCTGTTGCAGAGATGAAGAAATGGAACTTGGGGGTTAAAGACCAGAGGTTCTGTTTGATAAGAGTCTAGCAAGTACAAAAGGGTGGAAATTCAAGAAGATGCCAAACCATTCAAAGATTGAGAAGTGTCGAGAGAGTCTGGAACTAGAAAGATAATTTGAGTGTGATTGCTGTGTGGTTGATAGGTAAATTTAGAGTCAATGATCTGAATGAAATAATTCATTAGTTGCAAGCTGCATGGTGGTCGGAGGGCAGAGATAATCAGAGGTGAGGACGAAGGCCTGTTAGTGAATATAATATTGACCAAAAAATGTGATGTGCTATTTGCCAGATGATCCAAATTAAGCTTGAGGACACAGCTGTTTATAAGATCAATTACGTCACTGACTATAATGGTACTCAGCCACCTTAATTCCATTAATCACCTTCATTTTACTACAGTGTTCACACTGCTTGTCATGGAGAGTAGAGAGGGTCATCTGTTGAAGTACAAATTCTGTAAATTATTTCTTACCACTATTTGACCTCTGTGTTTGTACTTTCCAAGCTGCTTCTTGTATCACTTGATCTGTTGCCTTTTCTTTAATTTACTCTTACAAGGATCATACTGCCTTGTGATATGGGGAGCAGTGGAGTGAAGGTGGCTCTGCCACATGGGAAGGTTGCAGGATGTAGATAAAGGGCTGCGGGAGTGATTGAGTACAAGACACAAAATACAACAATTTTCTTAATCAATAAATTGGATTAAAAAAAACACATTTTTGACAATCTCCAGATGCTTGGAGCAGCAAAGTTTGTTGCAAAAAGTGTAGCAGAACTGGAGGTACATATGTGAGCTGGACCCTGGCTTCAGAGGCAGCACTGTGATGTAGAATTTAGGACTGATTTCATAGAATCATAGCAATTGCAGCACAGAAGGAGACCATTTGGTCCATTGTAGCTGTGCCAGTGTTAGTTATTCAAATTATGCAAGCTATAATTCGAAAATACTCCACTCTAATCCCCATTTCCAAGCTCTTCCTCCATATTCTTGTATATTCCTCCTTTTAAAAACATATACAATTCATTTATAAATGTTGTCACAGTTTCTGCCTCAATAGCCACATCTAGCAAAACACTTAGTATTCTAATAACATTCCAGGTGAAGAATTTTCTTCTTTCTTCCCTTTTAATTTTTTTGTAATGATAATCTCAAGTCCATGCCCCTTTTATTGTTTGACCAGTGCAAACAATCTTTCACTATTTATTCTCTCAAAATCTTCCATAATTTTAGAAATCTCAACTTTATCTATTCCCATAGAAAAGAAGATTACCATTTCTGAGCCATTCTTTGTAACCATAGCTTTTCATTCTAGGTGTCATTCCATTGAATTTTTGTTGTGCCTTTTCCATAGCTCTTATATCATACCTATAACAGGGTGCCCAGTACTACACAAAATACTCCAACTGTACCTTAACCAATGTTGTGAACAGATTCAAAATCACTTCCTTGTTTTTATAATCAGTGCCCCTATATGTAAATTCCAGGACCGCACGTCTTTCTTTGGCCTTTCCCATCTGATTGCCCATCTTTTAAAGTTCTATGCAGATCTATGAAATGTCACTTTTAAATTAACTTGCAGTAAATTGCATCTGCCACTTCTACCCATGTTGCTAACCGGTCTTCTTGCAGTCTGCTCCATTCTTTGCCACAGCTTGCATGCCCCCTAACTTGGTAAACTTCAGTATCATTCCTCTTGTGCCTTTTTTCAATTCAATTATATTAATGAGAAAAAAAGAGGCCACTACACAAATTCCTGGGGCATGCAACTATCCACAGCCCACCAACCTGCAAAACATTCATTTAACCCTACTGTTTCCACAGACATCCCTGTTTATGTATTTCAATCTTCGAAGGAGCTCTATTAAACACATTATAAAACGTCTTCTGAAAATCTACAAAAACATGTAATGCATTTCCTTTATGTATGCACTCTGTGATTTCCTTGAAAAATTCAACTGAATCAGTCAAGTATGAACTGCCCTTTATAAATCCATGCTGTCTGTCATTAGTCCATTTTTTTTTGATATTCACTAAGTTCATCCTGTATTGTGGAATTTGGATCCCCAACTTTGCAACACTCTGTTGTTGGAATAGAACCTATATATGTCATGACGTCAAGCATGCAGACTAGAATGTACAATTTGCAAGATTTATCACCTTCATTTTTGGAGGCTAGATTGGTGACAAGATTTAAATTGTTCCTGGCCTACAGGATTAGGATTCTTAAAGATATTTATCACTGTTAATTGTTGGGTGGAAAATTGGCTATTAACTTTTGTTGCTATTCATGTAAGTTTTTTTGCATTGCAAGCCTTACATTTCTTGTAATAGTCTTTCTTCTCGCTGCTATTTCACTTGTCGCAATCAAAGTCGGAGGGATGGAAAATCCTTTTGGGGTACTTATAGCAGCCCTAGATTTGGAGGAAAATGAGCAGTTCTTGAATGATTAAGAAGTGCAACTATACCTCACCAGTTATATAGGAATCTGTCTTTACCCGAGGATTCACTTATACAGCAGGGACAATTCTTTCTGGACTTAGCAGTGGAATCTTGCCTTTCGAATGTCTGTTTTCAGAAAGGTGATTGCCATGTAACTATGCCCTCTCCTGGAGGCTGATGTGCAGACAACATGCACCACATGCAAGGCTCTTTCTGTGGACTTGACAGTCACCACTGTATTAAGTTTTTTGCAACCTGATCCTTTCAAAGCTGCTATCAGTGACATATGCCAAACTAATCAATTGGTTGTTTGCACAATGCATCAGGGACATGACAGAAGTCTTGTTTGGAAGGATTGAAGCTTACCTCATTTTCTCTTTAGAAAAGAGGCATCAGCTCAACACGGCACAGAGCTTTTTCTGGGTGGCAGGGTTCCCAAGCATGCAGAGCATTGTAGATGACATCTATGTACTGTACAGATCATTGAGCCTAACTGTCATAGCACTATTGTCCTCTGGAAAAGGTGTCCTGGAATGCCAAATATGATGACCCTCCTCACAGTTACCTCATGCAGCAACATGTCCACTTGGCCAGTTATCTAATTGGATGTCAGGTGTTGCACTGTTCTGTTATTTTCCCACAGATTCCATTTTGTGTTTCCATCCTGAATTTTCTTTCACTTTGCTTTTTTCTCGGACTTTTTCCCTGTCCACCCACTGTCATACCCCGAGCACATCACCACTGCCACTGCCTTGGAAAAAGCAAATAAATATTTAAAATTCATTTGAAAGTTTAATAAATGCTAAATATTTACCTCCATTATAAGCCACATACTTTCAGAAGGTACATTCCATTTAGATTTGAACTCCAAACCAGATTTTCTGAATGGTACATTAGGCTAGATGTTGGCATAAGGCCAAAGACATGCTGGGAGCATATGCTAATTAATCAAATAGTTTGATCCCATAAGACTATACACAGTCAGCTAAGTGTACTGTAGGCAAGTTTGGCACTGGTTGTCCAGGTGTTCAAAACCAGGGCTTTTTCGTTTACCCAAAGGTCATAGCAACTGGCCTAAAATTTCATGGAAGTGAGACACTTCTGTTTGGAGACAAATATAGAGAATAAGAAAAAAAACACTTTTACTTAAATAGGTGTCACATTTCATACATTCTAGATTTCTGGCACAATCCCTGTTTTGAAAAATTCTAGTTGGTGCCTCAATTATCTCCTCCCCAACATGCATCACAATGCTGGGATGTATTACATCTGAGCGGGTGACCTCTGAATTCTTCAGATTCTCCTAAGTTCCACTTTCATTTTTCTCTATAAAGCTGACGCAAAGTACATAGTAAGCAAATCAGCGGCCTGTATTCCATTACGCCCCATTTTCTTTTACGTTGAAGTCAATTGCCCTGGACCTCGCATGAATGTGTTGCCACTGCCTCTGGCCTCAAGATGTCCTTGTTTGATCCTGGCACACATCTTTGACAGGTTTGCTACTATCTTGCTGCTTACCTGAACTTTTTTAAAAAAAAAGATACAAAATAATGTAAATCAGTAAAGTGAGGCACTTGTAAAGAGTGAACTATCAACCAAAGAGAGAAGAGACAATGTGAAGCAGAGACTTGAAAGATTTGAGATTGAGAAATAGTCATGGATAAAGAGATATACAGACAATATTGTTTTAGTTAGATATAGTTGCCCAGAATAATGATTTATTGTGACTCTAGCATGTTCATGTGATTTGTTTTGTTTATTTGTTTGTTTTGGTGATGTTATGAATGCTGGGCATTGTAACATGATTATGTTTGAAAAGATTGTGATTTTTTAAAAGTTTAAGATGGAGTCCGGAAGGTCAGGTGACTTCACATCCACTGTGCAAAAGGACAAGACAGAAGTCTTGGTTACCAGGACAACAGAGAATGCAGATCAAAGACTTTTTTTCAAAAAAAACAGAGACTGCAGGGGTAACGCCTGAAGAACAATGGGTTTCTCCATCTCAGACTTTCCGGTCGTAAAACATAGGGCTAGTGATTCTGAAGATGCAAATGTACCAAGCAGCTGTCAGCACCTGGAAGCAATGGAAGGCGCAGGTGGCTCTGTGAAACCAGACTTCTGGCCATTGCAAATTGGAACAGGATAATAAGCTGTTGACGTGTGGTTCCGGATAAATTTAACAGATTTTCTGAAGGCATACAGGCTGTGAGAGAAGAAACCAGTTGTTGCAGCCTGAGAGCAGGCTGTAAGGATGACAATGAGCAGTTGCAGCCTCAGAGAGGGAAAACCTGCTCTTGGAAGCCTGGTACAGCAAAAGGCTGTGAAGACTTGAACCTGCTTTGAAAGTTGAAGCTTGCGAAGAAGTAAAAGACCAGCAGATCACCACAAAATGCCTTATTCACAGACGTCTAGGTCAGAAGTGCTCGGAGAAGTGAGTGAAGAGGGAATTTTGTAAAGGTCTGGGAGATCCAAAGCATGGCAACAGTGAAGAGTTTGGGACTTTTAACCACAAAGATTTTGCCATCAAAGAGGACTATGTAACGCATAAGTGTGGTGTGAGGTTTTCAAGTGTTCGAATAAGTAAAGAAAATACCTTCCTTTGTAATTTGGGGTATCAGCTACTTATAAAGTACTACTTAGTTCCTGGGGATTTCTTTTAGTTTAAATGTTATAATAAGTCTTAAAATGTGAAATCTTGTGTAATTCTTTAAATTGGTCTGGGGCTTCATATCTCTTACTTTTCATGTTAACGATCTCACTGAGGTCATAACAAGCTATTAAGTAGATTTCTGAATTTTGTATACTGGTGCTTAATTTTTAAGTGGACAATTTGTGAAAAAAATACAACTAGTGCTAATGCAATTAGTATCTGATTTGTATCTGAGTTTTTCCTGATTAGTGCGTGTATCATCCCAGATTCATGCTTGGTTCTTTTATGCCTCATTAATATCTGATATAGTATTTTGTTAGCACTAGACATTTGCTGAATTAGTGATTATCATTTATGGTTAGTAGTGTGCTTTTAAAACATATGTAGAATTATAATAGGGCGGTGCCAAAGACGGTCATCTCATAATATTGACCCAGGTGATTGCTGAGATTAAACTTAAAGAACTTTCTCTGGTTTGCCAATGATCGCAGATCTCCCATAGGCTAATGTATACTTCAACAATCCTCTGACAACTATTGATGGCTGACTAGAACTTACACGATTGGGAGGCAAAACTTGTATAAATAACTTTTAAACAAAACAATGCAGGAAGCAAACTGGTCAGTAAGCATCTAGAGGAGAAAAGATAATGACTTTTCTTTTCTCTCTAGAGATGTTGAGCTGGATTTCCTTCACAATGATGGGAAACAGAAGTTGGGAGTTTTTCCGGGTCCTGAAACTCCCTCTGGGGGGATGGTGGGGGATTGATGGAAACAGTCAGTCATTGGGATTTTTAAGGGGGTCTTCTTCTTCTTCTTCTTTGGCCTCCTTGTCTCGGGAGACAATGGGTATGCGCCTGCAGGTGGTCAGTGGTTTGTGGAGCAGTGCCTGGAGTGGCTATAAAGGCCAATGCTAGAGTGATTAAGGGGGTGCCCCCTTAATTATCATGGAGCCAGATTCCCTGTCCAATTAAGGGTGGCGGGTGGGTTGTAGAAGCTGGAGGGTCAATCAGAGGCCTTCCAGCTTGAAAGGAGCAGTAGCTGTGAGAGCAGGTAAGTAACAGAGAGGGTGTTTCAACATTGAGGCACCCTCTAACTTTAATTAAAAAACTGTTCTTGCAGCCAGGCCACCACTCTTGCACCCATGCAGGCAGAGGGGACCCTCTAGGCCTGCTTGGAGCCCTGGGCTTCTGGCCTGTTGCCAGGTGCCTGCCTCCAGGCACCTAAACTGGCCCTCTCACAGGCAACTGGAGGCAGACAAATTCCAGTTGCGTCCTTTCAATTGGACTTTATAAGGCTTTGAATGAGTCTAATCGGCCTCCTGCCGCGTGGGGGCAGGTAGCACTGCCTGCCCAATCCTGCCTCCATTAAAATGGTCATTGCTAGGAACAGCACTGGTATTTTCGAGCCCTGTCTACCTCTGTTTCCGCTCCCAGTGGGGCGAGAAAATTCAGCCTGTTGACTTTTCTCTCTACAGATGCTGACTGTCCTGTTGTGTATTTCCAATATTTTCTGTTTTATGTTTCCAGCATTTACAGTTGGTTCTGAATTTCCTTGGGTATGCAGCATAAATTGGGAAAAATCCGCAGAACATGACAAGGAACTGGTTGTGCAGACTACCAAGGGAATTTCAAGGCAGCTTTGAAAGCGGCAGAGCTTCTGCTTACCACTTACAGGACATAAAGCTCTGGAGGTAGAGTCTGACATGGTGATTCCCTACTCCAGGGGTTTCCGCTTCACTTGGCTCAGTCAGGAGCCAACATAAGACAAGAGACCAGTACGCTGAGTGCGATGAGAAGTACTAGCTCCCAGATGGGTAGTGTGGTTTTCACTGATGGGGTCCAGGACAGGGAAGTGTGCTGTACCTCTGAAGGTTGCACACGTTTTTAGGAGAAAACAAAATCAGAATTAGCCACCTTTTCATGAAACCAGGGCTTTGACCTCTGCTCATTAGCTACTTGAATGGGATATGAAACTCAGCAGTATGATCTACTTGGTCTAAGCCCAGATGAAGGCTATTGCTGGGATTTGTAACGTTCAACAGCAATTGATTTCCATTCACTCACTTTGAAAATATGGGGTGGGGGTGCGGGGAGCACAGTGGTAATCACTAGCTAGCAGTGCATAAGAAGAAAATTCTGACCCTACATATTTTGATGATGGGTGGCAACTTCCTGCTTGATAACTTTCAATTCAATAACAAACTCCCACAACTGTTAGGTCTGATCATAAAGCCAAGGCTTGTTTTTTCAAGATAGCGATAAAAGACTATTTGGACACAGGCCAGGTGGTCATCAGATGTGCCAACTCATGTTTTGTGGAGCTCCATCAGTAGATTAGGGCAGTTAGTTGGCATTATCTCTAGTTGCAACTAGCTGTGCTAGAATTATTGGAAGCTGCACTATCGGCTTCTAACAGGTATTCTGAAGATCACAATTATTTTAAGAAACCAATTACATTTTGTTTGTTGGATTTCTGACCGATTTATGACTGATGTGTACCTGACTATATCTTACATGTTACAGTGTACGTTTATGTTTATGAAACAGCTCTGAATTTGAATTGGAAACTAAGGAGCTATTTCCAAAAGGCATTCATTAAGGTTCCGCATAAAAGGTTATTACACAAGAGAAAGGCTTATCGGGTTGGGGGTAATATATTAGCATGGATTGGTTAACAGACGGAAAACAGACTCTAGGGATAAATGGGGCATTTTCAAGTTGGCAGGCTGTAACGAGTGGAGGGCCACAAGGATCAGTGCTGGGGCCCTCAGTTATTTACAATCTGTATTAATGACTTAGGCAAAGGGACCAAGAGTAACGTAACCAAGTTTACTGACCGCATGTATGCTAGGTGGGACAGTAAGCTATGAGGAGGACATGGAGGCTGCAAAGGGATGTGGACAGGTTGGGCCAAATTTTTAAATGGCTGCAAAGGCTGGACTGCAGGTGTACTGGTCTGTAGTTTCCCACCACTGGCCAGCAGGCTGGTTTGCCGGCATGGTCCCACCTCGGCGCCATTTTTGAAGAGCCTGGTTGGGGTGTTGCGGGGGGCATGACTACTTCCTGCAAGCAGCGGGTAAGCAATTAAGTCTCTTAATGGGCCTATTAAGGCCACTGTGCAGATGCTGACTGGAATTTTCCAGTCAGCAGTCAGGCCCCCCCACCCCCCGCTGAGGCCAAAGTTAGGCCAATGGCTGGAGGCGATCTCCCAGCAGCAGACCAGGGGGCCATCACTCCATCTGCCATTTTTCCCCTCCTTCCAAACTCCCCGCGCACATGCCCCCCCCCCCCCGCCCCCCACCATGGCTGCGATTGCAAGATGGCCAGCAGCTATGGCCACTTTTTATTTTTAAAGTCTTCAGAGGGCACCTCTATCCAGAGGCAGCCTCTCTTTCACCTACCTGAAATGGCAGTTCCAACCTCTGACAAAGGGGCTGCCCATATGTCAGTACTGGATTATTGGTATTATTGGCTATCCAATGCAGGCGAGGATGATTGTCTTCCATGAGTCCAAAGGTGGCTGTTGAGGCCGATTCGGTATCTACAGACTTTATGGCACATAGGATATTTGTTATGTGGGATGTCTGGTTGTGTATTATTAGTTTGGGTCATGGCTTGTTCTTCCCGCCGCTCTCGCTTTTCCTCTTCATTTTGTCGTCGTTGGGTGTCAAAATGCTGGGATCCTTCCCACAGATTCTGCCTCCATCTGGTTCAGTCCAGGGCCATGGTGTCCCAGGAGTTGATATCAATGTTAGCTTTCAGCACATCCTTGAAGCACTTCTTTTGTCCTCCTCTGGTGCTTCTGCCCTGACTGAGCTGGGAGAAGAAGATCTGCTTTGGGAGCTTGGTATCTGACATCCAAACTATATGACCAACCCCCCAAAGCTGATGGCGGATAATCATAGCCTCGATGCTTGTGGTGCCTGCTTGTGAGAGGACACTGATGTTAGTGCATCTGTCCTCCAACCTGATATGTAGGATCTTTCGCAGGTAGCATTGATCTGATTCCAGTGCTTTGAGGTGCCTCCTGTACATCGTCCATGTTTCAGCCCTGTATTGAAAGGTAGGGATCATGACCACATGGCAGAACATGAGCTTGGTTTCAGTTCTGATGTCGCAATCTTCAAACACTCGCTTCCTCAGGTGGCCAAAGGCTGCACCAGCAGATTTCAGACAATGCTGGATTTCTTCGTCAATGTCAGCCTTCTGTGAAAGATAACTTCCAAGATACTGGAAATGTTCCCCATTTTCTAGGCACTCATCATAAATACGCAATGGGGCTGGGGCATGTGCATTTGGAAACTGCTGATGGAGAACTTTGGTCTTCTGAATGTTGAGTGTAAGTCCCCTGTCTTCTCACATACCTCAGTAAATAGGCCGATTGATTCTCTGAAGATCCGTTTCCAACACAGCACTTACTACAGCATCATCAGCGTATTGGAGCTCAATGATTGAAGCCGGGTGGTCTTAGTTTTTGATTGGAGTTGTCTGAGATTAAATAGTTTGCCATCCATTCAATAAATAAGCTGCACTCCTGCAGGGAGCTTGTCTCTAGTCAGACTAAGCATGGCAGCTAGGAAAATCAAAAAAAAGAGTTGGGGTGGTGACACAACATTGTTTAACTTCTGTCTTAACCTCAAAGGGGTTTGTAATGGATCCGTTGCTAAGGATCACTGCTTGCACATCATCATGAAGCAGGCAGATGGTGATAAATTTTAGAGGACATCCATATTTCAAAAGAATCTTCCAGAGTGCCTCACGATTTACAGAGTTGAAGGCCTTTGTCAAGTCAAAAAATGCTATGTAGAGAGGTTGATGTTGCTTGCAACATTTTTCTTGCAATTGGCAAGCTGTGAAAACCATGTCTGCAGTGCCTCTTGATGGTCTAAACCCACATTGAGATTCAGGGAGTAGTTAATCAGCAAGTGTAATGAGTCAGTTCAGAAGAGTGCTTGTAATGATCTTTCCTACAAAGGAGAGTAGGGAGATGCCACTGTAATTTCCACAGTTGGATTTGTCCCCTTTCTTGAAGATTGTCACAATCATGGTGTCCTTGAGATCATTCAGGACTTCCTCTTCATTCCAGATCTATAGGATGAGGGCGTGGAGCTATAATGTTAGTTCCTCTCCTCCATGCTTAAAGATTTCAGCAGTGATTCCATCACCTCCTGCTGCTTTGTTGTTCTTCATTTGTGTGACAGCTTTCATCACCTCCTTAGGCATTGGTGGAGTTCTGAGCTTGTCCCTAACTGGATGTTGTGGGATGGAGCTGAAAATTCCAGCCTCGGGAGACAGGGCTCCCTAAGTGGCCACCTCCTCAAAAATCACCCTGTAACTCCCAATGCCAGCTTGTCTGGGTTCCTGACCAACATTTCGTCCCGATGGCAGGATCGGTACTCACAAACAAAAGTTCAGCCCATTAAATGAGTGGGCAATATGATAGCAGATGGAGTATAATGTGGAGAACTGGTGAGATTATTCACTTTGATAGGAAGAATAGAAAATCAATAGAAAATGGTGAGAAACTTTTTTAAATGCTGGAGTTTGGAAAAATTTGGGATCCCTCGTACAGGAAGCACAAATTTAGCATGCAGGTAAAGTAAGCAATTAGGAAGGCAAATGACATGTTGGCCTTTATTGCAAGGGGATTGGAGTACAAGAATAAAGAAGTCTTAATACAATTGTACAGGGCTTTGGTGAGACCACACCTGGCGTACTGTGCACAGTTTTGGTCTCCAATGCCTAAGGAAGGATATACTTGCCTTGGAGGTAGTACAGTGAAGATTCACTAGATGTGCTTCCCTGGATGAGAGGGTTGTCCTATGATCAGAGACTGAGTAAATTGGGTCTATGCTCTCTCAAGTTAAGAAGAATGAGAGGCGATCGCATTGAAATGTACAAGATTCTAGGGAGGCTTGACAGGGTAGATACTGAGAGGTTTTCCCCTGGCAGAAGAGTCTCGAACTACAGGGAATAACTTCAGGATAAGGGGCTAATCATTAACAACAAAAACAAGAAATGCTGGATTCACTCAGCAGGTCTGGCAGCATCTGTGGAAAGAGAAGCAGAGTTAACGTTTCGGGTCAGTGACCCTTCTTCCGAAGAAGGGTCACTGACCCGAAACGTTAACTCTGCTTCTCTTTCCACAGATGCTGCCAGACCTGCTGAGTGAATCCAGCATTTCTTGTTTTTGTTTCAGATTTCCAGCATCCGCAGTATTTTGCTTTTATTTTAGGGCTAATCATTAAGACTGAGATGAGGAGGAATTTCTTCACTCAGAAGGTTGTAAATATTTGGAATTCCCAACTCAGTTGTTGAGTATATTCAAGGCTGAGAAAGATTTTTGGACTCGAATGGAATAAAGGAATACGGGGTTCAGGCGAAAGTGGATTTGAAGTCAAAGATAACCATGATCTTATTGAATGGTGGAGCAGGCTTAAGGGGCTGTATGGCCTACTCCTGCTCCTCTTTCTTATGCTCTTATGTTCAACCCTGCCCACTCGGTATAAATTGGCCATGCAATTAAAATCACCTGTGGGACTGGCCAGCCAACCACACTAATCTTGCAGATTCCAATTGTAATCTGTTCTTCTGAGCAGGCAAGAGGGAAACTCACTGGAAATAGTAAGGTCCCTCTTTAAATATCTGAGAATGTCCTCAGGGCTATATGAACTAAATGCCTGTGCAGGGAAGCCATTTTGTCTTGCCTGCCGGATCAATCCAGTCAAGAGGAGTCATCGCCAGAGGAGGCCCAAATAAGTAAGTATTTTTACCATCTTTCACTTTCCTTGTTAAAGCCAGAAGGCGCAGGAGTACACTTCTGGGCTCAGAAAATAAGTTAGTCTCTCCTGACACAACCACCGCCCACCATCACCATCGCAAATCCCTCCTGATTCTCCCATCAAAGGAAATATGTGTACGCATGCTATTACAGGGGTTCTCAACCTTTTTGCTTCTAAGGCCCCCCCCCCCATGTTATAAAAATTCCACAGATCCTCTTATACAACACAAGCATGTATTCTGTCTAAAAATTAGCTATACAATTAAACATACATATTTATTGTTATTTTTGCTTTACATAATGTGCAACCTGTTGCTGGGGCTGAGCAACTATTCTGTCAAGACGTGAGGGTATCTTTGAGGAGCACGCACGCATGCATAATCAGTGTTCATCCTAGCTTGGTATTTTGTTTTTATTGATGTTGTTACTGAAAATCCAGCTTTGCATCAGTATATTGTACTAAATGGGACCAGCACATTCAGGGCTACAGAAGCAGTGATGTACTCATCAGACCATTCACACTAAAATGTCTCCAGCAGTCTTTCACTAATTTGGTTCTGAGGGAGTGATTTGATGAAACGTCAATGAGCTCTTCTAATAACTGAGACAGCGGTGGCATTTAACCTTCAATATTCTCACTGAAGGGGTTTTTATCCCACAGTTGTGTAGCAGATTGTTCTAGTATGAGTTTTGGAAAGTATTACATTTGTTGAGTAGACAAAAAAGTGCCACCTGCTGTAGTTTGATTATGTCAAAGTCAGCCCACTATCACTGGAGCAGACTGACAAGGAGCGAAACGCTCCACAAGGATGAGCAGATTGATGGAACAATTCTGTTTTTTCAATTAAAATTTGAAAAGTTTTTGATCCGATTGTTAGTGCAAGTGTTTTTTAACAAGCATTCTGTGTAAACTTACCCAACCTTGCCCACTGTCACAGTACAATACCAGTTTTAATACTAATCTTGCTTGAGAGAAAACAGCTGCATTTTATCTTCTTCATATCGACATGGACAGTAATCTAAAGTGGAAGGACATTATAACTCTCCTTCATATTCAAATTTTCCTCCCACTCATCCCAATCCAAATTTGCATCAATCTGCCTGAAATCGCATGGTTTTGCTTTCTGAAATTCTCATTAGACCAGCTCAGCTATCAATCACAAGGCATTGCCCACCCAAGTCACGCTCTTTATTTGCTCCATTGGTTAGTTGCGTCCAGCTTAAGGTTATGATCTGAAGAAACGGAGACAGGGCATGGAATCTGGTGTTTGAGCCCTCTTGTATGGGTCAGAAGGGGGTGCAGAATAATGAGGGAAGATTGGGCTGACTGAGTAACTAACTAACTGACTGGGTTCAGAATGGAATCACTCAGCGTGTTGGCCAGAAAAAGATGACACTCTGGTGATTGTGGTGGAATAGCTGTTTTGTGTATCTTTGGCAGACCCCTTGAAATCTTTTTGTGGATGTTCCGTTGAGACCCCTGTTCTATCGAATCCTTAATTGCTTCACCTTGAATAGATCGCTCCCAACCTCTTAATACAAGCCAAGTTTATGTAAGATGTCTTTTTAATTTAACCTATTATACCCAGCTATCATCTAGTGAATATTTCAAGATATTAAAGGGAACAGATAGGGTAAATAGGATCTATTTCTGATGGTTGGGGAGTCTAGGACTAGGGGGTGTAGTCTAAATATTAGAACCAGACCTTTCAGGGGTGAAATTAGGAAACACTTCTACACGTTTGTCATAATTCAGATCACCAATTGGTGAAGGATATAATACTGAAGCCAATCTTTACTCAGTCTTGCATTTATTTACAGAGTTAAACATTACAGTCATGCACCTCCTAACCCAACCACATCACAGTTTCAATAAAATTCTCTTTATATATGCTCAAATGTAACCCCCAGTTAATGCCCACCATCTGCTACAATTAAACACAATTAATCTACAATTATAAAACACAAAAGGGTGGTAGAAGTTTGGAACTCTCTTCCACAAATGACAGTTGCTGCTAGATCAATTCTTAAATGTAAAACTGAGAGTGATAGATTTTTGTTAACCGAAGATATTAAGGGAACTGGGGCAAAGGGGTATATGGAGTTAGATCACAGATCAGCCATGATCTCGTTAAATGGTGGAATAGGCTCAAGCAGCTAAGTAGCCTACTCCTGTTCCTATGAATCTCTGTTGTATCCCTCCTCAGGCCAATATATCTTTCCTGAGGTTCAGTGCCCAAAATTAAATGCAGTACTTCAGATGGGGTTTGAGTAAGACTCGAGACAGTTGAAAGACCATTTCCTCCCTTTTGAATTCCAGCCCCCATGAAAGAAAAGGCCAACATTCTGATATATTTCTGTTATGGGACTTGATCAGTAGTGAGGGGAAGATTTATTGCCATTACTGGTTGAAGAGCTTAATTTACCAACTGTGTAAGTATTTTGGCAGAATATACAGAGGTGCTCATGTTGTATGTTCAATCCTCTATCTGTGGTAGGAGGTGATGCTGGTGAGGTAACAACTCTTGTATCAGTAAAACTGCAGTGAACTATAGTGTAGTCTTGTTACAGCATCCAACATTTAGGTGTAAAAGTTAATTATAACCAAATCTGAAAATAATAGTAATGACTGAATTATACACTAAATTATTCTGCCTGTATATAGTTGATAGAAATTGAAGTCTTATGTCAGATACAATGTCCTCTGATGTAAAGGCATGAAATGCTTTCCCTTCACCTTTGTGATGCAGCTCATGAAAAATTATTTCTGAAAAGAACTTGTTGAACTGATAGGATTCCATACCAATTGCCCCCTCTTTAACTCCCTAATATTGCTAGAGTGAACTTAAGAGTCCGTAAGTATTTGGTGCTGTGTTGCCCTTGGTTGCAACCAATTTTGTTGTTGTGCTGTTTAGCTGCTTTCACCAGCAGCCAATTTGATGTCTGTTTATTCAAGCAATGATAGTTGAAAAAGTGAAATCATGATTTGCCAATCATTCTCCATCCACTGTGAATCCAAAATTAATGCAACAATGAACTCTTGATATAATACAAAAAGGTAAAAGCAGTGGATGAGTAAGGATTTATCTTTTTCTACAAAAATGTTTGTTATGTAGGTATTGTAATGTGGCAGAAATCAGGAATGCAAGGGTTTAAAAGTACACATTGGTAACAGTTAATGTTAACTCAGTGCATAAGGGAAATTGTAAAAAATGAGCAATGCTCAGCTCCCTACTGAAATGATGTTACTATAGAGAGTGCCACCTCCAGTAGAGCAATAAATGGTGTGTACCTTGTGATCATACCAAAAACTTCAACCTATCATTCTGAAAGTAATTTATTACAGGGTCAAATCAAGTGTAAACAACAGGGAAAAGAAGCATTCAAGAAGTGACATTGTTGGTTAGGGAAGTTCTTTCTGTTCTGGCAATGATTATTTTGATTTAGTCTTCTTCTTTGGCCTCATTGTCTCGAGAGACAATGGGTAAGCGCCTGGAGGTGGTCATGTTTTAGTTTTTAGTTTTGGAGATACAGCACTGAAACAGGCCCTTCGGCCCACCGAGTCTGTGCCGACCATCAACCACCCATTTATACTAATCCTACACCAATCCCATACTCCTACCACATCCCCACCGACCCTATATTTCCCTACCACCTACCTATACTAGGGACAATTTATAATGGCCAATTTACCTACCAACCTGCAAGTCTTTTGGCTTGTGGGAGGAAACCGGAGCACCCAGAGAAAACCCACGCAGACACAGGGAGAACTTGCAAACTCCACACAGGCAGTACCCAGATTTGAACCCGGGTCGCTGGAGCTGTGAGGCTGCGGTGCTAACCACTGCGCCACTGTGCCGCCCTATGTATGAAGAAAGAAACTTAATCCTTTGTACGTCAGTTGCTGCATTGGTTGCATAGGGGAACATGAGGCTGAATTTTCGTTATGAGGTCAGGAACCTGACACCCGGAACATTTTCAGGTCCCGATGCCATGCCGCATCAATTGGCCTGTGTGCAAGTCTGGTGCTGGAAGCATCTTGGAGGTGGGAACAGGTGCTAAGGATAATCTTAAAAGGCAAGCGACAGCCATAACTGGGCTTGCCGTTTTCTTGAGTGATGCAGCACCAGGGAGATAGGAGGGCCTGTGTGGGCATGGGCATGTGTCCCTGGACAGCACCCCATTTCTCTGATGCCTCCCTGGGGGCACTCATTGATGCAGTATCAGAGAGGAGAGAGCTGTTCTTCCCAGCCTCAGGAATGAGAAATCTGCCCATTGAGACCAAGAGGGCTTGGATGGAGCTGGCCACAGAGGTCAGCAGCCGAAGATCTATGAGAAGGGGCAGCACAGTGGCACAGTGGTTAGCACCACAGCCTCACAGCTCCAGTGACCCGGGTTCAGTTCTGGGTACTGCCTGTGCAGAGTTTGCAAATTCTCCCTCTGACCACGTGGGTTTCCGTCGGGTGCTCCGGTTTCCTCCCACAGCCAAAGACTTGCAGGTTAATAGGTAAATTGGCCATTGTCAATTGCCCCTAGTGTAGGTAGCGGTAGGAGATTTGAGGGAAGGTGGGGATGTGGTAGGGAATATGGGATTATTGTAGGAGTAGTATAAATGGGTGGTTGATGGTCGGCACAAACTCAGTGGGCCGAAGGAGCTGTTTCAGTGCTGTATCTCTCTATGACTCTAAGGACCTGTGTCCAGTGGAGAAAAAGATTCAAGATCTCTTGCAATCTAGTAAGATGAGTGGCCAGCGGAACCCAGTTCATTGAGTACCAACTCTCTAAGCATCAGAAAGCATGTGAGCTGACATCACAGAGCATCCATAGATCTCACTCACATTCAAAGTATGTGAACGGTCGCAACACTGAGATGCAGCCACCCTCACAATGGGGCAACATTCAGATGGAGATATCACTGAGGGAACATCTGCCCATGTGTGTGCCATGCTGGAAGAACTGGGGGATGGCAGCCTACTCATGATTCTTTCTCCTCTCATCCTGTGGGAGAAGAGAGCCTGCAATGCTCGTGAAATAGCCAGAACAGGGGGAGGACTGGCCCAGCTCCATACGCTGACAACAGCAGACCAGGCTGCGCTGGGGATCACCAGGATGCCGTCAAAGCATTCAGTGGGGGATGATGAGATGGCAGGGCGTGAGCAACAGGGTCACTGGATAGCTCTTTGTTGAGGTGAAGAGTAGTGCCAACAACATTGGTGGTGGGGCAGGGGAGTCCACTGAACCTGCACTGTCACATCATACCTCAGTACCTTCCACCAGTACAGAGCCACTCCCCTCAGCTGGGCTACAGATTAGCATAGAAAGGGGAGCACAGAGTGAACCTAAAGGAGGAGAGTGAGACAGAGCTACCTGTGGGCAGTCTCCATTGGAGGATAAACAGCAACGCTTCGCTGGGCGAAGATGCTGGGCTTTGGGTGTCATGGACAAGAAGGGTCTTCCTCCAGAACCAGAGGCAGATGTTCCCATTTGTTGGAGTTCTCTGAAGCCTTGAGGAGCCATGGGTAAGCAGTGGAGGTGTCCATGCAGTGCATGTGCTCTTTGATGACTCAGGGATTTGATCGCATGAGTTCCTCATTGAGAGATTGGGCAACCTCTTGGAGAGCCATATGCAGCACCACTCTGAGTGAGTGCAGGAGCAGTGCGCTGATATGCACAGAAAGTTAAACTCTTTGTAACGTTGCTCAGTGTTGCCATGGGAACAAAGATGCTCGGAGTGGATGCCAGCTGCATCCCAGTTGGTGGCCGCTCCCAGCATTCACAGGTGCCAGGAAAGGGCTGCGATAGTCCTAGCGGCAGACGCAGGGGCCACCCATCAGCAGGCACCGGCATCACCCTCTGGCCTCTTGCCCCTCCAACACAGCAGCCATGTGTGCCAAGGCCCTGTGACAGACGCAACTCCTGCCAGGACGCAGATATGGCAGCCTGTGGAGGAGCCCCAAAGGGCACCTCAAAGATGAGGACAGAAGCCACAGGCATCTCAGCCGGTGATAGAGAGTAGGGAGTAGGCTGCCTCAACCTCATCCTCTGCTACAGGAGGAGCACCCCGTAGAAGTGTTAGGGAGAGGAAAGTGTCACAGCAGTGAATTCACTTAATGGGTCACCTGAGTGCTATTGTCTACATCTGTCGGTTACGTTTGCCTCACAATATAACTACTTTATTTCGCTACTGTGACAGGTGTGTTGTTGTCTCATCTCAAAAAGGGAAGGCCGCATTGTGGGGAGGGTGGCAGGGGCGTGGGGCCATGGCAATGTTATGTGTCCATGCCTTGTGATGTTGGACAATGGTGGATGGAGGAATCCTCCATCTGCATGTTCATGGCTGCCAATGGGACCTCGCAGTTAAGGGTCATAGCGGTATGCTTGAAGATGAGTTGTCAGGTCATCAGACACAAGGGCTCAGGGGAGATCAGGTAAAGTACTACTGAACCAGTGATGCTACTGATCACCCTTGCAGTGATGCCAGCCAGCAGTTCACTCTGAAGTCTGGGACAGCATGGTCGGGCACCCTCTGTTGCCTGGATGCCAGCCACTTCTTGAGTGATCCTTTCTACCTCCTCTTCCTCTTCTTCCTCCTCCAAGGTGGAGTGACATTTCAGCTTCTCCTCTTCATACATCTCCAAGGTTTTTTCCTGTGCCTTGTGTAGGGCGCAGCAACATTGGCTGGCTCATACTGGAAGGCACCACTTGACTGGTCAAGGCATCTTCAAGATGCCAATGGTCTCTTAAATGCAGGTCCCTGTTAGGAGATGGGTCTGGTTGTAGTCCCTCTCTCCATCCATGTCTGGGTTTCGAGCGGGCATCAGCAGCCATCTCCTTGGGGGACAACCCTTATCCCCCAGCAGTCACCCACGGAGTCTGGATATGGGCCTGAAGAGGTGTGACACCTGGGACTCTCACAAGATGGAGGAGTCATGACAGCTGCCTGGGAACCATGTGTAGACCTGCAGGATTTGCTTCCTGTGGTCACAGACCAGCTGGACATTCAATGAGTTTCGGTTCTGGAATCTGACTGGCTGTTGTGCTGGTGCCTTGATAGCGATGTTGGTGCAATCGATGAACCCCTGGACCTGAGAGAAGCCATCAATGGTGTCAAAGCCCAAACCCTCTGTGCTTGCACTGGCCCATCTATGTCAAAGTGGATGTAGTCCTCCACCCTCTGGAATATGGCATCCGACACCTGCCTGATGGCGATAAGCTGCTGATTGTGAGATGCCGCTTACATTCACAGTTGATCCCTGGAACGAACCAGTTGCGTAGAAATTCAGCTGAGCTTTATTTTGGGCCTCTGCAATATTTTAATCAGCCCTTCCCATAGCCCTCGTGGCCCCCTGCAGTGTTCATGACTTGTGCACCCTGGCATTCCTCTAAAATGGCTTTGCATTCGAGGCAGCAGGACCTGGTGCCAACCTGATAATTTGATAAGGTGCTACATCAAAGGTTATTGCAGAAAATAAAAGCTCATGGTCTAGGGGAAAACATATTGGCATGGATAGACGATTGGCTAGCTAACAGGAAGCAGAGAGTAGGCATAAATGGGTCATTTTCTGACTTAGATGAAGGAACCAAAGGTATGGTTGCTAAATTTTCTGATGACACAGAGATAGCTAGGAAAGTAACTTGTGAAGAGGACATAAGGAGGCTACAAAGAGATATAGATCGATTAATTGAGTGGGCAAAGATCTGGCAAATGGAGTATAATGTGGGAAAATGTGAAATTGTCCACTTTGGCAGGAAGAATAAAAAAGAAACATATTATCTCAATGGTGAGAGCTCTGAGATGCAGAGGGATCTGGTTGTCCCAGTGCATGAATCGCAAATGGTTAGTATGCAAGTACAGCACGTAATTAGAAAAGCTAATAGAATGTTATCATTTATTGCGAGAGGAATTGAATACAAAAGTAGGGAGGTTATGCTTCAGTTATACAAGGCATTGGTGAGACCACATCTGGAGTACTGTGTACAGAACTGGTATCCTTATTTAAGGAAGGATGTAAATGTGTTGGCGGCAGTACAGAGAAGGTTTACTAGACTAATACCTGGAATGGGCGGGCTGTCTTACGAGGAAAGATTGGACAGGCTAGGCTTGTTTCCGCTGGAATTTAGAAGAGTAAGAGGTGACTTGATTGAAACATATAGGATCCTGAGGGGTCTTGACAGGGTGGATGTGGAAAGGATGTTTCCCCTTGCGGGAGAATCTAGAACTAGGGGTCACTGTTTAAAAATAAAGGATTGCCCATTTAAGACAGAAATGAGGAGAATTTTGTCTCTCAGAGGGTCGTGAGTCTTTGGAATTCTCTTCCTCAAAAGGCAGTGGAAGCAGAATCTTTGAATATTTTTAAGGTGGAGGAAGATAGATTCTTGATAAGCAAGGGGATGAAAGGTTATCGGAGTAGGTGGACTGTCCTTGTTGCTGACAACCCCTAGACCCCCGTTCCCCGCAACCCCCACCCTGCGAAACCCCTCCTGCCCCCACTCACCTATGGTCTGGGTCCATAGATGGTCCTCGGCTACCTACTCTCTGTCTCTTATCCTCCAATCAATTGCCGATTCATGTCATAGGTTACGATCAATTCCATGCACTCTCATTTTTGCTATTATCACTTGTATGGAATCTTAACACCTTAACAAATGCCTTCTTTAAATTCATATAGACAACATCCACTATCTACCTGCTGGTGTCCACTTCAAAAAATTCAACCAGATTATTTCCGGTTTGGAAGCTGCAGTTGAAGGAGCCTTGGCAAGTTGCATCTTGGTACACACTGCTGCCACTGTGTGCCAGTGTTGGAAAACATGAATTTTTTCGTTGGTGGATGGTCCTGCAAGTCCAGCTGCAGTCTTCACCAGTGAAAGTCAGCAGCCTTCCACCAGCCATGCTGCAACCACTGGGGTACCACTGCAAAGGAGCACTAGGACAGACAAAGGCACTAACGGAAAGAAAAAGTAAACAAGAAAAACCCGGATCTATATAGTTCATTTCAGGACCACTCGACATTTCAAAGTGCTTTACAGCCAAGGAATTGTTGTAATGTAGGAATCCACAAGGGTGACTTGTTCATTTTTGTACGCACAATTGGATTCATTTTTGGATAACGATGTTACGGCAAGGTTATTTGTGATGACATTTATTGCAGGATAACTGCAGCGATGGGATGTCCCATGTTGATGGTAAGATGGAGCCATAGGAAGTGAAGGGATATTCCCCTAAAGGAATTTGATCAGGCGTACTCAGACAGCCCATCCGGAGTGAAGTGGTCTTTGTTGCTTCCGCCTTGCCTCCACTTTCTCCTCTGGAAGCAGCAGGTTACCAGGAACTTGGAGACATGCTCGGGCATGTATTGGAGGATTCCCTCCAAGCAGTTCAGGGAGCGGAAACATAGCTTTAGTACTCCAATGGTCTGCCCCACTATATTTCTGGTGACTGCATGGCTTTCATTATTTGTTGCCCTCGCATGGTCAGGTGATGAAAGAGAGTCATCAAGCAAAACTCATTCATTAACACAGAGTCAAGATTGGGCCCTCAATTTCAACATCGTAAAGATGCAGGGAGGAGAAAGAGCACTTTATGGCAAGCGTCTTCCTTAACCATTTAATTACATAGTTTAGAAGAAAGTCTTAATAAGAAACCTTAAAAGTGACATAAATCAGACATGACTGTAACAAAGTATTTTTATGTTTTATTTTCAATACAAATAATGATTTCCTTAAAAAATTAGATTCTTATTGATATGAGACATTAAACAGTTTCATAATGTTCATCTTTTTCCTGAATATGCTGAAATAAGCTTTGTGATGGAGTTTTAGCTGCATAGGGAACCATTCTGGTACAACATTTATACTCCTATAATTTATTGATTTAGGCTACTCCATTAAGCACGTCAAATCATATCTAAAAATGGAACATTATATTCATCTTCTTCTGTTTGTGCCAGCATGCCACAAGACCTGCATGAATGATTTATTTGCACTTTTTGCACCCAGTGTGCAGCTATATTTGGAGGCTTACACTTTTTGTTTTAATATGCCAGTGGATACTCCTCATGGAAAAAACCTCATGAGTATGCATACACAATATGAAAAACCCTGGACTTTTTTAAAAAAAGATTACTTCCCTATTAATTGGTCGAGGAGGGAAGTTTCAAATCTGTTGTTCGTTCGGCCAACTGTGCCTTACTGGAGCAGAGAAATTCCAAACTGGGCTCTGTAGCGCACTCGTTCCGGCAAGCCCCAAGTGAGAAAATGGTGCATGCAGCACTTGCAGCCACTTGTGGCGTGGCCTGCGCAGTGCCCCATGCTGGGAAAGGTACTAGCCAGGTCGTACTGTACATGCACTCGAAGCTTTTGCAGTGGGGTGATTGTGACATCAATCAGCTGCTCCAGCTAATTAAATACATGGTCTGGAAATTTGGACTTCAGAAGTCCGATGAATGTCTGCTAATCACTCAGCTGAACATGGGTTCAGTTAGAAACATAGAATCATAACGGCACAGAAGGAGGCCATTCGGCCCATCATGTCCATGCCGGCTTTCTGCAAGAGTCACTCCCCTGCTTTTCCTGCAATTATTTTCTCAAGATAATTATCCAGTTCTCTTTTGAAGGCCTTGATTGAATCTGCCTCCACCACACTCTCAGGCAGTGCATTCCAGATCCTAACCACTCGCTGCATAAAAAAGTTTTTCCTCATGTTGCTGTTGCTTCTTTTGCCAATCACCTTAAATCGGTGTTCTCTGTTTCTAGATCTTTTTCCAGTGGGAACCTCCTATCTACTGTTTCATGATTCTGAACACCTCTGTCAAATATCATCTTAATCTTCTCTTCTCCAACTTATCCATGTAACTGAAGTTCCTCATCCCTGGAACCATTCTCGTAAATTTTTTCTGCCGCAGTGGCGCAGTGGTTAGCACCGCAGCCTCACAGCTCCAGGGACCCGGGTTCGATTCTGGGTACTGCCTGTGTGGAGTTTGCAAGTTCTCCCTGTGTCTGCGTGGGTTTCCTCCGGGTGCTCCGGTTTCCTCCCACATGCCAAAGACTTGCAGGTTGATAGGTTAATTGGCCATCATAAATTGCCCCTAGTATAGGTAGGTGGTAGGGAAATATATAGGGACAGGTGGGGATGTGGTAGGAATACGGGATTAGTGTAGGATTAGTATAAATGGGTGGTTGATGGTCGGCACAGACTCGGTGGGCCGAAGGGCCTGTTAAAGTGCTGTATCTCTAAACTAAACAAAACCCTCTCTAATGCCTTCACATCCTTCCAAAAGTTTGGTGCCCAGACCTGGACACAAAACTGCAGGTGAGGCAGAACAAGTGTTTTATGTAGGTTTATCGTAACTTCCTTGTCTTTGTACTCTATGCCCCTATTTATAAATTGCAGGATCCCATATGTTTTATTAACCGCTTTCTCCACCTGCCCTGCAACCTTTAATGATTTGTGCACATAAATTCCCAAGTCCCACTGTTCTTGCACCCCCTTTAAAATTGTACTCTTCAATTTATATTGCCTCTCCTCATTCTTCCTACCAAAATGAATCACTCCACGCTTTTCTGCATTAAATTTCATTTGCCGCTTGTTCACCCATTTCACCAGCCTGTCTCTGTCCTGTTGAAGTCTATCATTATCCTCTTCACAGTTCAAAGTACTTCCAAATTTTGTGTTTTCTGCAAATTTTGAAATTATGCCCTACACACCCAAGTCTAGGTCATTAATGTATATCAAGAAAAGCAGGAGTCCCAACACCAACTGCTGGGAAACCCCACTATATGCCTTCCTCCAGTTGCATGTGGGGTTCCCCCCAACTAATATTATTTAAATGGACAGCCATCCAACTTGTAGGTGAGATGTTTTTGACTTACCTTTGCTGTGGTAAAGTTTATGGAAGTATTGTGGCTTGTTTTTGGAGGTGCGATGGTGAGATGCTATGCTGAATTTATTGGGGTAGGTTTCTGCATCCATACCCAAATCGAGAGTTTTCAAGGAGCACTTCTCCTACCGCCACCTCAGCCAGAAGCAATGGCTGAGGTGCCTGCGATCCACCACGGAGGTGGCCACAGAACTGTGCCATTTCATTCAACAGGACCAACCTCATGGCAGGGCGATGATTGCTCCACCAGTGGCCATCAAGGCCACTGTTCTTCTGCACATCTATGTGACCAGATACATTTAGGTGGCAGCAGGTGACATTCTGAACATATCCCAGTAAGCTGTCCAACGCTGCATCTGAGAGGTTATGGAGGTTCTGTATGCAAGGAGAGGCGAGTTCATCATTTTCTCTCTAACCTGGGAGATGCAGGATGAGTGTGCACATGACCTTGCCAGGGTAGAGGTATCACCAATGGTTCAGGGAGCCATTGACTGCATGCACATGGCTCTGCAGGTCCACATAGCAACAGGGAGAGATACAGGAATTGCAAAAGATTCCACTCTATTAATGTACAGTTACGATGCAACCATGTTGGTGCATCATGTTGGTGAATTCCCACTATCCTGGCAGCAGCCACGATGCCTTCATCCTGAGGCAGTCTACCATTCCACCATCTTTGGGCCTCCATGAAGAACCAGAGGTGTAGCTGCTTGGAGACAAAGGACACCCCTTTACACCCGGCTGATGACCCCAATCCGCCACATGACTTTGCCCGTCCATTGTCCTCGCAATGAGAAACATGCTGCCACAAAACATCATGCAGCACACTGGGTGCAAAAAGTGCAAATAAATCAGTCATGCAGATCCTGTGGGTTTCTGGCATCATGGAGCAAACAATTGGCGTTTTTAAGCTGCAGTTCCATTGCTTGGACCACTCAGGGCGAGCAGTATAATATTCACCAAAGCATGTCTCCAAGGTCGTGGTGTTCTGCTGCGTCCTCCACAACCTCACTATTATGAGGCCACAGCCATCACAGCCGAAATCCTGCAGTAAATGCCACCAACAAAAACTTTTCCACAACATCTTTATCAAACAGCACATCCAATTATACTAACTGTTCTCCCTTGTGCATTCCCTTAGTGTCTGTCTTGTGAGTGCCTTTGCCTCTCCTTGTGCTCCCATGAAGTGCCACCCCAGTGGCAACATGCTGGTGGAAGGCTGCTGACTTTGGATTGCACGACCTTGACATGGGAGGCAACAGTCCGGGCTGGCTGGCTGAGGGACAACAAGCAAAGGTCCTGGCAGAGGTGGGAGCATGAATGCTGTCTTCCTGAAAGAAGCAAGTTCATGCTTGGAGGTGCCACTTCCACTCACACTGAGTGGCACCTCAGAAACCTGGACTGCAGTGAAAGACTGCAAGGGTTGTTGAACACAGAAATCTGCAGCCAGGAAGGCTACAGTCTGAGCCTGGATCTCATGCCCTCTGTCTGAGCTTTCCCTGCAGCACTGAGAGGCTTCTGCCTGTTTCTTTTTTCTTTCAATTCAAGTTTTATTCTGGCACAGTAAAAAAGTTTACAGGAGCACAACTGGACCTTATTACTTGGAGCACAGATGCATTAACAAATACTGGCAATTCAACATCCTATTGTACATAAATCTCAGCTAGGTCTTCACAAGTGCCTGCTGCATAACAAAAATACAACTTCAGTTATTAGCCTGTGCTGCAGTGGAAACTGAGACAGTGGCTACCAGATGTTGCATCATTCCTGGCCTGCAAGTGCTGTCGTGGGTTGGCCATGAGTTCCACGCTGGAAAGGATGGACTCCAAACTCTGCACAAAGCACTCTGCCACTTAGGATCCAGACAACTCCATGCTCCTTGACAGTGACAGCAGGCTGTCTGGCAGGCCAGCCAATGCACAAAGCACCTCAGTGTGCATGATCATCACCATTCTCCTGCCCCATTGAAGTCCTCCTTTGAGTCCCCTATCACAGAACTCATGTGCAACTTCATTGGTGAGCTGGCACAAGAACTATCCTGGTCTGGCCACAGTCCACTCATGTCAGTGACTCACCACATGCCGATCCCAATTCGATACTAGCCTCTAAAGTTCATGCAGTGATAGTATTGGAGGTGATGGCTGTGAGTGTCAGATCAGTGAGGGAGTCTCTTCATCAATGGTGTGGTGTTGCTCTTGCCTTCCCTTCTGAGGCTGCTATGGCTGGGCAGGCGGCAGTTCCACAGTGTCTGAAAGCAGAAAATTGGAGGGGAAGGGTTGGGGTGAGGGATCCAGTTTGAGTGGAAAGCAAACAGTCTAAGGTCAAACCATCAGAAGCTTGCACTTCATGCCAGATAGCAGGATGAGGGTGAGGTGGGATTCGAGAAGGGGCATAAGGCAGGAACATAACAGCATCCTCAATGTTTTCAGTGATGCTGGATGCGAAAGGCTCTGTTGCAGTCGGACCTATGATGCAGGGAACCATCTGACCTGTAGGGCTCATGAGATGCAGGCGTGCCTGTCCCCTGCTGGCTCTGCTCTGCTCCCTGTGATTGTGTGTGGCCTTGTCCTGTGCAAAAGAATGCTAGTGATTCTGTTGCACTGTGTTTTGTTTTATTCGTCCATGGGATGTGGGCATCACTGGCCAGGCCAGCATTTATTGCCCATCCCTAATTGCTCTTGAGAAGGTGGTGGTGAGCTGCCTTCTTGAACCACTGCAGTCCATGTGGAGTAGGTACACCCACAGTGCTGTTAGGAAGGGAGTTCCAGGATTTTGACCTAGTGATAGTGAAGGAACAGCAATATAGTTCCAAGGCAGGATCGTGTATGGCTTAGAAACAGAGAAAATAGGAGCAGGAGTAAGCCATTCGGCCCTTCGAGTCTGCTCCGCCATTCATTATGATCATGGCTGATCATCCAACTCAGTAGCCTGTTCCCCCTTTCACATCATACCCTTTGATCCCTTTAGACCCAAGAGCTATATCTAACTCCTTCTTGAAAACATACAATGTTTTGGCCTCAACTGCTTTCTGTGGTAGTGAATTCCACAAGCTCACCACGTTCTGGGTGAAGAAATTTCTCCTCATCTCAGTCCTGAAAGGTTTACCTCGTATCCTTAGACTATGACCCCTGGTTCTGGACTCCCCCACCATCGGGAACATCCTTTCTGCATCTACCCTGTCAAGTCTTGGTAGAATTTTATAGGTTTCTATGAGATCCCCCCTCACTCTTCTGAACTCCAGCGAATATAATCCTAACCGACTCAATCTCTCCTCATACGTCAGTCCCACCATCCCAGGAATGAGTCTGGTAAACCTTTGCTGCACTCCCTCTATAGCAAGAACATCCTTCCTCAGATAAAGAGACCAAAACTGCACACAATATTCCAGGTGTGGCCTCACCAAGGCCCTGTATAATTGCAGCAAGTCATCCCTGCTCCTGTACTCGAATCATCTCGCTATGAAGGCCAACATACCATTTGCCTTTTTTACCGCCTGTTGCACCTGCATGCCTACCTTCAGCGACTGGTGTACGAGAACACCCAGATCTCGCTGCATATTCCCCTCTCTCAGTTTATAGCCATTCAGATAATAATCTGCCTTCCTGTTTTTGCTACCAAAGTGGATAACCTCACATTTATCCACATTATACTGCATCTGCCATGCATTTGCCCACTCGCTCAACTTGTCCAAATTACCCTGAAGCCTCTCTGCATCCTGCTCACAACTCACCCTCCCACCCAGTTTTGTGTCATCTGCAAATTTGGAGATATTGCATTGAGTTCCCTCATCTAAATCATGAATGTATATTGTGAATAGCTGGGGTCCTAGCACCGATTCCTCTGGTACCCCACTAGTCACTGCCTGCCATTCGGAAAAAGACCCATTTATCCCTACTTTGTTTCTTGTCCGCCAACCAATTTTCTATCCATCACAATACACTACCCCCTATCCCATGCACTTTAATTCGAGGGGAACTTGCAGTTGGTGGTGTTCCTATGCATATGCTGCCCTTGTCCTTCTAGGTTGTAGAGGTCGTGGGTTTGGAATGTGCTGTCGAAGGAACCTTGGTGAGTTGCTGCAGTGAATCTTGTAGATGGTGCACACTGCTGCCACTGTGCGTTGGTGGTGAAGGGAGTAAATGTTTAAGGTGGTGAGTGGGGTGCTGATCAAGTGGGCAGCTTTATCCTGGATGGTGTCGAGCTTCTTGAGTGTTGTTGGAGCTGCACGCATCCAGGCAAGTGGAGAGTATTCCATCACACTCCTGACTTGTGCCTTGTAGATGGTGGACAGGCATTGGGGAGTCAGGAGGTGCAATACTCACTGCAGAATTCCAAGCCTCTGACCTGCTCTTGTAGCCACAGCATTTATGTGACTAGTCCAGTTCAATTTCTGGTCAATGATAACCCCCAGGATGTTGATAGTGGGGGATTCAGCGATGGTAATGCCATTGGACATTAAGGGGAGATGGTTAGATTCTCTGTTGTTTGAGATGATGATTGCCTGGCACTTGGGTGGCGCGAATGTTACTTGGGTAATGTGTCTGCCACAGCTGAATAGCTGCACATATGTGGGGATGGCGAAAGGTGTATGCGAATCTTGTATTATTTAAAAGGTGGGTGATGTGGAGTATCTGAATGCTAGAACAGATTCAAATGCATTTGAAATTGGAGAAGGATTTTGATCCTGAAAGTCGAGAAGGTGTTTCTTGGTCTCCTATCATAATTCTGGCAAGAGACATCTAGAACCCCTAGAAAATAGCTGAAAACAGGAGGGAGTGGCATTTTTATCCCTACCTGCCAGATGGATGGGCAGTTAAAATGCCCTGAGTTACTTACTGCTGGAAAGCTGCCAGGATGTTGGTGAGGTCTCCCTTTAAATAGGGATCCCATAACATCATCAGACTTGGTTGCAAGTTTAACTCAGGCCTGAGTGGGAAAGCTGCTGTCGCTGTTTCTCTGTCCTGTTTCAAGCATCTATTGATGCAGCTGTTGCTCTGGAAGTCATTGTGATGTTCTTGGGAAGAAACAGTAAGATTCAGCCAGAGTTAACAAGAAATAGAACTGTTGCATGTGCTGTTAAAACATGGATTCTTTTTATTCTCTTCCATACTCCCTCTGCTGCTCTATGTGTGTATGGTAGCCTTAAGTGGACAAAATGCACAATGCAATTCTCAATGCATTATAGTCATCACTGTCTATAGTATCTCCTCCTGGTGCCCTGTTGCTGCAAGCACTCTCTTTCCAGGGCATTTTTCACATTATTGGAAACTTCATGCAATATGTTGCAGATAGGTGTAGTGGAATCATCCCACTTCTTAATCATCTGAACTCTATGTGTGAATTCCCCCTCATTTTTTAAAGGGCACGGGAGAAACAGACCTGTAAGTCTTATCTTAAGATGTTTGAGAATTTGATGAATCTGTTGAAGGGGAGCCAGCATGGGTTCAGAGGTATAGGTGATTGACCAATTTATTAGATTTCTTTGAGGAGGTTATACATCTGGTTGATGGGGAGGCTATGGATGTTATCTACTTCATTTTCAGGAAGTTATTTGACACTCTCAAAACTGATTCACAAGATGTATGTTAGTGGGAAAGTTGGCAAAATATTAGTCAATCGAAGAATGGTTTAAAATAAGAAGGCAGAGTGGTGGTGCATGGAAGGTATTATAGTGAAAGTTGTTGCCAGACGATTACCAAAGGAATTGGTGGTAGGGCCAGTGTTTATAAATTTTATAAATAACATAGAGAAAAAGCATTCATCAAGATGTCTTTGCAGCTAGCAGCAAATTGGATGCTGTGGCCAGTGATGCTAACCAATCTGCAATAATTCAAATGATCTAAATGGGATCGATTAATGGGCAAAGAGATAGATGCAAATTCATGAGTTTAGATAAAGAAGCAGGAATGGGGATTAAAAGTGAACTGATAATGTGAAACATTGGAATTTGTACTGATGGAAACCAAGCAAGAACAATTAGTTCTAAGCCCTAATGGACTTAGGAAAGGTAGTTCATGCTTAACAAATTTATACAAATTCTAAGGTATATAATATAATTAATGGATGAAATTAATGTAGCAGATGTTATGTCCAGACTTTAAAAGTACTGTGATGAGTTGCTTGAAAAGCAATTTGCGGGTTAAATGAAAGCCTTTGCAATAAAGAAGGTTGTAAATTGATAAATATTAGAAAATGTGGGCACTGATAATATTTCTACATAAGCAGCGGTGGTTACTGTAAGTATTAATGCTCACAATGCTGCTGTTCACAGATTTATAAATTATTAATCTATAACTGTATCAGAAACATTGAAAATAGAATCTCCAAATTAACAACTTTTATCAAGTTGCATGGGAAATCAGAATGTTTGAAGAAAGGATGCAATTTATGAAGATCTACAGAGACCTGAGCAGATGAAATGTAAATAGCATTTAATTTGGGGAAATATAATGTAGTACATAGTACTAAAATAGCAAATATAATTGCAAAATTAATTGTATACTCTTGAGGAAAGAGATAAAAGTCAAAAATGTCTGTAGAGATTTTGAGCAGATGAAATGCAAAGAGCATTTTATTTTGAGGAATTAATTTTATACAAATTGGTGCTAAAATATCAAATATGACTACAAAGTGAATGGCATGTCTTTGAATAAAGTTAGGAAAAAATCTTTTAATTGACAAATGTCGCTAAACTATGTCAGCAGTTGCAAAGGTTAAGAAAAAGTTGCTATGTTTATGAAGTAATGACAACATTTTATAAAACAATAGCAAGATCAGACATGCATTGTGTGCATTGGTAGTTAATGGACTTTTTAAAAAAGCCTGGAAATTGCTGTTGGTGATATCAGTACATAAACACTAAAAGGTTCAAATAATATTTCTCTTTCCACTATTTTAAGAGGTATTAACCAATCTAAAATAAATGAGATGACACCAACATTAAAATAGTATTCAAATATATGTATGAAAACATCTGTCTAAGACAAAAATCATTTATAGGCTATAAAGCAGTGGAACACATTCAGAGAAAGGGAACATAGATTATTTTAGGTTTTAGATCATCGAGCTATAGAGAGTAAAAGGATGCTAAATCAATTGTCATTTGAAAAAGAAAATTAACAGGTGGGGAACATATCCTTTTTTTTATTAAAGGGATGCAGGAAATTAATGCAGATGTAGAAAGTATTTTCTGCAAAACTAATATAGTAGAGCCAGACGGCATGATTATATGATGAAGAAACCAGAAGCAAAATAGCACTTAAGGCCTAAGTAGTTCACATTAATTTGTTGAAATTGGACTGCAAAGTGTTAACAAAAACAATTTTAAGTAAGCCTTAAATCATTTAATGGGTTAGTGACTGTTAAAATAGTGGTCAGCTGAATTTCATGGAAATATATTGATGCTGCTAATATTGCACAGCATAATTTCAATCTATTAGAATAATTGAATTATGGAATGGACTTGTCACATGTGAGGCAGTTATTGGTTCAGTTGAAGCAGTTAAATAGAAATTGGATTAATTCATAATTCACTGAAGAGTAGAGGATGAGTTTGGCTGGAAAGACATGAAACATGGTCCCATCATGGCTAAAAAAAACACGAGTTGGTTGATTTTCATACCCACATTCTTATGGCTTCTAAAAGCATGCGATGTATAAACTTACAAAATTGCTTTGGGTTAGTTAAGTAAAATTAGTCATTATTGGCTAGTTACACAAAAATTAGATTTTTTCAAGCATATTTATTTAATCCATTTGACAAACATAAGACTGTAAGTTTAGGTTTCCATCTCAGAATGCAGGAAGCATATTTATCACTTAATACAATGACATTTTTAGCAGTAGTTGTGGAGAAGTTCTACACATCTAATGAAAGATGCAAGAAGCTGATAAGTTTGAAAACAAAATTGAGAAGGGTTGCATTTGTCAAGTGAACACATGATACTTGTGTTGGGGAACATTAATGATAAAAAGCATGTCAGCTTCACTTCAAAGAAAAATGCTTAAAGGTGAGTAACTGATATGGAGAAGCAGAATTGTCTTCAATCTTTAGGTTCAAAAGTCCAAGAATTTGGATATTTGGGAGGCTAAATCCAAACTTGAGCTCACAGTCCCTGAAATTCCTGGGGTCTATACCACCAGCATAGGTTTTGTGGAACAGAGCTCCTGACTGCCCTAGCCCCAAGCATGAACCAGAATATCCAGGAGCAGGGCAATATACACAATCAGAACAGGTGCATTGTACCTGCAACCCATCTTTGCCCACTCTGATTCATCTGTCAGAATGCAGAGTGGCCAAAACTGCTTCACTACGGGACTCCAAATCCCATTTCAGACTAGTTATAAACAGAGCTTCAATCAGAGCTTAATCAGAGCCATGCAGCAACAACTTACATTTATATAGTGCCTTTAACATAGTAAAAACATGCCAAGGCACTTCACAGGAATGTTATCAGACAAAATTTGGCATCGATCCAGATAAAGGAATATTACGACAGGTGAGCAAAAACTTGATCAAAGAGGTTTTAAGGAGCGACGTGAAGAGAGAGAGAGGTAGAGAGGTTGAGAGGTTTAGGAAAGGAATTCCAGAGCTTGGAGAGGTGGCTGCTGAAGGCATGGCTGCCAATGGTGGAGTGAAGAAAACTGGGGTTCCATTTAAAGAAAGGAAATTTTCCGGTACATTACCAGTACTTAATGTCAGCTGAAATGCTTACCATCTGTATTCAGTCAAATCTCAGCAGTAAGATATAATTTCTATAAAATCACTTTTAAAACTACAAGCAACCACATAGTGCTGTGAATTTACAGCAGGGCAGTGAGAATCTGAAAGGAAGAAATAGGTTAACATTTTGGGTAGGGACCTTCAGAAAGCTATAGGTTGCACTGTGTATGGAGGGAGTAGAGTGTGAATTTCCCATGGAAGCCTGGGAATATCTCCAGGTACCCCCGCTTGACATGGGAAGGGTCCAAGGAAAGATGGCTCACCAAAAGTTCAAACAGCCCGTTTATATGGGATGAATTTAAATTTGTATTTTTGTTTTTTTTTTATCCTGGCAGTTGTAAGTAAAACAGAAATGCTGGAAATGCTTAACAGGACAATGTAAGTTAATGGTTTGGGTAGGATCATCTGTGCTTCTGAAGCTTGCTACCCAAATTTCTTCCTTTCAGATTCTCTATATTTCTAGCATTTCAGGGTTATTTGCGGTTTTATAGAAATATGGTAATGCTAGCATTTGACTAATTACTAAGTAAACATTTTTATGGAAAGTGGGTCCTGTACATTACGATTCAAGTGTGATTCACAAACAGCCACATTGCAGCGAATCAAATTACAGGAACTCTATTATTGAGCTGCAAATACTATCAGTGTCACATAGGGATTGCTATTGATTTAATTTTTATGGTGCAGCTCTGGATGCTCACTCAGCAGCAAGGTGGGAGACACTGTCAATACTGCCACCTCCTTCAGCAAAAACTGACCCCATTTCAGGGTGATTTTCCTACAGCAGACAGGCTCAAATCATCACAATGTGTATGGTCAGTGAGCACATTGGGATAAATCTCTATCATGATATCAAGGGGACGCCTTGAAACCTGCCCTTCCAGCAGTCATTTGTTGCACTATCCAGATAAGAATAACAACAACATTGTTAGTTTGCTTTAGGTGCATTTCAGTCAGCAGTGGGGGATTTAGCTGGCATTGAGCTACACATGCCATATTGTGTGACTCACATGACATATGCTGTTCATTTCAGCATGTTCTGGTGCTTGGATTCTTAAGTAAATGTGGCTATAACATGACTGCCACCAAATTGTGGCTTTCAAAATGTTTTGGTTTCAATCCACTGCATGCATCGCCTTTATGTGATATATCATGTCATGTGAAATTCATTGTTCATTTGTTCATATGCTACCTGTTTTGACACACTTTTCACTTTTGCTAGAAGCTTAAAACTGATTTTAAAAGTGGCCATTTAGTTTCTTATCAAACGTCCCAAGGTAAAACAATTGGCAACAACTTGCTTTTACAGCTTTAGCACAGTTTTTGAAAGTTTACACATCATGCTTTGAACTACCCTAGTCCATTTTTCTGTAAGTTTCCGAGATACAAAAGACATTTGGATTGGATGGAAAATTAAATGTGATCTGCAAATAACATGCCAATTACTCCATTCCAGAATTGCTGGATTGTTTTAGCTCTCAGGTGTCCTTGACATATTGGGCTATATCACCTTTTTATGTCCATTCTGTCTTTTCTAAACTCTACCCTCTAAATGTTATGTTCATTTCGGTACTCTGGATTTAGCCATGTTTCTGAAATTCTCAGCACATTATCGTTCCCTCCTGCCAAAACAGCTTCCAGTTCTGGCATCTTATTTTTAACACTTCAATTGTTCACGTATGCATATCTTGTTATATATTGGCTTCTCTTTTCTGCTTATTTATAGTCTCTAGGCCATGAGTCTATAGCTGCTGTTGACTGTCTTCTAGTCTACAATTTGTTTCATCTGGGATCCTGTTTCCTCCATACCCTCCCTTCACTTGTCTACTTTGATTTTCTGTTACTGTTCCTCACAAGTCTTTGTCCTTTCTTGCTTTAAGTTTTACTCACCTCTCCTGTACCAATCCTTTTTATTCTAGAGGATTCCCAGTTATCAAATCATAAGGTTTTGATTTCCCTTGTATTGCTTCTGCTGTTTTCAACCTTCATGTCATCTTAACCCTTCACTTTGGTTTCTCGGTTTAAAAAGAGGGCAGAACTTCCACAGAGCACTGAAAACAAGAATAAGGCAGAAGAAACAGTCATCGTTATTTTTATAATCAAATCTATAGCCAGTAGTTAAGAAATTAGATTATGAGCGTGCAGTTTTTCTCTGTACTGAACGCGACATAGGCAGTTTTTTATGCTTACAAGGAAGGCTTGTTAAGATATTATTTTAGACAATTATCTGTTGAATTTTACTATTAACATCATTGATGTCATAACCGGGAGTTACTTTAGCAAATATTGCATATTAAACAGGGTTATTATAACAATGGTGATATTTATCAGTTTCAGCAGCAGTCCCTTGATAGAAGTGAAAACTAATACTGAAATATTTAGTGGTTTCATTGCATCTGATGCAGCATATCACAACATTCATTTCTTCCTTTTTGTGGTTCTTGAAAATAAAACTTACCAGAACATTTAAATTTTTTTCTACGTTCATGGGATATGAGCATTGCTGGCAAGGCACAGTGGCGCAGTGGTTAGCACCGCAGCCTCACAGCTCCAGCGACCCAGGTTCAATTCTGGGTACTGTCTGTGTGGAGTTTGCAAGTTCTCCCTGTGTCTGCGTGGGTTTCCTCCGGGTGCTCCGGTTTCCTCCCACATGCCAAAGACTTGCAGGTTGATAGGTTAATTGGCCATTATAAATTGCCCCTAGTATAGGTAGGTGGTAGGGAAATATAGGGACAGGTGGGGATGTGGTAGGAATATGGGATTAGTGTAGGATTAGTATAAATGGGTGGTTGATGGTCGGCACAGACTTGGGCCGAAGGGCCTGTTTCAGTGCTGTATCTCTAAACATAAACTAAACTAAAGGCCATCATTTATTGCCCATTCTAAGACTAATGGATTAAACTTAAATAAGGGTAATTATGAGAGTTTGAAGACAGAGCTGGCTAAGGTAAACTGGGAAATCAGGTTAAGGGATAGGTCAGTAGAGATGTAGTGGCAGACAGCACCTTCCAAACCCGCAACCTCTACCACCTAGAAGGACAAGGGCAGCAGACACATGGGAACAGCACCACCTGCAAGTTCCCCTCCAAGTCACACACCATCCTGACTTGGAACTATATCGCCGTTACTTCACTGTCGCTGGGTCAAAATGCTGGAACTCCTTTCCTAACAGCACTGTGGGTGTACCTACCCAACATGGACTGCAGTGGTTCAAGGAGGGAGCTCACCACCACCTTCTCAAGGGCAATTTGGGATGGGCAATAAATGCTGGCCTTGCCAGCAATGCCCACATCTCATGAATGAATAAAAAAATTAAGGCGACATTCTATATTTTATGGCACTCAGTAAAGATATATTCCAGTGAGAAAGGAAGACTCTGGGGGAAGGATGCACCATCCGTGGCTAACTAAGGAAGTTAAAGATAGTATCAAATTGAAAGAAAAAGCGTACAATTCAGTGAAGAGTAGTGGCAGGTCAGAAGATTGGATAGAATATAAAAACAGCAAAGAATGATGAAAAGAATAATGAGAGAGAAATTGGAATACGAGAGAAAGCTATCTAGAAATATCAAAACTGGTAGTATGAGCTTTTACAGGTATTTAAAAAGGAAAATAGTAAGTAAAGTGAATGCAGGTCCTCTAGAGAGTGAATCTAGGGGGTTAATAATGGAAAATAAGGAAATGGTTGAGGAATTGAACAGATGTTTTGCATCTGTCTTCGCTGTAAAGAATACAGATAACATCCCAGAAATAATTGTGAATCAAATGTTGATAGAGCGGGAGGAACTTCAAACAATTGCCATCACCAGGGAAAGGGTACTGAGAAAATTATTAGAACTAAAAGCTGACAAATTCCCAGATTCTGATGGAATTCGTCCTAGGGTCTTAAAATAAGAGGCTGCTGAGATAGTGGTTGCATTGGTTTTAATTTCCAAAATTTCCTCAATTCTGTAAAGGTCCCATCAGATTGGAAAATAGGAAATGTAACTCTGCTAGTCAAGAAAGGAGAAAGACAGAAAGCAGGAAACTACAGGGGCCAGTTGGCATAACATCTGTCATGGGGAAAATGCTGGAATCTATTATTGAGGTTATAGCAGGTAATTTAGAAAATCTCAATGCAATCAGGCAGAGTCAGCATGGTTTGAGGAAGGGAAATAATGTTTGACTAAGGGCGGCACAGTGGCGCAGTGGTTAGCACCACAGCCTCACAGCTCCAGCGACCCGGGTTCAGTTCTGGGTACTGCCTGTGCGGAGTTTGCAAATTCTCCCTGTGTCTGCGTGGGTTTTCGCCGGGTGCTCCGGTTTCCTCCCACCTCCAAAGACTTGCAGGTTGATAGGTAAATTGGCCATTGTAAATTGCCCCGAGTGTAAGTAGGTGGTAGGAGAATGGTGGGGATGTGGTAGAGAATATAGGGTTAATGTAGGATTAGTATAAATGGGTTGTTGTTGGTCGGCACAGACTCGGTGGGCCGAAGGGCCTGTTTCAGTGCTGTATCTCTAAATCAAAAATAAATAATAATTTATTAGAGTTGTTTGAGGAAGTAAGAAGCAACATGGATAAAGGGGAACCTGTGGATGTGGTGTACTTGAATTTCCAGATGGCATTTTACAAGGTGCCACAAAAAAGGTTACGAAACAAAATAAGAGCCCATGGTATAGGAAGTAACATATTAGCATGGATAGAGGATTGGTTAGCTAACAGGAAACATAGAGTAGGCATAAATGGGTCATTTTCAGGTTGGCAAGCTGTAACTAGTGAATTACCACAGGGATCAATAGAACCATAGAACCATGGAAAGGTTATGGCACTAAAAGAGGCCATTCAGCCCAATGTGTCTGCCCTGGCTGAAAAAACTAGCCACCCATTCTAATCCCACCCTCCAGTACCTGCCCTTGCAGGTTATAACACTTCAGGTGCAAGTCCAGGCACCTTTTAAATGAGTTGAGGGTTTCTGCCTCCACCACCGATCCGGGCAGTGAATTCCAGACACTCGCCAAGTTTTTCCTCATGTCTCCTCTAATCCTTCTACCTTAAATCAATGTCCCTGGTAATTGACCTCTCTGCTAGGGGAAACAGGTCCTTCCTGTCTACTCTATCTAGGCCCCTCATAATTTTGAACACCTCAGTTAAGTCACCGCCCCAACATTTTGGGCAGCACAGTGGCGCAGTGGTTAGTACATCAGCCTCACAGCTCCAGCGACCCGTGTTCGGTTCTGGTTACTGCCTATGCGTAGTTTGCAAGTTCTCCCTGTGCACGCGTGGGTTTCTACTGGGTGCTCTGGTTTCCTCCCACAGCCAAAGACTTGCAGGTTGATAGGTAAATTGGCCATTGTAAATTGCCCCTAGTGTAGGTAGGTGGTAGGAGAATGGTGGGGATGTAGTAGGGGATATAGGATTAATGTAGGATTAGTATAAATGGGCGGTTGTTGGTCAGCACAGACTCGGGCCAAAGGGCCTGTTTCAGTGCTGTATCTCTCTAATCTAATCTCTAATCTAATCCTCTGTTCTAAGGAAATCAACCCTAGCCTATCCAGTCTTTCCTCATAGCTGCAATTTTCAAGCCCTGGCAACATTCTTCTAAATCTTCCCTGTACTCTCTCCAGAGCAATTATGTCCTTTTTGTAATGTGACCAGAACTGTACGCAATACTCCAGCTGTGGCCTAACCAGCATTTTATGCAGTTCCAGCATTACATCCCGACTTTTGCATTCTACCTGTCCTGCCACCTTCAGGGACCTGTGAACATGCACTCCAAGGTCTCTCACTTCCTCTACCCTGCTCAATATTCTCCCGTTTATTGTGTATTCCCTTGCTTTGTTTATCCTCCCCAAATGCATTGCCTCACACTTCTCCAGATGGAATTCCATTTGCCATTGTTCCATCCACTCAACCAAACCATTGATATCATTCTGGAGTCTAAACCTATCCTCTTCACTAACAACTACACGGCCAATTTTTGTGTCATTTGCAAATTTCTCAATCATGCCTCCCACATTTAAGTCCAAATCATTCAGATGTACCACAAACAGCAAGGGACCCAACACTGAGCCCTTTGGAATGCCACTGGAAACTGCTTTCCATTGCAAAAACATCTGTCAACTATTACTCTTTGTTTCCTGTCACTGAGTCAATTTTGGATCCAACCTGCCACATTCCCAATGGGCTTTTACTTTTCTGACCAGTCTGCCATGTGGGACCTTGTCAAATGCCTCTCTAAAATCCATGTAGACAACATCGACTGCACTACCCTAATCAATCCTCCTTGTTACTTCCTCAAAAAATGCAATTAATTTAGTAAGACACAACCTTCCCTGAACAAATCCATGCTGACTATTGCTGATTAATCTGTGCCTTTTCTAAGCGACAGTTTATCCTATTTCTCAGAATTGATTCTAATAATTTTCCTACCACTGAGGTCAGACTGAAATGCCTATAATTATTTGGCCTCTCCCTCGTACCCTTTTTAAACAATGGTACAATGTTCACAGACCTCCAATCCTCTGGTACCTCGCCTGTATCTAGTTAGGTTTCGAAAATGATCCTCAGAACATCCGCTATTTCCTCCCTGGCTTCCTTTAACAGCCCTGGGATACAATCCATCTGTCCCTGGCGATTTATCCACTTTCAAGGATGTCAGACCCTCTAGTACTTCCTCTCTCATTATGCTGATCATATCTAATATTTCACACTCCTCCTCTTTAACTACAATGTCTGCATCATCCCTCTCCTTTGTGAAGACAGAGACAAAGTACTCATTAAGAACCCTGCCCACATCTACTGCATCCATGCATAAGTTCCCTTGTACATCTCTGATAGGCCCTACCCTTTCCTTAGTTCTCCTCTTGCTCTTAATGTACTGATAAAATATCTTTGGGTTTTCCTTGATTTTACTTGCCAATATTTTTTCATGTCCTCTCTTTGCTTTCATAATTTCCTTTTTTACTTCACCCCTGCACTTTCTATACTCCTCTAGGCTTTCTGAAGTATGAAATTTTTTGTGACTGTCCTAAGCTTTCTTTTTCTGTTTTATCTTACCCTGTATGCTTCTAGATAACTGGGGCCTCTAGATTTGGCAGTACCACCCTTTTTCTTTGTGGGGACATGTCTACATTGTGCCCGTAGAATCTCGCTTTTGAGTGCCTCCCACTGGATTGCCACAGATTTTCCTTCAAGTAGCTGTATCCAGTCCACTTTCACCAGATCACCTCTCAGCTTTGTAAAATTTGCCTTCCCCCAATTTAGAACTTTTATTCCTGTTCTATCTTTGTCCTTTTCCATAATAATGCTAAATCTAACTGTATTGTGGTCACTATCTCCAAAACGGTCACACACTGCTACTTCATCCACTTGCCCAGCTTCATTTCCCAAGACTAAATCTAGAATTGCGCCCCCTCTCATTTGGCTTATTTCATGCTGGCTAAAAAAGTTCTCTTGAATGCAGTTCAAGAATGTTGTGCCCTCTGTGCCCTTCACAATGTTTGTATCCCAGTTGATATTAGGGTAGTTGAAATCCCCAACTATTATTGCCCTATAGTTTTTGCACTCAGAAATTTGCCCATATTTTTGTTCTTCTATCTCCCGCTCACTATTTGGGGGTCTATAGTACACTCCTAGTAGTGTGGCTGCCCTTTTTTATTTCTGAGCTCAACCCATATGGTCTCTTTTGATGATTCATTTAGCATATCATCCCTCCTTCCAGCTGTTATTGATTCCTTAACCAATAATGCTATACCCCATCCTTTTTTATCCCCCTCTCTATCCTACCTGAAAACTCTATACCAAGGGATGTTAAGCTGCCATTTTTGCCCCTCTTTGAGCCAAGTTTCTGTTATAACAATTATATCATGTTGCCATGTGTCTATCTGTGCCCTCAGCTCATCAGCTTTATTTGCTATACTCCTTGCATTTAAATAAATACCTTTTAACACTGCCAAATTCCTATGCTGTACACCTTTTAATCGTTGCTTCTTCTATCTTTCAGAGTCACTTGCTAATTTTCTGCCTCCCATTCCCTGCTCTGAATTTGTCTTAACTGAAACTGACCTCTGGTTCCCATCCACCTGCCAATCTAGCTTAACCCATCCCCAACAGCACTAGCAAACTTTCTTGCAAAGATATTCCTCCTGGTCCTGTTCAGGTGTAGACCGTCCGGCTTGTACGGGTTCCATCTTCCCCAGATCCGGTCCCAATACCCCAGAAATCTGAATCCCTCCCTCCTGCACCATCTCTCTAGCCACAAATTCATCTGGTCTATTCTCTTATTTCTATACCCACCAGCACATGGCCTTGGGACTAATCTGGAGATTACTACCTTTGAGGTCCTGCTTGCTAATCTCTTTCCTAACTTCCTAAACTCAGCCTGCAGGACCTCATCCCTTTTTCTACCTATATTGTTGGTACCAATGTGGACCACAACCTCTGGTTGTGCACCCTCGCCTTCCAGAATGCTCTGCAGCCGTTTGGCAATATTCATGACCTTTGCACCAGGGAGGCAACATACCATCTTGGAATCACATCTGCGACCACAGAAATGCCTGTCTGTTCCCTAACTATAGAATCCCCTACCACTATTGCTTTCCTGTCTTTTCTCCTCCCTCCCTGCACAGCTGAGCCACCCAAGGTCATGACTCTCGCTGCACTCTCCAGAGGAACCCTCTCTCCCATTAGTATTCAGAATTGAAAGTGGATTGCTCTCCAGGGACTCCTGCACTACCTGCCTTGTCCTCATTGTCTGTCTAGCCACCCAATTCCTCTCTGCCTGCGTTCTCTTAAGCTGCAGGGTGACCATCTCCTGAAACGTGCTATCCACGTATCTCTCATCCTCACAAATGCACCTCAGTGATACTAGCTGCTCCTCAAGTTCCAAGATTTGAGTTTTTGCATTTGGTGGCACTTTCTGCACATTTGGTTTTCCAGGACATGGGTAGATTCTTGGAGTCCCCACATGGCACCAGATGTGCATTCGATGGTTGTGAGCAGCCCTGCCATGCCTCAAATTATTTATTTACTGCATTAAAATTGGAAACCATCTCCTTCCACTGCACTGAAGTAAGAACCAAATGCTGGAGGGTTAGAAAAAGCAGAAAAAAAGGAGCACCTCCTCCCCCTTCACCAAATTTGTATCTCCATACTCTGCTTGCAGTCTGCACACTGTTTGGGGCCTCAATTACTTACAATCTATATCAATGACTTGGATGAAGGGACAGGATGTATGGTTGCTAAATTTGCTGATGACACAAAGATGTAAGTTGTGAAGAGGACATAAGGAGTCTGCAAAAGGATATAGATAGGTCAAGTGAGTGGGCAAAGATTTGGCAGTTGGAGTATAATGTGTGAAAATGTGAACTTGTCCATTTTGGCCAGAGAAGTAGAAAAGCAACATATTATTTAAATGGAGAGAGATTGCAGAACTCTGCAGTGCAGAGGGATCTGGGTGTCCTAGACACGAAACACAAAAAGCTAGTATGTAGGTACAGCAAGTGATTAAGAAGGCAAATGCAATGTTGCCATTTATTGCAAGGGGAATAGAATATAAAAGTAGAGATGTTTTATTAAAGTCGGGCAGGGTATTGGTGAAACCTCATCTAGAGTATTGTGTACAGTTTTGCTCTCCTTCCTTAAGAAAATATATAATCGCATTGGAAGCATTTCAGAGAAGGTTCACTCGACTGCTTCCTGGGATGAAAGGGTTATCTTATGAGGAAAGGTTGGACAGTTTATTTCTATATTCATTGGCGTTTAGAAGGATGAGAGGTGGTCTGATTGAAACATATAAGATCCTGAGGGGATGTTACAGGGTGGATGTTGAAAGGATGTTCCCCTTGTGGGAGAGACTCAAACTGGGGGGGTACAGCTTAAAAATAAGGGGTCTCCCATTTAAGACTGAGATGAGGAAAAAATCTTTCTCTGAGGGTCGTGAGTCTGTGAAACTCTCTTTCCCGGAGAGTGGTGGACACTGGGTCATTGAATGTTTTTAAGGCAGAGGTAGACAGATTCTTGACAACCAAGGGAGCTAAAGATTATCGGTGGTAAGCAGAAAAGTGGAGTTGAGTCCACAAACTGATTAGCCATGATCTTATAGAATGGCAGAGCAGGCTTGAGGGGCTGACTAGCCTATTCCTACTCCTAGTTCGTATGTTCTAATTGCCCTTGAGAAGGTGGTGATGGACCGCCTTCTTGAACCGCTGCAGTCCGTGAAGGTATACCCACAATGCTATTAGGTAGGGAGTTCCAGTATTTTGACCCAACAATGTTGAAGGAACGGCAATATCTTTCCAAGTCAGGATGGTGTGTGAATTGGAGAGGAACTTGTGTTCCCATGCACCTGCTGCTCTTCTTCTTCGATGTAGTAGAGGTGACAGGTTTGGAAGATGGTGTTGAAGAAGTCATGGCTAGTTGCTGCAGTGCATGTGGAATGATTGAACTATTTGAAAAAAAATCCGGTATAGCTTATTATAAGACAATGCTATATGATCAACTAAACCATGATGCACTATTTTATTTAAATACAGGGGTCCAATATTTGCAGGGAGGGAGCAGGGTCATGTCTTTGCATGGGGAAGCCTTAAATGCCAGGAACATGGAGGTCCTGCTGAATTTAATGGTAGGACCTCATTATCATATTTTTACTCCATTTCTTGCCTGGTAGCCAGCCAGATTGAGAGGTTGGCTGGCTGCTGGGTGGGAAAGCCAGCACATTCCCAGGGCAGATTCAGGTTGGGTTTCACATATTTACCTATTTCAAACCCACTCTCACACTCTCATGCCCATTAGTGGGTGGGTGGGTTAAAATTTCTGCAATGGAGGCTTTGCCACAAGGAGTGAAATTTAGGCTGCAACCTGGTCACGTCAAGTCCCAGCCTTTCACGAAAATTCCCATTCAATCCTAATGGAAATCGCAACTCATCTCCAGCTTAAATGCAGCTTTATATATAGCAGGATAGAGAAAGGCTTTTGACATCATTAATGGAGCTGAAAGCATAGTCAGTGTAATGAGTTGGTTCAATACAAATACATTTTTGTTTTGAAAAATCCTATAAGTGCAATGCACTGAAGTTGAAATACAGGTCTTCCTGGAATAGACAGAATAAATACAAATCTGTAGTTGAGTTAAATCACTTTCTCAATATTTAGTTTATTTGTAATCTATGACAAAAGTTAAATTCTGAAAACTTGCTTGATAGTAAGGCATTCTACTCCCATTATAGAATTGCATGTTACTTGCAGGGCTGAACACTGGCTGGATTTTGGTTCAAAATTTTATGCAAGTCTGCACCTCATTGCATGCACATCTAGTATCTATTACAATCTCGATAAAGGCAAGCTGCTAAATAGAATGCAATGAGCCATTTTCACAGATACATTTTTTTAATCGAATATCCAGGTTTACTTGGCCTTATTTTCTAAGATCAGCAAATATACAAGCTTCTTAAATGTTAACAATAATATATACTTATAATAATGGCCATACAGAATGGAAATAAAAGCCTTTCATTCTGCCACATGCCTCTTGTCTATATTATAACAGTCTCTCCAGTAATTAATAGGGACCAATAATGCACTTCTGGTTGCATTGTGCATCCAGATGAACAAACCTTGGCTCCAAATGTGAGGTCTCTTCATTCACATGGCATGACAGCATTATATTCTGGATGTGAACCAAGATTCTGCAAGTGCAGATTTTGGGTGTCAACAGTTTTTGAAGGATTGCTGGTTACAGGTTATTTTTTTTTCCAGCCAAAATTGTTTGGGGCACAATGACCCCTTTCAATGATTGGGCTTTTGAGCCCCAAAAATTAGAGAAGAATGCGAAGTGGGCATTTTGGAACGACAAGACCACCTGAGTAAAAAAAAAATAAAACTTTGCTGTCCAGTCATCCTGTGCAGCACCCATTCCTGTGCTCCAGCAACATTATGGTGCTTGTATTTCTTCAAAATTATATTCCGGGCATTTATATTGTACACATACAGGTTCTTGATTGCCAACAACCTTCCAGGGTTACATTATTAAAAGCTAGGTGTATTAGGTGTGGAGTAGGCTTTGAGCTTCTCTGCCCAATAATATGAAGAGCTGGCACATGCTGCACATCAGTGTAATAGACATCAGCGTCACATTATTATCCCTGTAGAATTCCTTCTATGTGTCTTGATTGAACCATTGTCTTCTTAAAAAAAACCTATTCTGATAGATCTTAAAAAGACACAGTATGGTCTGTAGTCTCTGGTCCAAGTTGGTCTCCTTTGCCAAAGCCTTATCCTGTTTGTGCTCTCATTGCTTCTTTATTCTATACCTGTTCTGCCTCTGTTATAAAGTCATATATGGGGCTGCCTTTTGTGAACCCCATAGTAAGGGCTCTGTAACAGAAGGGTGGAAAGAAAACAATATCTTGCATAAAATTGCTGAAAGGAAGCTTGTAGAATCCTTTCTTAGCAACATACTTTAGAAAGAATTTTTTCTAATCACTCCAGTCAAAGCTGATGTTTCAAACAATGACGATGGGCACTCAAAGCCCATGAATTCAACCACTTTCTGGTTTGATGAGTCATGCAGATAATTTATCCCTCATTTCTATAGACTTAAGCAAGTTAGATGCAATAACAGAATTTCTAAGAGAATAGGTTTTGCCCTGATTATTCTGTCATTTGCAAACATGCACCATGTTGGAATGGGCATCTATTTGCACCAAATTCCACTGTAATTTATAATTTATTTTGCAGTCAACAATATTTCTTCCAAATAATACGATTGTTTATTTAAATATTTTAACTGTGCTATTGGTGCTTAGTACATGTGCTGTGAACATCAAGGTTTAGGGGCCTGAATGTCGGGTTCAGCTGCTACTGCCTCATCATATTTTTGCCAAAGAGACGGGAAACAGGAGCCAAGTTTGTTTTTGGGTCAGATTTTCACAAGGGGAAGCCCTTGATTGATATGGAGACAGGTTTACTGCCCACTTACTGCCAGCGAGGGTGGGAACGGAGGCAGGTCAGATGAAGTGTGAGACTCATTTAGACGTCCACAGCAGCCATCACTGAGGCCAAAGTCTTTCACAGCTCGAGAGGGAAGTGAGATGTCACAGGGGAACCAGAGGCCTGGCACCCGGGGCAGAGCAGACCCTCAATTCATCGATGCCGACCTGAATCTACTGCTGGAGGCCGTAAGTGAGAGGGGGGAGGTCCTCTTCCCAGACGGCGGCAGGAAGAGGCCACCTCATTGTGCAGCAGGGGCACCTCTCTGTTCAGCATCATCTCCCTCCACCTCCTCTTACTTCTCTCACCTCCTGCACCTCTGCCGATGAGCTGTCTCCTTCCAGGGCTTCATTATCCTCAAGATCCACACCTCTCTAGAGGGCTATGTTATTGAGAGGGCAGCAGACTATTGTAGTATTGTTTTAAAGTTTACAGTGTTGCTTTAAGGGGCATATCTTAAACGACTGTCCATCACCCAGATAGGATATGATGCACAGACCCTTGTGACCTCTGAATGCTCAGTTTGGATTCCACCAGGGCCACTCAGCTTCTGACCTCATTACAGCCTTGGTCCAAGCTCCAAAGCTGAGGTGAGAGTGACTGCCCTTGATCAAGACAGCATTTGACCAAGTTTGACATCAAGGCTGGTTGGAGTCATACCTAGCACAAAGAAAGATGGTTGTGGTTGTTGGAGGTCAATCATCTCAGTCCCAGGACATCACTGCAGGAGTTCCTCAGGGTAATGTCCGAGGCCCAACCATCTTCAGCTGCTTCATCAATGGCCTTCCTTCCATCATATGGTCAGAAATGGAGATGTTCCCTGATACTTGCACAATGTTCAGCACCATTCGCGACTCCTCATATAGTGAAGCAGCCCATGTCCAGATGCAGCAAACCTGGACAACATCCAGGCTTGGGCTGATAAGTGGCAAGTAACATTCGCGCTGCACAAGTGCCAAGCAATGACCATCTCCAACAAGAGAGAATCTAACCATCTTCCCTTGATATTCAATGGCATTACCATCACTGAATCCCTCACCATCAACATCCTGAGAGTTACCATTGACCATAAATTGAACTGGACTAGCCACATAAATACTATGGCTACAAGAGCAGGTCAGAGGTTGGGATTTCTGCAGCGAGTAACTCATCTCCTGTCTCCCCAATGCCTGTCCACCATCTACAAGGCACAAGTCAGGAGTGTGATGGAATACTCTCCACTTGCCTGGTTGGGTGCAGCTCCAACAACACTCAAGAGGCTCGACACCATCCAGGACAAAGCAGTCCACTTGATTGGAACCCCATCCACCACCTTTAACATTCACTCCCTTCACCACCGACACACAGTGGCAGCAGTGTTTACCATCTACAAGATGCACTGCAGCAACTCACCAAGGCTCCTTCGACAGCACATTCCAAACCCACAACCTTTACCATCTAGAAGGACAAGAGCAGCAGATGCATGGGAACACCACCACCTTCAAGTCCCCATCCAAGTCACACACCATCCTGACTTGGAACTATATCACCGTTCCTTCACTGTCGCTGGGTCAAAATCCTGGAACTCCCTTCCTAACAGCACTGGTGGTGTACCTACACCACAAGGACTGCAGTGGTTCAAGAAGGCAGCTCACCACCACCTTCTCGAGGGCAATTAAGGATGGCCAATTAATGCTGTCCTAGCCAGCGATGCCCACATCCCACGAGCGAATGAAAGAAAAGCTCAGAGGCGGGATGGCAATTGGTTTGTTCTGGTAAAGAGTAACTGCCAGTCGCGCTGTGCAGCGAGTCAGGTTCCAAACCCAAAAATGGTCCCGCTGTTGCAGCAGGGAATAAGGTGGTAAGATTCTGCCCATTGTTTGTTTTTATTTGATGTTTCCTCCTGTTAATTGCCGATAGGCAAAATTATTTGCTGCTTGCTAGTTCTTCATTGATACATTTTCTAACTCTTTTTGGTTCCATTTGAGGCAATCTGAATTGTAATTTGTTTTTTTAAATTAATATGACATTTTGACATTTGGACCAATTAGGATTTCATGTATGACAGATACTTTGACAGTGGGTGGTGGGCCGGATTGTATCTGCTGTTGGGACTGGAAATGGGTGAGAGGCACGCTGGGGCAGTTGCGACCATCTGCACACTATCCAGCGGCAGCCAGCCAATTAAGTTCAATGAGTCATGAGACCCGATCAATTGCGTGGTCAGAGTCTGGTATGGAGGTGAAGAATGCAGTGTCAGCTGACGCCTCGGCTTTTTTAAAGGGCTGCCAGCCCTGCAGTTTATTATGCAGTTTGCAGGCCTGGGAGAGGAGGATATGGAGAGATGGTGAAGTGTGGACCCAGAGCGGCCCCACCCTTCCCTGATGCCTCCCTGCAGGTGCTCTTACAGGCTGCTGGGAGAGAGAGGCGCATTCTATTCCCAAGGGATGGGAGGAGGCGACCTGGCAGCCTAACTAACCAGGCCTGGTTTCAGATAGCAGAGGAGGTTAGCAACTGTGGGGTGATGCCAAGGACCTGGATCTAGTGCCGCAAGTGGTTTAATGACTTCATCAGGGCTGTAAATGTAAGTACCTCTTAAAGCCTTCATCCTCTTGGGCCTTGCATCTGGTGAAGCAGGAGGGTGCTATGGGAGGAGAGGGATTAACCACCCAGACAGGGATGCATGCAAACTGACTGCACCTTGATGAAGTGGCCATGAAAGGAGGCTGCTTGTCATAGCAGACCCTCACAAGGTCCCTGGAAAGGGGCCTCATGCAGGAGACATCTGTGTGCCATCAGTGGCAGCTGGAATACCACCAGCCTATGTCTTGGGATTGTTCTCACTGGGAGACCAACAGCTTCCTTCCCTCTGTCTGCAGGAGAAGATTGGACACGATCAGAGAGATCGGGCCAAGACCAGCAGTGGGCTGCCCATTCTCCATATCCTGACCCCGATGGAGGAGAAGGCCATGAAGTTGGCTGGACCTCAGGACGGCCAGAGCATCACAGACAGACAGACAGGGGCACCTTCCCAAGACAGAGAGTAAGATCATCAGGGGGTACAAGGCTGCATCTGCAGCAATGGTGCTATGCTGCTCATCAGGTATCCGGTGCCTACAAGGGTCTCTAGTGTAGGGGTGTTTGCTGTGTCGGAAGGGGAGGCCCTTGACCTTTACATGTCTCTGTTCTCCCACGCAGGTTAAGTGGTGCCTACTCAAACAGCCTCCGAGACTGCCACCTCTGAGGGGGAGGAAGGAGCTTCAGACAATCCATCAGCACCTCATGCTCCTGCATGCTCTCCCAACGCAGATACCCACACCTTGGTGGGGTTGCGTTCAGGGTTCGATCTGGGCACACAATTTGGTGAGCACAGCACTGACACGCCCTAACAGCTGATGATGGCTGTGACAGCCCAGGCCTCTGATAGTCAGAGGACCAGGGCTCATGATGTGCCTCTGGTGTTGGCAGCATCAGGGGAAATGCTGCAGCTGCAGTGAGACATCAGGTGACATCTGGCAGAGATGCCAGAGGCTATGTGTGCCCAAGCATGAATGATGGAGAAATCCATCCAGGCCTTGAGCTGGCCATTGTCTCTGACTGGTGCACAAGTGGTGTCCTCCAGTGAGAGATTGGCGGCTCTGATGAAGAGCCACATCCAGCAGAGCACTGTGTCTGCAGGACATTCGTGCAGATCTGTATACACTCATCTTGACCATGGGCTCAAGGCAGCAGTGGCATGGTAAGAGGGGAATGGGAACCTCGAGTCATTACCAAGTCCTCTGCACTCTCAGGTCAGCAGGGAGGCAGAAGTCTGTCTTGCTGAGGAGGAGGAATGGCTGCCTCCCACAGCCGGGCTTCCTCTCAGGATGCTCTTGGTGTGGGCAGCTGCTCCTCTGCCCCTCTGCCAATGTCAAATGTCGCCTGATCCTCCTCCATCTCTGCCAACAGAAGGTGGTACTGCTTCTGTGCAGGTGGCCCTCAGCATGCCGCAGCCCTCCAGGTCTAAGGAATATGACGACTACCAAGGTCATCCCTAGCCAATGAGCAGCAAGGGCAGCAGCCTGCCTCCACTTCAGCTGATGGCGCAGAGGAAGCACCTCACAGGGGTTCATGCAAGGGAATAAAGAAGACCACCTAGAATCAGGGGATTATCATAGGTGATTGTGCACCGAGTCGAGTCTGCATAGACGACTTTACTCCATTTTCCATCAGGCCTTCCACCCTTCGCTACAACCCAGCCTCTGTAAAGAGGCTGGAGGCGAAACATCATGCTGCAAGAGGTCAATTCTGGATCCTGGCCAGCTCAGTACTGCGCGAATGATCTATGAACGAGTGCCTCCTGAAAGAAGGAAGGAAGACGACAACATGGCTGTATGAAGCTAAGTCTTGATTGGTGAAGGGGCAACAGACAGTGATGGTCAAAGGAATCGCAAATGTACAAGGACATCGCGAGCCTCCCTTGCACGTATTTCCTGATTACTCTCCTATTGTCCTTGGGGTCCTTCATCTGGCACTGCTTGCCCATCTTCTCCCTCCGCATCCTCATCGTCCGAGGAGGCAGTACGCTTCTCGCTATCCTCGTTGCTCATCGGCTCCCCCCTCTGGAGCGCCAGGTTATGCAGTGCACAGCAGACCACCAAGAGACGGGGCATATTGAAGGACTCCATCAGACCAATCTAGGAACCTGAATCTCATCTTCAAACCAATGGCCTGCTCTATGGTTGCTTGCGCTGTCCTGTGGCAGGCGTTGTATTTCTTCTCTGCATCTGCTTGTGGGTTCCTCAAAGGGGTCAGTAGGCATGACCTTTGTGGGTAGTTTTTCTCTCTAAATATCCATCCCTGAAGGCATGCAGGAGGTCGGAAAAGCTCTGTCACCTGGGACTGCCACAAAATGTAGGCATCGAAGCAAATTCCCGGGAGCGTGCACACACCTGCAAGATCTATTTATGGTGGTCGCAGACCATTTGTACATTGAGGGAGTGGAAGCCCTTCCTGTTGATAAAGGCCACTGGCTGGTGTTCCGGAGCCTTGATAGGCACATGAGTGCAGTCGATACCACCCTGCAGCTGTGGGAATCTAGTGATGTCCCCAAACCTGATGGGCCTCTCAGCTTCCAAGTTGAGATCCGTGTGGAAGTACATATAGTCCCCTCCCAGCAGCTCAGATACCCTTGTCCTGACTTCCCATGCAATGCGTATTGCCCTCCCTTCGCCATCCTGCCTGGCAGTCAATGGTTGCCCACCCAATGGCCTCCCCTTGCAGTCAGCCACACTGTCCCATTTCCATGTCACCTCCTTGAAGGAGGTGAGCCTCTGAAGCCCCGTGAAAACTGTACACCTTTTATAAGTTTTAATCCTGACCATAAAGTTGCTTTCAATTGGCCTCTTATCTATCTTAATTACTTTCCCGTTATGTTACTGTCGGAACTCCGCCCTCCATGTTTGCCACCATTGGTAAAATCGAGGTGGGAGATCACAACATCATGCTTCCTGTCTGATGTGTCCCATCCTGATTTTATGTTTCCTCCCCCCACCCCCCCTGCCGCCACTTCCATTCCCATCCCCTGGGTACGCTTAAAATTTGGCTCAGTGTAACCTTTTGAATTCTGATATCCATATTCCTATGTCTTACAAACATATGCTGTACAAAATAAAATGGGGCTACGAGCAATTTCTTGGTTATATGCAACTCAGTTGCCATATAGTCAGAATTCAAAAATCAGTTGAGCAAACTAGTCTGAGTAAATAAAGTAACAATGGAAAACTGTATATTGCATTAGGTTATTGAAAGTAGCTGATTGATTAAATATTAGACCACAGCTCCCCAGTATGGTATCTGTGACTTCAAGTAAGTGCAGGGGGATGCCACTTGCATTGTATTGTGCAGTTACCGTCCACTGATATTCTCAGTGCAATCTGAATAAAAAATGGGCATCAGGTCAGAATTCAGAATTTTTAATGATACAGTACATTCCAAAACAATGGATCAATTCAGAAAACAAGTAATCCAGATTTGACAGGTAAGAAAAATGATTCTTTGAGGATATATTGTCCAATTTATTTATACTGTATTCTTTTAAGTTGCAGTAAAAGTCTATGATTTATCCATCTTGTAGTCAACCACCAATGCCTAGCTAACTTTTCACATCATTCCATAGCCCTAGGAAGAATGGACTGTGCTGCATTTTGTTACTCGATAGTTAGTACAGTCCTGATAAGAATTGAGACTTGAGTAGCTTAAGTTTGGTAGTTCAGTTATATTAAAATCAAACTGGAATACATGTCTCCAAATTGGGAAAATAATCCCTTTCTAATCACAGCTAGATATAATTTTCTAAAACCTCAGTATCCTGTACTTTACATGTACAGGCATTTATGATCCTAATCTTAACCCTATCTCACACTATTTCTCACACAATTTCTCACACACTAATATTCAATCTAATATTGACTCTGCTGCATCAAACTAAATTTCAAGGCTGAGGCACAAAATCTAGGCTGACTTCAGTGCAGTAATGAAGGTGTGCTGCTTGTCACAGGTGCCATTTCTTAAACGAGATGTTAAAACAATGACTTTGTTTTAAATATCCCATTGTGCTATTCAGAAAAGTGTCCTGACCAACACTTCTTGTTTTGTACACAAAAAGCAAGACAAGTCCAACCCGGCCAATTACCGCCCCATTAGCCTACTCTCAATCATCAGTAAAGTGATAGAAGGTGTCATCAACAGTGCCATCAAGCGGCACTTGCTTAGCAATAACCTGCTCAGTGACGCTCAGTTTGGGTTCCGCCAGGGCCACTCAGCTTCTGACCTCATTACAGCCTTGGTTCAAACATAGACAAAAGAGCTGAACTCAAGAGGTGAGGTGAGAGTGATTGTCCTTGACATCAAGGCAGCATTTGACTGAGTACGGCATCAAGGAGCCCAAGCAAAACTGAAATCAATGGGAATCGGGGAAAACCCTCTGCTGGCTGGAATCATACCTAGCACAAAGGAAGATGGTAGTGGTTGTTGAAGATCAATCATCTGAGCTCCAGGACATCACTGCAGGAGTTCCTCAGGGTAGTGTCCCAGGCCCAACCATCTTCAGCTGCTTCATCAATGACCTTCCTTCAATCATAAGGTCAGAAGTGGGGATGTTCGCTGATGATTGCACAATGTTCAGCACCATTCGTGACTCCTCAGATACTGAAGCAGTGTAGAAATGCAGCAAGACTTGGACAATATCCAGGCTTGGGTTGATAAGTGGCAAGTAACATTCGCGCCACACAAGTGCCAGGCAATTACCATCTCCAACAAGAGAGAATCTAACCATCTCCCCTTGACATTCAATGGCATTACCATCGCTGAATCCCCCACTATCAACATCCTAGAGGCCATTGACCAGAAACTGAACTGAAGTAGCCATATAAATACCATGGCTACAAGAGCAGGTTAGAGGCTAGGAATCCTGTGCCGAGTAACTCACGTCCTGACTCCCCAAAGCCTGTCCATCATCTACAAGGCACAAGTCAGGAGTTTGATGGAATACTCTCCACTTGCCTGGATGTGTGCAGCTCCAACAACACTCAAGAAGCTCGACACCATCCAGGACAAAGCAGCCCGCTTGATTGGCACCCCATCTACAAACATTCACTCCCTCCACCACCGACACACAGTGGCAGCTGTGTGTACCATCTACAAGATGCACTGCAGCAATGCACCATGGCTCCTTAGACAGCACCTTCCAAACCCGCGACCTCTACCAACTAGAAGGACAAGGGCAGCAAATGCATGGGATCACCACCACCTGCAAGTTCTCCTCCAAGTCACACACCATTGCCATTACATGAAATCCTGCCAAATTGTACTCATGGCGATCTAGTTTCCTCTTCAATTGTTTAATCTGTGCTTCCATTGGTACCTTATTGCTCTTCCCCCATGCTATTCTTTTTTCATATCAATCACCTATCCATTCATCATCCTATGCTTTTCACTCTTGCTGATGATTCTACTGTATACGTTTTGCTCCACATTGCCCAGTTCAATTCCATTTTCTTCTTTATTCCCCATTCTATATTATATTTAAACAATTCCTTTTTGCAAGAGTATATGGGCTCTGTTTCTGCTTCCTGATTGTTTCAGCTCTTCAAATATACAGTTTGTTCAAGAGTGTCAAACAGCCATTTAATGGCTCTACCCTTAAATCCTCTTCAAATGTTGACATTTGTGGTCCTACTGTCTTCTCTGGCATCAGCTGGAACTCTCACATTTCCAAAATGTTGAAACCACCTTCAAAAAGTTTTATTTCTTCCCTCATGCCTAATATTTTCATCTCATGAACTCTTAAATCTCTATGAAATTCCAGTACTTGAATATTTTCCACCTTACCAAGTAGCAGGACAAGTAGATAAGGTGGTTGAGAAGCCATAAAAGATACTTTCCTTTATTAGCCGAGGCATAGAATATAAGAGCAGGGAAATTATGCTGTAACTGTATAAAACACTACTTAGGCCACAGCGAGAGTGTTGTATACAGTCTGGTCCCTGCTTTATAGTAAGAATATCATTGCACTTTAGGGGATACAGAGGAGATTTACAAACATGTTGCCAAGCATGGGGAATTTTCGTTAGAAGGAAAGGCTGGTTAGGATGGGGTTGTTTTCTTTGGAACAGAGGAGGCTGAGGGGAGATTTAATTGAGGTGTATAAAATTATGAGGGGCATAGATAGAGTGAATAGGAAGCACTTATTTCCTTTAGCAGAGATGCAATAACCAGGGAGCATAAATTTAAAGGAATTGACAAAAGGATTAGAAGGGAATTGAGGAGAAATGTTATCACCCAGAGATTGGTGGGGTCTGGAACTCACTGCCTGAAAGGGTGGTAGAAGCAGAAACCTTCATCTTATTTTAAAAAGAAACTTGGATATGCAGTAACTTCCAGGGCTATGGACCAAGAGCTGGAAATTGGAATTAGGCTGGATAGCTGTTTTCGACCGGCACAGATACAATGAACCAAGTGGCATCTTTCTGTAATGTAATTTTTCTATGTTTCAATGTTTCTGTGAATAATCTTCCAGCAATTTTCTTGCATTCTTTAGCAGAACGTAAGCGAAAGCTTTAAGACTAATAAGTGATTCCTCTCTTAACTCCAAGCTCCATTCTATATCTATTACAACTTTCCTTAATCTCTATCTTATGAACACTAACATGGCCATTGTACTCCATATCTACCTGTCCTGCTACCTGGTAAGGTGCGAAATATTCAAGCATTTGATGGACTTGGACTTGGTAGAGATCTCAATCCTTTTTGTTGAAGATATTCTATCTTATATCCTCTCTCCCTCCCCTTCCTTATATGTTAGAATTGAGACTCGACATTTTGGAAATGTGAGAGTTCCAGCTGATACCAGAGAAGACAGTAGGACCACAAATGTCAACATTTGAAGAGGATTTAAGGGTAGAGCCATTTAATGGTTGTTTGACAGTATTATTCTCATATTCTGTTTAAGGACTTTTAAACTGGAAATTCTCATTTCTCTCATTATTTCCTTCCTCCTACAATCTTCAAACATTTAAAACTGAAACTTGGGGCTGGATTTTACCAAGCCCATGATATAGGACTCCGTGGGGTGGGTGGAGGGGTGGAGGTGGGAGTGGAAGATTGTTCCGGTAGAGGCCCGCCACGGAGGCCGATGCCGGAAGGGCCCGGCCTGATCCTCCCGGCGGCGGAGAGGTTCTGTGGTGGCCCCCCCGCCACTGGATGACGGGAACTGAATTACAATATTTAAATGAACAGGAAGAATAAATTTAAACAAACGTACCTTTAATCTTCCAGGCCTGCCGCAATCCTCAGTGCTGCGGCCGGCACACCCGCGCCTTCAATTCCCCATCTGAGGAAAGCCAGCATGACACTGGTTGGGAGGGGAGAGGAGTGTAGATTTTCAGTGCGGGGGTGAGGGGAACAGGGTCAAATAAAGGATAATGGATGTAGGGGATGGCGGGAAGGGGTGAACTTTTAAACTTTGTGCAGTCTGGGAGCGGGAAGTTCAGATCTAAAAGGTAAGTGTTTTGGGGGAGGGCAGGGAAAATAGTTAATGTAATTGTTATTGTGGGGTGGGTAAGGGGTGTCAGAAATTTATTTGATAAATGGGGGGTATCTTTAAAAATTTAAATATGCTAGCAGGGCTGGCTGCCTTTTAAAAATGGCGCCAGCACCTGCGCATAGGCAGCCAGCCCACAATGGACAGCCTGCCCCCTCCGTTTGATTGGGATGGGTCGGGGCCGCCCCGCCTATTTAAATGAGCAGCCGGGTGTGAGATTGCGGTGGCTTTTTGGCGTGCGGCCCACGGGTGTGGGCTGCCATTTTTTGAGCTCGCCACCGAGATCGGCAGCAGGCTCTTAAAATCCAGCCCATGATGTCACTTGATCAATACATCTAGATTTACTTTGCTTTCATATTTTAGACCTTCTTGATGTTGTGTACTATGAGTTTTCCGCTTTATCTTGGACTCTCAGTGGGGGGAAAACATCAGTTTTCACTGATTAATGTACAAGTTTAAGCTCTTTTCCATTCATTTAAATCAATCTTCCCTGTAAATGACTGATCTGATTAAGAAACTGGATAGTAACTGAAGAGATGAATTAAATATTTATGAAGAAACTTGGATGAAACAATGCCTTGAGTTAGATCGCAGTGAGATCGTTACCAATACTGCACTGCAAAAGCTCCTGCTACACTCACAGAAAATTGTTTAATTTAGAATGCTTAACATTGCTCACACACACTACATAAAAGCTTCTATTGCATGCCTATCATTGTAATTTGAAACTGTTTAATGCCCAGTGCATTTATACATATTATTAGAAATCCACCAGTAAAGCACCCAGTTTTTCTTCAGTATAGGAATATGAATTCCAAGGCGAGTGTATATTCAATATTTTACCATGTTGGTAATACATTAATAATGTCCATGGTAATTGTTTTAGCATGTTCATCCATTGAGTAGGAAGCCATATAAACTGAGGTGATCCCACATTTGATCCATAGTCTGCATTGAATTAACTGTACTCAGCCAATTTGATAGCTGAAGAATGACAATTGGGTCAAGCAGGAGAAAGTGGGGTGGGTGTCTAAATGCTATGGAAGCACATTTCTGAAAATATGTATGTATGGACAATGGGTGAGAACACAAGATCAGTGGCGCTGCTTCTCATGATTGATTATCCAACACTCAATCAAAACTGAGACATGAATAACAGTCTCTTTTGAGAGATGCCAGAAAATGGTTGGTGTGAAAGGAATTGACTCCTTGCTGGGCCTCAGTAGTGTGCTAAAAGTCCTAATAATATGTACCCCTTAGTCGAATGGGGAGGAATCAATGTAGATTTCCTTCCCAATTTCACCCAGGGAGAGGAGGAAGACTAGGTAATGGCTCACTACATCCATCATGTTGCAACTCAGTTTCACTTAGAACACGGGTAGTATGTATTAATTTTACTGCCAGTGATGGTCCAACTGCAGTACATGGATCACTGCCACTGTTATCATGATTATCATCATTTATGATGAGGAAAAAAGGGAGAAAATATAAAGTGTTCGACATATTGTGATGATGTGGGTAATGTTGCAAATATGGGGATTTGGATCATTAAATACATTTTTTGGGGGCAGCAAATCTCAGAAAATCAGCAGTTAACACAGGGCAGCCATTTGCTCTCACCAATCCCGCTGTCTTCACACTCCCACTGGCTGTAATTTTAATCTGTTTTAGCAGGACCATGGGACACCCATCAGAGGACAATGTGTTCCTGCTTTAAACATGCAGATTGGGCCCCAACTGGCATCACTGGGGCTGACCTGCAATGTTAACCCAGGTCTGATCAGGGATGTTGTTGGGCTGCCCTGCCAAGCCAACTTGGATGCAGGGTCAGAGGGTGCCAGAAAGGTAAGTGATGTACATTTATTTTTGGTTTCCTTATGGGCCAGGAGGAGGCTTCCCTCAACCCTGCACCTGTGGTGCCCTCCTAACCCCACCAACTGCCATCCCCCCCTCCCCCCCCAACCACTACCTGACTGCCAGATGCTATTCTTTTGGGTCCCCAGGTTCAAGTGGGAGACTCATTGCAAGCATACAGATGAGGCCTGGAGTTAAAATTACCCAGGCATCATGCCGTGGGTGCTGAATGGTGCTCAGCCCATCTCAGCCTGTCCCATCCCATATCAAATTAAAATTGGGCTTAAGTTACTTTATTTCTTTCAGTACCTGGAACCACCTCTGTCAAACCTCTTGTAACAATATCTAATCAAAAGGTTAGATAATATTTGTGATTGAGCAGTTTAAATCCTTAGATATGTGGATATCTGGCAGCTCAAATGTATATATTTGAAACTAAGCAAGTCACAGATTTGTTGGCTGGTTACTGTCCCAGCAGAAAGACTGCATACTACCATGTCAGCTGTGGTTAAGTTCCTGTAAAATTTGAAGTGCTGATCAGTCACAAAGAGAGAAGTTTACACAAATTCAGTGACGTGACAAACAATGTATGTTTGTTGGGATTACACCCACTCAATTTCCAATTTCGACTGTAGTTATACTACTAGTACTTATAAAGATGCTCATCCAGAAGTTATACCAATGACTGCATTTTGCACTGAAGTCTGCATATGTAAACTTGGATGCATCTGCAGAATTTTGTTTTCCAGTAATTTCAATGCTACGAGAGTGTCATGGTGAGTATTGCTACTACCAAAAGCAATCAAAGGTAAGCTTCCAAGCGGGCCCAGTGGACCAACCTGACCCGAGAGTTATTCTGCCCGTTTTATGTCATGCATAGCTAAAAGCATTCAAAGCGAAAGTGGTTGAATAACTGCAGTTCAAAGTTCTTATCACTGGAATTTCCATACTGATGGACAGATGAGGCCTGACCAGAAAAGCATTGGAATAATCAAGTCTGGCGTTTACAAAAACATGGACGAGGGTCCCAGCAGTAGATAGGCTGAGGTAGACATGGAGGCAAGTTCTGTTATGTTAGTGGAAATAGGCACTCTTTGTGATAGAAAAGATGTGACACTTCTTTGCAGAAATGTGACACTTCATGGTCAATCACATCATTCTTCTATAATGCCTTTCCTCTGTTGACCAGCTCAGTTGGATGGCTCTTGCTTGGTTCCACTTTCATCTCTTTTACTACTTATCTGATTGTCATCAGACCATCTCCAGCAATAGTTTATCTTTGTGTCCCTATACTGTTACCTCTATACTTAGCCCACTCCTCTTTCTCATCTCAAAGCTGAGGCTTGGTGACATTATCCTCAAACATGGGGTCAGTTTCTACATGTATGCTGACAATACTGAGCTCTACCTCCCCGCCAGCTCTGCCAACCTTTCCACTGTCTCTGTGTTGTCAGACTGCTTATCCTATAACCAACCTTTGATGAGCCATATTTCCCATATCCTATCCTGTGCCTTATGATCATGTTTTTGATTATCCTTTGAAATGTCTCCCCCTTTGACTTCGTGTTCATTTTTTTTGATTACATCACTGTGATGTGTCATGCATCATTTTGTTGCATTAAGGCGCTATATAAATGCAAGTTGTTAATGACACGAGTGTTCACACATTTATTACCAGCCTTGGCTAAATTCAACTTGAAATAATAACAACTAAGTAAATTTATTTTAAAATTCTGTTTTATATCTTACCTGTAATAACAGAAAGCTATTTAATATGGAACTTTTCATTTGGATGAGCGGAATTTATCAATCCATATGTAAATCTTCCGTTAATAGCCTGTTGTGTCATAACCTTTACACTGTCTGAAGCTGAGACATCTTCAGCTGCGTCTTTAATTACAAACACAAAACTGTTTCGATACATGTAACAGTGGTAGTCGCGCTGTTAATATTGCTACTTTTTAAATTGAGAAACAAAGGCATAAAGTGCAGGAAACCACCAGATTTAAAAAGAGTAGGCGAGTAAACAAGATAAATCAAGAAATAATGGGTATGTTGTCAAGCTTTTTTGCCTGTTGGTTCAAAGTATAATGCCCAGACCTAGACTGAATTACATTTTATATTTTTTTCTGAAAAAAAAATCAATCAGAAAATCAAACTTCAAAATCTATTCATAAGTGCTGCTGTTGGTTGCATAGTTTTCCAGCCTTTTAGAATCACAAAACTCATCGAATGGTCGTAGCACAAAAGGAAGACATTCGGCCCATTGTGTCTGTGCTGGTCTCTCAGCTGGACTCACTCCCCTGCCTTTTCACCTAGCCATGCAAATTTTTTTCTCTTCACATTCTTATCCAATTCTGTTCTGAAAGCCATGATTGAATCTGCCTCCACCACACTCTCAGGCAGTGCATTCCAGATCCTAACCACTCACTGCATAAAAGAAGGTTTCTGGACATATCTAACCCAGCATAAACAATTCAAATAGCCAAGAACAAAAATCAAACCAAATATATTCCGATTGACAGGAGCAAAAGCAAAGTTTAAAAAAAAATTCTCATTGCTTATTTTCTCACTCTAAATTGAATTAAAACTGAACAGTCCTGACATATCTCTGTAGAAATGTAGAATTAAAAATAGAAAATGCAGAAATCACTCAGAAGACACATCTGCATCTGGAAGAGAAGATGATGGGGTAACCTTTTGGGTAAAGACCCTTAGTTAGAATTATTCAAATTAATCTCTTCCAAAATGATAACCTGCCTGTTTTCATGCTGATGACCCTGCTCTGCATTTTCTTTATTAGTTGTTATACATTTTTAGCACTTGTAGTTTTTTAACTTTCTCATTCACTAACAGAAATACAGATATCCTTACATTGCAATCAAGTGTCCAATTCATTAACTTGGGAGCTGAATGATTCCTGACAGCAACAATGCAGGAGGAATGGAGAAAGAAGCAGTTACCTCAGCTGTTCTCTCCCATTCTCTACTTAGACATATGCCTTTTATTTTGTTTATTGATGCTCGCCTGCAAGCTTAAAACTCAAGAACGCACTACCAAAACATCAGGGATAAATGACCAAAAACAGGGACATGTTATTTTACTGTGCTTAATGTTGTGCATATTCAGAAAGTTTAATTGTTTGCTGCTATTATTTAAATGCTATAGTGTGTTTTGTAATGATTCTGGTAGTTTTAAGGACCTCATTGTAACTTCTCTCTTACTATTTGTGGCTGTGTTAATGTGAGCTCTGCTGCCCTTATGCTAAGTCGCATCAAGTCCCATTGACCCACTGACCTACGTTGGCTTGTGGTCTGGCAATGCCTCGATTTTAAAATTCTCATCCTTGTTTTCCCCCTATGGCCTCGCCCCTCCCTAACATCCAGCCTACAGCCCTCAGATCTCTCTGCTTCTCCAATTCTGGCCTCTTGCATATCCCTGCTCCACCATTGGTGGCTGTGCTTTCAATTGTCTAGGCTGTAAGCTCTGTAATTCCCTCCCTGAGCCTCTCCCCCTCTCTACCTCTCTCGCTTCCTTTAAGATGCTCTTTAAAACCTATCTCTTTGACCAAGCTTGACCTGTCCTATTAGCTTTTATGTGTCTCAGTGCCAAATTTTATTTCCTAATGCACCTATGAAGTGTCTTGGAATGTTTTACTAGGCTAAAGATGATATATGAAAAACATTTTGTTTTGTTTTGAGAGGGGATGGATAGGAGCCAGGTTTGCAGAGGTTAGCCTATGTCTCCCATCCTTGCATTTTTCTTATTTCACCAAATATTTGTTAAGCAGTTAACTGCTTTAAAAATAAAAAGACTGCTGCTTGGGATACAGGTATTCACTTGCATGATCTTGTTTTGATGGTCACAGATGTCGGGCACATTGATGTAGTGGAAGCCCTTTCAGTTTATGAAAAGTGTGGGACTGTGTACAGGGTCCTCACTGGATCATATTGATCCATCAGTGACGCCCTGGCCTCGGGGATATTTTAGCCTCACAAGAAACTGACGGGATCAGATCAGCCACCTGTTTTACACCATGCTGGCTTTTGCTTTTTTTGGTGTGCACTAATAGGCATAAATGTTAAAGTGAAGCTCTTGAATGTTTTTACTAAGAGCTTATTTATAATCAACTGCAAGTTCATGTGATGCACATAATGGGCGACGATCCAGTGAGATCAATCTCAACCTGATTTTCATCTTTTGTTTTGATGCTACCAGCAATAACAATCAGAAAATGTATCTATGGACCAGATTTGATTCCGATGATGGGAGTTCCGGGGGCCTAAGGCCGTCATTTACGGCCCTGAAAAGTGCCCAGTCTATCTCAAATTACCCTGGAAGGGTAATGTATCCCAAAAATTTGAGCAACAGATGAAGCTAGCTGTTTCACGCTGCTACTATGCAGTAGCAACACATGTGGTGTTCGCTACTAACAGGATGCTGCCATCAAACCAAAAAGACGTCCTGCCTATCACACAAATGAGTAATGTGATATATGAATTTCAATGTCAGTGTGATGCTAGGTATATAGGCCATACGTCTCAAAGACTGGTGGATCACATCAAACAACATGTCCCTTCTGCTGTTTACAATGGGCAAGGTACATGCCATGCCCAAACAGCCCGTGATTGCAAAACTCAAAACACAGTGTCCAACATTAGGTGTGACTCCGGGATTGGATAACATTTGCTAAATAATCCTCAGTGCGCTAAGAATTATACTGAGAGCCAATTTAAGATTGTCAGCAGGGCTCGCAGTGTGGCGCATTTGTGTGTACTGGAAGCTATATATATTAATAACATGGCTCTGTTCTTTGCTGACAGAAAGAACATGTACAAACATTGTGCCTGTTTCAGCTAAACAAAATAAGTGCCAGCCATTCACTGGTTCATTCCTCAGGGCAATGCCTTGACCAATCAGAGTCAAGCTGCCTGGTTTAAATTTTACACAAAGCTTGGCAGTTAACTGTCAGTCACTGTAAACTGGTGCATTCTCCATGGCAACGCCTCCGCCAATCAGAGTTCACTTGCCAACCAATCAGTACTCTTCTCATGCAGTATAAATTTGTTGTTTTCCCTTCCATTGGTATTCTTGCGGATTGTATTGATGAGTGCAAGACGAAAAGCTTTGACAATTCGTCTCTTTTTTTCAGCAATACTAAAATTGAAGTTAGTGGGAATTAGGGGAAAATTCTTCACTGGTTGAAGTCATACCTAGCACAAAGGAAAGATGGTTGTGGTTGTTGGAGGCAAATCATCTCAACCCCAGAACATCATTGCAGGAGTTCCTCAGGGTCATGTCCTAGGCCCAACCATCTTTAACTGCTTCATCAATGACCTTCTCTCCATCTTATGGTCAGAACTGGGGATGTTTGCTGTTGATTGCACAGTGTTTGGTACCATTCACAACTCCTCAGATACTGAGCAGTTCCGAAGAAGGGTCACTGACCCGAAACGTTAACTCTGCTTCTCTTTCCACAGATGCTGCCAGACCTGCTGAGTGAATCCAACATTTCTTGTTTTTGTTGTCCTCAGATACTGAAGCAGTCCGTGTCCACATGCAGCAAGACCTGGACAACATTCAGGCTTGGGCTGATAAGTGGCAAGTAACATTCTTGTTACACAAGTGCCAGGCAATGACCATCTCCAACAAGAGAGAATCTAACCATCTCCCCTTGACATTCAATGACTTTACCATCACTGAATCCCCTACCATCAATGACCTGGGGGTTACCACTGCCCAGAAACTTAACTAGACCAGCCCTATAAATACTGTGGTTCTCTTCTTTGGCCTCCTTGTCTCGAGAGACAATGGGTAAGCGCCTGGAGGTGGTCAGTGGTTTGTGAAGCAGCACCTGGAGTGGCTATAAAGGCCAATTCTAGAGTGACAGACTCTTCCACAGGTGCTGCAGATAAAATTGGTTGTCGGGGCTTTTTCACAGTTGGCTCTCCCCTTGCACTTCTGTCTTTTTTCCTTCCAACTGCTTAGTCTCTTTGACTTCGAAACTTAACTAGACAAGCCCTATAAATACTGTGTATCCAGCTGCAGCTCCTGGCTACCCGCATTACGGAGCTGGAGCTGCGGGTGGATTCACTGTGGAGCATCCGCGATGCTGAGGAAGTCGTGGATAGCACGTTTAGTGAGGTGGTCACACTGCAGGTAATGGCTGCACAGGCAGAAAAGAGATGGGTGACCACCAGACAGAGTAGTAGGTGCAAGCAGGTAGTGCAGGAGCCCCCTGTGGCCATCCCCCTCTCAAACAGATATACTGCTTTGTATACTGTTGGGGGGGGATGACCTCCCAGGGGAAAGCAGCAACAGCCAAGTTCGTGGCACCACGGAGGGCTCTGCTGCACAGCAGGGGAGGAAAAGGGGTGTAAGAGCTATACTGATAGGGGATTCTATCGTAAGGGGTGTAAATAGGCATTTCTGTGGCCACAAACGAGACTCCAGGATTATATGTTGCCTCCCTGGTGCTAGGATCAAGGATGTCTCGGAGCAGCTGCAGGACATTCTGAAAGGGGAGGGTGAGCAGCCAGAGGTCGTGGTCCATATTGGTACTAACGACATAGGCAGGAAGAGTGATGAGATCCTGCAAAGTGAATATAGGGAGTTAGGCAGAAGGTTAAAAAGCAGGACCTCTAGGGTTGTAATCTCAGGATTACTCCCTGTGCCACATGCTAGTGAGGGTAGGAATAGGAGGATTAGGCAAATGAATGCATGGCTGAAGAGCTGGTGTAGGCGGGAGAGCTTCAGCTACTTGGATCATTGGGATCTCTTCTGGTGAAGAGGTGACATGTACAAGAAGGATGGGTTGCATCTAAACTGGAGGGGGACCAATATCCTTGCGGGGAGGTTTGTTAGCACTACTCGGGAGGGTTTAAACTAGTCTTGCAGGGGGGTGGGACCCAAAGTAGTAATCTTTCAGATGAGATAGTTGAGGCAAATGTAGAGGTTGAAGCAAGCAAGTCCAATAGGCAGGCTGGGCAGGGGCAGGACAGGGAGCGTGGAAGATCTGGTAGGCTAAACTGCATTTACTTTAATGCAAGAAGCCTTACAGGTAAGGCAGATGAACTCAGAGCAGGGATCAGTACATGGGATTGTGATATTATAGCTATTATGGAAACGTGGTTGAGGGATGAGCAGGACTGGCAGCTCAATGTTCCGGGGTACCAATCTTTCCGGCGTGACAGAGGTGGAGAGGAGGGGGAGTTACACTATTAATTAGGGAGGACATCACAGCGGTACTTAGAGAGGATATCCTGGGGGGAATGTCCAGCGAGGCCATATGGGAAGAATTTAGGAATAAGAAAGGGGTGGTTACTTTGATGGGATTATAGTATAGGCCCCCTAATAGTCAGAGGGAAGTGGAAGAGCATATATGCAGGGAAATCAGATAGGTGTAGGGATTATAGGGTTGTAATAGCAGGTGATTTTAACTTCCTTAATATTGACTGGGACTGCCTTAATGCTAAAGGATCAGATGGGGAAGAATTTGTTAAGTGTACCCAGGATAGTTTTCTGAAGCAGTATGTAGATGGCCCTACTAGAGAAGGGGCTACACTTGTCCTCCTCTTAGGAAATGAGGATGGGCAGGTGGTTGATGTGTCAGTGGGGAACCACTTTGGGACCAGTGACCATAACTCTATTAGTTTCAAGATAGTTAAGGAAAAGGATAGGACTGGTCCTCAGGTTGAAGTCCTAAATTGGGGGAAGGCTAATTTCAATGGCATCAGACAGGAAATCTCAAAAGTTGAATGGGAGAAGCTGTTTACAGGTAAAGGGACGTCTGGCAAGTGGGAGGCTTTTAAAAGTGAGATAGGAAGAGTTCAGGGCCGGCATGTTCCTGTTAGATGGAAGGGCAAGGCTGGCAAGTTTAGGGAACCTTGGTTGACTCGGGATTTTGAGGGTCTGGTCAGGACAAAGAAGGAGGCATATGTCAGGTATAGGCAGCTGGGATCGAGCGAGTCCCTCGAGGAGTATAGGAGATGTAGGACTACACTTAAGAAGGAAATTAGGGGGGCGGAAGGGGGCCATGGGATTTCCCTGGCAGATAAGATAAAGGAGAATCCTAAAAGATTCTATAAGTATATTAAGAGTAAAAGGGTAGCTAGGGCGAGAATAGGTCCCCTTAAGGATCAGTGTGACAATCTATGTGTGGAGCCACAGGAAATGGGCGAGGTCTTAAATGTCCGTATTTACCATGGAGAAGGTCATGGAAACTAGTGAGTTCAAGGGAGGGAACACCGATATCCTGGAGCATATCAACATTACAAAGGAGGAGGTGTTGGAGGTTTTGAAGAGCATTAAGGTGGATAAATCCCCAGGGCCTGACCAGGTGTATCCTAGGATGCTATGGGAAGCAAGGGAGGAGATTGGTGGGCCCTGGCAGAGATTTTTGTATCATCGTTAGCCACGGGTGAGGTACCGGAAGACTGGAAGATAGCTAATGTTGTGCCTTTATTTAAGAAGGGCAGCAGGGATCAACCAGGGAACTGCAGGCCAGTGAGCCTTACATCAGTGGTGGGAAAGTTATTGGAAAGGATTCTGAGAGACAGGATTTATATACATCTGGAAAGGCATGGTCTGATTAGGGATAGTCAGCATGGCTTTGTGCATGGGAACTCATGTCTCACAAATTTGATTGAGTTTTTCGAGGAGGTGACCAAGAGGATTGATGAGGGCAGGGCGATGATCGTTATTTACATGGACTTTAGCAAGGCCTTTGACAAGGTCCTGCGTGGTAGGCTGGTCCAGAAGGTCTGAACACATGGGATCCAGGGTGAGCTAGCAAATTGGACACAAAATTGGCTTGGTGATGGGAGGCAGAGGGTGGTAGTGAATGGTTGTTTTTCAGATTGGAGGCCGGTGACCAGTGGTGTGCCGCAGGGATCGGTGCTGGGCCCTCTGTTGTTTGTCGTATATATTAATGACTTGGATGTGAATGTAAGGGGCATGATTAGTAAGTTTGCAGATGACACCAAAATTGGTGGTATAGTGGACAGTGAAGAAGGTTGTCTCAGGTTATAACAGGATATAGATCAACTGGGAAAGTGGGCAAGAAGTGGCAAATGGAATTTAATGCAGACAAGTGTGAAGTGATGCATTTTGGGAAATTAAACCAGGACAGGACAGAGACAGTGAATGGCAGGGCTCTGGGGAGTGTTGTTGAGCAGAGAGACCTTGGGGTGCAAGTACATAGTTCCCTGAAAGTGGAAACACAGGTAGACAGGGTGGTGAAGAAGGTGTATGGCATGCTTGCCTTCATCGGTCGAGGCATTGAGTACAAGAGTTGGGACGTCATGTTACAGTTGTACATAACGTTGGTTAGGCTGCATTTGGAGTACTGTGTGCAGTTCTGTTTGCCGCACTACAGGAAAGATGTGATTAAGCTAGAGAGGGTGCAGAAAAGATTCACAAGAATGGTGCCTGGTTTGGACGGCTTGAGTTATAAAGAGAGATTGGATAGGCTGGGTCTGTTTTCCCTGGAGCGAAGGAGGCTGAGAGGGGACATGATAAGGTTACATAAAATTATGAGAGGCATAGATAGGGTAGATAGCCAGAGTCTGTTTCCCATGTAGGGGTGCCTAAAACTAGAGGGCATAGATTTAAGGTGAGAGGGAGGAGGTTTAAAGGGGATCAAAGAGGTAAATTTTTCACACGAAGAATAGTGGGTATCTGGAATGAGCTGCCAGAGGAGGTGGTGGAGGCAGGAACAGTAGTGACATTTAAGAGGCATCAGGACAGGTACTTGAATGAGCAAGGCACAGAGGGATATGGAATTAATGCAGGCAGGTGGGATTAGTATAGATGGGCATTATGGGCGGCATAGACGCGGTGGGCCGAAGGGCCTGTTTCTATGTTGTACAACTCTATGACTGTAAGAGCAGGTCAGAGGCTGGGAATTCTGCAGTGACTGACTCACATCCTGGCTCCCCAAAGTCTGTCCACCATTTTAAGGCACAAGTCAGGAGTTTGATGGAATACTCTCCACTTGCCTGGATGACTACAGTTCCAACAACGCTCAAGAAGCTCAACAACTTCAATCCACTTGATAGGCACCCCATCCACAACCTTTAGCGTTCACTTACTCCAATGCCAGCACACAATATGAGAATGTGTACCATCTGCAAGATGCACTACAGCAACTCGCTAAGGCTTCTTTAACAGCACCTTCCAAACCAGCAACCTCTACCACCTGGACAGACAAGGGCAGTAGAAGTATGGGAACACTAACATTTGCAAGTTCCCCTCCAAGTCACACACCATCCTGACTTGGCCATATATCGCTGGGTCAAAATTCTGGAACTCCATCCCCAACAGCACTGTTGGCCTACCTACACTACATGGACAGCAGTGGTTCTAGAAGGCAACTCACCACCACCTTCTCAAGGGCAATTAGGGATGGACAATAAATGCTGGCTTTGCCAGCGTTGCTCACATCCCATGAACAAATTTTTAAAAAGGAGTACGGGGTGGAAGGGTGATGTTGGGTCAAAGAATCACGACTAGAAAAGTCAATGAAAGAATTTTGAGTTTAACGTGCTTCAGGTGTTCTTGGGTGCAGACTTTGGTATCTAATATAAGGTCTCATTGCACCTGCTTTACATCCCTAAAATGAACTCAACAAGGTCCAATTTTTACCACACATTTTCAGATGGCCTTTGATAATGTGCTACATAATCAAGCAGGAAAGGATAGAATGAGGATTGTCACTAAGAACAGAAGGGAAGTTAGAAGAATATTTTTTTTTTTACACACGGGTTGGTTATTGGAGCATGGAATATTTCACCGCAAGTGGCTATTGAGGTGACGACTATAATGTTACTTAAAAGAGAATTGGATAAATATTTGAAAAGGATGGATATAAAAAAATACAGACAATGGGCAGGGAATTGGGATTAGACTACAGCAGTTGAAGCTTTTGGACCATCCGTGATATCAGTGCTAAGTGTTGTAATTTCTATGTTTCTCTGATTCTATTCTATGGTTGAATTACAAAAAAAATGTAAAGTTATCAGAAAGAAAGTCATTTCTTTAGCTATGCCTTTGTTCCATTCAGAAAGACGTTTCCTCTGTCGAAATTACTGATCAAGTTTTGCCACCTTAGTCATAAATACATTACAATTTGCCAGTTGCTGGTATTTCCAAACCACATCACTATGCTATTCACAGGTGGAATGTTATTTGAAGTTTAACATCTGGTCCCCAAAGATATTATTTGCCCAGCAAGTTATATGTACACATGTTGGGAGTAATTTTCCAGGTCCACACTGCCAACAGGGAACCTCACTGATATTAGTGCAAAACAAAAATCTGGGTGTGCCTGAATTCCTCATGCATCGCCAGCAGATGAGGATCCTGCCTGTCCCCATCCCTGCACCATAGACTTGTAAAATTCCCCACCCTCTCCTGGTGTAAACTTAACTTTTGAAATATTAATATCTACCTGCTATCTGCATTTGAACATACTCTGGGGGAATTCCACAGTCAGGTATTCCACAGAGGCTGATATTCTCTGTAGGATTTTTCACATTGATAAAAAAAAAGTTAAGATGCAAAACAGCAGCTGATGTCTTCCTGTCATAACCACGGAGATCGAACATAAACACTGACAGCCCTTATGATGTTCTTCCAATCTGAATCCACAGGGGACTGACAGTCAAGTCACATCAGTCCAACAGTTGAGAAATTCGGCCTTGGCATGGAGTAAGTCATCCATCATTGCCTAAACAATCTGTTCCTACTTTATACACAAAGGAGGCTCAAATATTACTGAGACATAGAGGATACTAAGATTTATTTAAAAGGAATTTCCAAAGCTTCTGGGTGGCAAGAACAATCATTAATAAATGTAAATCATTTCAGCAAGAATTATCCATTGAGGTGCAAGATAGGATGTCAATACTTTTGCAGAAACTCTGCTGGAGTATTCCCTTGAGTTTAGAAGGTTGAGAGATAATCTAATTGTGGTCTTTAAAATGATAAAGGGATTCAGTAGGGTAAATGCAGATAAACTATCTTCTCTGGTGGGGAATTGAGGGGGAGAAAAAGGCATAATCTTAAAATTAGAGCTAGACCATTTAGGAGAGAAATCAGGAAGCACTTTTTCACATGGGCAGTGAAAATCTGGAAAACTCACCCCAAAAAGACTATGGGTGTTGGATCAATTGAAATTTTCAAGACTGAAATGAGATCAGTAGATTTTTGATACTTAAAGGTTGCAAAGGATTTGAGCAAAGATGGGCAATTGGAATTGAGGAGCAAAAGGTGGAACAGGCTTCAGGAGCTGAATGACTTACTCTTCCTATGCTCCTAATAGTACTAGGCTTGTCTTCCCTTATGTGATAATTGCGCTGCATGTTTATGAACTCTTTTTTTTGTTAATTTGTTTGTGTAACCCAGGTCATCTCTCAGGCAACTTCATGTTGGAGAATACTTTATTCATAGAATGTGCTCTTGTTTTGTTATAACAATTGGTTCCAATCTTTAATTATCAGCTTGGCTCAGCTGGTAGCATTCTTGCTTCTGAGTCAAACAGTTGTGTAGTATACTCCAAGACTTGAATGCTGTATCTAGACTGACACATTACTGCTCTTTTCAGAGTTACTGTATTTCTATTGTGCCATCTTCAGGTGAGATGTTAAATCAAGATTCTGGCCTGCTTGGGTGGATATAAAAGATGCCATGACACTATTTGAAGAACAGAGTTCTCCCAGTGTTCTGGTCACCATTACTCTCGCAATCAATGCCAAGAGATTAACTGGTTATTCTTCTAATTTGCAGTTAAAGAAAGGTTGTAGTACTTTTCACGACCACCGGATATCCAAAGCCCATTACAGCCAATGAAGTGCAGGAAACATGACAGCCAATTTGTGCACAGCAAGATCCACAAACTACAATGTGATTATGACCAGATAATCCATTTTCGTGATGTTGATTGAGGGATAAATATTGGTCAGGACACCAGGGATAATTCTTCTGCTCTTCAAAGTAGTACCACAGAATCTCTTATATCCATCTGAGAGGGCAAATGGGGCCTTGGTTCGTTTCATCTGAAAGATGGCACCTCCAACAGGGCAGTACTCCCTCAGCATGCACTGGAGCGTTGGCCTAGATTTTTGTGCTCAAGGCCTGGAGTTGGTCTTGAACCTGGAACCTTGTGACTCAGAGGCATGAGTGCTACCAATTGAGCCACAGGTGTTGTACTTTGCTGCATGTTACACAAAGGTTCATGGTGTAGGGGGTAACATATTAGCATGGGTAAAGGATTAGTTAGCTAACAGGCAGCGGAGAGTAGGGGTAAATGGGTCGTTTTCGGGTTGGCAGGATGTGACTAGTGGAGTGAACAGGGATGAGTGCTGGGGCCTCAACTATTTGCAATCTATATCAATGATTTGGATGAAAGGACTGATTGTATGGTAGCTAAATTTGCCGATGACAGAAACATAGGTAGGAATGTATGTTGTTAAGAGGACATTAAGAGTCTACAAAGGGATATAAATAGGTTAAGTGAGCAGGCAGAAATTTGGCAGATGGAGTATAATGTGGAAAAATGTGAACTTGTCCACTTTGGCAGGAAGAATAGAAAAGCAGTATATTATTTAAATAGAGAGAGATTGCAGAACTCTGCAGTACAGAGGGATCTAGTTGTCCTGGTACATGAAGCACAAAATGTTAGTATGCAGGTACAACAAGTGTTTAGGAAGGCAAATGGATGTTGTCGTTTATTGCAAGGGGAATAGAATATAAAAGTAAGGAAGTTTTGCTACAGGTGTACAGGGCTTTGGTGAGACCACATCTGGAGTACTGTACTGTGTACAGTTTTGGTCTCCTTATTTAAAAAAGTATTAGAAGTAGTTGAGAGAAGGTTCACTGACTGATTCCTGGGATGAAGGGGTTATCTTATGAGGAAAGGTTGAGCAGGTTGGACCTGTACTCATTGGAGGTTAGAAGAATGAGAGTTGATCTTATTGAAACATGTAAGATTCTGAGGGCACTTGACAGGATGGATGCTGGAAGAATGTTTCCATTTATGGGCGAGACTAGAACTAGGGGACATAGTTTTTAAGATGGAGAAAATGAGAATTTTTTTCTCTGAGGGTCATTAGTCTGTGGAATTCACTTTCTCAGAGAGCAATGGAGGCAAGGTCATTGAATATATTCAAGGCTGAGTTAGATAGATTCTCAATAGACAAGGGGGGCAGACAGGAAAGTGGAGTTGAGCCTACATTTAGATCAGCCATGATCTTATCAAATGGCAGAGCAGGCATGAGGGGGCAAAGGGCCTGCTCCTGCTCCTAATTTGTAACTTCGTATTTGCCTACATAACAACAATGGCTGCATTCAAAAACAATTAACTGGATGTGAAGCATTTTGAGGATGTGATGAGGTGTAAAATAACTGCAAGTTCGTTTTAATCATCTTAACTAACAGCTTACTGTGCATTAAATAATAATAAAAACAAGAAATGCTGGAAATACTCAACAGGTCTGGCAGCATCTGTGGAGAGAGAAGCAGAGTTAAAGTTTCAGGTCAGGTCGTTACTGCATCTGCAGTATTTTGCTTTTATTATAGCTACTGTGCATTGTTGATTTATTACCTTCACCTCAAAGGACACATTTGAGCCAATTTTCCTTTGGGGCCTTCAATGGGCACCCGACAGACACTCGACAGTCACAATGTAGTTGAGTGGTTCTGTGCTTCTATGAGGAGAAATGCCCTTGATTTTTCATTTCCATTGCCTAGGCACACTCCTGCACATATCAATTCCTTTGGCATTATTGAGAGGGGATAATGGAAATCACAGAACTCTGGCCTTCAACTATACTCATGGGTGCCAGCATTAGGACCGTCTGCCTGCTGCTCTGAAGCCCAACCAATTTCAAAAATTGGGAAACTTTTTTTGTTCTTTCATCTTTGGGCTGAGCTCAGAACCTCTGCAGACATTCTGGCTTGCAGAGGTGTTGGTGCAAGTCCCAATATTAGTTTATTTGACACCTCTCTCTTGGATGGCGATGAGACCAAGTAGAAGGAAATTGAGACAACAAAGCCAGAAATTTCAACTCATTACCACGAAAATACTGGGTCTGTGACTATCCCGTGTTCAAGCCCAGTGACAGAAGTTTGGGGAACCTCAGGTATTCCCAGGGAAGCATTGTGGGGGCAGAGAATTTCCACTGCTATTTCCTCTTCACTGTACCTGGGAAGTAATTATTCCTCAGGAAGAATGAAGAGTAAAATATCACCAAATATTTCTTCAGTGTTGTCATCTACATGGCCTAGCACTTAATTTACAAAGCATTTAAATGGCAATTTTTCCTCAAATGGTGAACCCCAGTCTTATTTGTAATGCAAGAGGGAAATCCTAGTTGAGGGCCAGGCCCTTCAATTGGAGCAGAGGAAGGTAAAACAAGAGGATATACCGGAAGGACAATATCTGAGAGGATAATCCAAGCTTTTTATTAGCAGAGGTCTGCAACCGTGCCACCATTTTGGCCATATTTTGATTTTGTAATGGAGAATGGCCTATAAATCAGATGTGGAGAAAATGTAAAATAATTTGCAGGTGGCGATCTTGAAAATCACATTTAATGCAGTTAACAGGAATGCTTTGGCTGATTCTTGGAAGATTGTTAACACTGGTTCCCAGTTGGTCAAAATGGTCCAGGACCAAAAGAACAGTTACCTGCGCTCAGGCAAGTCTTGGGATTGGGGTTCAGAAAGATCTTGCAAATTGGGAGTTGTTGCAGGGAGCCTGGATCGAGGAGGCCTAAACTTTCCTTGTGATGCCTGGAGGACATTCCTGCTCTCTCTGACCTCATGAGGAAATATATAAAAACAATGTTTTAATGAACTACAACCTTGGGTTTCTTCTGGCCCCAACCCTTCTTTCTGCCAGTTTCACCTGGAAACAAAGCCATAATGTCATCTTTGGAGCCTAACCTGCATATTTAAGGTATAAACCTGCCAGTTTTTGCTACTTGTTCAGGTTAAAATCTACAAATCAAGGGATATGGGGAGCAGGCAGGAAAGTGAAATTGAAGCCCAAGATCAGCCATGATCGTATCAAATGGCAGAGCAGGCTTGATGGGCCATATGGTCTACTTCTCCTATTTCATGTGATCATGTGTTTATACACAAAGGCAGCGGATGTCAGCGGCAAAGTCTCCCAGCCAGTTCTAACTGTGCACTGCCCTGTTTCTGCTGAGAGGGCAAGGTTTAAAAACATCAAATGGCTGTATAACATTAAATTATGGCGATTTCATATGTTATTATGTTGAGCATGAGAAATCATAAAGAAAGGAAACCAAAACACAATAATTCTTTATTTTTATTCTACTTCCATGAGGAAAATCATAGATTAATCAACATTGATTTTTCTTACTTCTCATTACAATAGCAGGTCAGTTATCTGGCTTTACTTGTTGTTCTTCCCTCTTCCACCAGCAGCTCTTAGTCCTTCTATACAAGAGGTACCTTTTATACAGTGTTATAACCAGGTGAGAAAGGTGTCGCGGGGTCCTTCTCGGCCTTCACCTGGTCTTACCGTAACAGGGTTTAATTTTTAAAACATCGTATTTTTTACCTCTCCCTTGGTGAATCCTTGTTCACCATTTTCCAAATATTAGGCAAAGAAACCAGCACAAATAGGCTTTCTTAGATTTAAAGAAGAAAAGTTGAAATTCATTAAACTTAAACCTAAACTCTAATTCGGTTAACGCCTACGGATACACGACACGCTCACATTGTCATGCACACGTGATACACACATGAAGATAGAGACAGAAAGAAGACAGAAGAAATAAAGTGGAAAGGTTTGAGGCAATATCTGAGGAGGTTTTTTGTGTTACGGTTCTTCGAGCTCACTGTAGAGTCCTTGATTGTAGGTAGATCTTGCTTTTCGTTGGGGCCCAGTATTCTTCTTAAACCTTGTTTGCTGTAGGAGACTTTTCTTTCTTGGGGGGTTCATGTGTCTTCACTGGATTCAGAGGCTTGTGAGAAAGAGATGGGAGCAGACAGACAGGAGAGGCTATAGCGAGCCAGCCAGGAGAGATCTTCTTAGTCCAGTTGCATTCTGCGTTTATTTTGCCCAAATCGTTTGTACAAATTCAAAACAACTCAGGTTGCCCTGCAGGTTAGTCATGTGACTAGCTAGTTTGACCATGTCCACATTTGGCCATTTTAGCAGTCTACCTGGAATGCGAGCTCCCCCACCTTCAATGTCTCAAAAGTCCATTGTGGGTTGAATGTGTCAGGGAATCGCCGCTTTGAGCTTCCAAACAGTCTGTTAATATGCAAATGTCTTTTCCAGCCATGGCTGATCTGTTTAACAAGTCCTTTCTTCACTCCAAGAACAGTTTAAAATCAATGTTCATGACAAAATTAATCTGCCTCATTCTTGGCAGGGGGGGCCTAGTATGACAACAGTATTTTTTTTCATTTATGGTTTCCTTCTATTTATGGGCATTCTGTTCCATCCATCTGTTATTTCACAAGACCAGATGTGATGCACACAAGCTCAGATACTAACGTCAAAACAGGAGATCTTTTCATTCCTTTAAAATCTCTGCTTAACCAGCTGTATTTGTGACCTTGTGGGTGGCATGTCACCACTGACTCAATGCTGATTCTTAATTATATCAAATGGCAATCCATGACCATAGTCTAGTGATAATCCTACAAAATCAGCAATTCCCAACATCAACATCTAATTTATACAATCAGCAGTTTCTAACAGTTAATCTGTAAATCTAGTATGATGAGGAGTTTTTCATAGTTTGTAGGTACAGGGATGCAGTGGAAGGCCTTCCACTCAATTTCCCTTCATTTTCTGTAAATTTTGGTAATAAAACAGATTAAAATCCAGTCCTTAATCTAAAAATGAGAAATTGCAGCATTAGACAAGAATGTGGCATCAATGTTCATTCACTTTTTTAATTATCACTTACTGTTATTTCGGATTTCATACACTTACATGCAGCATTTATAGATTTGAACAGACCAAGCACTGCAATAGTGCTTTTACATCATTTACAGAAAATTCAATATTCATATTTCACAGAATAACAGAATTGTTACAGTGCAGAAGGAGGCCATTCGGCTCATCATGTCTGCAAGAGCTCTTCTAATGAGCATTTTGCCCAGTGCCACTCCCCCGCCTTTATCCCGTAACCCTGCATGTTCTTCCTTTTCATATAACTGTCCAATTCCCTTTTGAATGCTTCAGTTGAACCTGCGTTCACCACGCTCTCAGGCAGTGCATTCGAGACCTTAACCACACAGTGCGTGAAAAAGATTTTCCTCATGTTCTTTTTGCTTCTCTTACCAATAACTTTAAATGTGTGCCCTGTAAAGAAAATCAAGAATTGTGACAAATGTACAAGAATGATTGCCTTACTTTTTATGAACAAAGGTTCATAATTTCTTTTAATCCAGATAATTAATAATGGATACAATGAACTTGGCTACTTCACTGTAAAAATAATTCTTGAAAAGACCATATTTTGTAGTCAAGTCACTCAACTATATGCTTTGTAGCGTTTGACATGCAATTATAGTTAATGCTGCAGAGCAAACATGTATAATATCATTATTGTGCATTTATGGAGCACTTTTGTTCATTTGGTCAGATTAAACCTTAGGATAAATATTTTGTGCTTTGTTTTCATTCCATCAGTCTAAGGCCTTTGGTTCTGATCTTGTGAACAGCCACTTGGAAAGCTAATCTGTGCCACTATCCAAGTCAACATCCCCACTGTATTGAGTTTGGAGAATACTGTAGAAACCTTTCCATTGAAGCACTCTTCATTTAATGTTCACTCAATAAGGGCTGTTAATCTGGCAAAAATACAAATTAAGAGGATACAAGTTTTTTTGAAATAAAGAAAATTGATGATGCGATTATAAAGAGGTTGAAAATCAAATAAGAGAGTCAGACTACAAACTAAAGAAGTTTTAAGTTTTACTTATTTAACTTAAGGAATAACCTATTTATCCTTAATGCAAAGACTGGGCTTCATTGAACTTTGCAGTGGAGGTCCCACCTCCTAATTTTAATAGTTTACTGATGCATGCAAAGCTGATCCTGTGAGATTAGTCAGTACCACATTTAGCTGTGGCACATTAAATCTAGTGACCTGCCAATTTTTAAAATGCTATCCTGTTGCCATTAAGGGGAAGTTGTATGGCAGTAGACTCATTGTTTACAATGGCTATGTGGACAACAGCGCTTGCTTTGGTCCAGAAGAGTTGAAGGTGTTACAAAGGAGTAATTCCAGAATGCTAATCACCACTTTCTTAAGTTTTGAGCAATAAATGCTGGCCTTGCCATCAGCACCCACGCCCTGATGACTAATTATAAAAAAATGTAGTTCCCCAAGTCCCTTGAATCTGCCAGAAAACAAAGAAGTTGTTGCTTTCAGAGGAAAAGCCAAGGTTAGCACATATTTCACTTTTCAAAACATTTCTTGAGATGCATCAAGGAAAGCATCATCCTAATCTGGGAACTTCTGCTGCTCTGGGATGTAGCAATTAAAGTATTGTACATTCTCATTGACCTTTTATACACACACTTGCACTGTGTCAATACTGGATGGAACTATTTTCTTGCAGGTGGAGGGAGAAAGTGAAAACAACCAATACTTAGACATCTGGCTCAAAGTGCTCCTCTGCTGTTAGGAGGAATGTTATCAGCCAGGGGTATGCAGAACACCTGTGGTCTTATCAAAGCTATTCCCCTCTAATTTTTTTCTCCTCCAAAAGATGTGGCCGCAATGGCATAGGCAATACCCATCAACATGCATAATGATGTTTCAAACGTCACTTTGAGCATCAATTAGGTGTTCACGTTTCTGTTACAATCAGGTAAGAAAGGAGTCTAGGGTTTCTTCTCAGCCTTCACCTGCCTGGTCTTACTGTAACAGGGTTTAATGTTAAACACACCTTTCTTTTTAGCTCCTCCTTAGTGAATCGTTGTTCACTAACTTCCAATTATAAGGCAAAGAAACTAGCCAAACAGGTTTTCTTAGGTTTAAAGAAAAAAGGTTGAACTTTATTGAACTTAAACTCTAATTCAGTTAACGCTACTGATATGTGTTGCGCCCATGCCAGCATGCATATGTGCTACACACATGAAGATAGAGACAGAAAAGAGCAGAAGAAAATAAAGTGGAAAAGTTTGAGGCAGTCTCTGAAGAGGATTTTTGTTAGTTCTTCAAGCTCACTGTAGAGTCCTTGATTGTAAGTAGATCTTGCTCTTCGTTGGGGCCCAGTATTCTTCTTAAACCTTGTTCACTGTAGGAGACCTTTCTCTCTCAGGGTTCATGTGTCTTCAGTGGATTTGGAGTTCTATGTGAAAGAGAGGGAGAGCCAGACAGGAGAGGTCTTCTTCAGTCCAGGAGCACACTGCAGTCACTCTGTTCAAAAACTCTTTTTGTACAATTCAGAAAAACCATGTTGCCAAGCAGGCTAATCATGTGACCAGCTGGTCTGACCACGTCTGTTTGTGGATTTGGCCATCCCAGTAATAAGCTTGAAATTTGAGCTCCCTCACCTTCAGTGTTTGGTGCTTAAAATCCATTCTGGGTTAAATTGGATAAAGGAAGGAACTCCTTTGTCTCCACAAGCACTGTCTGTTAATATGCAAATGTCTTTTATTTTTTAAACAAGTCCTTTCTTCACTTTAGCAACAGTTTTCAAATCAATGTTCATATGACAAAATTAATGTGCCTCATTCTTGGCAGGTGGGGGGTCTGCATGACAATGTAGGAAATAAGGCTTGATTTAAGGAGCCCACATGGATGTCATCTCCAACATCTTAAGCTCAAGAAATGCTGCTTCTGTTTGAAAGCTCTCGTACAGGAGTGGGCAAACCTTTCGGCCTGAGAGCCACATCTGGAAATGGAAACTGTATGACAGGCCATAAATGCTCAAGAAACAAACAATTCATGGTCAAACAGGGACAACACAATTTTGTTTTAAAATCAACACTGTGTTAAAATAATACTGTTGAACAATGCACTGTTTGAAAATTGCATCATTGAGTTGTTTGTTGATTTTACCACACAGCTGTATTGCTCCTGATAGAACACAAATTTTATTATATCTAAAACTTTTCTGGGCGCTGCACTGTGTAAAAGTTTGATATTTTCGTGTTTATTGATGACTTGTTTATGTTTTAAATCTGTAATTAGCTTTGTTGAATCATCAGTAATTCTCCATTTGACTGTGGCAATTACCAAAATATATTCAAACTATTTTAGCTTTGACGTAAACCAGAAGTTATGAAGCAATTTCTTTATTAATCAAGTTAACTTTGAAGAATCACCTCTTTCTCAGTGTCTTCTGGGTCTTCTTTTAGTTTGTTCTCCATTCTTTTTAGTTGCTCAGAGAATCAAGGAGTATGGTGAGAGGACGGGATAGTTGAATTGAATCCTAAGATCAGCCATGATGGTTTTGAATGGCGGAGCAGGCTCGATGGGCCATATGGTCTACTCCTGCTCCTATTTCTTGTGTTCTTTTGTTTTGTGTTTAAAAGCCTCATTTTTTTCCCAATTAAAATGGGCAATCTATCTGTGGTCACGTTTGCTAATGTACTTCAGGGAAGCTTCAGACATTCACTGCAGCTAGACCACCCTCTCATACAAATTTCATCCCTTTGTTGTGCCTTTCATTAATCCCATTGATAAAAATGTCTTTGTGATTTCAAATATGTTGTTAATTTCTCTGACAAAAATCAAGAGCTGTGTTGTGTCCTTGATATCAGTGCCGTCTTCGAGAGCTAACGAAAACAACGTGAAGCACTGTGCATTCTTCTTCAACTCAAGCCAAGTCTTCCTCAATCACTTCTACATGGCGAGTAATAGTTTTTCATGACAAATCACACCCCCACCCCCACCTCCACCCCAAAGAGTCTGTCTGGCCCTTGGAGCTTTGCAAAGTTTACTCTGTAGTGTTTTGTGATTTACTGTCTCCAATACAGTGACTGTTGGTTTAGATTAAACATTTATAAGGGGATTGGAGCAAAAGGCAGAGAATATGGGTTTGGAGTGAAAAATAGATTTTTTACAAAATGGATTGGGATCTGACACAAGACCTGGATGATGCTGAAAGCTGGATGGCTGAATGGAACTTTTTCATTCTTGCGTTCTAATTGACTGACAGGTGCACCATTCTTTTGGATAAAGATTGGGCCATTTGAAATCCAGATTTGCAGTCTACACATGATACTCTATGCTTCTGGAGCTGATCCAGCTATGCTTTATTTCAAAGCTGTTGAATGAAAATCTGCAGAATAGTATCCTTCCAAAAACACGCATACCTAAAAGTATCCACATGCATGCACATATATGTATAAAACATATGCACACACATTTATGCATGCATATTCTTAAGTATGTAACATGACAGGCAAAAGCGCATGTTTTTTCATCAACAGCAACAAAAATGTTTAATTCTAATATTTTACATCAGCCAGTATAAAAGAAGTAATTTTGATGAATGAAAAATCATTTGAGCACACTTGCAATTTCCAGCTATGTGTAGGCGCTGTGAGTTTTCTATCACAAAATGGTCATATTACCTTTCTTTTAAACTTGATGTTCAAGGATTTTGCAAAGTGGAATCCCAGAAATAGATGGTCATTATTATTTTCAAAGGAAAATATTAGTGGCTGTGAAAATGTAATAGGCCGCAAGGTGGTTGTAACTTTTGCTCCTCCCAATGAAAATCTACAAAATATAATGCAACATGGAATGTGGTGAGGGAGCAGCTCCTTAACTTGTATGTAGAAGTCATTCCTCCCATTTGCAGCTGAGAAAATTTAGACTTCAATGTTTGTCAGTATCAATTCTACCTTTTACCAGTCAAAAAGTTAAAATATATAATATTTTATGATGCTGTTGCAATCAGAGCACAGAAAAATAATTGAATTGGATGAGTAGTTTTTGAGGAATTAATTGTTGCAATTCAGGTACAATAGGCTGGGGATGTATCTTTAGGATGGCTGTGTAGTCTGTCATGATTTGTTTTGAATTTATAGGTACTTCTGAGATCCATGCTGTGAAAATACCTAGGTTGAAAATGTTTGACACTGAACATTACATTAAAAAATCACTTTATAGGGATACTTCACTCATTTCCTCAGAGTTCTAAAAATACCTACACCTTCTACCAAATTGCAGCTCATGTCGTGCTATGTTAACTTTGCTGTGAATTTTTGTCATTCCTGATGGATTTTTAATAGCGATAAAATCCTTTGCATTATGTACTGTTCACTGGAAAGTTCAGTGGATGCAACATTTTTAACAGTTGTTGGATTATGTGTTGGTAGCCATACATAGGCTATGTGAATGCTGGTTGTCTCTAAATATATTAGCCAAAAATTACTGTGAATGATGTATGCACTATTTTCAAATCCCTCTCTCTGCTATTTTAATGTTGGTACTAATGTGTTTATTTTTAAATGTACCTCTTAAAATAATGGTGATAAGTATTTGATAATAGCACATTAAATATTTGGATTAAAGCAACACTCATAATAATTTCCAGGCTATGGTGAACTAGGATTGATACTGCATGGGATTTCATCATTTCCGTGAAAGTATTTCCATATTTTGTGAAGATGGGATCTTAGCTGAGTAGATGACTGTAGAAAAAAAGTGTTTCGAAGTGACATCACTGGAACTAACTTCATCACATTTAACAGAAGATCACAAAAATCTTAATACTTTGGAAAGCCTAGAGGAGTATAGAAAGTGCAGGGGTGAAGTAAAAAAGGAAATTATAAAAGCCAAGAGAGGACATGAAAAATTATTGGCAGGTAAAATCAAGGAAAACTCAGATATTTCATCAGTACATTAAAAGCAAGAGGATAACTAAGGAAAGGGTGGGGCCTATCAGAGATGTACAGGGAACTTATGCATGGATGCAGAAGATGTGGGCAAGCTTCTTAATGAGTTTTTTGTCTCTGTCTTCACAAAGGAGAGGGTTGATGTAGATTTTGTAGTTAAAGAGGAGGTGTGTGAAATATTAGATACGGTAAGCACAATGAGAGAGGAAGTACGAGAGGGTCTGACATCCTTGAAAGTGGATAAATTGCCAAGGCCGGATGGATTGCATCCCAGGATGTTAAAGGAAGCCAGGGAGGAAATAATAGATATGCTGAGGATCATCTTCAAATCCTCACTAGATACAGGAGAGGTACTAGATGATTGGAAGTCTGCGAACATTGTACCATTGTTTAAAAAGTTTGTGAGGGATAGGCCAAATAATTATAGGCCAGTCAATCTGACCTCAGTTGTGGGTAAATTGTTAGAATCTATTCTGAGGGATAAGATCAACCGTCACTTAGAAAGGCACAGATTAATCAGGGATAGTCAGCACGGATTTGTTCAGGGAAGATCATATCTTACTAACTTAATTGAGTTTTTTGAGGAAGTAAAAAGAAGAATTGATGATGGTAGTGCAGTGATGTGGTCTACATTGACTTTAGTAAGACATTTGACAAGGTCCCACATGGCAGACTGGTCACTCAAATGAAAGCCCATGGGATAGAGGGGAATGTGGCAGGTTGGTCCAGAATTGACTCAGGAACAGGAAACAAAGGGTGGTAGTCGATGGATATTTTGTGAATGGAAAGCTGTTTCCAGTGGCATTCCAAAGGGCTCAGTGTTGGGTCCCTTGCTCTTTGTGGTATATATTAATGATTTGGACTTAAATGTGGGAGGCATGATTGGGAAATTTGCTGATGACACAAAAATTGACCATGTTGTTGGTAGTGAAGAGGATAGCTGTCGACCCAAGAAAGATATCAATGGGTTGGTTGAGTGGGCAGAAAAGTGGCAAATGGAATTCAATCCAGATAAGCGTGAGGTAAGGCATTTGGGGAGGGCAAATAAAGCGAGGGAATACACAATAAACCGGACGATATTGAGAGGGACAGAAGAAGTGAGAGACCTTAGAGTGTATGTCCACAGGTCCCTAAAGGTAGCAGGACAGGTAGGTAGAGTGGTGAAGAAGGCATATGGAATGATTTCCTTTATTGGCTGAGGTATAGATTACAAAGGAAGGGATGTAATGCTGAAACTGTATAAAATGCTGGTTAGGCCACAGCTGGAGTATTGCGTACAGTTCTGGTCACCACATTACAGAAAGGACATAATTGCTCTGGAGAGAGTACAGAGGAGATTTACAAGAGTAAAGCTTATACTATCTGAATGGGGCAAGTGCGTTTGTGCAGCAGTCTGGAATATATGATTATTTAAAGTCATTGTCCACGGTTGAGCTGTCAATTGTGGCAGCGCACTTGAAGTTAGATATTAGACCAAAAGCTAGGCGGGCTGAAATTCGGAGACTAGTGGCCAGACAGCTGAAGATTGAAGTGAAAGAGCCAGAGGGATGAGTTGAATCGGAAGAAAACATGGTTACACTGGCACAGATTCAGTTAGACATGAAAAGGTTAGAGCTAGGAGGACGGGGATTTGTTCTCTGCGCAGGAGGGGGGGAGTGAGGTTAAAATTATGTGGATTGGTCAGGGTGGGGAGTGGTGATGGGGAGAGGTAAAGGGCAAAGTTGCTGAATGAACTTTGGAGGCGGAAAAGGGCAAATTCTGCTATTCACATTCTGTGGGGGGGGGAGGGGCAGGAATTTTTCGAAATGCCATTGTGGGGTGTGAAAATGAATTTAATAGTAAGTTATTACTTTTTTTGGTCATTGAACTGACCTGCCCCTTTAATTTTTAAATCTCCATTAAAGGCTATAAGCCCTTTAAAAATGGCGTCTGCACATTGGTGCCGGATGCCGTTAGCTGCGGCGGCTCGCTCGCCCGCCCCCTCCATGTCATTGTGGGGGCGGGCGACGCGGCCACGCAAATGTGCCGGCGTATTTGAAATCGCGGCAGCTCCGTGACGTGGTGGGTCGGATTTTTTTACAACTCTTAGAATCCAGCCCAAGATATGCAAGACTTTAATATTGTAGCTTAGCATCTGTGGGAACGAAAATTGACTATTCTGTAGTGCACAGCTAAGTAATACTCTTAGGGTAATTTGGTAGATCAATATTTCCTTGATCTCAGTGTACCTGAGTTCATTTTTAATTCTGCTGTTGCTGCATAAGCATTGCATTTGCAGTGATGGGAAGAAGTGAAAGAACTTTCATTGATGTAGCACCTTTCCTATCCTGGCATGTCCCAAAATACTTCATAGTTAATTAAATACTTTTGAGTTACAGTTGCTTTAGTAGGTAAATGCAGCACTCAACGAGATCCTGCAAGCAATGATGAGGTAAATGATCAGTTAAACTCTCGTTAGTGGTTTTGGGTGAAGGAGAATTGTCAACCAGGAAATTAGGAAAGTCACTTCTTTGGCCTAAAGCTGCCTAGTGGGGCCCAATTCCATCGTTCTAGAGACCATTATTCCTCTCCTTACTAGATGTATCAACCTCCAACGTTAAGTTAAATCGCACTGAGGTTGGGAAAAAAGGAACTCCCATTAAGGTCTCCGGCCTCACCCCCTTTATGTTACTGGTAAGGGACAGATGGCCAGGTCAGGTGGAAACTCCCATTTATAGGCTGGGAACCCATGTATCACAGTCCCAGCCTATTTCCAGGCCCCTCCGCTTCACCCCCACCAAGTTGAGGCAGGAATGCGCCAGAAGGGCCAAGCAATTTTGAACATATTGGTTTTTGCCACAAGCCTCCCAAGTTCTAAATCTGAGCAAGCAAAAGACCGGTACATTTAAATCCTGCAGTGACATGGAATTTTCTACTTACAATGGGCGAGAACCCAGTTGGAGGTGTTTTCCATGCCTAGAGCTCGCTTATAGTATAAAAATTAGGCTGACCTGAGTAACATACACAGTTGGGCTTATTCCAGTTTAAAATAGCGATGGTAAAATGTCTGCTGCTACACTGCCTGCAAGCATTAGTTCCAAAGCATAACACAGTAATAAGAATTGACTGAGACACACCAGTAAGTGTACACTTACATCTCTTCAAACATGTATCATAACGGTGCGATTAAATAGATCAGACTTCCCCTTTACGATCAAGGCATTTTAAATATGTTTAGTTATATAGGAAATGACAAAGTTTCTTTATCCCCCCTGTAGAAATTATAATACATGAATTCCAATTAATTTCTATCGAAACCTACTGGGGAATCTTATGTGCTTAAAGGTTATCGTTGTACCTTTACTTTGGATTATTGGAACTAAATCCAAGGTAATGCCATAGACATTTAAAACAACAAATGTGTTCTAAGCCTAACATTTTTGAAATCATTCATATTACACAGTTGGAGAGTCTGTCTGTGAGTATAATTCACAAAAGAACATTAAGAATGCATGTATAGTTGTATTGTAAACATTATTATGGTACATCTAAATGTGGCACGACTAGTAAATCAAATGGTAAAGGTAAAGACTGAGCTAGATAAGTGCAGAGAGCATTGTTGTTTTTGCACTGACTTGTTCAGCTCAACTAAAGTATGGTCTTGTGTTTCATGATTTTCAATGAATTAAAATCATAAGACTAGATTTTCTCAGGAGGTAAGAAGTTCCACTGCCAGGAACGAAAGTGGGACCTGACCCCACGCGGGCCGCATTTTACTGGCAGCAGCCAATTAAGAGGCACTGCCAGGACCACTGCCAAATCAGAGCGCCATCCATAGAGGTATCTGCTGCTGAGGCTGCTAGAGGAAGGACAGGCTGCCTTCATACTGAGGCATTTTCGAAAAAAAGGTAAGTTTGTTTATGAACAGTGCCAGAGCCAGGCAGACAGGCCCCGGTGATTGTGGGAGGGGACAGAGGGGGGAGGGACGGGGGTGCACTGTGGGCCATGGAGTGGCCATAAAGGAGGGCCCCCTGGGAACCTGCTCGGAGACTGCCAGTGTTTAGCTGTCAATCTCCCCACATGGCTGTGGCACCTCCTGATGCTGGTAAAATGCCAGTGGGAGTGGGAAGTGGCACTTAATAGGCATAATTGGCCGCCTGACAAGCGACAGTGCCACTGAGATTCCCGTGGTGGCAGAAAGACGTCCAGCTCCCTTTCCAACGCTATTTTACAAGGCCTCCTGCCTCCCAGCCCGTCTCCAGAGGGGTGGTAAAATCCAGCGCATAGAATATTACAGTACAGAAGGAGACCCTTTGGCCCAATGTGCCTATACCAGCTGTTTAAGATCAGAAGAACCTAAGAAATAGCTGCAGGAGTGGGCCATTTGACCCCTCGAGCCTGCTCTCCCATTCAATAAGATCATGGCGGATCTGATCGTGTCCTCAACTCCACTTTCCTGCCTGTCCCCATAATCCTTGACTCCCTTGTAGATCAAGAATTTGTCTAACTCAGCCTTAAATATATTTAATGACCTAGCCTCTACTGCTCTCTGGGGTAGAAAATTTCAAAGATTTACAACCCTAAGAGAAAAGAAATTCCTCTTAAATGGGAGACCCCTTATTCTGAAACTGTGCCCCAGTTCCAGATTTTGCCATGAGGGAAAACATCTTCTCAGCATCTACCCTGTTATGTCCTCTGAAGACCTACACAATTAGTCCAGATCATAACAACTCATTAAAAAAAAAATCTCCTCATCTCCCTTGGTTCCTTTGCCAATTATCTTAAATCTATGCCCTCTGGTTATCGACCTTCCTGCCAGTGGGAAGAGTTTCTTCTGATCTATTTCATCAATACCCTTCATAATTTTGAATGACTCTAGAGCAGAGAAGGTTACGAGGAGATTTAACAAAGAGAACAATCCAGCTTCTCTAGTCACTCCACACATAATAGAAGACCCTTATCCATGGTATCATTGTAGTAAGCTTCCTTTGCACACTCTCCAAGTCCTTCACATCCTTTCTATAGTGTGATGCCTCTATTTGTAAAGCTCAGGATCCAATATTTTTTGAACAGTCTTGTCAATGTCCTGTCACCTTCAAAGATTTGTGCAAACCCCAGGTCTCTGTTCCTCCATCCCTTTTAAAATTGTAGCATTTAGATAATATTGACTCTTCACATTCTTCCTTCCAAAATGCATTCCTTCACACTTCCCTGCATTAAATTTCATCTGCCATGTGTCTGACCATTATACCATCCTGCTGAAGTCTGTTGCTATCCTCCTCACTGATTACTACATTTGCAAGTCTTTTGTCATCTGCCAGCTTTGAAACGTTTGCTCCTATATCCAAATCTAGGTGATTAACATGTATATGAAAAAGAGCAGCACTACTAATACTATACCCTGAAGGACACCAATGTATACTTCCCTCCAGTGCATGAAACTACCATCATCACTACCCTCTACTTTCTGACTCTTAGACAATTTTGTGTCTCCTTATCCACTGCCTCTTTAATTCCATGGGCTTTGATCTTTGCCAACACGTCCATTATGTGGCTTTTTATGAAATGCCTTTTGAAAGTCCATATGCATCAACTGCACTACCTTCTTCAGCTGCTATTTCATCGAAGAACTCAATCAAGTTTGTCAGACTCAATTGCCTTTAACAAATCCATGTTGGCTGTCAGTTATTAACCAATGTTCTTCACCAATGTTCTTCCAAGTGATAATTAATGTTGTCAAGGATTATGGTCTTGGGTCATTTCCCTATGTTAGACTGGTCTATAGTTACCGGGTTTACCCCTCCTTTTCTGAAGAGGGTGTTACATTTGTAACTCTGCAGTCCTCTAGCACAGTCCCATATTCAAGAAAGATTTAAAGATTGAGGCCAGGGCCTCTGCTATTCCCACCCTTCCTTTCCTCAAGAACCGTGCATGCAATCCATCTGGACTGGGAGACTTTCCTACTTTGAGCAATATCAACTTACTTGGGACATCCTCTTTTTATCTTATCCATTTTCATGACCCTCTCCTTTATTTTGACATTGGTACCATCCTCCTTTTTGATGAAGTCAGATGCAAAGTACTCATTTCGTACAACAACCATGCCCTCTGCCTCCATAAAACAAATTCCTTTTTGATCTCTGATCTGCCCTATCCTTCCTAATCCATAATCAAATTGAACTTCAATTGATAGGGTGGTATCACCCAAATCCTTTATCACTTAATAATGAATAGATTTGGTTTTAATCCTGGTTAATTTCGTTGGTGTTGATAATTTTTTTTAATGGCACAGAGCATTTGAAGCAAGTGATCCAGTTCATTCATGGCTGATGCAAATGAGATATTTGGATCAATACTGAACTGATGGTCTGATATCTTGTCAATGCAATTCAGAGTGTTTAAGAACATTTTAAACAAATTCGAATAGTATGTTATCATAATGAATTGGTTCAAAATACCTGATTAAACAGTGCATAGGGCACATCTCAGTCAAATGATGACTAACTATGGCAAACTTCCCCTACCCAATTTGCCATTTGCAGTCAATGGAAAAAAATTTTGCTTGAGAGAGGCTTTCATTTATGTAACATCTTACATTTCAGAAACAGCTTTAAGTGCATCAATGAATTACTATTGAGTGCAGTTAAGTGCCAAGTACTTTTTTCTGCTATCATGTCCAAAATTGGGCGAGATAGTGATCTACAACTGACCTTAAATTTCCTCCACAGCCACTTCTGGACTACCACTGACCATCTCTTGCCCACCTGCTATTTGCAAGAGGTGGGGACCAAGTTGCTGGCCCATTTCCTTCCTATCCAAGATCCTTAATGCCACTTCCGGTGATTACCAAGTGAAGCCCAGCTGTAGGGATTTGTTTAAAATGCACTTAAGCCCTCTGAACAGCATTGATGAGAACCATGAAAAAATCCTGGAAGAACCTGGAAATGATTAACCCTCTAACTGGAGGAGGGGGCAGCATTGGTGCACAAAGATAGCCCTGCTGTGGTAAGACATGATGCACTTTTCTTGAGATGTAAATGTGAGGCAGGAGCAACTCACAAGCATCTCTGGCTGCTTCTATTAGTGGATTTCTTCCACACATGGGTTGAGATTTCCTGAACTCCGAAAAGAATCGAGGGTTATGACCATTTCCGGGTCTCGATCCCACTTATGTCAGTGGTGCGCTTGTCGGGTAGATCTTCCTAGAGGAGACTATTTAAGAAACCTCCGGGTCCCCCATCCAATTAGGGACGACAGTTGAGTTCCAGTGTCAGGAGGTGCATTCAGCGTGACCTTTGGGTAGGGCCGCTAGCTGGCTTCATAGTCTGCTGCGGGGCCAGCAGCAGGAGCGGCAGCTGTGCAATGGAGGCGCATTCAGTAAGGGGGGAGCAGCTGCCATTGCAGCAGGTACAGCATTGGTGGAGATATCAATCTCCATGAAGTGGCTGCAATGGAATGGCTTCTGCTTGGGGATACATGAGCATAGAGAATTACTGTTGGCAATTGAATAAAAGACCTCAAATGTTTTGTAGCTCAGGCATCCCGCTGTGAAGCCTCCTCCAGTGCATAGCCGGGCTCCTGACACTGCAGGGGACCTGTGTGACGCCGGGAAACTTGCCTCCCTCCATGGCCATTAATTGAGGCCTTAACTGTCTTAATTGCCCACCCATGCCCGGCAAGTGGGTTGCTGATTCCACTCACAGCCCATTCCTGGGATATTTGCCTGGAGACAGGAACACATCAGGGAGCTGTCCCAATATGATTTTACCCTACTTTTCCAGCCGCATTCATTTAAATACTCATTACCCTTTGCATAGTTACAATTTAGTCCTACCTGCCCGATTAAGTGAATGGTGAGCAATAATTCCGTGCCACTTGGCTAATGATTGTTTCAATGTGGCATGCAGCAGTCAGATTTGTGCAGTTGAGTCTCAGGTCTGTGTTGTTCTCTCTTTAACTCATCTGCTAAACTAATGCCTGCATCGGCATGGATGTTTGCCTCTAGGCTTGGCACCAGCAAGGGTGAATCATCTCAGAGAATGCTGGTGATGGCATGGGCAGGGGCTAGATGGAGGAGCAGGGCAGGGTAGTCAAGGAGGGAAAAGTGGAGCGATCGGGTGCATGGGGGAGCAGGGGATTGTGGAGTGGAGCTTTCAGGTTGTTGAATGGTTGATGTTGATGGTGAAGATGCATTTTGTCAGCTGCGGGGGTAGTGGGTGGATTAGATCAGTATTGTGTGAAGATATTTGGCAAGGGCCTAAAGGGAGGGATGAGTGCTATCAACATAGGGGAGCTGTGAGGCAAATTGAGGGAACTGGCTAGCAGTTGGAATGGTCACAGTCACTGGGGGCAAATGGATTCTGTAGGGGGAAGGTCAAGACTAAGGCGTGGCTATTCGACAGATTCGTATAGAGGGGAACGGGACTCGGCAACAATGGTCAGTTCGATGGGAGGAGGTTCCAGGGTAAGAGTTGGCATGTCGATAGGAGAGGGGGGAGGGATGGCATGAATACATTGATGATTACACTCTAATGGGGGGGGGGGGGGGAGGCTCAATGGTAATGGAGAGCAGGTTAATGGTAACATTAGGTGGGTCAAGGGTGATGGGTTGAAGCTGGAAGGTTGCAGGAGGAGGTTGGAAGGTGGGGAGACTTGCCCTGAATTCCACACACATCATTTTCTCCAATGATAATGGAAACCATGTGGACACTCAAGGAGAGGAGACTAAGGAGGGCACTTTTCCCTCAACTCACAATGCTCTGAATGATAACATCCAGGAACAGCATTATCGAAGACAGGCACTGGCACATAATTGCATCCTCAGGACAAGGATAAATTACCTACAAATGTCAGAGATGCAATGCTAGCGACGCCTAAGGATGTCACATGAAATGGTCACAGAAATTTGTAGGATTCTGCAGCATGACCTGCAGCTGCTTGGCCTCGGTGGGAATCCCATGCCACTTGCCCTCAAGGTAACTGCTGCAGTCAGTTTTTTTCCCAGCGGCTCCTTCCAGGGATCCATGGGTAACATCTGTGGCATCTCACAGTCTGCGACCCACAGGTGCATCAAAGAGGTGACCAATGCTCTTTTTGATGTGCCAATGGCATCATCCACTTACCTGTAGACGAGGACAGCCAGGCAGTAAGGTCTTCAGCCTTCGGCGCCATCGCTGGCTTCCGTAGAGTGCAAAGGGTAATCGACTATACTTAAGTGGCCATTAGAGCTTCCTGGGACTAGCCTGCTGTCTTTGTCAATTGCAAAGGTTTCCACTCATTAAACGTGCAACCGGTTTGTGACCACAGGAGAAAAATCATGTGTGTTTATGCATATTTCCCAGGGAGCTGTCATGACTCATACATTTTGAGGAACTCCCAGCTGCCAGCAGTTTTCGAGGAACCAGCCGAAGTGGATGGATGGATCCTGTGTGTCAAGGATTTACCTCTTTGGACATGGTTAATGACACCAGTACGTCATCCCTAAAGTGCTGCTGAAGAGAGGTACAATGTCACTCGTGCATCCACCAGAACCATCATTGAACACACCATTGGCACGCTGAAAATGCAATTCCGTTGGCTTGACCAGTCTGGAGGGGCTCTTCAGTACGCGCCACCGAGGGTGTCACGAATAATCATTGTCTGCTGTGCCTTGCGCAACCTTGCAATTAGATGTGGCAACAATCTGCTGGCAGAGGAACAGGAGGAACATCAGTCCTCTTCAGGTGAGGATGACTATGAAGAGGGTGAGGAGGATGATGACTATGCCATCATTGATATGAGGGTCATGGCAAGACACACAAGGGACATCAGGGAGAACCTCATACCTGCATGTTTCAGCCAACAATATACCAAATCATCAAGCAACGTTGAGAGGAGAAACACAACAATTCCCCACAGAGATTCTCTTTTGCATGAGGTCTTATTCATCACTGCAGTCTTAATGAAGAGTTGCTGCACTTTCATGTGATCGGCATTTGAAATCATCTAAGGCTACAATGAATGTGACTACACACCACTGCAAGCAGCATTAAGTTATGACTGTGAAAACCAAAAGTAAGGCATGACAGTATTGGAAAAAGTTTATAATCATCAATAGGAAAACAGCCATCATTGAAGAGTGAGGCTGAAATTCCAATGAGATATGGACACTGGACATTTCCTGAGATACTTTGCAAATATCATTACATTCCTGCTATAGGTCTCCAAAAAACATCATTGTATCCATTTGTAACCAAGCAAAACATTACCGAGAGTGGATCAAATTTCGCATGAAATAAAAATGTATTAATAAATCTTTTCTATTGTCACAATATGGATAGCATCCATGCTACCTTCATGCTCAAAACTCTTTCAACTTCCTTTTTCTCCCATTACATCTAGGTGCTACCCCGACATTAGCAGCTGAGGTGGAGGCAGTCTGCTCAGTGCACTGCCCCGTTGCTGTAGATGACCGTGGCGGGCGTCCGCTGGAGGTACGGGCCTTGATGGCTCCATGCTACTGGGGGTCTGCAGCAGTGGTGCTTGAGTATCCCCCATGTGCTCACCTGCTGGAGGTAACGGGTGGTGGTCAATGTCAGGGGGGGTGGAGGACAAGATACCGCTTACCCTGGGGGTTTCCTGAAAGGAAGGCCCCAGGGCAGCTGACACATTTTCCTGCTCCATCTGTGTGCACGATGGCACCTGCCTATCTCCCTGAGGAGAAGGGTCACCTAGAGGGAGGTCCAGGTTCCTCGTTCCCCTCTCGCTTAGACTCTGCTTCCTCATGGAACCCACAGTAACAGCGATGGAGTACAGGTCAGATTGCACATGGCTCAAGTCGTCGACCAGACACGCCACGGAGCTCGCCACACTCTTGACTGAGGAAGCCATACCCTCAAATGCCTGCAATGCCATGGCTTGCATGGACTCTTCCTTGGCACACACAAAGCCAAACATGACCTCAGGCATCTCCAACATATTTTTCACATGATTTTGCTGCACATCCAGCAGATTTCTCATAGCAACAAACAAAGGATCATCATGCCTGTGAGGCTGAGCAGGGGCCTGGACCCCAGCAGTCCTCCGATTGTCAGGGGCTCAGTGGAACATGCTCCCTCAGTTGCTGGGACGTGTGTGTCATGACCACCAGCTTGTGACCCAGATTCTAATCTTAAACCCCCCGCAGACCATGTGGATGTATCTGCACTGGCAGAGGTAGAAGAGGAGGCAGGTGATGGTGCACCCTCTGGGCCATTGGCGGCTTCTTCCTCCCCAGAGGAGGATTCTTGGGCCACGCGAGATTCTGTGACTCGAGTGCGGGCACCTGCAGTGGAGACACAAACAGAGGCACTTTAAGCATATGCTTCGTATGAATTCACACAATTTCTTTCAGTTTCCACAAATGGCTGCAAGAACAGTGATGACACTTCATCCTTACACCTTGTGGCTCCTACCTTGCCATCTCTGCTCGCCCTGCCTTCCTCGTCTCTTGTGATCTCCTCAGCCGTGGTCAGCAGCCTGACATCAGGGACTCCTCCTCACGTCTTAGTACGCTTGCACTGGTTGTGGCTTCATTTATCGTGCAGCAGACAGTGCAAATTTAATGACATGGCAAATGATGCATCAGAACCATTGTATATATGCATCAACATAGGGATATGGAATTAATGCAGGCAGGTGGGATTAGTATAGATAGGCATTATGGTTGGCATGGACGCGGTGGGCCGAAGGGTCTGTTTCTATGCTGTACCACTCCATGACTCTATAACATCACTCATTCTGCAGAGGCTTTCGCAAGACACATCCAATCACATAAACAATGTCAATCTTCATCTTGGCGCAACATCATTTAGTGAATTACACCAAGGCTGCTCACACATTCTACTGCATTTCTTGCATACCCTCTGTCAGAAAGGCACAGAGCCAGGGAAGATCACTTACCCTTGCTGAGCAAGTCATTGATTCACTTGCGGCACTGTACCCATGTTCTATGTGACGGTTGGCTACCTGCTGGCTGCCATTGATTCACTTTGGCTGTTGGTAAAATAAATGATGTGAAGTTGGTGGTGACTTTCACAAAATAAGGGAGGCAAAAGCATTTTGATTTAAGTAAAAGCTTCAATTGAAGTTAATCTGAAGATGCATGGAAGGAAGGCTGTTGCTTCTTGAGGCTGCAAGCACAAAATGTTTTATATCTGTGGTGATCATGGTGCTTGAAGCAGTGACAGCGGGCTCCACCAATGAAAGGTCACCCACCACATGATCTCACGTGCCTCCTGTGCCCATTGCCATACAGATAATATACATACAAAGTTGCATGGGATATGGGAATTGCTGCGGAAGTGGAAGTTATGACAACTTCCGGTCCCACCTTTGGGAACGCCATGGCACTCATAAAATTCAGCCCAATATATATGAAATGTTCGGACTGGGCAGAAGGTCTTTTCCAGTTCTATAATTCTCATGATTCCAAGTTCTCAAGAAACAATAATATATCAGCAGGATGACAACGGAGAAAATAGTCTTCAGTATTTGTTATTTGCTATTTTTATATTTGTCTTTGGATATAATTGCTTTGCATAGTGATAATCTGTTTGATATCAAAAGTGGACTCTTCCCATTTCTCCTGTTCATAATGGGATAGTAGCGGGACATGACTTCTGCCTGCCACTGTGACCCTGCTGTAACCTTAATCCACTTTTCTGGATCAAGGGTCAACTCACATGCAGAAGAGGAGAATCCAAGCAGTGCTGCAACTGGACTACTGCTGCACTGCTAGAAGGGGCAGCTGGCCAGTTAAAGGAGGTGGAAGAGCCCTAAAGAGGAAAACTGCATTTTATTTAGGCCTCACTGAAGATACTGGGATTGGCAGAGACAGTGTTACGGAACTGTTTTTTTTCTTCTCTGATTGGGGCTGTGCCTTTAAGAATATGTTTAAAAATAGTGTGTCTTTAAGAACTAAGAGGCACAGTGTGCTACAGCTGCGCCTACCTACAGCAACAGCAGGAGAGAGACGAGAATGACAGAGCAGGCCCAAAGGGCTGAAAGGCCTACTCCTGCTCCTATTTTCTATGTTTCTATGTCAAATGGTGTACTGTAACAATTTAACTGTGTGTAAAAAAAAACAGCTAAAACCAGTTTTGAGAGATACCAGGGAAGTGTGCTTGCCTTGAAAGAAGAGAATTCTCTCAGCAGAAATTTTACAATGAGCCACAGGCTGTGTTAATTGCCTAAGCAGAAAAATCCCTTTTTTGAAGAGAACTTTCGTATTCTTAGAGGTAGCAAAATTCCTTTTTTCTTTACTTCCAATCTAAGGATTTTTTGCTTCAAGATTGACTCTCTCTTGACTGATTGTGTTTTCTGGAATTCGCAGTAAAGCTTCATCTGAAATCTACCAATTTTAAAATCCAAACATAGACCTGTCATTATACCCCATGTTGAAAGAACTGTTTGATACCTGCTGCAGCCAAACTGCTTTGAATGCCTATTAAGAAAAGACTCATCAAATCCATGTGGAGACTTCGAGTGGCATCTGATTACTTTTATACTAGGATACCTCACCCATCAGGAACGTAACCCACAAAAACTTATAACCCAGTTATTTATTTATTCTTAAGAAACAGCTAATTTTTAAAACATAATTTTTTTTTTTTAATTGTTAACTGTTGATTTTTGAGTGTGTGAATGGGGGAGTTAGGTTAAAATAAGAAGTTATAAGATCTTTAGACATAGGGTTATCTTAATAGTGTTTGTACAGCGAGCTCGCCACTGGTATCAGACCCACCGGCCGTCCATGTCTCCGTTATAAAGACGTCTGCAAACGCGACATGAAATCGTGTGACATTGATCACAAGTCGTGGGAGTCAGTTGCCAGCATTCGCCAGAGCTGGCGGGCAGCCATAAAGACAGGGCTAAATTGTGGCGAATCGAAGAGACTTAGTAGTTGGCAGGAAAAAAGACAGAGGCGCAAGGGGAGAGCCAACTGTGCAACAGCCCCAACAAACAAATTTCTCTGCAGCACCTGTGGAAGAGCCTGTCACTCCAGAATTGGCCTTTATAGCCACTCCAGGCGCTGCTTCACAAACCACTGACCACCTCCAGGCGCGTATCCATTGTCTCTCGAGATAAGGAGGCCCAAAAGAAAGAAAGAAAGAAGAATTCTGAGGGTGACGAGAGGTGTTTAATTTGGCTGTTTTCTGGTTGGGTGGGAAAAATGTAATAATATGCTGCGACTTGTGGAGTGATGGGACTGAATTGACAATGCATTGCTCCCACCTCAGTCATTACACCAGTAAGAAGAGAAATCGACCAGTCCTTGTCTCCAACCCCTGCCATCCAACATTCTCACCCCACCACACCAATAATTGCACGTGGGTGAGCAGAGAACAGTTTCCTGCTGGTGTCTTGATGGAGGTGGGGTAAAATGAGATCCAGAAATGAGTGCACTTAGAGGCCTTGACATGCAAATTTTTCTCCCCCAATTTCTGCCACTATCCTGTTTGATTTCTCATTGAGTTTGGCACAAAATCCATAAATTTTATGATATGCAGCAAAATAATTCAATTGAAGAAACATTATTATGCAATAAGGATCCCATCAGTTACCAAAATTTACATTTGCTGTTAATTGTATAATTGATAAATCACTTCACAGGAACACTCCTCTGCGTTTCTACACATGGACCAGGAAATCATTTGTAATAAGTTGGGAAAAATTATTGACAAATGGACTAATCTTAACAAAAACAACTAGACTGATATCTTATACCGCCTGTCCCTTTCCCCTGGCAGTACAACTGTTTGGACAAATATGCAGTCAAAGTTTTCCTTGTCTAAGGTATTTCAAATCAACCTGTAGCTATGCTGCTGACAGTTGGACATTATTTTGAGTAGACAGAAGGATTTCTGATCAAATGCTTTTTTCATAATCTTAATATTTGTTTCTGAAACTCAACATACCAGATTAGTGTATTCCTTGCCAAGACAGAGTAAGTGGCAAATGCTTCCATTCTAGTTGTAAAGCTTTTGTAATGCTCAAATCTATTCTGAACTGGAAATGTTCTTTGTCTGTGATTTAACAAGTCCGATGAAAGGTCAGATCAGAGCAAGACCAGCTGACATAAATTGCAAGATTTTCCTTGAAGATGACAGAAGTATTTCTACATTAAAGTAATGTAGTTAGGAATTTGACAGCTGGAAGGCTGGAGGCTTGGACTCTCAACTAATAGATTTCCATGCAAGTCTCAACTATCATGAGTACTCGAGCTTCTTTTAGAGGATGATTCTGTTACTTTGACAGATCTGCTAAAGAAGGAAGGGAAAACAAGAACAACTATTTATATTTATATGGCACCTTTAATATAATACATCTGAAGATGCTTCACAGGAGCATTATAAACAAAAGTTGACAGTGAATCACATAAGGAAATATCAGGGCATATAACCAAAAGCTTGGTCAAAAGAAGGAAAATGAGGTAGAAAGGTGGAGACATTTAGAGAGGCAATTTCAGAGACTAGGACCTCGGCATCTGAAGGCTTGGCTACCAATGGTGAAGCAATTAAAATCGAGAATGCTTGAGAGAACAGAATTAGAGCAGCACAGGTATATTGGAGGGCAATGGGGCCGGAGGAGATTGGAAAGATAGGGAGGAGTGAGGCCATGAATGGTTTGAAAACAAGAATGATAATTTTAAAATTGAGGTGTTGCTTAACCAGGAGCCAGTGTAGATCAAGGAGCACAGGGGCAATGGGTGAACAGGAATTGGTGCCAGTGAGGACATGGGCAGCAGAGTTTTGGACGGCTTCAGGTTTACAAGTGGTAGAATGTGGTTGGCTGGCCAGGAATGTGTTGGCATAGTAAAATTTAGAGGTAACAAAGGCACGGATTTCATCAGCAGATGCGCTGAAGCAGGGACGAAGTTGGGCGATGTTACTGAGTTGGAAAAAGGCAGCCTTAGTGATGCTGGGGATATATGGTCGGAAGCTCATCTGGGGATCAAGCACAACACTGGGGTTGCAAACAGTCTTCTTCAGCATCAGACAGTTGCCAAGAAGAGGAATGGAGTTGTTGGCTAAGGAACAGAGTTTGTAGTGGGAACGAAAGATAATGGTTTCAATCTTCCCAAAATTTAGTTGAAGGAAATTTCTGTTCATCCAGTACTGGTTGTCATACAAGTAGTCTGACAATTTAGAGACAGTGGAGGAGACAGAAAATTCTTCTTATGGCATCTAAAATGTACCAAATGCCATGGAGATGTATGTAGGATTTGAGGTACTGGTTGATGATGATAGCAATGGGTAAAGAGAGTGGTAGCTTCAAAACAATATTGCACTTAAAATACAACATTTAAAAGGGAACATCATGGGACAGAAAGCTGCTGCAGTTTTAAAAAAGGTTGAGCAGGGCCAATTGGTCTGTTAGTTTATTCCTTTTCCTAAGCCCTATGATTGGTTTGCCATGCAATAAATATGGTTTGAACTATTGTCAGCACTGATGTTTATTCCCTGCATGGTGGTAGATGATGGAAATTTGTATCTGTAAGTAAGTCTAAAAAATTAGTACTTTGAAAGAATGCAACAGGGAGATGTGCCCTGTTCATTGTTTGTAGCAAAATCATAAAAACAATTTATGTGCACATTTACAATATGGAAAACATATGGAAAACTGTTGAAGTTTTCTGTCAGGAAGTGAAAAAAATAATCTCTAAACCAATCTGATAAAATGCTGTCTGATTACGGATAATGCTGTCAATCAAGAAATGTCCGACATTGTACATTATCTGAAATGTTCTGGAAATAACTTACCAGAAAGTCATCTGTGATGTTCTAATATGTTGGAGACACACTAAGTCTTTGAAATAGAAAAATCTTCCAGTAGCAATGCAGTGATCACAGCAGACATGGTCTAATTTGAAAGGGTGAGAAATTTGATGACTGGCATTCAATTGAATGTTAAGCAATTTTTACCTTTCTCTTCAAACACCATTTTGATCACTGAAGGGTGGTGTTAGAAAAAAAGGGAAGAGAAAGAGAGATAATAAATATTCACAAAGCCTTACCCCACTGTTTCATCTACTCGGTCAGAATTACTCGGCAATCATTTTCAAATGTCGCATTACTACACCAAGTGAAGTGGAATAATTTTTCCAAGTAGTACCAAACATCTTGGTCCAACAGAAGGAAGAGCAAATTGATTTCCCTGGTCAGCTAGTGTTAGCTTTTGTGCTTTGAGACAATAGAAAGAGAGTAGGTTGCTAGTTTTACTTGATAATAATAAACCTGGACAGAGTCCTACATTTTACTGAAAGTACTACTTCTGCACTTTGCTTCTTTAACATAATTTAAACACCAACATTATGTTCAAAATTTGATTACTTTGCAGGTATTTGTAATCCTGTAATTTGTTCAAAAAGTGACTGCTGTTTTTTTGTTTTCATCCCTTGTGCAAAGAATTCTTTAATGTGATACTTAAATCATGTGGCAGCAAGAAGGATGATTTGAGTATTCCCAGCAATAGGTCACCTGACAGAACAGTATTCTGAAGATAATTGAGCACAGCATATTTTTAAGAATATTTGTCATATTATAACATGTATCTTATTTGTGCATTTTAACAAATAAATGTTGAAGACTCTTGAATACTAAAACAGCCTTCGGGTTGATAACCTGTTTCACAGAAGATACGTTCTCTAATGAGCCTTGATATTCAGGGTCAAAATGGTGAATGACTAATTAATTTATGAAGTATGTCTCAAGGGTAGTACATGCAGGACAGATTTACTGTTGGTGTCTTTTAGTTTTGCCTCCTGAAGTGGAGCTGAATATGCTTCCCCTGGATGCACAGCCTGTTAGACTGCAGTGGCTTCCTCTAATGACTGCTAATAAATTCACAGCAGCTTAATTACTTTTTTTACCTACTTGCTTTAAATCATTGAATTATTAATTGACTCCCTAAAATGAAAAATAATTGTCTTGTTTTCAAACTTTCCTGTTTGCTCTATTAAAATAAATACTGTTAATACGAACAGAACAAAATGTAACTAGAATTTCTAAGGCATTCCACAATTGCCCAGGTTTCAAGGCTTTGCTACTTTACAGGCTTGTAAATACCGCACATCACGTGTTAAATGTTCGAATGATGCCAAACCCTCGGCTACTTAGGCTTAAGAACCTTGGTCTATTTACAATAAAGCAGCATAAACTGAGAAACAACCAAATAAAGGCCAATAAAATAATTAAAGGGCTGGATAGCAAGTCTACTGAGAGGTTGTACCAGTTTAACAGACTATGGAGGAGCAAGGAACCCGAGTTTAAACTAGATAAGAATAGAATTATACTGGATGTTAGGCAGCTCTTTTCCCAGAGAGTAGTGAGCTTGTGGAATAGATTGCTGGCTGGTTTGCTGGGTGCTGATTCTCTGCCTGTCTTCAAGAGGAAGCTGGACCTGAGTTGGGCAGAGATTGCATCATGTGGAAGGCAATTTTCTTTATAGATAACATTTGGTCCATGTGATCTCCCGATTGCCTAAGGAGATCGGAAAGGAATTTTCCGGAGTATGTTGTACCTTGGATTTTTTTGTTTGATTTTTGCCTCTCCCAGGAAATTACTTGGCTGCAAGGAATGTGACGGGAGGGGTAAGGGAGGGCGAAGTGTCCAGTCACGATGCGGCAGCTATCATGAGTTGTGCGGCAAGCTTGGTGGATCAGCTGTTTTTTATCTGCCCATCAATTTTGCATGTTTGTAACTACATAAAATATACAGCACAGTAATGGGCCATTCAGCCTAACCAGTCATTTATGCTCCAGTCGAGTCTTTGCAGTAAATTGCATCAGTCTGTACAGTTTTTATAACCTTAATTACCAACTAATCCAAAATTTGAAATAATTGCTGTGAAAACATTTGTACTTTGTGCTGAGGCAGATACGGTGACTAATAATCCTTCTTCCCAAACTCCTTTGCCTCTTATGTGAGTTGAGTGTTGCACATTTTGACTGTGGCTAAACCCAGTCATATTTATCAGCAATGGGAGTGGAAAATTGCATGTCATTTTAAGGACCATTAAATGGGAGCAATTTAAAACAGTTTAAAAAAAAAATTCTGAACGCTTTCAGCAAGAAAGGCTGAATAAGCATCTTAACACATAAGCAGCAAGAACAACAACAACGTATTTATATGGTGCCTTTAACACAATAAAACATCCCAAGCTGCTTTACAGGAGTGTTGTGAAACAAGATTTGACACTGAGCCACATAAGGGGCTGGATATTCTGTCCGGGGGCAGGAAACGGAGGCTGGGACTGTTTCTGGGTCCTGAGCTCACCGCCTGGGTGGGGGGGAACAGTCACTCGTTGGGATTTTCACAGGGCACCCCCTTAATTGGTATGAAGACAGGCTTACTGTCCAATTAAGGACAGTGGTCGTGTTGAAGCTAGAGGGCCAATCGGAGGCCTTCCAGCTTGAGAGGAACAACAGGCTATAATGGAAGGTAAGTAAGAAAAAGGTGTTTCAACATGGAGTCGGCCACTCTCCAACTTTTTAAAATGTTTAATTAAAAAAATAGATTCAGCAGCCCAGGTATCACAGTGGTGTGGGGGTGGAGGCTGGGGGGATGGCCCGCTATAGGCTCCTGCACCCAGGAGCGGCGGGAGGACCTCAAGGCCTGTCTGGAGCACTGGCCCCTTGGCATTCCACCAAGTGCCTGCCTCCAGGCACCTAAACAGCCTCCCATGGGTGCTGGAATCTAGAGGCCAGCTGGAGAATTTCAGTGGGCCTTCTTTAATTGGCCATAATTAGGTTCTTGCCGAGCCTGATTGGTTACCTGAAGTATGGGAGCAGCTAGCTGTGCCGGCCCGCATCCTGCATCTGCAAAAATGGCCCGGAGGGTTGATGGAACCAGGAAACCAGCACGCTGGCCGTCAGGGCTATTTTTCGGCTCCACCTACCTTCAATCCCTGCCCCAGCCGGGGGCCAAAGCGCCAGCCCCAGGAGATATTAGGGCAGATGATCAAAAGATTGGTCAAAGAGATGGATTTTAAGGATTATCTTAAAGGAGAAAAGTGAGGTAGAAAGGCAGAGGTCTGGGGAGGGAATTTCAGAGCTTAGGGCCTTGGCAGCTGAAGGCACAGTCACCAATGGTGCAGCGATTAAAATTAGGGATATTAAAAATGCCAGAATTAGAGGAGCACAGAAATCTCGGAGGATTGTGGGGTAGGAGGAGATGACAGAGATAGGGAGGAGCAAGGCCTTTGAGGGATTTGAAAACAATAATGAAAATTTTTAAATCAAGGTGTTGCTTAATCAGGAGCCAATGTAGGTCAGCGAGCACAGGATGATTGGTGAAAGAGATTTGGTGCAAGTTAAGACATGGGCAGCAGAATTTTGGATGGCTTCAAATTTACAGAGGGTAGAATGTGGGTGGCCACCCATGAGTGCATTGGAATAGTCATGTTTAGAGATAACAAAGGCATGAATGTGTGCATCTGCAGCTGATGAGCTGAGACAGAAACAAAGATGGGCGATGTTATGGAGGTGGAAATAGACAGATTTAGTGATGGATATGTGGTCAGAAGTTTATCTCAGTTTATGACACCAAGGTTGCGAACAGTCTGCTTTAGCCTCAGACAGTTGTCAGGGAGAGAGATATGGAGTTGGTAGCTAGGCAATGGTGGGGACTGAAGACAATAGGCTGAATTTTGTCGTGGAGACGAGCATCCCGGCAGTGGGTCAGAAGGTGGTGGGGAGACCCCACCTTGCCTTCCATCGGGCCCCCATTGCAATTACATGGTCGGTAGCCGTGGGGACAACGTACCTTTAAAGGATGAGCTCCCGCCTCCAGAATTGCCGTCCAATCGGAAGGCTGGCAACTCTGCAGTACCAGCAGAGTCACTGGGAGCAGGAGGCCCTGCAGTACCGAGGAGAGAGAAGACCCCAGGACAGGTGAGCGGGGTCAGGCTTGCCAGGCCATTCAGGCAGGCATGGCGACAGGGTGGGGTTAGTGAGAGTGAGGGGTCTTCTGGGAGGGGGCAATTGCTGCTGTGGGGGCGCTCCAGGGGAACTGGATTGCCCCATTGGAGGGCTCCCCCCCCCCCACCCACCGACCCTGCTAGGAGGCTGCCAGGTTTTATCTGGCGGTGTCTTCCCACTGTGGCGGACCCCTCTGCCGCCTTTTAAATTGAGGCAGAGGTGGAAAGAGGCCCTAAGTGGGCATTAATTGGCCACAAGGGGTTCAAATAGCCTGGATCAGGAAGGCCCTTCCCCATCCTGGACAAAATTGGAAGGTGTCAGGCACCTTCCGGCACATTTTTAAGGGCCCACCCCCACCACTGTTCCCGTCCCAAGGGAGCGCATAAAATTCAGCCCAATGGCTTCAGTCTTCTCAATTTTTAGTTGGAGGAAATTTCTGCTCATCCAGTCAGACAAGCAGTGTGACAATTTCGAGACAGTAGAGCTGTCAAGAGAGGTGGTGTTGAAATAGAGCTGGGTGTTGTCAGCGTACATGTGAAAACTGAAGCTGTGTTTTTGGATGATGAGAACTAGGAGGCAGCCAAGAATGTTTCCTTGGGGGACACCAGAGGTAATGGTGCAGGAGCAGGAAGGGAAGCTATTGCAAGTTATTCTCTAGCTATGATTAGGTAGTTAAGAATGGAACTGGGGAGTGCAGGCCGACCCAGCTGGATGACGGTGGAGAGACATTGGAGGAGGATGGTGTGAGCATCTGTGTCGAAGACTGGTTGATGAGGATGAAGAAAGGTAGCTTACTTTTGTCACAGTCATATTTGATGTCATTTGTGACATTGATGGGAATTGTTTTCATGCTGCGTAAGGAATGGAAACCTGATTAGAGGGATTCAAACAGGAAAGATGGATTTGGGAGGCAAAAATATGCAACCTTTTCTGAGGTGGCAAGAGATTAAGAAGTAACAGAAAGAAAGAAAGACTTGCATTTATTTGGCATCTTTCGTGACCATTGGACATCCCAAAGTGCTTTACAGCAAATGAAGTACTTTTGAAGTGTAGTTCCTGTTGTAATGTAGGAAATGTGGCAGCACAGCAAGCTCCCACAAACAGTAATGTGATAATGACCAGATAGTCTGCTTTTTGTGATGTTGATTGAGGAATAAATACTGGCCAGGGCACCAGGGATAACTCCCCTGCTCTTCAAAATAGTGCCATGAGATCTTTTATGTCCACCTGAGAGGGCAGATGGGGTCACGGTGAACATTTCATCCACAAGATGGTACCTCCAACCGTGTAGCACTCCCTCAGTACTGTACTGGATTGTCGGCCTTGATTTTTGTGCTCAAGTCCTGGCAAAAATGAAGAGAAAGGAAACCCAATATGCAAGGTTGAAATTAGAAGCTCGTGATGAAGCACTAGCTTCTAAAAGCAAAATACTGCGGATGCTGGAAATCTGAAATAAAAACAAGAAATGCTGGAACCACTCAGCAGGTCTGGCAGCATCTGTGAAAAGAGAAGCAGAGTTAACGTTTCGGGTCAGTGACCCTTCTTCGGAACTGACAAATATTAGAAAAGTCATAAGTTATAAGCAACTTGCTGCTGTTCAATATTCAGTCCGTTAACACCTAATCTGTACAAATGCTTTGTCTTTCAACACACCATTAACATATTGTTTGCCTTTGCTCCATGACCTTTTGGTCAGCTATGTGGCCTGGTCCAATCTACACCTTCTCCTTTGTTATCTCTTGCCCCACGCCCACCTCACTTGCTTATAACCTGTGACTGTTCTAATATTTGTCAGTTCCGAAGAAGGGTCACTGACCTAAAACGTTAACTCTGATTCTCTTTTCACAGATGCTGCCAGACCTGCTGAGTGGTTCCAGCATTTCTTGTTTTTATTTGAGTACTTTCCGATGGCTTTGAAAGTGGATCTACTGCTGCAAAGAAAGTGGTTGCCAAAAATGCGGCTCTGTTTGCCACTCCATAGTACTATTGACATAATTCAGCTTTGCAGCATGCCTGGAAGGATGCAGTGGCTGACTCAAAGATGCAGGTGACCATTACTGTCATACTGGTTGTATGATGCTTGTTAGCAGTAAGTGCCCTTGCAGTAGATGGTACAGCTCTGCATCTGACTCTCTGCGAACCTGGACCCTGTGAAGACAGTTGCCACTGACATTAGGTAAGTGTGACCTAATCCAGTTGCTGACATTTTGGATGATGTGACCAATTAGGCTTTGCTGGCTTATAATCACCCTAGAACTCCTTAACTCATGCACTACCATGTAAACATGACATGCTATATTTGGTGTGCTTTGTAAGAACCGTCGAGCACAAAGTTAAGTCAGGCCTTCACATCTACCTGTGCCACAAAGTCTGCTGTCGCAACCTACTTTGAGTTGGAGACTCAACTTGCGCTAAACATCTGCCAAAGGGAGGTATGGTCACTTTTGCTTGTAGATGCTGGTGTGAAGTGCCAATCGTTGGGCACATAGCACCTCTCCTGCAGTCTAGCATTCCTTCATTTGTCCTCTTCTAAACACATCACAAAGCGGGGATGTGCATTGGGGAAATCCATTAATTCAGTAATAGTACTATCTCATCATGTGCCTCATTTTTGGTGTTTCATCTTAAGTTATCTAAGTGCTCAGTAGATGTCAGAAGCAAAGTTTAAAAGCCCAGCATTAACATTTGTAGCATCAGTTTTAAACATTTCTGATTGTATTTTGGAATTTTTTACACTTTTGTTGTGGCCATGTACTTTAACACTTGTGTGGGGTTGTCATTTTTCCCCTACTGTTCCACACAGGACACACCTAACTGGATTTTCCTCTCACTGATATAGCAGTGAAAATTGAATGCAAATGAGATGAAAAGGATTACCATTGGATTTCTATGCCTTTGTGTGGTGCAAGTAATTTTTCCTCTCCACCTGCTCCCCCTGCCCCAGCCCCCACCTACAGTTAATTCTGCTGCCCACCCATTTGATGCCCAACCACTAACTATGAAGTGACATCCTGTTGGCAGTGGTGAGAAGTCCACAGTTGAAGGGAGGGACCTGCTATTGGACTCCTCTCTCTTGTCAGCATTTTTGCCAAAAACTGATGAAATTCTCCATTGCCTCAACAAAGACAAATGGGTCAAAATCCTGGAACTCTCTCCCTAACAGCACTGTGGGTGTACCTACATCACAAGGACTGCAGCGGTTCAAGAATGTGGCTCACTACTGGAGGGCAGTTAGGGATGGGCAATAAATGCTGGCCTTGCCAGCAATGCTCACATCTTACTAAACGAATAAAAGCAAAAGACAAGTAGCCTTCAGGCCAGAACATAAGTGCTCCATAGTTTATACAGCTAGTTGGGCTTCATGACTGAATATTTACGTTATTGAATGACAACCTAAATGTCTTCCTGTCTTTAAACCAGATATCCATACCACCAGTAACAATAACTTGCAATAATGTAGCACCTTTAACATTGTACTGCATCCCTAGGCACTTCACAGGAGCATAATCAGACAAAATGTGACACTAAGCCACATAAAGGGCTGGATTTGGTGTGGTTCCCACCAAGGCGGGATTGGAGGCCGGGGTGGAGGGGTGGGGTATGGAGTATCATGACAGGTGGCTGGGGGATGGTAGGGCAGAGGGCCCGATGCCTTCCTGTCACCCAGTAATCTTCCATGGGGCAGGATAGACTGACGACGGCCTTCCCACCGAGGCCAATTAAGTGGCTTAAGTGGCTTATTAACTCCCTCCTCCATGGGCAATTTGTGGCCCATGGAGGACCCCCACAGGGAACCAATTCACCTACCCCTAGGACTTACCTCCCCCTGAACTGCAAGTCCACCCCCAGCCCCCTACCCCCTCAACTGGGCCTTCTGGACTGGCCACGGTGACCCCGCCTCACCTACTGTTTGTCCGGGGAGCCGGGCAAGACCTGGGTCCAAGGCCTCTGCAGTACTGGAAGTGGCCACCGCTCCCAATGGTGCTGCTGATACTGATGAGCTGCAGGACCTCTGATTGGCCGGCAGCTCATGGAGACAGGATTCCCATCTTTAAAGGGACGGGGATCCCGGCTCCTGAAACTTTGAATTAAAAAGCCTGGAGGATCGCTCCGGGGCGGGGTGGGGCGTGGAGAGAGGTCGCAAAAAGGCAGAGGCAGGGCTCCCCCACCTTTTTGGCCCAGTCTGGGAGCACCACCTCCAGCACAAATTCCAACCCAAAAGAGATGTTAAGGTAGGTGACCAAGCGCCTAATCAAACAGCTAAGTTTTAAGGAGAGTCTTAAAGGAGAAGACTGAGTTCCAAAGTGGAGAGATTTACGGAGGAAAATCTAGACTTGATCCCTCAGCAGCTGAGGCACAGCCACCAATGGTGGAACGATGAAATTCAACGATGCCCAAAAGGCTGGAATTGGAGGAGAGAAGAGGTCTTGGAGGAATGTAGGGCTGGAGGAGGTTCTAGCGATAGGGAGACGTGAGGCCATGGAGGGATTTGAAAATAGGGATTAGAATTTTAAAATCAAGGCATTGCAGGACAGGGAGCCCTATAGGTCAGTGAACAGCTAAGGGATGATGGGTGTGAGCAGAACTTCATGCAAAAGGATATGGGCAGAAGAGTTTTGAATCACCTCAAGTTTATAATAAGTGCAAGTTGAGAGGCTGGCCAACAGAGCATTAGAACAGTCGTTTTTGTGTTTAATTCAGCGTCCCTTGGACTTAATGGAGCACAGATGTGACTATACAAGAGGGAATGACTTGGTGAAAGAAGAGTAAGGAGAATCAAAGTTCGAGATGAGATAAGGGTGTGAATTAACAAATGCAGCTGCAGAAGTATGGAGAAATGAGAGTCAAAGGCTAGACAGTTGGGAAATTGAAAATGCCATTGGAAGTGACTTGGGGGAGTGCTTTTTCAGGGGTAGACACGGAAGAAAGTGGGGTTGAAAGAGAAAGAATGATGTCAGTGCACAGTGGTATAAAAAGTGATCGGCAATTGCTTTATTTGTGACTACGACGATGGGAATAGAAAGGTCATGTGAGATGGCAAAGTCAGGAAGTTAGCTCTGAATACAGGTAGGAGAAGTTAATGGAGGACAGGAAGGCAGTGATCTTAGAGGAGAGAGGGCAAGGTGAGTTGATATGGTGGTTGAAATTACCGAAGATGAGAAGTTACTCAGTCCAGACGTTGAACGAGGAAAGCAGTGAAGATACCTTGGTGAGAAAGTTTTTAAGGTACTTGGTTTGGTGGTAGAGAATGAGGATTTTAAATGAGAGGTGTGGAACAAGGTGAGATGCTCAAAGGATGAGAAGGTACCAGAGGAGTAGAGACACATATAAAGATGAGATTTGGGAATAAAGGGCACCACTGGTGGTTTGGGTGAGGCTAGTTGTTGAAGGTATAGCCAGGTGGAGAGATAGTGTTGTTGCTTATGAAGAGGCAATAATAAGTTCCTTGACGGGGCCTTCGAAAATGCTGTCAGAGGCACAGTGGGAAGCTGTGGGCTTATCCAAGAGGGAATCGAGCCACGGATGGCAGCAGCAGAATAGGAAGGTTGAGGAGTAGTGAAGGGTTTAGATGAGGATTGGGGGGCGCAGAGCACTCAAGACAGGAGAAATGAAAGGAAGCATGATGACAATAGAGAAGGGCCTAAGAGAGGTGAAGGGGAGAGAAGAAAAATGGAAGTAGAAATGGCGTGCTAATTGCTGGAGCCACAATCAAAATGCGCACATGAGTGTACATGGAAACTCATGTTACGTTAGTATGGCAATGATTAGGATAGTGAGCAGAGAATAGTGAGGAGACAATAGCAAGAGTTTAGAATCCACTAAAATAAAAGCAAAATACTGCGGATGCTGGAAATCTGAAATAAAAACAAGAAATGCTGGAACCACTCAGCAGGTCTGGCAGCATCTGTGGAAAGAGAAGCAAGGGTCACTGACCCGAAACGTTAACTCTGCTTCTCTTTCCACAGATGCTGCCAGACCCGCTGAGTGGTTCCAGCATTTCTTGTTTTTATTTTAGAATCCACTACCTTATCGTTAAAAGTGAAATATGTTTGCCATTCATAGCTGGTTTTTATATGGGTCGTCACTATAGGTAACTTGTATAGCTGTTGATCAAAGTGAGGCATTTGTGAACCAGGTCTTGGAAACATCTTTTTCCTTATTCATTTAAAATCACATCCCAGAACTAATTAATTGCATAGATAGCGATCTAAAAACATTTGTGCTGCCCAATCTCATTTTCTATTTTATCCAATAAAATAGTAAGCTGACTTATTTAAAGATTGCCTCAGGGTGTATTTGTAAGTGTCTGTTTTATTGCCTCTTACAGATTTTTGCATTGGTCAGAGCTTGTTAAACTATACTGGAAATACCTTAGGCAATCACTGATCATTCTTTACAGAAAATAAGTCGTAGGATCACTTCTGTAGGTTAGTAGAGGAATTCACAAATATCTTATCGGTTCAAACGCCAGACCTCAATTCATTCACATTAGTTGCTTCCTTTCCTGATCCCACCTCGTGCGCACAGGATCCTAGAAGTGGTCACTTAATTAATTGTGCTAAAATTTGACATAAATTCACTCCAATAGCCTATATATTTGAACTATTAATACATATCTAAACCTTTTCCGCTAAAATCGCTTGCTAATAATCCTAACAAATGCTGGCATATTATGACCCAATTAAATCATACATGATTTAAAATGAATTTCTGAGAAGCCTAAAACATCCCTTACAAAACTTCTTCACAGAATGTTGCTATAATTCCACCCATAAAGCTGACTATATGCTGCAATCACTGTCAATGAATGCCTAATAGAAATGGTTTTTATGTTTTATGTTTCACATGTGGATTATTATTCAGAAAAATATATGTCCTGCATAAGAAAAGTTAATTTAGCGAATAGAGCCTACTCCTTTATAAACCATGTGCAATCTACCCAATTAATTTTCCACTTGAACTCCTGAAGAAAGGTTATATAAATTTCTCCCAACACACAAAGATAAACCACACAAACACCCTGGGTACCTGTCTGTCCCTACATCTTTATTCAAGAGTGGTCCAGCAACTCTAACATTTCAATGATAGCTGCTCAAGTGAAATCATTTTCTATGCATTATCAATCTTTTCTGTCTATACCAGCTCCTGTGGCATTCATTCTTGTTCCTAACTGCATATTTTTCTAATTATTTTTTATTATTTTAATCAGCTGTTCCTGCTGTGAGCCAGTTCCACATATCCAGTACTGTGTGAGAAAAAATAATTTTAATCTTTATTCTTGCTTGAAATAAGTTAGTTTTTTTGCACTTCAGTTCTGTGCTCACAGTACAAATTAAAATGGCTGTTTACTGAAACTTAATCCATGCTGCTCAATATTTAAAGAACTGCACCATATCTTTCCTAAATTGTACAATTCAAAGCCTGGACTTCCCAATCAATTAAATCAACAGTAACTCATTTATTTCAAATGGATTATTGCTGGTGTTAAAATAATGCTGATTGGAAAATCTAAGCTTCAAACTATCATAGCACAGGATATGCTATGTAGCCTATTAGGTTTATACCTATGTTTTTCTCCACCTGAGCCAACTAGTTTAATCAGGTTGTGCTGCTCATTCCCCATATCCTTTAATTCCCTTTTAAAATAGTGTGGATGAATATAGTACAGTAATTCTGAAATTCCATTGGACTTCTCCCCATGGCTCGCAATAACTCCAGTGCGATACTGGAGGAATTCCCACAGAGAAATGGTGTAAATGACTTTATCCAGCTCTTGGGGTTCTGCTTGTGCCCCAGTGGAGGTATGGCAGGACACCAGGAGAAGCCCCATTGAATTTTAGAGCTAACATATCTTTTCTCTCCGATGCAATAAGTTCAGCTCTGTGAATTTGTCTTCATAACTTAGATTTCTAAGAACCAAAACCTCTTCTCTGAACCCTGTCCAATCCATTAATGTCCTCTTGCAATTAGGATACCCAAAACTGTATACAATATTTAAAATGCCATCTGACCAATGATCTAAACTAGGTTTAATAATTTGCTTTGACCTACAATCAAATGTCTTTGAAATGTATACTAATACTTGTTTAAACTTGTTAACCGCTTCATATTGGGGGAATAGGACTGACTGGATCGTTCTACAGACAGCCAACATAGACCTGATGGGCCAAATGGCCTCCTCTGTGCCGAAAAGACTCTATGACCATGACATTCAATGGAAACCTTCAGTGAGCAATCAATATCCACACCTTGCTGGACACTCCTTCATATATAGATATATCTATATTTATCTCTATGGATCCTGTTCAATTATATATTGTATTACCTTTCTCTTTGGCCTCATTGTCTTGAGAGACAATGGGTAAGTGCCTGGAGGTGGTCAGTGATTTGTGAAGCAGCGCCTGGAGTGGCTATAAAGGCCAATTCTAGATTGACAGACTCTTCCACAGGCGCTGCAGATAAAATTGGTTGTCGGGGCTGTTATACATTTTGCTCTCTCCTTGCGCTTCTGTCTTTTTTCCTGCCAACTGCTAAGTCTCTTCGACTCGCCACACTTTAGCCCCGCCTTTATGGTTGCCCGCCAGCTCTGGCAATCGCTGGCAACTGATTCCCATGACTTGTGATCAATGTCATAGGACTTCATGTCGCGTTTGCAGACATCTTTAAAGCGGAGACATGGACGGCCGGTGGGTCTGGTACCAGTGACGAGCTTGCTGTACAATGTGTCCTTGGGGATCCTGCCATCTTCCATGCGGCTCACATGGCCTTTACCCATATTACCTTATTATATTACCTTTACCCATAATGAAATCCATCTGTCTTTCCTTAGCACATCTGCTTACTGTAACTCTTGTTATGAGAGTACATTCTTTCAGCTCCATCTTGTGTCAAACTATTACAAGGGATTATGTGCAACAGCGACAAAAAAACCTTTACTATATTAATAATTTAGATTCTTTTTCAGTTCCAACTGTTGTACCAATATGCTCAGTCATTTTATCATAAGTCTTTCCTGACCCATAGTGAACAGTTACTTTGTTTTATATTTCATTTGGAAAATCAGATGTAGCAGAAGGTGATTACCTGCCCCAGTGAAATCATACCTGTCCTAGATACAAGTGAAATAATGCCAGCTTCGCAGGTGTATAATAAGATGCACAGAACAATTTCCAAGCAGGTCAAATTGTTGGCTTCTGAAGTCACAATGGTGCCATATGTGCTACTATTTTAGTCTTGATAATGTTTCCTATGGTGTAATTTTAAACAGAGTAATTTTGACCTGACACACTTGTCCCAGTGACAGTTAACAATGCATTTGTACTTGTGCTGGAATAGTTCTACTCACTCGAGGCAGCTAGTTGGGAAGCTATTTTTATTCATCATTAATTAATTCTTCACTATTCAGTTCTGTGTATAACATCTTGGACCACAGTTGCAATGTTCTCAGTAAAAAGTTTGATGGCATGCAGGTCAATGTCAGGGTCACGTTTACCTTCATTATTAATCTTTCCCACCTATTTATAACTTCTATAAATATCTAAAACATTTGACTGATTTGCCAAAGCCCTGGGTTTTACAAGGTAGCTCTGCTCCTGCTAAGTTAATTAGAAGTTTACTGTTATAGGTTATCACCTCCTGCCTTTAAATTATTACTTTTTTGGTGTAAATTGAGATGAGGTATATTAGTGCAAGGAATTGCAAGAATTTTCTGCTTTTTTTGCATCCATTGTCACAAACAATGACTTGCAAGACATAGGCTAGTTGTCTCAGTAATATTCGTGCCATTTTTACAGTGGAGGCATTTAGGGAAGGCGGATGTGGGTAGGAGGGTAAACCCCCATGGAGAATCCAGTGTGAGGCCCAAGCCAGTTTCACTCCTGGCTTCATTTGAGCAGTGCAGCACTGTCTCCCACCTGAAGCTGATAGGAATGACATCACAGTCGACGGGCATGAGCGGGAAATTGGGAGGGTGGTCATTGCCCCTGGTAACCCAAGGGAACAGTCTCCAGCTTAAGGTTAGTGCTGGGAGGTGTTTCTCCAAAGAGCTGCTCGTGGTTGGAGGGAAAAGGAAGTTCAGGGCTGGAGAGGTCCATGAATTACTTGGGGGGGGGGGGGGGGGTGAGGGGGGAACAGGAGGAGCTCCTCCTGACTCATGAAGAATCCATTTGAATAGAACTATAAAGTGACTTTTTCTGGCCACTTTGCTGCCTCCTGATTTTGTACCATGTAGGCATCCTGATTTCTGCAGTTAAAATCATGTCTTGGTGTCAAGTTAGGGTTGCCAACTTTGGTTGGAGTTATTCCTAGAGGTTTGATCACATGATGTTCTGACCATATGACATCTGACCATGTGACGCCTGACCATGCGACACTTGATCACAACCTCTATTCCCAGTCTCCATCTCTCCCCGAGACCCTCAGTCTCCAGGCTGGATTTTGTTCTCCCCCAGGCATTGGGTTCTGTGGGGGGGGCCTGAAGATGGCTCCAGATGAGGCCCGCCATGACCCTCGATACCGTGAGGGCGCAGCCCGATCCTCCCAGCGGTGCCGAGGCTGTGTGGCAGTCCACCCTGTCGCTGGGCGACAGAACCACAATTCAAATGTTCATATCAATAAAATGAATTACAGTGGAGTCCCTGATGGGAAGGGCAACAGTGTGCCAGAGTTCATTCACCATGTGCGGGCTTGATTGCAGCACAGATGCACACACGTCAGCTGGCAATACAATAAACATTTCTCCAAGTTGCCAGCAGCAGCACTCGTGAGAGGAATTGCTCACTTTGGGACACTCCGGCCACAACCAGCAAGGTTGGGACTACTACATTGAGTATGTAATCAGGCCCCTGCCTGTCTGCCTGAGGAAGGTTTCCCTCCCAAACAAGTTTTCTGGTTAGGTAAAACAACATCAGAGAGGAATGCAATTCAATACCCTGACCGCCATTTTAGCAGCTGTCCACCCTGCTATTTTTAGCCCAGCTACAAATGTAAGATATTTATTGCATTTGTAGAGCATTTTAATCACCATCCTTCATCTTCCTTGTGATCTATTTGAGTAAGGCCCCTGAGCCTAATTAATGCCAAATTATAGGCTGTTTGATGATGTGAACGTGCAGTCACTGGAAAGAGGTTGAGACTATCCATATTTAATTCAGTTAGAACATTTACAGGGGGCAGCCCTTTCAAACCTGGCCCTCGAGACAAAAGAGCATTGTAAATCTGAATCCTTTGGGCCAGATTTTCAAATGTCAATGGGGTTGGGACCAGGCGCAGACATGATTTAATCTCTGAATCCCGATGTCTCTGGGACAGACTTCAATATTTAAAGTGAGGGTGGGGGAGAGGGAATGCGGAACCCGCTCGCCTCCAACTAATGGCCCATTAAGGTCCTAGAGGAGCTTGTTAAGGGGCCTGGGAGGTCAGGACCGTCATTTTCAATTTGAATTTTGGCAAACTCAAACCGTCTGATGCACAACTGTCGTATTCAGAGCGGGGTGAAGGGAAACTTTTTTTTGTAACATTAAAAATTATGAGGCCCTCTGGGGAATCTTGCAACAGATCAGTGCCGTTACCTTAGATTTGGATCTTTCAACAATGTCTTCCTCTTTTATGCTGCTGGCCCTCTAAGGAGCTGCTTGCACTCTTCAGCAAGGCAGCAGCAGGCCCCATCATGGCTGTTTTCTGCCTTTGCCACTTACACTTTCCAGGAGGCAGGAGCTGCTTGGCATCACTGATTGGGCGCCGAACTAGGGCAATTAGGGCATTAACATGTAAAAATAGCATTGTTCAGACAGGGATCAGGGTCGGGACCCAGAACTTGTCCCGGCACTAGTGCTGAGTTAAAACCCTTTAGTGGAAACAATAACTTTCTCATGATTTGCATTAAAAAAAACATACCTTTTCCATATTAGAGACTGCTTTCAGATATTACCATGCATCTTTTGTTCATGAGATGTGGCCGTCGCTGGCAAGACCAGCATTTATTGCCGATCCATAATTGCCCTTGAGAAGGTGACGGTGAGCCACCTTCTTGAACCACTGCAGTCCTTGTGATGTAGATACACTCAGAGTGCTGTTAATGAGGGAGTTTCAGGATTTTGACCCAGCATCAATAGAAGAAAGGTGTTATATTTCCAAGTTATCATGACTTGGAGATGAGCTTGCAGATGGTGTTGTTCCCATATGTTCACTGCCCTTGTTCTCCTAGGTGGTAATGGTGGTGGATTTGGAAGGTGCTGTCAACGAAGCCTTGAAAAGTTGCTGCAGTGCATCTTGTAGATAATACACACTGCAACCACTGTGCACCAATGGTGGAATAAGTGAATGTTTAAGGTTGTAGATGGGGTGCCAATTAAGTAGGTTGCTTTATCCTGGATGGTGTCAAGCTTCATAAATGCTGTTGGAGCTGTACTCATCCAGGGATATTGGGAATATTCCATCACGCTCCTGACTTTTACCTTGTGGATGATGAACAGGCTTTGGGGAGTGAGGAGATGCATTACTCGCCACAGAATGTCCAGCTTCTCACCTGCTCCTGTAGCCATGATATTTATTTCCAAGTGAGGATGGTGTATGACCAGCTTGGAGGGGAACTTGCAGGTATTGATGTTGGGATGCATCTGTTTCCCTTGTCCTTCTAGGAGGTAGAGGTTGCGGATTTGGAAGGTGCTATTGAAGGAGGCTTAGTAAGTTACTGCAGTGCATTTTGTATAAGGTACACACTGCTGCCACTGTGTGGCGGTGGTGGAAGCAGTGAATGTTTAAGGTGATGGATGGGGTGCCAATCAAGTGGGCTACTTTGTCCTTTTGTCCTAGATGGCGTCACACTTCATCCTGGCACGTGTTACACCTGACTTGTACCTTGTAGATGGTGGACAGGCTTTGGAAAGTCAGGAGATGAGTTACTCACCACAGAATTCCGAGCCTCTGACCTGCTCTTGTTGCCACAGTAGTTATATGGCTGGTTAAATGAAGTTTCTGGTCTTGCTACATGTGTACGCGGACTGCTTCAGTATCTGAGGAGTGGCGAATGGCTCTGAACATTGTGCAATCATCAGTGAACATCCCCACTTCTGACCTTATGATGGAGGGAAGGTTATTTATGAAGTAGCTAAAGATGGTTGGGTCTAGGACACTATCCTGTGGAACACCTGCAGCAATGTTCTTGGGCTTAAATGTTTGGTCTCCAACAATCACAACCATCTTCCTTTATGCTAGGTATGACTCCAACCAGTGGAGAGCTTACCCCCTGATTCCCATTGACTTCAGTTTTGTTAGGGCTCCTTGATGCCATACTCAGTCAAATGCTGCCTTGATGTCAAGGGCAGTCACTCTCACCTCACCTCTTGAATTCCCTCTTTTGTCCGTGTTTGCCTCAAGGCTGTAATGATGTCCAGAGCTGAGTGGCCCTGGCGGAATCCAAACTGAGCATCGCTAAGCAGGTTATTGCTAAGTAAGGGCTGCTTGATGGGACTGTCAATCATACCTTCCATCACTTTGCTGCTGATCAAGAGCAGACTGATGGGGCCGTAATTGGCCAGATTGGTTTTTACATGCTTTTTGTGGATGGGAAATACCGAGTCAATTTTCCACATTGTCGCATAGGTTCCAATATTGTAGCTTTACTAGAATGATTGGCTAGGGGTGCAGCTAGTTCTGGAGCACAACTCTTCAGTACAACTACGGGTTTGTCGTCAGGGCTCATAGCCTTTGCTGTATCCAGTGCCTTCAGCCATTTCTTAGTATCACATGTAGTGAATCGAATTAGCTGAAGACTGCCATGTGTGATGTTGGGGAGCTCAGGAGGAGGCTGAGATGGATCATCCACTCGGTATTTTTGGTTGAAGATGGTTGCAAATGCATCAGCCTTATCTTTTGTATTGATGTGCTGGGCTCCCCCATCATTGTGGATGGGAATGTTTGTAGAGCCTCCTTCTTTGGTTAGCTGTGTTAGAAGAGTGCTTCTATTTTTTTGTAAAACATGTTTTAAGGACTTATAGTTGAATTATGGACATTGATTCATCTGGAAGCTTGAAGAGATGCTGAATGTTGTGTTTTTTTAAAAGAGGTCACTAGAAGGATTCCTGGACTTGGCTCGTAAACAAGCCCTTACTGGAAGACCTGTTTTCAGGTAAAATACCAGCAGGAAGTTTGTTGTTTTGACTTGGGGAGATGTTTACAAAGAAGTGACAGGTCAAGATTTAAAAAGGTCAGGAGGTTTGACGTCTGGAATGTTTTTGGTTTCACTTTGAATTGTTACAAAGGTCAGTTGATTTTTGCCTGCCTAGAAAAGCCCAGCTCATCTTTCTCTCTTGGAAAGAAACCCTGCAGATCCAGTGTGTCAGTCTCCTTCTTTCTCCTGTATTTGAAGAAACCCTGCACATCGAATGTATGGGAACTAAAACCCCTGTTGCTGCATTTCTGCTGTAAGACCTATCTGAAACCTCTATAGTTCCATTTCTTAGAAAGCCTACCCAAACTGATCTTCAATATGTTTTATTCTGGGAAAAACAGAGTATATGATTGACAGTATCGGTAAATGGGAAAATTTAAATATATGTTGTGACCTGTGGAGAAGTGGGACTAGAATAAACAGTGCACTCCTTCCACCTCAGTCGTAACAGTTGTTTAATTGTCCAGCACCATTCACGACTGGATGTAGCAGGTCTGCAGAGCTTTGATCTGATCATTGGTTGTGTGATCACTGAGCTCTGTCTTTCACATGCTTCAACTAATGTTCAGCATGCAGATAGTCCTGTGTTCCAGCTTCACCAGGTTGGCATCTCATTTTTGGGTATGCCGAGTGCTGCTCCTGCACTCCTCATTGAACCAGTGTTGATCCTCTGGCTTGATGGTAATGGTAGAGTTAGGGATATGTCGGGCCATATGGCTACAGATTGTGGTTGAATACAATTCTGCTGCTGCTGATGGGTCATTACACCTCATGGATGCCCAGTTTTGAGCTGCTGGAACTGTTCTGGATCTATTCCATTTAGCACAGTGGTAGTGTTGAAATTGGATCATTTTCTATCAGTACCATCATCCAAGAAGAATGTTGGCTGGCAGTAAGTGGCCTTGTAATGTGAAATAAATAGCTAGCTGTTCATTGTAACTGTTGCAGTCCACAAACATATTTTGGAAATATACAGTGTTTTTACTTGTATTGGAATCAAAATTGAAAAGTTTGCACTGTTTATCTGAATCACCATGTTCAGTAACAAACAAGAAAAATGAACAGTGCAAGGACGACCATTTGAGACAAAGCCCACGCATTGTTCCATGGTAAGTACTATAAAGGAAGCGGCCATGATCCTGAGTAACTTATGAGGTATTAATCATTAGTGAATTCAAGAGGGAATTGGATTGTTATCTGAAAAGGAAGAATGTGGAGGGCTATGGGGAAAAGGTGGAGGAGTGGCACTCGGAAAATTGCTCTTTCGAAGAGCCAGCACAGACACGAGGAACTGAATGGCCTCCTGTGCTGTAACAATTCTGTGATTCTGTGATAGTGAATCAACCATGAATGAAATACATTGGTGATGTGCATGCAGGAGTAGAATGTCTAGGTTATTTTAGACAGTGAGATAGGTCTATTGTTTACAAAATTTGTAAATACAATTGGGTTAGATGAGTTACTGTTGTGAATGAAGGAAGGATTATTATTATAAAATGGCAGCCATGGCTCAGTGGTAGCACTCTCACCTCTGAGTCAGAAGTTTGAGTGTTCAAGTCCCATTCCATACTGTTATGCACAGAATCCAGGCTGACTCTTCAGAGCAGAACTCAGGGGAGTGCTACACTGTCAAAGGTGCTGTCCTTGTGCGTGATGCTAAACCAAGGGGCACAAAAGATCCAATGGCATTATATAAAATAGAGTAGGAGAGTTCTCCCAGTGCCCTGGTCAATGCTTAGTCCTCAACCAACAAAACTAAAACAAATTATTTGGTCATTATCTCACAGTTGTGGGAGATTGCTGTGTGCAAATTGACTGCCATGTTTCCCTACATTGCAATAGTGACTATACTTGAAATGTATTTAATTCGCTTTACAACAAGGACCTGAGGTTGTGAAAGGCACTATATAAATACAAGTTTGTTTTTCCTTTCTTTTACTTTGCTGCATGGTCAGATCTTTATTTGTCCTCTTCTGCTACCTCCACTTGTTCCTCTTCACCTGCCACAGTACTGAAACAACTCTTATCAAAGTCATAAATGACACCCTATGTAATTGTAGTGAAGGTAAAATATCCCTCATCGTCTTGCTATATCTTTCTTCAGCCTATGACATGGTTGACCACACCACCCCCACAATACCTCTATCATCCATATTTGGAGGGGGGAGCGGGGGCGACTTCATGCATCTGGTTCCATTCTTAACTATCTAATCGTAGCCAGAGAATCATCTGCAATGTCTCCTCTTCCTGCTCCTGCACCATTACTGTTTTTCCAAAATTCCTTAGATTCAGGAATGGTCCCATCAGATTGGAAGTTAGCAAATCTTCCAAAAGGCATTCAATAAGGTGCCAGACAAAGGTTAACAGGCAAGATAAGGGCTTGTGGAGTTGGAGATAATATATTAGTATGGATAGAGGATTGGTTAACGGACAGGAAGCAAAGAGTGGGCATAAACAGGGCATTTTCAAGTTGGCAGACAGTGAATAGTGGCGTGCTGCAAGGAACATTGCTGGGGCCTCAGCTATGTGACTTAGAGACAGAGAGTAATGTATTTAAGTTTGCTGATGATACAATGGTAGCTGGAAAGGTATGCTGTGAGGAGGACAGAGAGAGGCTGCAAAGAGATATAGACAGGTTAAGTGAGTGGGCAAGAAGATGGCAGATAGAGTATATAGAGAAGTGTGAAGTCATTCACTTTGGTTGTAAGAACAGAAAAGCAGAATATTTTTTCAAAGGTGTGAAACTTGTATGTGTTAATGTTCAAAGAGACTTGGGTGTGCTTGTACAAGGAATGCAGAAAGTTAGCATAGAGGCACAGAAAGCAATTAGGAAGGCAAATGACATGTTGGCCTTTATTGCAAGGGAATTGAAATATAGGAATAGAGAAGTCTTGCTACAGTTGTACAGAGTTTTGGTGAGACCACATCTGGAGTAATGTTTGCAGTTTGGGTCTCCATATTTAAGAAAGGATATACTTGCATTGGAGGTGGTACAGTGAAGGTTCAGAAAATTGGTTCCTGGGATGAAGGAACTGTCCTATGATGAGAAGCTGAGTAAATTAGGCCTATATTCTCAGGATTTTAGAAGAATGAGAGGTGATCTCTTTGAAACATACAAGGTTCTGAAGGGCTTGGATAGGGTAGACACTGAGAGATTCTTTCCGCTGGTCGAGGAATCTAAACACGGGGACATAGGGGCTGATCATTTAGGATTGAGATGAGGAGAAATTACTTTACTGAAAGGGTGGTGAACGTTTGGAATTCTGTACTCCAGAAGGTTGTAGATGCTACATCGTTGAATACAGTTAAGGCTGGGATAGACATATTTTTGGTCTCTCAGGGAAGCAAGGGATATGACGAGCCGGCAGAAAAGTGAAGTTGAAGCCCTAGATCAACCATGATTCAGTTGAATGGTGGAGCAGGCTCGATGGGCTATATGGTCTACTCCTGCTCCTATTTCTTATGTTCTTGTGTTTTCTGGTGTCCAACACGGATCCATCCTTGGTCTTCTCCTATTTCTCAAATACAAGCTGCCCCTCAGTGACATTACCTGAAAACACAGTATTAATTTTCACATGTAAGTTGACAACATCCAGCTCGACTTCACCACCACCTCTGTCGACTCCTCCACTGTGTTAATTGGATATTAATTATGTTTGCTTGTATGAAGGTGGTGGGCATTAACTGTTGTTTCACTTGAATCCCTATAAATAGAGACAGATGAAACTGTGATTGTTGGGTTAGGAGGTGTATGCTTGTAATGTGTGATTCTGTAAATAAATATAAAAGCATTAAAGATCGTCTCCCTTTCTATATTTTGCAAACTGGCTTTTTGAATATAACATGATAGAGAAGACGGTTCACTAAAGGTGAAGGTTAGAAGCTAAAAAAAGTTAGAAAACTACAATCCCAGTAGCCGTTGTGGAAAATGGCAGAAAGCAAGTGTAAATTGTTGGGTTATGATTACCCTCCAATGTTTTCAGACTCTGAACCATATGACCAGTGGAAGAATGAAGTGGATATGTGGACACAGGTTTCGTCCCTACAAAAGAGGAAACAAGGTATGGTCTTGGTGTATTTTGTGAGATAAATACCCATTAGTTGGACAATGATGAAGATTTGGACCATTTATTAGAGTTTTTGGATAAAATCTATCAGAACTATGATCTGTTAAGTGCCTGTGAGCATGGTTGGACTTTGATAGATTTCAGAAAACAGATGGTCATTCCATGGAGGAATCTATCATTGACTTTAACAGGTTGTATAAAATATTGCCAAAATTCACATTGGGGATCCCTGGATAAATAATGGCACTTGAATTGCTGGGTTGTGCTAATCTGTCCGTAGACAACTCAATGATTGCCACATTTTGGAATGGTCCAGATACTTGATGCAGGCGCCAGTACAATGAAAGGTTTAAAGACAGACAGACTGGTGAATGAGAATGAAAGCAATATCATATCTGGCTATTACAGGAGAAGACAGAATTGAAACAGCAGTAATAGGCAAGTGAATCCCTGGAATTCCTGGGGAACATGTACTAGGTGCTTCATGTACGACTCAGAAAGCCACTAAGTGATGTACTGCCCAAAGCGGAGAGGCAAGATCCTCAAAATGACGTATGACAAACAGAATTCTGAGGAAGAGGTTGAAAATAATCATGAGTCTGAATAAATTATACTGGTTACATGGAGTTTTAGTCCTGTGATGAACGTGTCAGTTGTGTACTGATTTAACTGTGCAGTGCTGAATAGTGCTTGCACTTTGACAGTATGTGGAACAGATTGGTTGAAATGTTATCTCGATTCACTAAGTAGTGCTGATCAATGCAAGGTTAAGGGATATAAAACTACTATTTGCTTTAGGTTTGGTGAGGACAACACCATGAGGTCACTAGAGAGAAGTGCATGCAAAATAGCTGGAGTAAGCCTTTTTAAAGTACCGATGTAGTCTCTAATGAGATACCTATGCTGTTGATTAAATCGTCTATAAAAAAGGCACAAATCAAACTTAACATGGAGTATGATTTTTTTTTTAAATTATTTTTGGAAAGGCAGTGTATCTGCAGTCAGGATATTGTTGTATCCCATTAACAACACCAAATGTTTCTCATCAGTGTTGGACAAGTATTAATGGAATCAGGTGATAAGAATCAGTGAGATTAAAGCAAATGGTCTTAAAGTTACATTGACAATTTGTAAACGCCTACTTATCAAAGTAGAAAAATTCTGTTAATGGATGCAGGTGTGGTTGATGAAGATTATACAAGGCTAATAGAAGAGGTTCATGAGAAGTGTGAAATCTGTAAAAAGTATTGGAGAATGCCACCATGTCCTATTGTAAGCCTTCCATTGGCACTAAATTTAACGAGGTAGTTGCCATGGATCTAAAGGTATGGGACAAAGACAGAAATATTTTCATTCTACATTTTCTGGATCTAACAATTAGATTTAGTCAAATAAAAGCAAAATACTGCAGATGTTGAAAATCTGAAATAAAAAAAAGAAATGCTGGAAATACTGAGCAGGTCTGGCAGCATCTGTGGAGAGAGAAGCAGAGTTAATGTTTCAGGTCAGTGACCCTTCATCAGAACTGGTCCTTTTCCCCAGCAATGTCACATCCCTTTGCACCTTTGGCCTTTCAGGAGTGCCAATATATGCAATAACATCATTGCCATGCCACCATTACTCATGAGCATCTCCACGGATGCAGTGACATGGACATTGGCTCAGTCAGCTGCTGCCTCTAAAGGTTTACACAGGGATACTGCAGATGTGGACTGGTGCACAGCAGGTGAGCGAGGGTGATGTGTGGCTTGCAGAGATCATGTCGTTTCCTATGGAGCAGAGAGTCTTTGTCTGATAAGCCATTGCCGAACATCCCTAGCTCACTGCTAGCCCTGCATGCAGAGCCTGGGTGCCATCTACCCTCCCATGCACCTTTCCTGTTGTAGGTCCTCTGCGTCCTCATAGTTCAAGAAGAAATCCTGTTGACGTCTCTCCTCATCATGCCAGGCATGCCCCCTATTGGGTGCGTAGTTGTGCAGAGCACAGTAAGCAGCAAAGAAAGGAGCTGGCCTTTTTGGCCCATAGAGCAGGGCATCACCCTACCAATACAGGCATTGGAAGCACTTTTTCAGCAGGCTGATCACCGATTCAATGGTGGTTCTTGTAGCTCAGTGACTGGTGTATCTCTCCTCTGCAACACTGGTGGGGTCTCTCACTGGTGTCAGGAGCCATGTCTGCACAGGATAGCACTTGTCTCCAAGAAGCCACCTGTCCATCTGAGCCAGTTCAGTGAACAGCAGTGGCAGCTGGGACTGGTGCAGGGCCCAGGTGTCATGGCAGCTGCCTGAGAAGTGGGCACAGATTTACATGAAGCATCTTTGGTGATCACATACCAGTTGCACCTAGATTGAGAGGGTTCTTTTAATGGTGACGTCTGCAGGTGATAGCCTGGCAGGAGGCCTGATGGCCACATGGGTGCAATCTATGAACCCTACTACCTATGGTTCTCCAGCAATGGTGCTGAAACTGATAGTCCTCTGGGCCTGGCTGTGAGAATCCATCCTGAAGCACACATACTCACTGGCCCTCCAGTGCAGGGCATCAGTGGTGCACTGCTGACTATGTGACCCCACAAAGGTCTCCGGTGGGCCCCTGAAATGCTGCACAGGTATCAAGCTTAAGAACCGCTGCCACTATGAGGACCACAGGCATAGGATGTCCACCGAAGCCTATGGGCTGCAGGTCATCATTGAGCAGGGCACAGAGACGTGTCACCAACATGTGCAATCGCCTCTGACCCTGGTGCTCTGACATCCGATGGCATGTCATGTGGGGCCTGTAGCTGCACAGAGACCGTAATGGTGAGCTCTCCTTGGGGGCTCCTGTTCACGACCGGGGCTTATACCTGGACCGCACCTGCCTGTTGATCTTGCCTCCAGTGCATACCGATCCTCAGGAGCAGAGGACCACAATGTAGGATGAGCCATACCCATTTCTATGTGATAAATAAAGTTGTATCCTTCATTTATTCGAGGGTTCCTTACAGGACAGGGATTGGTGTTCACAGATACATCAGGTGCTTTCATGGATCAACTATGTGGCGTGGCATGGCATTGCCCATCTTGGCTAACACTCAGAGTGGCACAGCATGACGACATCAAGATCCTACCAGCTGCATCGATTGCCCCCACCGCCCATATAACCTTAAAGCTCCCACGCTTTCTGGCACCCTCTCCACACACAGAGTGACCAGAGTGCCATTGCTCCTTCACACACACAAACAAATGCAGAGCATACACTGTTTACGGAGGGAGGGTATACAGAACCTCCCTTCATGCCTGCAGAACTTTACCTGCAGTAATCCCAGACCCCCTCCCTCCTCCCTTCCAGAATCCAGAGTTGAGACCCCTGTAATCCGCCACCCCCTCCCTTCCAGCATGCAGAGCTGAGACCCCTGTAATATCTGGACTTACCTTCAATGTCCAGTTATCCTACTTCTGATGTCCCATCTGGTTTTCTGTTCGTGAATGAGATGGCACGTGATGACCGCCCGTTTTATGTAAAATGCGAAAGTGTGGAGTGAGAGGCGGTGGAATGCGTAATCTGGAGAGGTAAGTTTTACATATTCTAATTGGTGTGCCGCTGCTGGGTGGCGGTGGGGGCCGCACCGAGGTCCCCCTGCCGCCGGTAATGTGGTGGGCCCTTCTTGACATTGGCGGTCAAGGTGGGCCTCTCTCCACAGAATTTTACGGGCCCCCCCCACCATGACCCATTGCGTCAGGGGGCTTGTAAAATTCAGTCCATTTTCCTTTAGCTTGTGAAGCTAATAAAATAAAAGGTTTATAAAAAATATTTTGGCAGCTGAAATACTGGCTCTTGTTGAGGCAGTGGATATGAGATTCTATTTATCAAATATTTTAAGTGAGATTCTGTACAATGGGCATACTGAAGATAGTATGCTGTCATGTAGAACCCCCACCTGCCAAGAATGAAGCATATTAAGTTTGTCATATGAACATTGATTTTAAACTGTTGCTGGAGCAAGGAAATGACTTGTTAAACAGATCAGCCGTGGCTGGAAAAACATTTGCATACTGACAGACAGTGCTTGGAGGGGCAAAGGGGCTATTCCCTGCTCCAATTTAACCCACAATGGACTTTGAGCACCAGGTATTGTGTGTAAGAAGAGATATTCCAGGATCGGCTATGACAAGAGAATCCACAAACAGATGTGGTCAGACCAGCTGGTCACATGACTAACCTGCTTGGCAACCTGAGTTTTTCTGAATTGTACAAAGAGTTTTGAACTGAAAAAGACTGGTTTGCTCCTGGAGTGAGAAGACCTCTCCTGTCTGCTCCCATCTCTTTCTCACAAGCCTCTGGACACACTGAGGACACATGAACCCCAAGAGAGAAAAGTCTCCTACATCGAGCAAGGTTTAAGAAGAATACTGGGCCCCAACGAAAAGCAAGGCCTACCTACAATCAAGGATTCTACAGAGAGCTCTAAGAACAGTAACCAAAGACCATCTGCAGATATTGCCTCAAAACTTTCCACTTCATTTCTTCTGCTCTTTTATGTCTCTATCTGCATGTGTGTATCGTGTATGCATGCTAGCGTGGGCACATAGCATGTCCGTAGGCGTTAACCGAATTAGAGTTTAAGTTTAACCCAGAGCTTCCAGTTGCTTTCCATTTCAACACTGCCCCAGCTCTCATGCTCACATCTCTGTCCTGGGATTGCTGCAGTGTTCCAGTGAACATCAACGCAAACTCGAGGAACAGCACCTCATTTACTGATTAGGTACACTACAGCCTGCCGGACTGAATATTGAGTTCAATAATTTCAGAGCATGACAGGCCTCCCATTTTACTTTTATTTTTAGTTTTTTCTTTTTCCGTTTTTTAATATATATTCTTTTGTGTTTATTTTATTTTATTTCATCTTAGTTTGTTCAGTTTGCTTACCCACTGTTTTTTTCATGTTTGTACTTGTGGCTGTTCAATTTTCAGTCCGTTAACACCCTTTCTGCAAAATAAAAACAGTAGAAGCGTAAGACTGAAAATGATGCATCCTTTTCGCTATTTGTTGGAAATTTGAACTCTGAAAAGCACTTTGAGGAACTAAAGAAAGCCCTGAATGGCTTCACCAAAAAGACATTTTCATTCACAGATGTCTGAATTGAATCTAATAGCAAATTCGGTTACATAGACTTTGAAACTGAAGAACAACTGGAAAAGGCATTGGGATTCAATGAAAACAAAGTGCTAGGACTTGCAATCAAACTTGACAAAGCACATAGCAAGGAAAGTAATGCAGACAGCAAAAGAGAAAGGGACTGCAGGATGTTGTTTGTCAAAAATTTCCCATTCAAGATAACTCAGGATGGCCTCAAAGATATTTTTGGGAATGCTATTAACATTAGAATTCCTACTTCTCGTGATGGTTCAGGGACTCTGGGCATTGCATATATTGAATTTGAAAATGAAGCAGCTGCAGATACAGCATTGGAACAGAAACAAGGCACTGAAGTTGAGGGCAGGGCCATTATTATTGATTTCACTGGCAATAAGAATATATTAAATATAAACACAGCCAGATTTGTATACATTCATTGTAAATAACTTGATATATTCTGCAACAGAAGAAACCCTTCAGAGTATTTTTGAAAAAAAAATCATTGATCAAAATACCAGGATAGAATGGCAAACCAAAAGAATTTGCATGTTAAATTTGAATTATTGAAGATGCTAAAGAAACTCTTGAGAATCACAGCAATACAAAGATTGAAGGGAGAGGTTGAATTTCAGCAATCAAGGGCACAGAAGCAGTGATGGTCCCAGCAATACATGGTTTGTTCATGCCCTTTCTAATGACACTGAAGAAACTTTGAAAAAAAACCTCTGAAGGAGCTCAGAGTGCTAGAAGTGGAAGTTCAAAAAGTTTTGGATTTGAGGACTTCCCATCAGAGGAAGATACAAAATCAGCTAAGGAAACGATGGAAGGTGGAGAACTTGTTTGCTGCTAAATGTCACTTTGCTCGACCAAAGGGCAAAAGCCAGTGAGGAAGAGCTAGAAGACGACAAGGTGCATTTGGAGGATTAAGAGGTGGAAAGACGACTCCTCAAGGAAAGAAAATCAAATTTGATTTAAAAAGGCTAATAAGACTGCTCTACCTCTGTGTTCAGGCTGAGCCTCTGTTGATTTACCTCAGAGATGGATATTCCAGATTGCATGGACTGCATGGCTATGTAGTTTGACGTGTGGTGGGAGCTCCCTAAGGTTCTGAATGGGCTTACAAGGCAGAAATTGTTGGTACACACTTGTGAGTTTTGTCAGGTTTATTAAGTATTCTATTTTACCAAGATGTAAATGTACTGGTACCTATGATATTTTTTAGTTGCAATATAATTGTAAAATTTTTTTTATGAAAAGGGGGATGTTTGGACAAATACTTTTATGCACTTTGGCTTGTTGTACATATGTGACCTCTGATGGCATGATATGTAAATAAAGGCTTTTGACAGCAGTCATTTTATGCACCACATGGAACACTCTCTTACATCCTTTAAGACACTCCTTAAAGCCTGCCTCTTTGACCAAGCTTTCCGATATCGCCTTATGTGGCTCGGTGTTAAATCTTGTTTTATAATGCTCTTGTGAAGCACCATGGGATGTTTTATTACATTAAAAGTGCTATATAAATACAAGTTGTTGTTTACCTCTGCCTCTTCCTAAAACTCACTAACTACATTCTTAGGAATGTTAGTATCTGTATCAATACTTGGAATGTGTGAAGTATCTAGTTTTACAGCATCACTTTTTCTGACCTCCTCATTTTAGGCAGAGCCTAAAGGAAGAGGAAAGAAGTAGGATTTACAGTGTATCCCTGAGACAATGTTCTACAACACAAATGAGATCATAAACTTTGTGCATTTTGCAGCTGCTATACAAAGGTAAGTCCCTGCTGTGAAGACCTGGATTAGCAGTTAGTGTATAAATTACTGATGAATCATATTATGTGCAGAAACATCGTTGGGTTGTGGCACCGCCTCTCCAAAATCGCCTTTGTCAATGACTTCAAATGATTCTCGGCCAAAAAGAACTGAAGCCATCTACTGAAATTCAGACAGCTGCTGTAGCATGGACAGCTCATTGCCTGCCCTAGATCCCTCCTGATGGTGTGATCAGCCTTGGTTTAGAAGCAGAGTGCACGGATGATGCTATTAGCTATGTCCCTTGTTACTTATTTCCTTGAAGATATAGCAGATGAACATTTACTTTGTGTGAAGGAGCAATACACATGTATACAGAAGTGCCTAAATTTACCTTGACATCTCACCTGATGCCACTGAACTTGTCCTTTATTTGATTCCATGTATAGTGGACCTCCATTCATGCATCAGAGCTTTAACAAATGAATGCCTTTCAGTATCAAACGGGAACACTTACTTTTGCTGCATTTCTTGCAACAACTCCAAAGAATTATCACCAAAGCCTGAATCATTGTTCTTTGAGGAGGTTACATGTGCTGTGGAAAAAGGGGAACCGGTGGATGTATTGTACTTAGATTTCCAGAAAGCATTTGATAAGGTGCCACATCAAAGATTATTGCAGAAAACATGAGCTTATGGTGTTGGGGGTAACATATTGGCATGGATAGAAGATTGGTTAGCTAACAGGAAACAGACAGTAGACATAAATGTGTCATTTTCTGGTTGGCAAGATGTAACAAATGGTGTGCCACAGGGATCTGTGCTGGGGCCTCAACATTTTACAATGTATATAAATGACTTAGATGAAGGGACCGAAGGTATGGTTGCTAAATTTGCTGATGACACATAGGTAGGAAAGTAACTTGTGAAGAGGACATAATGGGGCTACAAAGGGATATAGATAGGTTAAGTGAGTGGGCAAAGACCTGGCAAATGGAGTAGAATGTGGCAGGAAGAATAAAAAAGAAACGTATTATCTAAATATTGAGAGATTGCAGAGCTCTGAGATGCAGAGGGATCTGGGTGTCCTAGTGCATGAATCACAAAAGGTTAGTATGCAAGTACCGCACGTAATTAGGAAAGCTAATAGAATGTTATCATTTATCGCGAGAGAAATTGAATACAAAAGTAGAGAAGTTATGCTTCAGCTATACAGAGCATTGGTGAGACCACATCTGGAGTACTGTGTACAGTACTGGTCTCCTTATTTAAGGAAGGATGTAAATGCATTGGAGGCAGTACAGAGAAGGTTTACTAGACTAATACCTGGAATGGGCAGTCTGTCTTACGAGGAAAGATTGGACAGGCTAGGCTTGTATCCACTGCAATTCAGAAGAGTAAGAGGTGACTTGATTGAAGCATAAAGATCCTGAGGGGTCTTGACAGAATGGATATGGAAAGGATGTTTCCCCTTGTGGGAGAATCTAGAACTAGGGGTCACTGTTTAAAAATAAGGGGTTGCCCATTTAAGACAGAGACGAGGAGAAATCTTTTCTCTGAGGGTCGTGAGTCTTTGGAATTCTCTTCCTCAAAAGGCGGTGGAAGCAGAGTCTTTGAATATTTTTAAGGCAGAGGTAGATAGATTCTTGATAAGCAAGAGGGTGGAATGTTATCGGGGGTAGGTGGAAATGTGGAGCAATCAGTTCAGCTATAAACTTATTGAATGGTGTAGCAGGCACAAAGGGCCGAGTGGCCTACTCCTACTCCTAATTCATATGTTTGTATGTTCATATTGGAGGCATTCTTGTTGCATTAATGTTGACCATAAGCCTGTTGCTCCATCTAAAAGAACAATTGCTGGTAACTTGTCTCTAAGGGCAAGAAGCATAAAATCAAATAAGTTTATAGCCATCAGCCTGCACTGGCTGACTGAAAGAGCGAACAACTTATTGTCACAATAGCAAAATATGCAGATACTGGAAATCTGAAACAAAAAGAGAAAATGCTTGAAATACTGACCTCCTGAATATTTCCAACATTTTTGGTTCTCACTCGCCTTTTCCCATACTTTAAAAAAAAAAGTTTTCCCATATATTTATTCATTTGTCCTTGAAAAGCTATTTTAGATTTTGTTTCATCACTGTTTGAGATAGGGTATTCCATGAACTAACAACATGCTGCTTAAACAACTTATCTCCAAAGTTACATGGAAAATTTTAAACCTGTGCAAACACAACTAAAATTCAACTCATTTCCAAATCCTGTGTAAAAATGATCAAAAATCCCAAAATATCAGATTTATCAAAATCCCTCATAAATATGAATATTTCCATCAGATCTCCTCTCAACTTCCTTTGTTATAATAGAAACAGCAGCAATTTCTCTTGTCTATCGTCATAACTAAAGCCTCTCATCCCTGGTTGAATCTCCTCTGCATCTTTTTCATGGACTTGATATCCTTCCTCAAATAAGGCATACAAAACTGGACATAATCGGCCAAATCTCCCTGGTAAAATAATAGTGAGTTCACAATGCACACTGTGATTAATGTGACAATTGGACAGAAAGTTCAGGGGAAAAAGAGAAAAGGTGTGAGTTGTGAATCTCAGAACTTGCTTGTCAATTTATAGTGCTCTGCTGTAAGACTTACAAAAATGCCATCTCACCTTAAATTTCTGTTATTTTTAAGAACTTGCTTGATTTGTACATTAATTGCACATTAAACATGCTGTAGAAAGTTAGGGCTGATAATTAACAAGATGAGTACCCTGTAGCAATGTGATAATTGTTAATGTAATGCCAATCAATCTCTCTCATCCAGAAAGGCAATAATTTAAACTTTTGAATTCCATTCCTGCATGTGGTCAATAGTTGTTAGAGATTTTTTAAAAAGTCAGATATTAATTTTTTAAAAACCTACTTCTCCTTTTTCCCTCTCAATCCAATTTTTCTTTCCCTCTTGTTATTTCTTTATATGGATCTATCTGTTTTGACACTAATTTATCATCTTTCTTCATTGTTGCTCTGTTTCTTTCTTAATCCTTAAATCTTATTGGTTAAGGAGATACACTGTTCGTCCTCCCTGTCATTAAGGCCCCAGAGGCTGGTTCTCAGCTCTCAGTTCCAGCAAGTTACGGCATTAACTAAATATGAGCTGAGGGGTGCATAAAAATGCCTAACTAATGGTGCTTTCTGTGAGATGCTCTGCTCCAGCAAAGTTTGACTGAAAGTTCTAACTATAACCAAATTAAACATTTATGTAGGTTTAGTATTTCCTATTTCTACTCTAATGGGGTAATTTTAACCCCAAGAATGTGTGGGATTGGGTTGAGTGGGAAATTTAAAAAAAAGTAAACTTAAATTCTGAAGTTTAAAAAATTTTTAATTTCAAACCTGACCACAACCTGCCTCCAACACGCCTACTATTGGTTTTATCCGAGGTTGTTTGGTGGGGGTGGGGGCTTGTAGGTGGGTGAGGGTGCAGGTGACAATCTGCTCCTGCATGATAGGTTAATCATTGAAATCTTTTAAAGAGGCTGTGTCCCACCATTTTAAAAGGTATTTTATTTTTAACTAATGTCAGCTGGATTGCCCAGGATTTGGAAAACCCATCAGGTTAAAGGAGGTAAGAAGGGCTTGTGGACCAGGAGAAACAGGAGTTCACATCTTGCCTAGCTTACCTCTGTACCCTGCACCCCGCCCACCGTGATCTGTGATTCCTCACTTCCCCCACTCCCCATAGACTATGCCCCTGTCCCCACTTACCTTCCATCAGCTCTATAATTGCTATCAGATGGGAAACTTACTGAAAAAACTTAAACATGTCCTGAATTTAAATTTTCTATGACATCTGGGAAATCCTTACTTATGTTTTTCCTGGCCATAAATCCTACTGCTCTCCTCATGGCCCTGTGTAAATATCAGAGTCTAAGCCCCCGTTTATGGGACCTAAGATGCCATATAATTTATTCACAGCTTTATCAACTTGTGCTATTTTTAAAAATGTCTATCTAAACCCTTAAGTTTTCTTAATTTTATCCACAAGTCCTCAATGCCATTGGAGTATGAAAGGCCAGGAGAGTTTAGTTTTAGTGAGAGTTTAGTTTGAAAGGGAGTTCAATCTTGAGGTGTAGCTGACCTAAAATTATATTTGAGGTGCTAATGGTCTAAGTTGTTTCATTTAACGTTATTGCATTTTTATAAAAATCAGTTTAATTTAGTATAAAGTCCACAATGTGTGCTATGTATGTGATTTTTGGAGGTCCTGCTTTGTTTGTCTATAATGACCGTACATACTAGAAGTGTCTCTAAATGCTTGAATTCACACTGAAGATTGCTGAGCTTGAAGAACGGCAGGGGACATTTTGTCACATTCAGTAGCCTGATGTGTTCTTGGAATGCACATTACAGAAAATGGTCATCCCACAGGCAGAGTATGTTCTTTTAAGGAAGTGAGAAAGATGACCATCCACTGGGGTTGGACAATGAGGCAGGAGGCAGTACAGGGTTCTCCTGAGAGTATTGACAAGTATACCTGTGACAACAACTATTTGGAGAAGAAAAACCATGAACAAACCCATAGCACCGAGGGAGAAGGGGTTAACCAAAAAGGGGAAAGTGAAGTGGAGAAATGCAGTTTAGAGATTGGAGGGTTCATATTTGGCACATTTATACTCATAACTGGAGGTTCTGTTGGGGAATACTAGAAGGACAGAGATGAGCTTGGAGCCAATGTCTGGGTGCCAGAAGTTAAAGTTCCAAATGTAGCGACTTTTGCTTTTATTCTCGATTTATCAGAGGAAATAATACTCGCATACAACTGACATGGGAATGCAAAGGCTGCAGGAGACCACACCTTACAGCTCAGTAGCAGGGTGGCCAACTGTAGAACTTCCTAACCTCCCATTATAATAGGACAGTTATAATAGCAGGCCACTACATTGTACTGCTTCATAGTCTTTTACCTCCGCTGCCTCAGACAGATATTAGGCATCTCCTGGCAGGACAGAATGCTGAATACAGAAGTACACCACCATGCAAGGATCCCCAGCATGTTTGTCCTCTTGAATCAGCGATGACTTCGTTGGCTGGGTCATGTGCGCTGAATGGATCACTGCCGTATCCCCAAAGGCATGCTCTATGGCGAGCTTGCTATTGGCACGAGATCAACAGGTCACCTACATCTGCGATACAAGGATGTCTGCAAGCAAGACCTCAAGTTGACCAGGATCAGTGTCGATGCTTGGGAAGTCCTTCCTGTTCACCAGAGTTCCTGGAGAATGGTATTCAGGAAGGGTGTAGAAAAAGCAGAGGACAAAAGAAATGATCAGATGGAGGAAATGAGAGCCCGGCGGAAGGAAAAAACATCAGTCAACCTCAGGTCAACGATATTCTTCTGTGCCTACTGTGGAAGGGATTGCCACTCACGGGTTGGCCACTTCAGCCACAACAGGCAATGTTCAACTCAGAACACACCATGCGTGCAGTCCATCATCTTACAAGACAGATGGATGCCAACTGCGACTACTAAGTCACCATTGTAAACCAAGGATAAACAATATCAGTAAGTGAAAGCTCGATGCATCACTCACCTACATCTACGGTGGACTTCAAGATATAGCATAAGCTGTCTGTTTCCTTGCATCTACAGAAAAGTATATAGTTTTTTAGACAGATTTATCTATAGAAAGGTCAGAACTACACAAATAACTGAAAATCTTTTATGACGTCAGCATGTACCAGCCTCAGAAGGGCTTTGAAGATTTGGGCTGATGGTGAACATTTTCTAGATACCGCCTGTTTCAGCAATTTCTGTCGAAAATGTCTTTCATTCTGTAGGATTTTTAACTCTTTACTGTATGAAATTTAAGAATCAACAGAGACTGAAACACTTTTCTAAATAATTCATTTTGACATTAGTACACTAGTTTTCCAGATAGGATGTGGTAGGGAATATGGGATTAATGTAGGATTAGTATAAATGGGTGGTTGTTGGTCAGCACAGACTCGGTGGGCCGAAGGGCCTTTTTCAGTGCTGTATCTCTCTATGTTTCTATATAATGCCGCAAACCTTATTCTGGGGAATACAACTCAACTCAGAATGATAAATTTGGCTGTTCCGGGAGACCGAGGGGTTAAATTGTCCGCAACAGTTCCTCTTTGGCTGGTTTAGCTGATCTCCTAGGAATCACTGTTTTTATATCTTCTGGCTGCTGGCAGAACAGGCTGCTAGTTGTTTTCCTCTCTCTTCTCATGGCTTGAGAAGACAGCTGTCTTGTTTACGCTCTGCTTATCTCTTTGAATGTACAGCAAGTCTTTCATTCTTATAACAGTTTGAATCAATAACAATATCCAGGATACCTTTTGAACTTGGTCAAGTTTGCCAAATCCTCTGCTTCATTGGATTTTCGATATGTTCCTTGGTATGATTCCAAACGAGCTCCTGTAATTTTGTCTTTTTTTCTATTCGTTCATAGGAAGTGGATGTCGCTGTTTCCCTGTTTGCCCATGGGAAAGTGGTGGAGAGCTGCCTTCTTGAATCACTGCAGTCCGTGTGGTATAGGTACACACCCTGTGCTGTTCAAGAGGCAGTTCCGAGATTTTGACCCATTGACAGTGAAGGAACGGCGATTATAGTTCCAAATCAGGATGGTGTGACTTGGAGTTGACTTGCAGATGATGGTGATCCCATATGCCTGATGCCCTTATTTTCCTAGGCAGTAGAGGTCGTGGTTTTGGAAGGTGCTGCTGAAAGAGCCTTGGCGAGTTGCTGCAGCACATCTTGTAGATGGTACACACTGCAGCTACTGTACGATGGTGGTGGAGGGAGTGAATGTTTAAGCTGATGGGTAGGGTGTCAATAAAGGGTACGGCTTTGTCCTGGATGATGTCAATCTTAAGTGTTGTTGGAGCTGCACTCATCCCGGCAAGTACCAAGTATTCCAACACATTCCTGACTTGTGCCTTGTAAATAGTGGACAAGCTTTGGGGAGTCGGGAGGTGAGTTAGTCACGGCAGAATTCCTAGCATTTGACCTGCTTTTGTCCCCACAATATTTATGTGGCTCGTCCAGTTTCTGGTCAAAGATGACCCCTGGGATGTTGATGGTGAGGGATTCAGCAATGGTAAAGCTGTTGAATTTCAAAGGGAGATTCTCTCTTTGTGATGATTATTGCCTGGCACTTGTGTGGTGCGAATGTTTCTTGCCACTTATGAACCCAAGTCTGAATGTGTCCAGGTCTTGCTGCAAGTGGCCATGGACTGTTTCATTCTGTGAGTAATGCGAATGGTACTGAATACTGCAATCATCAGCGAACATCCCCACTTCTGACCAGGGTTAGACACCGACATGTTGCACGACAGACATGGGGGCAATTAATCTGTATATAAAGTGTCTAACCAACCTAATGCCATCAAAACACAGTCCGATTTAAAACACATTTCTCCCTATAAATAAAGTAGCTAAGCATACACATTTCAACGGAGAGCAGCACAACTGTATTAGCTAGCTAGCAACCAAAATGGAATGCAATGCTAATGCAAATTACTTTTGTTGACAGAGTAGAGCTAGCTACACCCTGTCATGTGGTGGTAGATGGATCTTATCAGATGACCTCTGTGGATTCACACTGTGTCAGGAGTGCAAATTCATCCAATAAACCTGAAACTCAATGAGAGGATTGTTATTGTGGTCATTGAGGTGAGATAGGAGAAAATCAGCAATAGGAAGATGGACCATTTTTCACACTGCTGGTGTCACAAGATAATTTAATCCATGATGATCTCTGTGTGTATAACTTCTTCATCTGCTTGTAATATATGTCTGAAGACAGGGTAGCCAACAAAAGGGCAGTGGTCTGAAAATGAAGAGAATTTTATAGGGTGAAGCAGATAGTACTTCAGAAGAGTCATGTGAAATAGAAAAGCAGAGTGGGACAGGCAGGGACTAGGAGATTAATGGTAGGTAACCAAGGTAATTTATTCATCTTGACAGTCTGTTAAACCAGGTCAAGATTCTAAAATACAGAAACAATGGAATCTCTCATGGACAAAATGTCATCTGCTTACCAAAACTAGTGACAAAATTAGATAAACACAATTACAGATAAAGAGCGCCCTTCAGTTCCTACAATAAAGCGATTCTCTCAAATTCACTTATGTCTATATCTCAGTCTATCACTATTGATTCGGATTCAGTTCTAATAAGATAATTATCAACAAAAAGCTTATCTGCAAAAAGTTGAGTGGTTGTAACTGCATGTACTATTCAGTTACAAAATGTTTAGTCACTATCTGTAACATTATACTCCAAACTAACCAATTTATGCCCAGGCCAAACCTATTACCTTTTAGCAAATGTGCACTTTTAATATAATGTAATTATATGATACAGACAACTTTCAAATGATATTGGCTGCTCAGTTTATCTGCCCTCAAACTGGACAGTAAATGATGCACATTGCAGTTACTGATCTTGGACATACTTGCAAAACTTGCCCTTTAATCCAATTCACATACAAAATCAGTTTATGACTGTTTCTAATATGGTCATAGTAAAGATAAATGCTTCAATGTCTTCCCTGACTATTTTTAAAACTGCAAATGCAGCATTGATTTTGTTAAGGAATCACAGACAGTTCATCATAGATTAAGATTTATTAAAGTTATCCATTACATTGTATTTACTAATTATTGTATATGGGTCAGCAGCATCCTGTTTTTGCCAATATCACTCAGCCTCATTACATTGTACTGTTGTATTCATGAGGAACTTACAGTGCTGTCTTCTGGAGATACTTTGGATTTTCTTGCCTGTTTTCTCCTCAATATAAGTTCTGGAACAGTGTGATTCCAAATGGATTGCAGCATAATTGTGACATTTATATAAAAGTAAAAGTCCATCAATTCTCAACATGTCACTGAGCTTGTGCCCCAGGTGAAAGTAATGCATGCCAGAGCGCAGAAATTGAGACTTTTGCCATTTTAAAATGAGATTCCAAAACACAAGCCTTTAAACTTGTGTTTTAAAATAACTAAGCTGTGAGGTTATTTTAAAACACAAGGTTAAAATATTAGAGCAGGGGTGTCCAACCTTTTTGAAGGTGGGGGGGTGGACACATTACAATTTTTGTCTTGCATAGGGGGCTGGTGAGACAATTTTGGAAAGAAAAAGACTTAAAAAATTTGTCTTACTCTCAAAACAACAACAAATGTGCATTTTTCTGAAGAAGCTTTAAATGAGAAGGCGAATTTATTGACCTATTATCTTATCACTATGTTGTCTGATTTAGTGAGATACTCGTTTTGCGGTCAGGTGTGAAGGGGTCGAAGGGCTTCCCTCTTTTTCCTCTCCTTGTTTGACCACAACAGCTTTAATTCTTTTTTTAAAGTGGATGTACTGCCCAATTCAGTAGGTATTTGATTACTTACTTACTATGATCATAACAAGAACCAGTTGGACAGGTTTTCTTGAGTTTAACAAAGATAGAGGTTAGCTTTATTGCACTTAAACCAAACTAAGTAAAATAATAAACTTTCTCTCTCTCTCTCTCTCACACACACACGAGAGGTTCACACACACATAGGTTACAGAGTGGGGAAGGGTAGATTGGTCATGGTAGAGTCCATAGTAAAAAATGAGTATACAGTCTGTGGAGTTTGGTGATTCGGCTGGCTTGCAGCTGAATTTGGTGGTCCTGAGGCTTTTAGTTTGAAGAGATGGATGACTGATTAGGTGGGTCTCTGGGAGACAGCGATGCAGATGAGTTCCTCCACAGGAGTTCCTGACCGTAGCCGGAGTGTGCAGAGTAGGTCAGTCAGCAGGCAGAGTTCGAAGTTTGCAAGCTGGACTGGAGAGCGAGAGCGACCTCTACTTGGGTCTGCACCTGTCAAAGTCCAGATGCTGCTCCATCTGCTGCAGAGAAACACCAGCTTATAAATGACAGATGTGGTGTGGGGGAGGGGGGGAGCTTGTCACATGACTGTCACCCAGTGATTTAAGCATGGTAGTTAGCAGTGTATTTTTTCTTGCTAAAGAGAACTGACAGTTCCCTTGAGCTTCCTGGGTCTTGGTTCTTGCTGGGATGAGCAGACAATTCATCTCCACCTCATAGGCCTTGCAATGTAGTTGTTGCAAATTAGGTGGCCATCTTAAGCTGCTAGCAAAGTCATCTTTTCTCTGTTCCTTTTTAAAATCTTTAAAAAAAATATAAATTCAGGTCTCCAGTTAGTGGATTAAAAAAAATTATCATTTAACAAACCACATTGCGTGACACTTCCACACCATATGGAATGAATGTGATGACAGGAGCAATTCATCATGCGGTCACAAATTAAAAAAGAAACGGCTGCGTTTGCTGACAACGCTACCAGTAGGTGGCGCTGCAGTGGCACATGCGGCACTTGCGTATGTGCCACTAAAACGTCACAGTCTGCGACTTCAGGCAGCTGCCAGGACGAAAGATGGTGCTGCTCAAATAATCACCCGAAGGCAACCGAACCTAAACACATGGCAGCACACAATGGCGGGAGGGAGAGAGCAAGCGAGTAAGTGAGTGGGCTGGGAGGGGTGGGGGTGGGGGGGGGCCAACGGGAGCGGGCCAGGGGTGGGGGGGTGGAAGGGCCCAGGCCGGGGTGGGTGGGCGGAGCTGGCCCGGGGCCAGGGGGGGTGGGGGGAGGGGACGGGGGAGAGCAGTGGGGGGGGGAGCGAAGCGGCTGGACAGAGCAGCAAGGGGGGGAGCAGAGCGGAGCTTGACGCATGGGTGAATACCCGTTGCCGTTGCATTGCAGTACGCGTAAAGCGCATGCGCAGAGGCCGACCAGGCGCGCGTCACACGATGACGTCAACTGCGCATGCGCTAACCAGTCCTGGCAAGTCAGAATGCAGCACACGCGCAGAGAGCAGGAGCCCATCTGCGCATGTGCGCACCTTGGCGCAGCCTGATGACGTCAGTGGGCGGCTGCGTTGTCAGGAATCACTTTGTTTCTTTTTCCTATGATCTGGGGAGTCAATTATATCATTCACCTTGTTAATTCTCTTTACTACTCTATACGGGCCACTGAACTGGACTTTCAATGGTTCTCCCTGTATTGGCAGTAGCACTAACACATGATCTCCAATCTGAAATGTTCTGGTCTTGGCATATTTATCCGCCTGCATTTTCATAGTTGTCTGCGAGGTTTTTAGGTGTTGCTGAGCCACCGCACAGGTTCTCATGAGCCGTTCACAGAACATAGAGATGTAGTTTAACAAGGAAGATTTGTCCCTGGATCCAAAAAACCTCTCCTTGATTAGTTTCAAAGGACTTCTCACCTCATGTTCATAAACTAATTCAAAGGGACTAAAGCCAGTGGACTCATTGGGTGAGTCCCTGGTAGCAAACAAAAGAAATCCCAGCCCTTTGTCCCAATCATGGGGGTAGTCATAGCAGTATGCCCTGATCATTGTCTTTAGGGTCTGGTGGTACCGCTCCAAAGCTCCTTGTGTCTGAGGGTGGTAGGCTGAGGACTTTAGCTGGATTATGCCCAGATTACCCATGAGCTTTTGAAAAATACTGGACATTAAATTCGTGCCCTGATCTAACTGGATCTCAGCAGGCAGCCCATATTGGGTGAAGAATTGGGTTAGCCCCTCCACCATTACCTGGGCAGAGATAATTCTTAGAGGGACAGCCTCTGGAAATCAGGTAGCCACATCCATAATGGTGAGAAGATACAGGTATCCCACTTTTGTCTTCTGCGGGGGCCCCACACAATCCACCATCACTCTGCTGAACGGTTCCCCAAAAGCCGGTATGGGAATTAGGGGTGCAGATTTTATTGCAGGTTGAGGTTTCCCCACAACCTGGTACATGTGGCAAGTCTTACAGAACTCCAGCACATCCTTGTGGAGTGAAAATGCTATCTATACGGGCTTGGATTTTTCTGATACCGACATGTCCAGCCATTGGAATCTCGTGGGTTATCCTCAATATTTCCCTTCGGTACCTCGGCAGCATGACTACCTGGTGAACCACTGTCCACTCTTCATCTGCAGGTCTGGGAGGAGGTCTCCACTTCCTCATCAGCACCTCATCCTTTAAATAGTAGCACTCTTGAACTCCATCTGCTTCATCTTCAGTTTGGGCAGTCAGTGCTAACTATTTTTAACCCTGGGTCGGCTTGCTGAGCCTTGACCAAGGAAGACCTCTAACTTCCCAAAGAAGGTTTCAGATAACCAGACAGTAGGGTCATCTGTCTTCAGTGCCAGTTCAGTCTTCTCTGATGGAGCTTGTCTGGCCATGACCGGGTCACCACACAGTCAGGGAAAATGCCGGGGTCCTTCTCCTGCTCTGTCTCCCTGACCTCTTTCGGTCTCTATAAAACCACTGGGGAAGCTATCACCTTCGCCCCCGCCAGATCATTACCCAGGAGCAGGTCGACCCTATGAACAGGTAAACTAGGGACAATCCCCACGGTTACCAGTCCTGAAACAAGGTCGCATTCCAGGTGCACCAGGTTTAAAAGTATGGGCCTATGCTTTCCTCCAATACTGTTTACTAGCACTCTAGCATTCAATGCACTCTCTGGGGGAAAGTCATGCTTTTTCCCAACAGAAGGGATTAGATGGCCCCTGTATCCCTGAGTATGACTATGAGCTTACTTGCCTCACTCAATGGGTATGGGTCACTTTTCCTTGGGACGCAAAATTCTGGTAAATCTCTGGGATTTTGTTAAGTTTTCCCACACTCTGAGCAGTAGATTTATTGGGTCTTACAGCTGCAGTTAAATCCATAGCCTGGTCTGCTGTGCTTTCCATCAGATTCTCTTTTCCTGCACTTGTCTAGTGTGCCCTGATTAATCCTATAGGTTTCCCCCTTAGCTTCCAGCAGTCAGCTCAAAGGTGAACTGCCTTGTTACAATGTAACCACACAAGTTTTCATGCATCACTCCTGCTCTCAGCACTGTCCTTTTTGGCTTGAGGAGGGCCCCCTGTGTTTCCAGCTCTCCCTTATTACCCATGGCTGTTCATCCTACAATCATCCTCCTACCTTTTATCCTTTTCGGGTTCTTGGGGATGACTAGGGAAGGGTTTCCCTTGGGGTAAGGGCTGTGGACAAGCATAAATTCATCAGCCAAGATTACGACCTGCCTGGCTCGGAAACTTTTGTTCCTCCATGTAGCTTTTAATGGAAGGTGGAGCGAGTTTTTAAACTCCTCGAGAAGGAGCACGTCTCTGAGTTTTTAACACGTGGGCTGTATCTCGAGCGCCTGTATACACTGGTTAAAAGCAAGCTGCTAACTCTTTCAAATTCGAGTTAAGTTTGTTCAGGCTGCTTTTGGAGGATTTGGAATTTTTGGTGGTATGCCTCCAGTACTAGCTCATATGCACCCAGGATAGCATTTTTAGTCTGATAAGCTCTCAGCAGGCAACAGTGAATAAACCTCATGGGCTTTTCCTGTTAGTTTGCTTGGCAATAATAGTGTCCAGCTCTCTGCCGGCCACTTCAGCTGTTTTGCAAGCTTTTCAAAAGAGATGAAAAGCGCTTCCACATCACCTCATTGAACTTTGGTATCAACTGGGAGAACTTTAAGAGTTCAGCACTCAGTCCTGAGCTAGGGGTAACTCCCTCACTAGCAGTGCCTTCACTGGTTGTATTGGGTCTTCCCCTAGTTCCCCGAGCGACCTTAACTTCCTTTCCTCCTTCTCCTTCTCCTTCTGGAAAGCTCATTTTCCCTGTCCTGATACTCTCTCAGGAAAGCTCTCTCTTTTTTTCTTTCCTGAAACTCTCTCTGCTCTTTCTCCTTCTTGAATTCTGATTCTTGTCTCCTTTGTTCTAGTTGTACCTGAGCTAATATTACCTTGTCTGTTTCTAACTCTAAACCTGTTTCTGAGTCTTTAGGTTCAGGTGCAAAATGGTTGGCCACCTGTTTTAGGATTTAGGTTTCCTAGCTTTTGGACAGATAGTAAACCCTAACTGCCCAGCTACATTCCTGAACTCTTCAATAGTCATGGTGTTTAACCTGTCTCAAGTTACTTCACTCTGGTGTAGGACTGTACTGGCTTAGAATATGGACGTTTTAGTACTCTAGCACTGAAACCACAAGAAAACCTGTATTACAGTTTCTAAATTATTGATAGGGGTCAATTTGGTTTCCCGCTTCCAATATCTCATTTGTCTTTAGGTTTGATCCTGGACGAGCCCCCAAATTTCTGTTACGGTCAAGTGAGGAGGTGTCAAATGGTTTCCCTCTTTTCCTTCTCCTTGTTTGAGCACAACAGGTTTAATTCTTTTTTAAAGTGGATGTATTGGCCAATTCAGTAAGTATTTGGTTACTTACTTGCTATGATCATAAAAGATCCAATCAGATAGGTTTTTTTGAGTTTAACAAAGAAAGAGGTTAACTTACTATACTTAAACCAAACTAAGTAATAATAAACTATGCGCCAACTTTAACACACTAGAGGTTCACACACACAAATAGCGTTACAAAGTGGGGAAGGGTAGATTGGTCAAGGTAGAGTCCATAGAAAAAAATGAGGATACAGTCTGTGGAGTTTGATAATTCAGCTGGGTCTAACTGAATTCGGTAATCCTGAGGTTTTTAGTTCGAAGAGATAGATAACTGATTTAGTGGGTCTCTTGGAGACAGTGATGCAGATGATATTCTTCCAAGGGGTTTCTGATTGTAGCCGCAGTGTGCAGAGTTGGGCAGTCAGCAGGCAAAGTTCAAAGCTTGCAAGCTGGAATGGTGAGAAAGAGAAAGAGGGACTCCCACTTGGGTCTGATTCTTCTCAACTTGCTGCAGAGAAACAGCAGCTTATAAACGACAGATGGGCATGGCTTGTCACATGACAGTCACCCAGTGATTCAAGCATGGTAGTTAGCAGTGTATTTCTTCTTGCAAAGAGAACAGGCAGTTCCCTTACATTTCCTGGGTCTTGGTTATTGCTGGGATTGAGTAGACGTTTTGTCTTCACCTCACAGGCCTTGCAATGTTGGATACAGTGTTTCAAATTAGGTGGCAAGTTGCTAGCAAAGTCATCTTTTATCTGTTCCTTTGTAAATGTCTTTAAAATATATAAATTCAGGTCTCCAGTCAGTGGATTAAGCAAAATTATCATTCAGCAAAGCACATTGGCATGACACCTGGCCTTATTTTGCTTGCGCCAAGTCGTCAGTGTTTGCCCACACACTTGTAGCGATGCGGAGTATTCCGGATAGATGTCCATCTGTCAGGAGTGATCTTGATCACTCTCTCTCTCTCCTCTCTCTATGTCTCTCTCTGTCCCCCTACATCTCTGTGTTCTCCCCTTCTGTGTTGCTACCCCCTCTCTATGTCGTCCTGCCCCCGAGTTATCCCCCCCATGTCATCCCCCACCCTGTGTCATCACCCCCTCTCTGCATTGTCTCCCCCTCTCTGTGTTGTCCCCCTCTCTCTCTGTCCCCCACTCTATCTCTGTCTCTGCCTGCTTCTCTCTGTTCCCCTCTCTGTGTTCCCCTCACTCTCTCCTTCTCCCTGCCCTCTCTCTCCATGCCCCCCTCCCACTTCCATCTCTCTCTCTCTGCCCCCTCTTTCTCTCCCCCTCTCTCTATCTGCCCCTCTCTCTCTTTCAGCCCCCCTCCCTCTCTGCCCTCTCTTTCCCCTCTCTCTTTTTCTGCTCCCTCTCTCCCTCCTTCTCTCCCTCTCTCTCTGCCCCCCTCTGTCTCCCCCACCTCTCTCTCTGACAGTTGCAGAGTGCATGAACTCTCAACAGAGCAGCTTTGTAGTTGCTCCATTTAAAAAAAATAGCAGCCATCAGCTTCACAGCTGACAGGTTCTTCGAGCAGAGACAGCGCTTCTGAACCTCAGACTTTTAGTTTCATTAAAAAAATATTCAAACCCGCTGGAAAACCACAAACTTGTCCAAGGTTCAGAAGGGCTGTCTCTGCTCTAAGCACCCTTCAGCTATGAAACTGACAGCTGCAATTTTTTTTAAACTGGAAGAGGAAGCCAATGGGAAATTTCTCATCCCTGAAATTACCAGTCATGGACCTCAAAATTGTTGCTGACCCCTGCTTATGATGGAGGGAAGGTCATTAATGAAGCAGCTTAGATGGTTAGGCCTAGGACACTGCTCTGAGGAAGTCCTGCAGAGGACTTTGGGATGAAATGACTGGCCTTCAAAAACCATAACCAAACCTCCTGTATGCTAGATATGACTCAAGCCAGTGGAAAATTTTCCCCCAATTCCCATTGACTTTAATTTTACTCGGGCTCCTTGATGCCACATTTGGTCAAATGCTGCCTGAATGTCAAGGGCAGTCATTCTTGTCTCACCATTGGAATTCAGCTCTTTTGTCCATATTTGGACATCTGGAGCTAAGTATTCCTGGCAGAACTCAAACTGAGCATTTTTGAGCAAGTTATTGCTGAGTAAGTGCTGCTTGATAGTATTGTTGACGACACCTTCCATCACTTTGCTAGTGATTGAGAGCAGGCTGATGGGGTGGTAATTGGCTGGGTTAGATTTGTCCTGCCTTTTGTGGATAGTACATACCTGGGCAATTTTCCACCTTATCAGGCGGATGCCAATACTGTAGCTATACTGGAACAGTTTGGCTGCATTTAAGTTACCCTCCATTGCTGATCTTACTTTAATCCATCATGTTCTGTACCAAGTCCATTCCTTTATCCATCTCATGGTTCCCAGCTGAGTGTTGCCCAAAAGTTTCCACTCCATAATCCTGACTTAGCCTTGCTTTTGAACAGACACCAAAAATATCCATATCCACGGTCCATCATTTTAGTCATCCTTTAAAATCAGGTATTGAAAGCTCATACTGAAAAGTTAAATTTCTTTCAAACCACATAATGGAATCCTTAATACAAAATGGGATCCAAACAAAATGTCACATAGCCTAGCTTCTCTGACTGGTGTATTTCCTCCTCTGAGTTGCAGCTAACCAGCTTCTAGACCTGATTCACTGAGCATGTTTCTGTGGAAGTGATACCTTTCAAATGACGTGAAGAGGTTTGCATCACAAAAAATATTAGTGCTCGTGAATGAAATGGAAGGGCATTATTTCATTTTAGTTTAGTTTAGTTTAGAGATACAGCACTGAAACAGGCCCTTCGACCCACCGAGTCTGTGCCGACCATCAACCACCCATTTATACTAATCCTACACTCATCCCATATTCCTACCACATCCCCACCTGTCCCTATATTTCCCTACCACCTACCTATACTAGGGGCAATTTATAATGGCCAATTTACCTACCAACCTGCAAGTCTTTTGGCTTCATTCCATTCATTGTTGAATTCATCCCATCCAAAGGATTGCTGTACATATTCATTGCAATTCCTGAACACATTGCTGTCAATTGTGTGTGGAAGGTTTAAACCCTCCATAACTGATGGTATATGGTGCAAAATGCATGGATTTGGTTACAGGGACACATTCATACAAATGAAGATATCATTGAACAAATCCACTTGTATGCAAATTATATTAGTAATTTTTGCTTTTCTTTCATGCATTTTTGAGATATTGTCAGGCAAGTCCCCCACCTGCCAAGAATGAGGAAAATTAATTTCGCCACATGAACATTGATTTTGAACAGTTGTTGGTGAAGAAAGAACTTGCTTTAAAAAAACAATTGGAGCCTTTGGCTGGAGACAGATATTAGCATATACACAGACAGTACTTCAAAGAATAAAGGGGTTATTCCCTGCTCCAATTTAATCCACAATGGACTTTTGATTACCAGACATTGAAGGCTAGCATTCCAGGTTAACTGCTAAAATAGCTGAATACACAAACAGACGTGGTCAGACTGGTTTGGTCACATGACTGGCTGACTGTTGGAGTTTTTTGAATTTGAACTTCCAACAAGGAATTTGAAATCAGAAAGCTGTTTGCTCCTGGACTGAGAGCACCTCTTTCTTGTCTGCTCTCATCTATTTCTCACAGAATGGAAGACCCATTGAAGACACGTGTACTCAAAGAGAGAAAAGTCTCCTATGTGAACAAGGTTTAAGAAGAATACTGGGCCCCAACAAAAAGTAAAAGGTGTCTACAATTAAAGACTCTACGGCGGCGGGAAACACAGAAACAGTAACAAGAAACCCTCTATAGAGACTGCCTCAAACCTCTCTATTTTTCTTCTGCTCTTTTCTGTCCCTATTTGCATGTGTGTATTGCATGTGCATGCTAGTGTGGGCACGTCGTATATCCATAGGCGTTGACCGAATTAGAGTTTAAGTAAGTTTAATAAATTTTACTTTTCTTCTTTAAACATAAAAAGCCCGTTTATGCTCATTTCTTTGCCTTATAATTGGAAAGTGGTGAACAAGGATTCACCAAGGGAGAGCTCAAAACAGTATGTTTAAAAATTAAATCCTGTTACAATAAGACCAGGTGACAACAGTAAAAGACCCCGAGACACCTTTCTCACCTGGTCGTAACAATATATAAAACCTATTTCTGTCAAAGGCAATGCAAGATTGTGCACTGTCACCCATCCTATTTAATATTTTCATCATTAATGTAACAGATGATACCATAAGGGATAGTTTCACGGAATCTGCTAATTGCAGCATTCTTTTTGCAGATAATATTGTGTGTTGGCAGATTCATGTGGTGATGTTCTGTGCTCTACTTGTCATATTGAATGGGCTAATCCACGCTGGGTGCCTCTAAAGTGCAATATTATGATATCGCACAGGTAAACAGAGGATCTTAACGGTATTTATGCAAAGATGCAAGGTCTGCTTGTCCCAATTTTTGATTCAAATCAGTAATTAGAGGTTCTGGTGAATGCCATTTTTATCTAAGATACAATTCTTCAGCACTGTGTTTAGAAGGAGCAAGGGACAATCTGGCCTTGTTTCCTTTCAATGACAGCAAAGTCCCAGTGCACCTGTGGCATAGATGACATGTGTCCGAACAGTTCTAGACATGCAATGAAAGAGCCTCCTTCACCTCGTGTGAGATCAAGAGCCAAGCTGTGAAGTAAATTTGTGTAAAAAGTGGAAATGATTGTAGGGAAAGAAAGTTCTAGCATTCCATAACCTGTTCCTCAGCTTCTTGGAATGGGAGTCGGTCTGTTGGAAGGCAAGTCTCTTTGTCAGAGCCCTTCACTTAAGTCCCAATATTAAGTAGTTGGTGATGAGTAAAGCTGGCATGTTGTATTGGATGTAAACATCCAAAACAACAATGCATCTGTCATGTTATAAGCTGTCCATAGATAATGTTGAAGAAAACCAACCACCATGTACTGTACCAAGCTTAGGGGTTCAAAAAACTTGCCTCTTCTCAACCTAGGTTCTCTAAGCTTAGGGGAATTTGATCTGTCCCTTTGGGAGAGTGCCAAACCCCAATAACAGTCAAATGGAAACTACTGATATGGGTTTCTTGGTAATGTTTTTAAATAATTAAGCATGGTGATGGTTTCTGTGTATTTCAAACACATGCTATTTAAAAAAATTCTATCTGACATTTCCATCACTTTTAGTTCTGATCTCTATAAGCTAAAATCCATAAACAGCATGTGTACAGAAAAAGGTTAGAATTAGCATGTAACAGTGGTTGCTGTCTGTTATAAGGAACTCAAGCAGGTTAAATGCCAGAAGTCAATTTTAGAAGGATGTTCAATTATTGATGGTTATGATTTTATTTAGAACCCACTGCCACACATGATTTCATTGTGGTGCTGCATCCACATGGGAAAGGCAAGTCAAAAGTCCATTGCAGTGCTGCAATGTGCCTTTATTTCTTCCCATACAGTTTCTGGGAACATGAAGAAAGAAGTAAATCCATCTGAGAAAATGACGACAACATGAAAAGGAGCACACATGTTTTGATTTAACATTGTTTGAGAACTTATTCTATTTGTCTGTTAAACATGTAGTGAAATGGTGCAATCTGTGGTGAAATGTGATATTGTGTTGCAAAAATATTATCATGATGAGACTGCTTATATCAATTTGATTCTGTCCCTCTAATGGAGACTTTAAAATAATTTGGAAATGTTGTTTAAATCGCATTGGATTTTATACTGTCATTACTTCATTCGCATACATAAGTATAGATATATCCACTGTCAGGTTTCCGGTTCCCCCTCCGTTGGGAGGGAGCACAAGGGGCTCGAGTGAGGATCTGTGGCCTTGACCCGGAGTCCTAAGGCTAAGAGCGTGGAGCTAGTAATGGCTCACTCTCCAAAGTCTCATTGCAAAGCAACATGGTTGAGATCAACATCCAGGGGGTTACCATTGACCAGAAAATGAACTGAGGTTACAAGAGCAGGTCAACGGCTAGGAATTCTGCAATGAGTTAACCCACCTCCTGACTCCCTAAAGCCTGTGCATTATTACAAGGCACAAGTCAGAGGTGTGATGGAATACTATCCACTTGCCTGGATGAGTGCGGCTCCAACAAAATTCAGGAGGCTGGACACCATCCAGGACAAAGCAACCTGCTTGATCGGGACCCCATCCACCACCTTAAACATTCACTCTCTCCAACACCGACACACAGTGGCAGCAGTGTGCACTGTATACAAGATACACTGCAGCAACTCACCATGCTTCCCCATGTGCATTGATCAACAACACAACACATGCTAGCACCACTATGATCAAATTTAGGCTGAGGGATTGAGGATTGTTATTTTTCTGATCTGTACCTTAGCACAATCCAGCCAGAAGCAGTACTTATTTCACACCCACTGGGGGGAATTTTATGGAGTTGATGAGTGTCTTGGCCTCTGGCTGGAGACCTGGCGAGAGACCCGTATTGCCTCCTTTAGGGAAGGGCCACCAGATTACAAAGCACTCAGGCACTTGAGAGGTCACTGGCGAGCCTGTCTGGGGATCAGGACCCCAAGGACGGGTAGTCCCGTCTGCCGACAGCTACCGGCCAATCAGAGTCGGGCAGCTCTTTTGCCTGGCAGCGCCACTGGGGAGGTGGTGGCTGCTTCTGGAACTACACCAACTGGAAACGCAGAATCGTGGAGTGACCCTGGCCAGAAGTAAGCGATGGCAGAAAGGGTTTGCGGGGTGGGGGGGGGGGAGGGGGGTGGTGCAGGGGACGGGGCTGTAGGGGGGTCAGCAACAAGGGCAGAAGGGTGACTCTCAGCGGGCCCCCTTTTCCCGATGCCAGGCCCCTTGATCATGCACTGAGTGCCTTTGAACGAGGGAATTCCCCCCATCCCCGGGAAACCTCAAGCAACTCCACACAGGTTTGCATGTCATGCTCCCCGCGTAGTGACAGGGCTGCCTGCCAATGGATTAATACCAGTGGCAGCGGGAAGAGGCCCTTTATTGGGCACTGATTTTCCCTCAAGGGACTCACTTGGTGATGAGGTGGGAAGGCCGTCCATGGGCCTTCCCGCCACGGACCTAATTAAGGTATAGGCTGGAAGGTGGCAGGGTGCCTACCTGCCACCATACCTCCTTATTAAGTGCCCTCCCAGCCTCCAAACTCGCTATGGAGGAGAGCATAAACTACCGCTCTATGTCACGCCACTCTACTCTGCATAATGATTAATAGAAACCAAGCTCAAGATCCAGCCTGAGCTCAAACCCATTTACCCTTCTCATCAAAGGTTATGGGTGAAAGGTTATTGGGGTAGGTGAGAATGTGGAGTCGAGGTTACAATCAGATCATCCATGATCTTATTGAATGGTAGAGCAGGCTCGAGGGGCCGAGTGGCCTAATCCTGCTCCTAATTCATATGCTCGTTTGTATGTTTTCACAAGGCAGAGCAGAGGCACTCACTGCCCAGTGCAGAATACGTTCCACATATACACCTGTAATCAGCAACTGCCCCAAACATATGAATGATCAAAATCTAGCAAGTATTTTTGGCTTCCTATTCTCACTTTTTGGGATTAAACATTAAAGATGGAATTTCAGGTGGATCTTACTGGGAATCCATCCACTTTTAAGAATGTGAAATTCTCTGCTGGGAGTATTGGCCATAATGAAATGTGGCTTCTCTCTAATGATTGCAGAGATGCACGTAACGTGTTTAGAATGGGATAATCTCATCTGTCCTAGATCCCATCACTGCACTCCCCTATAATAAAAGCCTGTACATAACGGGGATTGTAGTTGGGACTTGATGGTGCAAGCAGAAGTCGTCTCTTAAAGAGGAACTATCAAGGCTAAAGTCATTCACATATTTTTGTTGTATGTTTGTCTGACATTGGCCTTTTTGAGGAAATACTGGCTGAAGTTGACTCTGTTCATAAACTCCATCTCACCTTGTTGCACAAGACCTGTCCCACAGCAGCAGGCCTCTTACAGTACACTCTGTTTTCCTACCCATTCCACTGGCTGTAGGTCTGCCAGGGAACAGGAACTTGCCAGAGGTATCTAGAGATAACAATAAACAATCAGGAACTTAGAGTAAACGGCAACATAAAGGAATATAAAGGAAGGAACAAGGGTAAATGGCCAGTGATCAGGTACAGTCATAGGGGAGAATTTTCACAGGCAAGGAGAAAAGGTTTCAGATGCATGCTGGGTGTTAAATCCCCAAAGCATGATGTCAGGTCAGATACTGACATCATCCCGCCCTGTTCAGGGTTTCACACCGGAAGGATTGAAGGTGAGCAGGGAAACCCTGTGCAGCTGTCGGATAAGGCATTTAAATATTATAATAGGTAATTAAGAACTGTTCTAACCAAAGATTCTGACTTTAACAGCCAGGGCACCTGTTTCCTGAACTGTCAGCAACTTGCCAGGGTCACCAAGGCCAGTCGGAACACTTTCTTATGTGAAACTGACAAGCTGGGAGGACTTTGATCAGTTACACTGAAGAACCCCAACCATGGCACTTCTACTCTGAGAGAGCACTTTTGCTGTTTGACAGGTGATTGCCAATTTCTTGGAAGTCACTTCACCTGTCTAGCACTTCACTCACCTTCAGCTGTACTTCCCTGCTGCCAGCCTTCACCGTGGCATGGGAGCAGCTTATGCAGCCATACCTTCCACTTCTGATGTGGGGAAAGGCGCGAAGCAACACCACTGCCAACAGCACCAGCAGGGAAAGCACCAGCAACAGCTGCCTTCTCCTCAGCCACATGCCCATCCACAAGGCAGAAGGGACTGGCACAGAGATCGAGCTGGAAGGAGGCAAAGCCCCCAACACAGGGTCTACAGGCAGAGGATTAGCTCGCTTGACATGTTTGAACACCAGTTCCTCAGGTGGCTCAGGCTTTCACAGCAGGTCATTGCTGACATCTGCAGCCTCCTGGAACAAGACCTCCTTCCCAACAGACCAGGTGGGGGCTCATTGACAGTGGCCAACAAGGTGCCTGCCGCTGGAGAAAACAGCCTTCCCAGCTCTCCTCTCCATTTCTTTGGTTGTTGCAGCCTCTGGTGAGCCGGTGCCGGTGAGCCTTTCTAACCCATGCTGGAGTCCCTTTGACAGATCTGGCTGTGATCCCACTTGGCCTTCCTGATTACTCATGGAACCTGGAAGTGGGATGCTAATGCCATGCTCAGTTAAAGAGCTAAGACAAAGCCTGCTCGGGATTTCACCAGGCTCCTAACCACTAATGGACCCATTGTTGCGGCAGGGACTGTTATGAAAATTTTTCTCATAGATTGTAAAAGTAAAATAACTCTTAAAAACAGAGAGGGAAATAATAAATAAAACAATTTAAACTCTTGGTACAACAATGTATGAACTGAAGGCAATAACTTGTAGGCAGGACCTAGATCTGGTAGGGGTAACTGAAACAGGGCTAAATAGAAAACAGGATTGGCAACTAAATATTGCAGGATATAACACATTTAGGAAGGAAGGAGGAGGGGTGGTGTGTAGTTGTGCTTTTTAAAGATAACACAATGGCAGTAGAAGAAAAGGATGTAAGTATGAGTAAGATAGACACAGAATCCATATGGATTGAGTTCAAAAATAAGAAGCGATTCATCATCCTAAGAGGGGTATACTATAGATCACCAAATAGTGGAAAGAAATTGGAGGAAGAAATGGAGAAAATAATTGACAAACTAGCAAAAGAGGATAAAACCCCAGGTCCAGATGGTGTACATCCAGACCTACTCAAGGAAACTAGGGAGGAAATAGCAAAGGCACTAGTTTATATATTCAAAAGTTCCATAGAAGAGGGGTAGTACCAGAGGAATTGCAGACAGATAATGTTGTTCCTATATACAAAAATGGACAAAACCTAAGATGTATAGATGAGTCTGTTTAATGTCAGTGATAAGATAAAGAAAATACTGGAATCTATACTAAAAGAAGTGATAAAAAGTGGGAATGCTCAGCACAACAGCTTTGTGTTTGGTCAGTTTTTTTAAAATCGCAAGTCAGTTTTCACAGCTGACAGGTCAGTTTCCAACTTTGGACAGATTCCGAGTTTTCCAGTGGACCTTAAAAAAAAAAAGTCGGACTCACCAGAAAACCTTGAATCTGTCCGAAGTTGAAAACCGACCTGTCAGCTGTGAAACTGACAGTGCAATTTTTTTTAAAAAGCCTGTCTGAAAGAAGTGAATGGAAACATTTGGCGGGCCGGATACTGGCCCGCAGGCCGTATGTTGGACAACCCTGCACTAGACCCTTGATTTCCCCATTATTTCTGGAATGTTTGTTATGTCTTATACCGTGAAGACAAATACAAAGTATGTGTTTAAAGTTTCTGTCATTTCCTTATTCCCCATTATAATTGCACCTATCTCTGCCTCTACTGGGCCTACATTTACTTTCACTAATCAGGTATGTGAACAAATCATTAAAAGCAGCATCGCAGATAAGCAAAGCAATTTTTAAAAAAAACTTAAGCTCAAATTTATTTCTACTTTAATTAATTCAAAAGTTGTGACGTTATGTTAAACTTGTATCGGGCTCCAGTCAGGCTGCACTAGGTGCACAGTTGTGGTCTCCATGCTATAAAAATGACATAGTACAAAAAAAGCTTACCAAATGATACCAGAACTGAGAGATTACAGTTATCAGAAAAGATTGAACAGGTTAGGGCTTTTTTCTTTAGAAAAGAGAAAACTTAAAAGTGACCTGTTAGATGTCTTTAAAATTATGAATGGCTTGGACAGGGTAGATATGGAGAGAATGTTTCTGCATGTGGGCAAATCCAAAACTAGGGGCCATAAGTACAAGATAGTTACTAATAAATCCAAAGAGAAATAAGGAGACATTTCTTTACTCAGAATGTAGAACTCACTACCACAGGAAATGGTTTTGGCAAATAGCTTAGATGCTTTCAGAAGTAAACTAGAAGAGTACATAAGAGAAAAGGGAATATAAAGATATACTGAAAGACTAAAATGGGGTAGATGGAGTTAGAGGAGACTCATGTGGAGCATAAATACCAGCACAGACTAGTTGGGCTAAATGGCCAGTTTCTGTGCTGTTTATTCTATGTATCCCTGCATTGTGTACAAGAAATCCCAAGACTAGGCTTCAGGTGCATTAGTACAAGGGTTGGGAGGGAACATAAAATGATGTTGATAGGAAGTTTGCATAATTCTTTTCCCAGGAGCAAAAATTGTTATGCTCATGGCTGTTAACAGGGACAAATGTATTTCAATCAGCAGGAATTTCTCATAAGGTCCAGGGAAATGCTGTATTCCATTTGTAAGAAAACCTTTTGTGGCCATAGTGATCAAAGCTCTGTGGCATTCACATTTATATCAAGCATAAAGTCAACAGTCAGATCGCATTTTATTCTACTGCATAGAACTGTTAACGGCCAGGGTTTGAACTTAAATGTTGCTACCAGCAAAATATGCATTGATTCTATGAGATCCTTTTCCAATTGTGAGCAAACAGTTGAAGATGAGGTTCACAATCACAGTTTTTGCAACTGTTTTAGTAAAGGAGGAGCATGAGAAATATTTCACACTGTGCGTGGCTTAGAGGGGGTAATTTTCTCCTGCTACTTTAGGTGCTAAAGAGCCTCTGATGTGACCAAGATGGAGTCTTGAGCTGAAATGTGGATTTAGCCTGTGTTTATAGCACAAGCCGCCACCTTGGTAAAGGAGTTGACGTTTACATTAGGAACGGTTGCCTAGAGATTGTTAAGGGGTTGATTGCTACTTAAATTGCCTGCCAACATTCATTAACGAGGCTGCAGGCATTTTTGTGAATAGTGCTTGAACTAATGCCCTCTCCTAACAGCAACCAGCTGATTGGGAGTAAACAAGTTGCTGCAGAGGATTTTGAGCACAACACAAAAATATATCACCTTTTACTGTTCACTTGCTGCTAGAGAATTTAAGAGGACTTTCTAAACACATTCGGAGACTTTCTGTAGTACTTTGTCAAGACATCACCAACACTCTATCAACATTTATTCCATAAATTTTCTGAGGACATCACTTAAATAGAGAGTACTGTGCTACTTTACCTTATTGGATAAAAGGTGAAAGGGAGTACTTGATCACTGGCTTATTGCCAGGAGTCCCCTTTGGTCTACAAGAGGAATAGGAGGAGGACACAAGGCCAGGCAGAGCAGCACCAGCTGCTAAAGGAAAAAGGGACAGAAGGGTGAGGTGGATTCCTTCTCCTCCCTGCGGGTACATCCTTTCTCCTCTGGACCTCCTGTGTGTCAGCTAGCACACTCCACATCTTCAATAGAAGTGGGCGTGTGAAGCCCACATATACTGCTCCACGGAAATCAGCGATTGTTGTGTTCTGTTCTAGCACCTCCCAGGCAAGTTCAAGTTATGGTATTCAGCAATTAGGCCCAAAAATGTGTGTTAATACCATACATTTAAACAAGTGTGCCTTATTAGCATAGCACTTGTTTACATCCTTTCACCAAAATAAGCCCTCTTAATACAAGAGCAAAGTACTGTGAATGCTGAAAATCTGAGATAAAAACAGAAAATGCTGGAAATACTCAGCAGGTCTGGCAGGTCAATTCTGATGAAAAGTCACTGACCTGAAACGTTGACCGGAATTTTATGCCGCCCCCTACAGGAGCGGGCTGGAGGCGTGGGAGGTGAGGTGGGGGTGTAAAATTGAGGGGGAGGCAGGGGTGCCGTTCCTGTCACCTTCCCACCCACACTGCAATGTTACAAGCGGCGGGGGAGGTGACAAATGGCCCGCCTGCCCTAGGTTATTTAAGGCGTTTAAGTGGTCAATTAATTGCCACTTAAGGGCCTCCTCCCACTGCCATTGCTATATTACCAGCGGCAGGCAGGTGCTGCAGTAGCTTAGAAGGTTGCCCAGTAAAACCTGGTGGCCTCCTTGTGGGCTGTGGGGTGGGGTGCGCAATGGAGAATCCCCTCCGCTGCACAAGCCATCCACATTGGAGCACCTCCCCCGCCCCCTCACTGCATCACCAGGGTCCAGCTGATTGTGCCCGGTGAAGCCCCATACACTTACCTGTATTCCAGGGCTTTGTCCATGTTGTCAGTCCTGGCTGGGTACAGTCCCAGCAGTGGCCACCGCTCCTGGTGGTGCTGCTCAGACTGAAGAGCTGTCAGCCTGCTGATTGGACAGCAGATCTTGGAGGCGGGACTTGCTGCCTCAGAGGGATGGAAATCACGCCTGAGGCCCTTAAGGGCCTGAACCACCATGTAAAATTACGGTGTGGTTTCCAGGCCTGTCGGAGGTGGGCTGGCCCCTGTCTTTTTCTGCCGGTGGGTGGGGCCTCTGGCCCAATGTAAACCTCCAGCCAATAACTCAGTTTCTCTCTGCAAAGACACTGCCAGACCTACTGAGTATCTCCAGCGTTGTCTTTGTTTCCGATTTCTAGCATCTGCATTGTTTTGCTTTTGTAATCACAGTGTTAAGGGGCTGGATTTTCATTATGGAGGTGGGAAACAGGAACTGGCTCTGGTTTTGGGTCAGAAACCTACCTCCTGTGGGAGGTTGCTTCAGATTGCAACTTTCAAATTGGTAAGCCCTTAATTAGAACAGAAACAAGTTTCCTATCCACTTTGAGCCAGTGGGATTGAAAATGACAGTGAGTCAGATCAAATCTGGGGCTCATGTAGACTTCCACAGCAGCCGCCACTGAGGTTGCTGTTTGTCCTGAAAGATCTGCCTTCTGCAGTACCAGAGGGAAGTGAGATGTCACAGGGGTGCTGGAGGCCTGGCATTAGGGGCAGAGCAGACCCTTGCTTCATCAATGCCCACCTGGATCTAATGCAGGTGGTGAGGTTGAGGAGGGAGGTCGTCTTCCAGGAGGGTGGCAGGAGGAGGCCACCTCGTTGTGCAGAAGGGGCACCTCTCTGTTCAGCATCATCTCCGTCTACCTCCTCTTCCTGCTCCTCCCCCAATGAGTTGTCTCATTCCAGGGGCTCACTGTCCTCAAGGCCCACACCTCTCTAGATGAGCTTGTTATGGAGAGCATAGCAGAGCACCACAATGACAGAAACCCTTGCAGGAGGGTATTGGAGGGTGCCACCCGACTGATCCAGGCACCGGAATAGCATTTTCAGAAGCCTGTGGTTGGCCTGCTGAGCAGGTAGCATTGGTTGTTTCGCCCCTATGCGTCTGTCTGGGGCTCCCTTGGAGGGGTCAGTAGCCATCTCTTCAAGGGACATACCTCGTCCCCTTGGATCCATCCATTCACTTTGGGGGATGAAGTGAAGTGAAAAGGCAGTCTGGACTGGTGGTGGATGAAGGAGTCATGGCAGCTGCCAGGAAAGCGAGCACACATGGAGGAAACTTTTGTTGTGTTCGTGGACCAGTTAAACGTTGCAGCAGTGGAAGCCCTTGTAATTGATGGATCTCACTGGCTGGTCACTGGTTGTCTTGATGACCACATGGGCGCAAACACCTGGGGGAATCCAACGATGGAGGCTGAACACAATGCCTTGTATGTCTGCGCAGGCCCATCTGTGTCAAAATGGGTGTAGTCCCCTGCCCTCCTGAAAGCGGCTTCCGTGACCTTCCTGATGGCATGATGAGCTGCCGACTCAGAGATGCCACCTAGGTCCACAGCTAATCACTGGAATGACCCAGTTGCATAGAAATGTAACGTGACAGAGACCTTGACGGCTGCAAGTAGGGGACTGCCATGGGGCCGTGAGGCCTCAGGTCATTGTGGATTGGAGCATACAGGACCGAGACCATCTTCCTGGATAGGCGCAGCCTCCTACAGCACTGGTACTCTATCATTTGCAGGTAGCTGACTCTTGGACTGTGCACCCGATATCTTGGATGGCACCTTCCTCCCCTTGCAGCCCCCCCCCCCCGCTGTGCTCCTCTGACCTCCTGCTGTCCAAGAGGTTGCATCTTCTTTGGCTCATCCTGGCTACTCTGTCCAATGTCAGTGTAGCCTGTTCCCATCTGATCTCCCTAAGCTGGGGTATGTGCATTCACCAGGCCTTCTGCCAACTCCAGCTGCCCAAGTGATGTCAGTGGCCTCATGTCCCTCTCCGGTTTCCTGTCACTCACCACTGAGAAAAGCAAGTCTTACAGCTGCAGCAGTGGCTACTCTGTTGCACTTCTGAGGCAGCTGAACTTTTTTGGGGGGTCTCTGGAGTCTTTCAATCAGCCCTTCCCATAGCCCTCGTGGCCCCCCTCTGTGTTCACATCTTGAACACCCTGTTGTGTTCCCCCCATGGCGTCGTTCACGTTCCCAGACTTTTAAAATTAAAAACTGCTGCTGACAAGCCTGTTAATGAGCTCTTCAATGAGCGTAACAGGCTATTAATTTGGAGCATGCACCCGACCTGTTCCCTCGCTGCTGGTGTCCCTATCAAAATGGTGTTTTGGAGGCAGCAGGTCCCAGTGCCAACCTCCGTGAACGCTGATCTGGAATACACTACCTGAAGGGGTGGTAGCACTTGAAATGCCATAGCATACAAGGCTACCGACCAAGTGCTGGAAAATAGGACTAGAATAGATAGGTGCTTGGTGGCCGGCACAGACACGATGAGCTGAAGGGCCTGTTTCTGTGCTGTATAACTCTATGATTCTATGACTACTACATTTTTCAACCATGCTCAAGAGCACTCAACCTCCTCACAGAACACAGTAACCAGGAGCCAAACAGAGCTTGAGTCCCAGCTAAGACATTGTAAGTACAATCAGCAAGTATTATACTGAATCTGTAATCCTTTTGTTTAGGTTTTATACAGAATACAGGATGATACTTTGCTTTAATTGAATAAAGGATTGAAAAGGTGTGTGATTTCAATCTGTGAAATGCTGACTGGCATAGATAATGTAGATATAAACAAAACCAACTTGTTTTGTGAGCACAGACTGAAGGTAAAGAAAGGATGCAGGCAAAAATTAATAAAATTCAAGGCAGACTAACGACTAGAAGAATGCTTTCCCTCAAAAATAGTGAAATCATAGAATAGACTCCCAGCAAAACAAGTTATTATTATGGTAATTAACTCCTTAGAACTGGATAAATAAATGGCTAAGATTGAAGGACAGAAGTGGTCATTCGAAGAAAAGTGATGATTTCTAATTTGTTGGAACCAAGATAAGATCGCCGCCTTCATCCCCCCCAACGATCACGGCTTCAATCGTCACTTCTCTTCCCATTCGTTTTTTGTGACAAATTGAGCAGTGCCATTTTTATTACTGGCAGTTGCCTGAGAAGTCACAGTGACGTTTCGGTCAATGAGGCTGCATTTGTGCATGTGCCAGTACTGCGCCACCTAGTGGTTGTGTTATCAGCAAAGTATATGGTATATTATTGGTTTATTTAGTTTGTTTTTTATATCACCATGGTAGAGCAGATGTGGCAGTGTTTGTTGTAAGGGTGATCATGATATGGAAGCTCTGCCCAGTGTTTCTGGCACCTTAAAAAAAAAGTCAAGGATTTCAAGCTATAAAATATTTTCAAACCATTCAAATAAACAAAATATGGATCTCTGTGAATGAGAATATTCTGGCTAAAATTCTTTTTAGAATGGGAATCTAATACAGTTTTATAAGATCACAATGCTTGTTTTTAACAGAGTGAAATGTTATCCTGTCTGTCTATCTCTCTCTTTCTCTCTTTTTCTCTTTGTCTTTCTTTCCCTCTCTCTGTGACTTCATAAAATGGCATTTCTGGTTGTCTAGGAGCAATATTTCCATTTTTACTCCAAAAAAATGAAATGACACTATACACCTTACAAGTCAAGTGAAAATTAAACAAAGAATATAATAATGTAAAGAGAAGGTTTGAAACAAATGGGGGGGGGGGGGGGGGGCGGTGAGGCGGCGGGGGAATGTCTCTTGTGCATTCGGGGGGCAATTATTGTAAAACTTTTAAAAGATACAATTCCAAGCTAGTCACACTGATGAAACCTTCATGATACATGTAAAGAGGAGAGGAATCCCAATTTTTAGTGAATGTTATGAAATCCTGTATGCCGAGGATATTTAATTGAACAGTACTTAGCCTGTTGTCAAAAAATTACATCAAGTAGATGGGAAAATCCTTAATTTATGAGATGATATAAAGTGCTCAAAGCCATTGTATTCTTTAGTACCTCTCGGCATTTTGGTTTCTGCTGGGATAATGGAATCACAGGGCTTTAATGAATCTTTTATACATCATAGTGGGAAAAAATGCTTCTAGGTATGGCAAGCAAAACTGTGAACATGCTGAGCCTGACTGTTGTTCAGATAATAATTAACAAACCCCCTATTGGCTTGTTCTAATAAACTCTCTATAGCCAGCCTCTGTAGAGGAGAGCATGCCAGTATGTTAAGCTACACCTGTTTTTGACTGCTAAGCTGCCACAAAGTGCTTTGTGTGTGACAAAGCTGAAGTGTGCTACTGCTTAAAGCCATGACATTCTATAATGGAACCATTTTAGGATGCAGAAGTGTTTTTTGTTCTGTCCAAAAAGCAAATTAACTTCAATAAATCACATGGGGTGGGGAGTAATGCATCTCCTGTCTCCCCAGTGCCTGTCCACCATCTACAAGGCACAAGTCAGGACTGTGATGGAATATTCTCCACCTGCCTGGATGGGTGCAGCTCCAACAACACTCAAGAAGCTCGACAGCATTGAGGACAAAGCAGCCCACTTGATTGGCACCCCATTTACCACCTTCAACATTCACTCCCTTCACCACCAATGCACAGTATGTACCATCTACAAGATGCACCACAGTACCTTCCAAACCCATAACCTCTACTATCTAGAAGGACAAGGGCAGCAAATGCATGGGAACACCGCCACGTGCATGTTCCCCTCCAAGCCACACACCATCCTGACTTGAAACTATATTACCATTCTTTCACTGTCACTGGATAAAAGTCCTGGAACTCCCTTCCTAACAGCACTGTCAGTATATCTTTTTTTCTGTTCATGGGATATGGGAATCACTGGCTAGGCCAGCATTTATTGCCCATCCCTAATTGCCCTTGAGAAGCTGGTGGTGAGCTACCTTCTTGAACTGCTGCAGTCTATGTGGGGTTGGTACACCCACAGTGCTATAAGGAAGGCAGTTCCAGGATTTTGACCCAAACATTGATATAGTTCCAAGTCAGGATGGTGTGTGGCTTAGAGGGGAACTTGCTGTTAAAGAAGGTAGCTCACCACCAGCTTCTCAATGGCAATTGGGGATGGGCAATAAATGCTGGCCTAGTCAGCGACTCCAACATCCCACGAATGAATAAAAAATAAGAAATACCTATGTCATATGCAGAATGTTATGTTTTTGAAAAGTACACAAATTGTGGCATCTTCCAACATTATTTTGCAAGATATTTTACTTTGTCTTTGGTAGCTGGCTGTACACTAATGTTACATATAATGACATAATCATTATATTTTTCCTCCATAACTTAAATTTTTTTCAGCAGTTTGCAATGAGCAAAATGATGTTTTCAAGTCCTGCATATTATTAAGTTGCCATGTAACTGAAAACTAGAAAATTGTCTGATGAATGTCCAGACTAATGATCAGGAATTGTTCAGACCCTAACTATTTTTAGTACTGGACAGCCACATTCAGTACCTGATGCAGGCCTTGTCCAGAGCCTTTGGCACCAAAGAGCAGTAGGCATGGAAGACGGTGGAAAAGTTTTTTTTGAAAGAAGGTTTCTGCTTGGGCCTGGAGAATCACAGGCTGGAATTTCATGGGGAGACATTGGCCCCACCCATTGGCTGGACCGTATTTAATGGTCCTCAGGCAATTAATTGCCTGCAGTCATGGCTTCCGCCCCTCTGAGGCAGGATGTCCTGCTTCCAAGAGCTGCCGGCCAATCAGAGAGCCTGAAGCTGTTCAGTCCCAGCAGTGCCACAAGGAGTGGTGGCCACTGCAGGGACTGCACCCAACAAGAAAAGCTACCATGGCCTCGGAACAGGAAAGTGGAGTCAGGGCTTGTCGGGGCCAAGTGACCAGGCCCCGGCGAGGGGGTGTGTCATTTGAGAGAGCAAGGGTGGGGGGTGTTCCTGCAGGGGTGGCCACCAGTTATTACTGGGCAGCCTGCTCAGATAGTGAAGTGCCCATCCACTGCTGGTAATTGGGTGGACGGGAATTCTGCCACCTCCCCCAACACTGATAAGATATCAGTGGGGGCAGATGGGTAATGGACATGGCACCCCTGCCATCCTAGACAATGTTATGTTCCTTGCCTCCCAGCCCACTCCCAGGGTGGGGGGGGGGGGGCATAAAATTCCTGATACTGCCTCAGGCTTTCCTTTCCTACCATTACTTACCTGACTACAAAGGACTATTCCAGCAGATCCCCAGGCATGGCCTCCTGTCTTGGTCGACAAATCCCGCCCACTAGCCTGCTGTCAAGCTCAAGAGGGAGTCATGGGGCATAATTTTAAATGAAGCCTGGAAGTTAAAAATAGCCTGAGCCTCACATCAGCAAAACAAGGTTGAGTCTGACGCTTGCCCCACAGACACTGCTTGCCCTCACTCCCAGTTAAAATTAGGGCTAAATTCTGAGAAAACCAAATGACATAGTAGGTTAATACACTGGGCTTTCAGCACTATTACCTGGGCTTCACTCAAGCCTAAACTGATAGAATAAAATTATCCTCTCACTGCAGCCTATAAAGACCTACAGGAAATAATTTCAATCTGAGCAGAGTCCCAAAGCATAAAACTGAACTTACTTTAACATTAAATGGGCACTCTTACCCAGAGAGGCCGTTGAGATGATTTATGTCAGAAATACAAAGTGTCAAAATGTCATTTGATGCAGTGGGGAGTGCAATTCTGAGGTTGAGGTTAAAGCATTTTATTGAGTACAGAAAAGGAAACATTCCCTAGTATCCCTTCACAATTCAGTAAGGAAAACAACTAACTTAACCAAAAACTCCCCAATGTGACATCATTGTCTATTTAAATGACAACTGAGATTTTTTGAGGCCAACTGAAAAGTGAATGGTACTATGTTGGTTGTAGCTTGTCACATATTGAGATCACCAGCAAAAAATGGCAGCCAGACAACAATGGTGACGTTAATATTATAGGACAGGTATATTTGTTTCTCAAATTCATCAAGACCTCAGCTTAGCTAAAACCTTCATGGTTTTACCTGCAAGCTTAAATATGCTGTTTGCAAGCCTATGGTGTTTTGAGAGGGACCATTTCCCCTAATAGTGAATTTAGCCAGTTATAATTCAGACTGTTTCCTAAATTAATCATGATATTGCCAAAAGAAATTCATGGCAGTGAACAAAACCTTACCTATTGTTCAAGATATCAGGGATAGTGTTTTGCAGGGTGAACAGTGAAGTGCTCTGCTATCATGTTCTATGAACCTCTTCAAATCAGTGGAAATCATCATGCTGACAGCAACAATTTGTATTTATATATCACCTTTAACATACTAAAATATCCCAAGACAAATCACAGGAGCAATTATCAAACAAAATTTGACACCAAACCATGTAGAAATATTAGGACATATTAGGTGGCCAAAAACTTGGTCAAAGTTGCAGGTTTTAAGGAGTGTCTTAAAGGAGAAAAGTGAGGTAGAGAGGCAGTGAGGTTTATGGAGGGAATTCCAGATGTTACGGACAGGTGGGAAGTGGTGTGGCTGACTTCCACTTTTCACCTCTCAACCGACCGTAGATAGTGTTTTAAAAAGTGTTTTAGTCCCTGAGTGTTTTAAGGGTCAAATAAATAGGCAAACAGCAGGTTCCCTCATAGGTTAAAAAAGAGAGTTATGTATTTATTTTTACACAGTAACTGAAAAATGTTTGTGACATCACCCACTCACGCATTCACACATATGCACACACACAAGAAAAGATAGAGAGTAGGGGATAGCATGCAATTAGAGTCCAATGGTTGTAAAAGAATTTGGTGTTTGAATAAACCTTTAGAAGCTTTTCAGGAAGAAATCTTTTAGCAGTGCAGGCTGAATGTTTGTTGTCTTGAAAGGGCTGAAGTGTGGCTCCTTGTGGTTAAGCCTCAATCTGAAGTCGATAATGGAAATTCTGGTTCACTTTTGCGATGGAGAGTTCCAAAGCCACCTTGCAATTTCTCTGCTGCAATAATTAAAAGATGTTATCAGCAGGGATCCTGCTTAGTAGGAACTGTCTTACTGTTATTTCTGGCTGGAAAGACCTTCTCTGGCTGTTCTCTCTCCTGAGAGATACCTTTTAAGGTAGAAACTTATCAGGTTGGGGTGTCAGTCAGGTGACTAAGCGCTCTCTCCCCTGGGGTAATTCATACAATGTTCCAACATATGGGAACCATTGTTACATGATGGTGTCTGAATGTGGTCCATTTTGATAAATAAGTGTTATTTCACACCTATTATTTTGTCTTTACCTTCAGAGTCAGTCTGTCTGCAAAGGTCTTTGTTAGCTCCATTCCTGCAGATAGGAGTTGTTAGCATGGAATGGGCTGCTTTCCATTTCAATGTGTTTTCTCCAAAGGTAATTCAGACATGCAAAATGTGTTTAGTCTTCATCAGACAAACATGTTTATTAACAGTATCGGAGGGTCACCTGACCTCTACCCCATTTTGTTTATGGTACAAATGTGTCCATTTTTTGTAGTTCAGTTCAACATTTAACTTTTATTTCATAATTCCACCCGTTCTTTTCATATTTCATCACTGTTCCCTCCATGAGTGTGACACAGAGCTTAGGGCCTCGGCAACTGAAGGCATAGCCACCAATAGTGGAGCGATTCAAATTGGGAACGCATAAGAGGCCAGAATTAGAGGAACGTAGAGATCATGGAGGGTTGTCAGCTGGAGAAGGTTAGAGAGAAAAGGAGGGGTGAGACCATGGACAGATTTGAAAACAAGAAAGAGAATTTTAAAATCGAGGTGTTGCAGATATGGGAGTCAATGTAGGTCAGTGAGCACAGATGTGATCGGTGAATGGGACTTGGTGCGAGTTAAGATACAAGCATCAGAGATTTGGGTGAGCTCAAATTTACGGAGGGTGCAGGCTGCAAGACGGGTCAGGAGAGCACTGGAATAATCAAGCCTAGAGGCAACAAAGGCCTGGATATGGCTTTCAGCAGCGGATGAGCTGACGTAGGGGTGGAAATGGGCGATTTTACAGAAGTGGAAGTATACCTGTTTTTGTGATGGAGAGGCTGTAGGGCTGGAAGTTCAGCTCAGAGTCAAATAGGAGGCCAATGTTCTGGTTCAGCCTCAGACAGTGGCCACCCGGAGGGACAGAACTGGTAGCTAGAAAATGAAGTTTGTGGCACCGACTGAAGACAATGGTTTGGTCTTCCCAATAATTGATAAATAACATGGCAAGGCAGTGGATATGTCCAGGGAGCTGGTGGTGAGGTAGAACTGGGTGTCATCAGTATACACATGGAACCTGATGTGTTTTCAGAAGACATCGCTAAGGGGCAGCATGTAGATTAGATCTTTGCCAGATTCCAGAGCTAATGATGATAGATTGAGAAGAGAAGCCATTACATTTGATTCTCTGGCTATAACTGGATAAGAATGGAACCAGGTGAGGGAAGTCCCACCCAGCTGGACGACAGAGGAGGATGGTGTGGTCAACCATGTCAAGGACTGCAGACAGTTTGAAAAGGGACAGTTTACCACTGTCACAGTCACATAGGATGTAATTTGTGACTTTGGTAAGAACTGCTTTAGTACTATGACAGGGGCAGAAAACTGATGGGAGAGTTTTCTCCAGGTCATATAGCTAAAACTGAAAAATACTATTCAGTATTATTCTACAACTTATGTTTAATAGTACATTCACATAGGAATGCTTGGTCAAAGTGGTGGAGTGTAAGGAGGACCTTAAAGGAGGAGAGGGAGGTGGTGAAATTGAGGGAGAAAATTCTCAAATTTAGGTGTCGAAAGTCACAGCCGCAAATGAAGCGATAAATGGAGGAATAATGCACAAAAGGTCATAATCAGAAGAATGAAGAATTTTAGAGATTGTAGGGCTGCAGAGGCTAGAGAGATGGGGAAGTAAAGGCAATGAAAAGAATTTAAAATTTTCAATCTTTAGGGCCTGTGAGTCAATATAACTTAGGAGATGGTGTGTTGTGGGATAGGATATGAGCAGCAGAGCTTTATGTGAACTGGAATATATGGAGGGCATATGATGGGATGACAGCATTCAAATTCTGAAGTTTGGAGGTGATGAAAACAATATGAGGATTTTGGCAGTTGAAGGTGGACAACTTTACAAGGTACCCTAACCAAGAGATAGCCATTATGATGGGCAGTGCGGAACGAGTACCGCATGCCACAAGCCATATTGGGTCTACTATTTCTGTGGTTCTTTGATGTTCTGTCATTGACAGGTTGTTTTATTTATCTGTTCTAATGCATAGTAACAGGTCAACATGCAGAGTGCTTCTTAAGCATGGACCTCATTCTGTTTTGCTGTTTTAAAGTAGTTCTCTTCCAGGACAACCAATGGGAATGAGACAAAGAACATTTTTACGCAGCGAGTGTTAATGACTTGGAACTCGCTGCCCACGAGGGTGATGGATGTGGAGACACTCAATGATTTCAAAAAGAAATTGGATGGGTACTTGAGGGAAATAAAGTTGCATGGGGGGAGTGGGACTGACTGGATTGCTCCGCAGAGAGTCAGCATGGACTCGATGGGCAGAATGGCCTTTTATGCCATAAATGACTCTTATGACTTTTCATGCAGTGAGCAGATTCAATTGAAGCATTCAAAAGGAAATTAGATGTTACCTGAAATGAAATTATGTGCAGGGCTATGGGGAGAAGACGGGGGAATGGCACTAAGTGAATTGCTCATTCGGAGAGCCACTGCAGCCATGATGAGCTGACGGGCCTCCTTCTGCGCTGTAATAATACTGTGATTGAGTGTTATGGTCCTTCACGAGGTAGTTGTATTACCTAACACATCCCTTTCCCCATGATGAGCAGCATTTCCATCACTTCGAAGACTGCTATGACACCTAGGCTTCCCTATCAACCTAATAACAAAAATGTACTCATAGGCAAAATGGTACAGTAATGCTTCTCCATCATTTCCATTCTTTACTCTCCCAACTGCTCAAATGTGTTTACTTTGGAATATTCTAAATCGCTACCTTGATACTTAACACCAGGCAAAGAAAGTCCAAGATAGTGCAAGAAATCACCTAGAAACAATCATGCTATAATAAAACTGTACAAGAGGGAGAAATCTGTTGGACTCCTTTTCTTACAAGTATTTCATTTTCCCCTTTAAAAGGAGTTTGTCAGGGTGCCTTCTGGCTATGCCATCTCCAACATCATCTTAATTGCATCCAGACAAATTTTATGCAGTGCTCAAAAATCAGTTATAAAATAAATAGCTGAATGGAATTCCAATCAGTCTTGATTCTAGCCAGCGCTCCGCATCACATATTCTGCCATTATAACGTCCACTTTTAAAAAGAATTTTTTGGCTGCACTGAAATTCTTATTTAGTCTTTGTACAGTTCCCCTTTTATTTGGGGCTGTCCTGGAACAAAATGTATTTGCCCAGAACTTTCTATACCATCTTCAGGGTTAAGGTGGGTTCTAGCCGAGAAATTCCAAGAACCCCTGATCCATCAGCAAATTTTCTTGGGCCCTGATCCTGATCCTGATCCAAATCTCAGGGACAGCGTCAATTTGAATAATAGGGGTAGGCAACCATGCCATTACTGGAGCATCTGCCCTGTAGGGGTAGGGGGATTTTGGAGTGGATCAGAGTGGACTCTGTCAGGGTATGGGTATTTTCTGGCTGATCCTCTTGTTTATTTCTCGTCACATCCCTAATGACAGTAGATCTGAAATAGATAACCATTTGCATATGACATCTCTGAGGCCCACTTATGATCATTGTACAGCAAGTACACCTCTGGAAGTGGTTCAAGAGTTCACCTACCTAGGCTCAACTATCACCAGTAACCTGTCTCTCGATGCAGAAATCAACAAGCGCATGGGAAAGGCTTCCACTGCTATGTCCAGACTGGTCATGAGAGTGTGGGAAAATGGCGCACTGACACAGAACACAAAAGTCCGAGTGTATCAAGCCTGTGTCCTCAGTACCTTGCTCTACGGCAGCGAGGCCTGGACAACATATGTCAGCCAAGAGCGACGTCTCAATTCATTCCATCTTCACTGCCTCCAGAGAATCCTTGGCATCAGGACCGTATCTCCAACACAGAAGTCCTCGAGGTGGCCAACATCCCCATCATATACAACCTACTGAGCCAGCGGCGCTTGAGGTGGCTTGGCCATGTGAGCCGCATGGAAGATGGCAGGATCCCCAAGGACACATTGTACAGCGAGCTCGTCACTGGTATCAGACCTACCGGCTGTCCATGTCTCTGCTTTAAAGACGTCTGCAAATGTGATATGAAGTCCTGTGACATTGATCACAAGTCGTGGGAGTCAGTTGCTAATGATTGCCAGAGCTGGCGGGCAGCCATAAAGGCGGGGCTAAAGTGTGGCGAGTCGAAGAGACTTAGCAGTTGGCAGGAAAAAAGACAGAGGCACAAGGGAAGAGCCAATTGTGTAACAGCCCCGAAAACCAATTTTATCTGCAGCACCTGTGGAAGAGTCTGTCACTCTAGAATTGGCCCTTATCGCCACTCCAGGTGCTGCTTCACAAACCACTGACCACCTCCAGGCGCTTACCCATTGTCTCTCGAGACAAGGAGGCCAAAGAAGAAGAAGAAGACACCTACATCTTACCTTGCCAGTAAATGTTATAATAAAGGGAGAAGGTGAGAAAAATCAGCTGGTATGCCCAATTTAGAATTTATCAATCTTCTATAATAAAGAAATGGCCTCTACTTTTGCCTGTATGACTGCAAACGTGCTTTATGAATGGCCTGCGGATGTAACAGGGCTACATAAATGCAAGTTCTTTTCTTAGTGCTAGGTATGCTGCAGTGTGTGGTCGGTATTTCAATCTAATAAAGGGCCTTGCATATCTTTTAGTTCGACTGAAGGATCTAATTTCAACATTTCAACCTGTATTTTCTATTTTCAGGTGCAAATGGGCCTATTTATTTCCAGTACTGTCTGTTCCTTATTTTTATATTTTTATCAATAAAGAAAAGAGCAAGGAGGAGCATTTCTAAATATGTGCTGTCGCAGCTGTGATTACACATTCATACAGACTCTCTTCACTCATAACTGTAGACCTCTCAGGAAAGAGGCAATGTGTAAACTTAAATGCATACGCCTGTGTTAACAATGACAACTGACAGGTATTTTACATCTAATTAGATTATTCCTGTGTTGCCACCTGCACAATGGACAAGCATATATTAAAATGCTAATTTGTTCTGTTTCTGCATGCATTGACACCCTGAGAAGAATAAATTATAATGTGTATAGTTATGATGATGAAATTAAAGTCATGTGAGAGGAATTATTTTTTTTAAATAAGGTGAATTGCTTTCAAGGAAGAAAATGCATGTGCTGGAATTCTTCACTTTATTCATGCATCTATTCATTCCCAGTTGACTTATGAGTAGCAAACTTGGGGGAGAAATGTTCTGCCTTTTCTAATAGAGAAGATTCATTTGCATTCTGTGAGACTGCTCTTTGTTTGCTTTTTAAAAATAGGTATCCTTAACTCCTTTCAGGCAGGGACCGACTCTAGAATAAAAGCATGTTAACTCAGATTGAGAACAGTTTACTATATCAATAATATTCTTTAGTGCATGATATATTTTCTAACTGTATAGCTGCATTTTATATAACATATAATTTACATATATTTATATATTTATGTTAACAAAACACACACACACAGAGGAATATGCCATGTGAAGGTAAATCAATTCTCACTTACCATGTAGACTGCATGCTTAGACATACACAAAATATCTCCCTGTGCCGCATGATCATTCCTTACATTCCAATTGTACAGCCTTTTTTAGGAACCGCATTGAATTTGTACAAAACAAATCACCTTTGAAGTAGGTATTAAATGCAGTGTATGCACAGGAACAAGAGCACCCTCTGGTGTTGCACCTGAGGACTGGAAGTTCTGCACTGCACCTTAACCAGCCAACCAATTACATATATATAGGTGCTTATAACAGCATAGACTTTTAGTATTTCAGTAAAAATATTGGAAAGCATTGAATGAAACAAGGATTATGCTGAAGACCATTGTAGTCCATTTTTCACCAAACTGTGGGAATGAATTTCTGTGGTGGTTTTCCCTCTCATCTGCCATTACTTGGGCAATAGAGCCATGAAAGCCACAAATAAATCATTTTTCTGGAGTTTTTGCAGCTCTTCCACTGAATCTATGTGGATAAGTGGGAGAAGGGATGTGGAAATTCACCTCCTAGACCTTTTTTTCCCATTCTAACTTCCCTTTTCTCCCATACTCTCCTGAATGTGTTGACTGCTTGTTGGATTACACTTCCATGGGAATCAGTTTTCTTCCCCATATTATTCTTAATGTGTTAGGCAAATGTTCTCTTTTTCACTAGTTCAGGTACACTAAGGCCATTTATAGCACCTGTGGTCAGCTACCTCAGCAGGTAAAAATCAGGCTTAGCACATCCATGGTCTGTGAATCTGAGCTACTGACTGTGGTAACCAGGTGGACCTTCACAATCAGTGACAGTGCAAAGTGGAGATGTTAGATATGGATTCGAGTTACCATATTTCATCATCATCAGATGTTCCATGTGAAAGCCTGGACAATGAAGGACACCTCGTGAAAATTGATGCTTACAATAAATGGGTTTCCTTTCCACAATTGGCCATCTATTACCTCATGTAGTAGAGAACCACAAAGGTACTTTTACAAATTCATTTTCCCGGTACAGTGCTTCTGAGAATGCATATTGGGAATTCAGGCACATATTCCCTGTCATTACTGTTTATGTTTGTTTCTTGACAAACACCTGAACCATTGTTTTCAATATCACAGAGAAGCCACCAGTAAAGAAAGTATTTACAAGCATTCAGGAAGATTCATTAAAAAAGACTGCATTTGTAAAGTGGCTCCTACAATACCAAATTCCATTGCACCTTGGGGAGCATAAGTGCATTTAACTGGAAATTACAGAGCACAGTGCCATTTGGGAAGTCACTGTGAGATTAATACAACAACAAGTAGCATTATTATAGCACCTTTAGCATACTAATACCTCCAAAGCCACTTCACAGGAGTGTTATAAAGCAAAATTTGACACTGAGCGGGACAGGGCAGATGGTCAAAAGCTTGGTCAAAGAGGGAGGTTTTAAGGAGCGTCTCAAAGGAGGAAAAAGGGGAAGAGAGACAAAGAGATTTAGGGAGGGAATTCCAGAGTTTAGGGTCTAGGCACCTGAAGGCATAGCCACCAATGGTGGAATGATTAAAATCAGGGATGCTCAAGAGGCCAGAATTAGAAGAGCACAGGTATCTCGCAGGGTTGTGGGGCTGGAGGAGATTACAGAGATATGGAGGGGCAAGGCCATGGAGGGATTTGAAAACAAGAATGAGAATTTTAAAATGGAAGCATTGCTTAACCGGGAGCCAATGTAGCTAAGAGAGCAGAGGGGTTGCTTTGGAAATCACAGTCTTTCATATATGGAGGAAGGTATTTGCAAGATGAGAGAAGGCATTTTCTATTACCAAATTGGCCACCTGGACCCCAAGATAGAATGACATTCCATTCGAGAACCTTGAACGCTCCCACTTGATTTGATATTCAGCTGGTAAATGATCAGCAATACAGGAACATGCGGATTAATAACTACTTCCTAGTAGCAGTCATGACTCTTGACTTTGAAGGCAATCCTTTGAAGGCCCACGATGTTGTGCCGAACCTTTAACCTACTCTAAGATCAAACTAACTACCTACCCTTCATTTTACTATCATCCATGTAAGTGCTTAGAACAATCCAATTCAAACACAGGGAATCTACATCAAGACTAAGATCAATAGATTTTTGGGCATTAAGGGTAAGTCAAGGGATATGGGGATAGGGCAGAAAGTGGAGATGATGTACAAGGCTGGAGGAGTCATATAACCTACTCCTATTATGTTCTCAAATTTAAAAAGGTATGCGATTCATATCATTTAAGGTCACCACTGAGTTCTAATATCAGTACTCAACTGTTGTAACTGAATCACTATCCTTCAGAATTACTGTGCAAACAGATCTGTCCCATTAATTGCCTAATTTGGAGCACTGATACACTACAGAAAAAAGTGCTCTTAAATAGAATCATATCACAAAAGAAATCTTTACAATCATCTCAAATTGACCGCCCCCCCCCCCCCCCCCCCATTACCAATACTTCATCTCATCTGTTGTACAGCTCAAAGTGCATTCCCAGGTTTTTAATTTTGAAAGTATATAACCCATAATTTCAATTTCCCAGTTCAGGTAGACATAATGAACTCTTCAAAGAAAAGGCCGTCTTGAAACTAGGAGGCCAAGACTCCCTGTTGCTGCCCTGAGACTCACATGCAAGATGTAGATACAAGAAACGCTATGCATTTCCAACATGGATTATGCAACCAAATATAGACATCTTGAAGCTCCATCAAGGGTCAAGAGTAAGGGCTATATTGCAATACAGTGCTGCTAAGTTGTAAAAGTGTCACTGTGGCTATAGTGTTGTGTTTGAGTGTATTTATATAAAGCATTGACTGTGAATATGGGAAGATGGAAGAGTGGGAGATTGATGCTACTACCTTGGAGGAGGCCTTCTGCTTCATCATCTTCCACTCATTCTGTGCGTTCCATGCCAATAGTTCTGTAGGGTGGCCTTTTGAATGCACACAAAGGCTTGGTGTTACATAACTCCTCCGGGTTTCCTCCGGGTGCTCCGGTTTCCTCCCACATGCCAAAGACTTGCAGGTTGATAGGTAAATTGGCCATTAGCAATTGCCCCTAGTGTAGGTAGGTGGTAGGGAAATATAGGGACAGGTGGGGATGTGGTAGGAATATGGGATTAGTGTAGGATTAGTATAAATGGGTGGTTGATGGTCGGCACAGACTTGGTGGGCCGAAGGGCCTGTTTCAGTGCTGTATCTCTAAACTAAAAAACTAAACATAACACTCCTCTCATCTGCACATTTGGTCTCTCCTGTTATGTGCTTCCTTGTCATGAATGCAGAAAAGCAGAAAAAAGTACTGAGACGTTGGCAATGTCAGGAACATACAAAGTGACACCCAATTGCTCATCCTGCTGCCCATTATGGGTGTGAGCACATATACTTACATTGTGTGGTTAGATTTAATTTGAAGGATTTTTTTGGGGGGCGAAGGCCTTTTAAATTCTCTGTGTGCCAAAAGATTTAGGCAAAATTGCAGCTTGGATGTGTACTGTTAGAATTCAAAGAGCTTCATTAAGTATTTCAAGCAGGATAAAACACAGGCATGCATGCATTGTTAATTTATTTCATATTAGCTAATGGTGGGTGGACTTACCTTGATGCTTTTCTCAGGTCTGCAAACCGTAATCATGTTTAGAGGTACCACATTCTTATATAATGCTTTCTCCTCCCAGCCACTCTGACCGATCTCCTGTAGTGATCATGCCTGAAGTGCCACACAAGGTAGTCTGACTGTGCCTCACTTCTTTCAGAGGGATTTCCATTGCTGAATCAGGAATCCTGGATGCCCTGCTACATTGCTGCTTTTTGCACTGTGTGAATTTTAATAAGTGTGGTAAACTTTTATTTTCCAAAATGCACTGCATTTTAAATGACTGCTACAGGCTGTTAAAAGCCTGTAGTAGGAGCAAATATTCCATCTGAAATATTGAGCTCCAATACACTGGAAGATTATACGTCAAGAACTTGCACTGAATGCATAATGAGGCCTGATCGCTGGAAATTCTTCGGAGCTAGTTATGCATGACTCAGCCAGGCACAACACCCACGCTGAAATGTTTCCACTATCTCTAAGCTCATAATGAAAATTCTACTCTTATATTAGTGATCTTATAAATATATTGTGAAGATTTCCTATCTGCGCTTATAATTTCGTTAAGGGGGATTGGTAGAAATGTTATGCCTTTGGTGCTACAAACATTTAGTGGTCATAGGAAATCTTCCCATCTTGACCTGAGATCTGCTAATTTCATAGTTGTAACCTTTAGTCCTTACTTCACTACTGCATGTAGATTTTACTCAATTTTACTCAAAAGTTTTACTTCAGGAAGTTGATAGAAGTTGATGGAAAAAGTGGCAAACCATTGATTAACTGGTTATTCTGTTGCAAAGGCTTTGCAAAATATAGAACAATTAAAGTGACTGTCTTACTTACAATTTTCACACTTGCATACTTTTGAAAACAAAATATTAACAATGCTTTTCTTTTTTTTAGAATAGTGGCTGTATCTTCTTCAATAGAAAAAAAGTCCAGCTGAGTGTTTTTTTTAGAAAATTTATCCTGCTTTCCCAGCAATATGTATAAAATTTAAACTTGGTCATGTAGAGCAAAACAGTGTGGGGAAGAATCCCAACAAAATCAGGTTTGAGTGAAACAACTAACTCCTTCAAGGACCTGGATATGTATCTGATTGGAAATAGAAGTTCCAAATATAAGCATAGACTGAGATAACTAAATACTTAAAAAATACACCATATTGCTGATGCTAGGATGGGTGAGCATTCTGTAATTTGAGAATATTCATGCAGAACCTTTCTCAGAATATTATAAATAACTTGAGCAGAGTCTATTATAGAGCAGATCTGCGGAAGCAGTGGATCTATTTGATATGAAGGCCTTTCCTGTCTATGCTTTCTGTTATGCTGTTGTAGAAAAACACTGATTGCAATTTTTTCATGAAAGTCATGCTGAGTTTGAACCAAATCCTAAATCTAAACTCTTCTTGGACTTTCAGCTGTCCAGTTAAACGAAGTTAAGCTTTAACCACCGGGCATTCCAACCATCAGCATTTCACACTGTTACGACCGAGGCGGGAGGAGTTCACTGCTTATTTTAGTTCCACTTTTCCACAGGTCACAACATATATTTAAATGTTTTCCCACTTACTGATACCGTCAATCATAGACTCTATTTTTATCCCAGAATAAAACACATCAACTAGGTTTCTTTAATAAACAATAACATTATCAGTTTATTATAGCACACGTCCTAACCAGTAATGAAGTAAAGCATAAACACACACATTGAAATATTAAAGTTCCCTTTTTACCTTAGCCCCTCACACTCACACACACATACACTGGTTAACTGGAAAAATAAAGGGATTTGCGTTTTCGAGCTCTATTACAAAAAAAAAGACAAAGGAAACTTGGGTTAAATACATGCTAATTATTGAAGAAGAAAGAGAAGATATGGAAAGATGTCCTTGGTTTTGGTTTAACATCCCAAATGCATATAGACGGCTGTCACTGGGATCTTCCTAGAACAGTTCTTTTCAGGCCACGTTGAAGATCAGTTTGGGTATGCTTCCAGGAAATGCAGCAACAGAGGTTTCAGACACAGGCCTTACAGGAGGAATGTAGACACAGTTTCAGTCTGCTTCTTACACTTGCTTTCCAGTTCCTCGATAGATGGAAAACTGGCAGGCTTTTTCCAAACTGCTGGAACAGACTGAGTTGGGGTGGTTTGTTCTTCTTGGCAAGTTTTCTCCAGCTGTCTTTTCAAACCATTATCCATATCCCAACTCAATACCCAAAGCGAAATCATGAACAACATGACAAGAGACAAGCCTCCTGATCTCTATAAATCTTGACCTGTCACTTCTCTGCAAACATCTTTCTGCAAGTCAAAAAATAAACCCTGCTGGTATTTATCAGTAGACAGGTGCCTTCCAGTAATTGTTTTCAAGCTTAGTCCAAAAACCTTCTGGTGACCTCCCTTAAAAACACACGCACACACAAAGTTCCAGCATCTATGGAATCATTTCATTTGAAACACAAATTTTCACAATTTACCAAAAAAATGGAAGCACTCATAACAACATTGATAGCATAAAACGAGCTCCATCAGTACATCATCATTTGCATTGATCAGGCTCCTTTCTCTTCAGTGCCATTTCTCAGAGTCTTGAAATTATGATGTTGGGGAAAAGAACACCATCTTGAATGGAGGGAGAAAATAGACTAACAGCCTGAATGGGGTGGGGGTGAATAATGCCAGCTTGAACTGCATTGTAGAGGGACTGGAATTTCACCTTGAAGAAGAGTGCCATTATGATATGGGACAGTATAAAGGAAAAGAAAGTGTTTCTGTGAAAGGGTAGGGAGTTGGATGGGATACAGTATCTCTGTAAACTAGATCAAGAGAGGGTTCAGTTAGTTGGGGGTGGGGGGTGGGGTGCATGTGGTCAGTTGTGGAACAGTGACTGTAGAGGTAAACAGTCTTTTGGGAGATGGTATATTGGAAGTCCAAATATCACTTAAGTTTTAATCGTAAAACATATACTTTTTTTACAAAGAATAAAAGAGCTTAAAATTAACCATTTTGTGCCTGCAACATTGGGATTTCTTCCATTGGAATTTCATTTACCTTTGTTTTATTATTGGAATATCTATTGTTTAAGTCACAAAGCCTGTGTAACTGTTTTCGCATGTCATAGTCTTATACTTAGGTCCATGTCATCTCTTTTGAAGCTATTAATCATATTTTGCTATTTTTCTAGATTGGTGGGTGTGTACCATTGTCAACATAGCTAAGATTTGGTCCTTATACTTTTCCAAAATCTTCCAAATAGGTTATAGTGAATATTCAGAGATTTAGTGACGTGTAGCTGTATTCAGGAAGGTTTACACCTCTTAAAATAAACGTTTGGTTGCACATGTACAAAACGTTTTGCTGTTTTACAGCAGTTTTACCTGTGCTACTATTTGTAGCATTGATGAGTGGTGGGGATCAGATGGTGGCCGTTTGAAATGCCAACCACTCCATTGTAAACCTGTGTCGTCTGCACAGTTTTAAAGCACTTTTATCTTTAGGCACCAATGGGTCAGGTGCAGGCAGGGTTATGCCAAAGTGCTGTCTGTGCACTGTTCTACCTGGTTTATGTTGTTACTTCGTTTTGGTTTCTGTGTAGATCTATGAGTGATTGGTTTGGGGGATGTGTTGAGAACATTGTATCACAATACAGTGCATGGGCTAGGAAATTTGATGCTGAGCAGTTCCTGGAATGTTGAAGCAGCCTGACTTCGAGACATTTTATTTTTGTAGATAGGACATGCAGCAATAGAATAAGACTGCACATTCATGATTACCATTACATGACACAGATATGCTATTCTTGGCACTTGACAAATACATCGGCATGTGCTTGCCTTTGTGATATCACAGGTTCCTCAATTTAGCAGCCTAGTCTGGGAAGCCTCATGACCAACTAACCGTAGTAGATGCCCCCCCCGCTCCCCACCGCCACCCCACCCCCCGCGCCATATCCTGCTCTCTAATTTGTCATAAAAAAAAGCAATGTGTCCAATTTTGACAAATGCTCATGGTAGAGGAACATACACAAGTGGAATGGTTTTATCTACGGATGAGTCATCATAGCACTTGTAAATCTGGGTTCTATTCATGCAATATTGTGCCAAATCATGAAAAGGACGCTCAAATTAATTCACATTGACTGAAATGTATAATGCGAATGACAGTGCATGCATATTTCTTGCCAATCTATACACCTCACTCTCCATTTCCAGTGTGTTGTTTACCTTTTTGCACAGTCTATGCTTACCTTACAAATTTGCATTTAGTGACATTCAGATTGGGCTTTCACCAAATGAGGAAGGGGAGTGCTATCTGCACTAACTGCATGTTAATTTTAATTTTGATATATTTAGCTTATGGTGTGACAACAGCAGAATGCATATACTATGAGCAGCTTGCCACATATAGCCTTACAATACATGTCCCTTTATCCTTCATTTATGCATTAGCGTTGGTTTAAATTTGTACTTCTGCACACCTTTGGATTTTTTCGAGGCCTTATGTGGGATCTGCATTCACCATGTTGGCAACTTTATGTGAAGCATGCTTCAGCGTGACTTTGGATATCAGTTGACCTGAAAGAGTTTGTCCATTTCGGCACCACTTCATGAGTTTGAACACAGAATAAACATTAAACAAGATTTCCAAGTACAGAGCTATTAAATAAGTATATCTGCACTAAGGCCAGTGAGTATTACCTATACCACTTAAATGACTGTTGAGTCATTTGAGTGTGAAACAAGCATTATCACAGGTAAATAAAGATTCAACAGATAGACAATGTTAACATTAATGGTGAAGTGCTGAATGTTTTCTTCCAGAAAAAAATATGGGTACTTTCATATAGAAGAATGTTAATGTGAGCAAATCTGAAAAATAAGATTATTAATACTTACAGGATCAAATGACCTGTGACTGGTTAGTTGCCAGTATGGACCTGCTCTGTAGTACAGAGTCTTGGAACAGAGGGCTGAATTTTACAGAACCCCCTGATGTCAGGGATCGTAGCGGAGTGCGGGGAGCTGGAAAATGTCTCCAGGAGAGGCCCGCTCCGGGCCTCGACACCAGGAAGCCCCAGCCCCATATTGCTGGTGACAGTGAGGCCTCGTGGTGGGAGCCCAATTTAAATATGTTAATTAATGTAAATAAATGAATTGATTACCATGGCACTCCCGCCATCCATCGTGGAGCGATATTGTTGCCAGTGGCCGGCAGACCTGCGCCTCCAGATCCCCATCCAGGGGTCCGAGGCAGAACACTGGTGGGGAGGAGGGAGCAGGTAAGCTTTTCAGTGCGGGAGGCAGGGAGTGACATCAAAGTCATTTCGTTGGTGTAGGGGATGGTGGGAAAGGGTAAAGTTTAAAGCTTATGAATTTTGTGGGGGGGGAAGGTCAGGTGCACAAGGTAAATATTTTGGGGGCGGGGAAAGGGCAAGGAATTAAACCTATGGCTGTTTTGGGGGGGGGGGGGAGGTAGGAGAAGGGCAAGGTCAATTAATTAATTATTTTAAAATCCATTCTCCTTTAAATATTTAAATGTAACAATAGGGCTTGAAATCCTTTAAAAATGACATCAGCGCCTGCGCAAAGGCAGCTGACGCCATTGCAGGGGATGGACCGCCCACCCACTCCATGTCATCGGGGTGGGGGGGGGGGGGGAGGGGCGGTCCGCCTCGGCCATTTAAATGAGCTGCCGTATTTAATATTTAATTTAATATTTAATATTGTTTAATTCTGCTGACGACTACGGCAGCGACACCATAAATTTCAGCCCAGGAAGTGGAAATCAAGTGAGTTTTGTGGTCTAAACATTTAGTGAAAAACAATGTTTTCTGATGTTTTGACTTTAATTGGTGGTCATGAGATTACCATACTGAAGATTGAAGAGTACAAGTTACTAACATGTCCAAATACATGGCTTATTATTTCTCCAGTAGTGTTTTACTTAAAAAATATCTATCAACTAAATTAAACTAATGATATACTAACTAGACTATTTAACCTCAAGTACTTTGCTTCCTCCCTCAACAACTTTCAACATTTTTAGTTGTATCCTTCTGTAGCTTTCTAACTTTGAAAACCTTGCAGAACAGTTAACATTTGCATTCTGAACTTATTTGTGGATGTTACAGTAGAAACCTTCTAACTGGAGCACCTTCCTGATGAGAGGTGTGTGCACATGAATGAATTATTGCCATTTATCACTATAATATTGAAAACTATTAGCTTTATGTGACTGCTATGACAGATGCTCTCAACTCAAAGCCCATGGTGCAGTCAGATTTTTCATTTACATTAAGCAGCAGATTCCATAGCACTGGGCCAATTGACAAACAACTTATATGGGCAAGCCAGTGCATTACCTAGATGCTGTGGTACATGCCATAGTATCCTATTCTTGGCATTTGACACATACATAGGCACGTGCTTCCCTTTATGACATCACAGGTTCCTCAATTTAGCGACCCAGTCCGGGACGCCTCATGACCAACAAACCCTAGTAGATGGGCCTCTCGTACCATTTCCGTCTCTTTAGCTTGGCATAGAAGAAGCAAAGTACCAGTTATTTGAAAGTTTTTTTTATTTTCTGCCAGCCAGAACTTGACCAATAGCTAGGGAAAGTACAGAAATGTGAATGAAAAAATGCACTGTTCTGAGCTTACATTGTACCTGCAGCCAGAATAGACAGCAGTTCCTTCTTCTGGGGCAGTTTAAAAATTTGTCACTCAGACCCTATTGTCCCTTTTGTAGAGCACGTTTTTGGGAGGTTTCAGTAGCACCAGAGGCAATAACTTCACTTCATAACACTGTCACCAAAGTATTTATTTACATCAGCAATGGTTCTATAAATTAAAGGGGTGGAAGCATTTAAGGGATAACTAAGCAGCACTGAAACATAAACAGGAACTCAAAATATAAATGGTTCAGATGTAGAGTCCACAATCCATTTCTAACAGCAGGTTTTCATTTGATGACAAGAAGGTGTCCTTTGTAACAAGAAAGATCTACTTTTTAGGGGTGAGAATCTGGATCAATTCAAAGTTAACATGTACACTTTGAAACTCTGAGCTGAATTTTACGCCACCCCCAGCAGGTCGGATGGTGACGTGGGGGTGGCGTAGAATTGAGCGGGAGGCTCCAGGAGGCCTACCCACCCCGCTACCGCCTCCGGTCAACTTTACGGCGGTTGGGTGGGTGGTTTGGGGGGTGGGGGGGGGCGGGGATGAAGGTGGGTGGGAACAGTTCTCCCGGCCGAGGCCAATCAAGGCCCTTAAGTGGCCACTTAATGGCCCTCGCCCTCCTCCACGGGTATTTTACCCACGGCAAGCGGGCGTGCTGGGGACGTGAAAGACTGCCCAGCAATAGCTGCCAGCTTTTCCATGCGCCAGTTGGGGGGGGCAACAGCAGTCACGCACAGGGTGCCCGCTTGAGGGTCCCCCGCCCTTCCAACCCACCTCCCGGGACCCAAGACGCCCCCCCTCCCCTGAACGACCACTCCAGCCTCACCAGGGAAATACCGATCGCCCTGGTGAGGAATGCCCAACTTACCTTCACTCATGGCTCCATCTGGTCGGCTGGGCTGCAGTCCCAGCAGTGGCCACCGTGGGTGGAAGTCCCGCCTTGGGACAATTAAAGCCCAGGGACCCGTCACCCTACGGTAAAAACCAGCCCTCTCTCTACAATTCAGATGGTTTGAGTTTTGATGTAAGTGCTGGGGAAAGAATTGGGAGCTCATCTCTGTGTTATTTTAAAGTTACTTCTGTGCTTCTGGATGTTTTTAAACTTAATTGGAAAATATTGAGAAACAAAATTTAAAGGTACACCAGGAAGTTGACAGCAAGTCATAAATGGTTTAGTATTGCCATCCTATCACAGGAATCTGTGTCAGCATCACTAAATGTGCATCTTGGTGCTTACATTGCTCCACAGGTAGAAAGTCCAGTGCAGTATGCTGATTCCAGGAGGGAGCTATGTCTTCCCCTTCCCTTCCCTCCTCTTCTCTGCTTAAAAACTCTTACTGCCCCAGCAACTGCATTGTAAGAGGGCTGCAGTTAAGTACATTTGTTAAATTTCAGTGCAAATTTGAGGGGTCTAAGCCATGATCCTGAGGTGCGACTCACTTCCACCCTTCAACTAACCATTAATGAAACAGTTCATGCCCACATGCAGCAAGACCGGGACAACATCCTTTGGGCTAATAGGTGATAAGTAACACTCTTGCCACACAAGGGCCAGGCAATGACTATCTCCAGCATGAGAGAGTTTAACCACCTCCCATTGGCAATAAATTGACATTACCGTCACCGAATCCTCACCATCAACATGCTGTGGGTCACCTTTACCAGAAACTGATCTAGACCAACCACATAAATGCCGTGTCAACTATGTTGCTCTGTGGTGAGTAGCTCATCGCCTGACTCTCCAAAGCCTCTGCGCCACCGACACGACACAAGTTGAGAGTGTGATGTAAATAGCCTCCAGTTATCAGCATGAGTGAAGCTACAATACGCAAGAAGCTCAACATTATCTAGGATAAAGCTGTCCACTTAATTGGAATCCTATCTGTAATATTACTTGTCCCTTTGGTATGTGAACGTTAGTAAGATTCACAGGATTACAAGTAATATCCAAAGAAAACATGGGTTTTATTATGACTTAACTAGAACATATATGTATATATATATTTATACAAATAGTTACTGCATGAGCCACATCCAAACACATTTTACTCTGTCGGGCTCCACCCACAATTAACTGGTCATGTGTGACCAGTATCCTCAGATACTGAAGCAGCCCATGTCCATATGCAGCAAGACCTGGACAACATCCAGGCTTGGGCTGATAAGTGGCAAGTAACATTCGTGCCACACAAGTGTCATGCAATGACCATCTCAAACAAGAGAGAATCTAAACCTCTTCCCTTGACATTCAATGGTATTACTATCAGTGAATCCCCCACTGTCAACATCCTGGGGTTACCGTTGACCAGAAACTGAACTGGACCGGCCAAATAAATGCTGTGGCTACAAGAGCAGGTCAGAGACTGGGAATTCTGTGGCGAATAACTCACCTCCTGTCTCCCCAATGACTGTCCACCATTTAAAAGGCACAAGTCAGGAGTGTGATGGAATACTCTCCACTTGCCTGGATGAGTGCAGCTCCAACAACACTCAAGAAGCTCGACAGCATCCAGGAAAAAGTAGCCCGCTTGATTGGCACCTCATCCACAATCCTCAACATTCACTCCCTCCACCACCGACGGACAGTGGCAGCAGTGTGTATCGTCTACAAGATGCACTGCAGCAACACACCAAGGCTCCTTCGACAGCATCTTTCAAACCCATGACCTTTACCACCTAGAAGGACAAGTGCAGCAGATGCATGGGAAAACCACCACCTGCAAGTTCCCCTCCAAGTCACACACCATCCTGACTTGGACCTATTTCGCTGTTCCTCACTGTCACTGGGTTAAAATCCTGGAACTCCCTTCCTAACAGCACTGTGGGTGTGCCCACAAGTCCCAAGGACTACAGTGGTTGAAGAAAGCTCACCACCAACTTCTCAAGGGTAATTAGGGATGGGCAATAAATGCTGGCCTAGTCAGCGACGCTCGCATCCCACAAACGTCTAAAAAAACACATATCTTCCTCCGGTGATCTTCACTTACAGCTCTTAAGGTGGTCCTCTTAATATGTCCCTTTTTTCCAAAGATGAAAACATAAGTACAATGTACAATGATGATGTGGTTTGAACTAACTGTACCTGATTAAAACAACATGTTATTTACAAGTTAATAAGTTTAACACTCTCTAAAATGTGGAGGAGGTTTGTTTATTCTTCCTGATCTTATTATCGGGAACCTCTTCCCAGAGCTGAGCTCGTCTTGACGTTTCCTCTGAGACTCTGGGGACTCAGAACTCTGGTTAATTGTTCTTCCTCTGTGCTCATAGCCTCTGAACATTCATATTCAGACTTTGTCTTTGAACGTGTCCGTGCTGCCACAGGGTTGTCACACATAGTGTTTTCATACAGCTCTCTGAATTAACTTTGGTTCCATCTGAGAATCGCACCATTGGGTGTCGGGACCTCGTACGATCTGGGCTGGTCGCAGATCCTAGCAACCTCTGCAGGATACCAAATTCCCGACGCATGATTGGGGACTCTGACCTTCTGTCCTACTCACATTCGAGCTAATTCTAGTCTGCTTGCCTGTCATATGATGCCTTCATCTTCCCTGGTTTCAAAAGGTTAGAAAAATTATGACTGGCAACATCACCAATCACGGGCAGTCCCTCTGGCCTCCAGGTACTTGCTGCAACGAGATGAAGCCTGATGAGAGACACATGTTCTTATCACCTCTTCGTGTCAAGACTCCCAGCCTTTGTCTTGTCCTTTACATGGACTGAATTGATACGCTTGACCTGTATATTTTCTACCATCTTCAGCGCATTACTGACTTCATGTATTGTGACAATTCATAGACCTCGGCATACTGGAAGTCCTGCAACTGCTGGTCCAGTATATAATATAAAACATTTATGGTAGCCATTTGGAGCTCCCATAGCTGCACTGTAAGGTTATCATTTCAATGTACTTGATTGGAGAACCATTGTTGGCAGTCAGCCTAGCTTTGGTGGGCCGTACCATAGATGCCCTTTTCTTCAAGTACATGTCCTTCAGTATACGGATGGACAGCATATTTGCATGTGCTGCAGTGTCAATTTTCAGTCTGACCTTACATTTGCCTCTCTTCTGCGGACATATAATTCCGATCATGGCAAATGCCTTAGATTGTGTTATAGCATTGACATGCTGATCCAGATTAACTATGTGGAATGCTTGCTTACTGTTTGCAAGAGTGCATTCTTCATCCATGTCCTCCTGGCAATCAGTCTCTCTGCTGACCTGATGTACCTGCTTGTCATGTGTTGGCATACCTTTTGTTTTATTTGCCATCCTCTCTTGCAAGTGATCTTTCACCGTTCCTGTGTGCAGTATCTGAGTTCGGCCTTCTGCATTGCCTTGCCCAATGTCCTCACATGCTACAAGCTTTGCTCTGGTCATGGTATGCTGGACAACTGCGAATTGGTTGAGTCAGGCCTCATTTGCCACAAGGCTTAGCAGACTTCTGAGCCTTGGTTACCATACCAATTGTCGTAGCCGCCCCCAATGCTTTAACTTTTAGTGCCCAGCCAGGATGACTTCAAATTTCCTTCCCTCGTTAAGCAGTCCATCTATGGAGTGCAATTTTTTCTTTTCTAGCAAATCTTTTTGAAAGGCCTTTATTGAGGTCGACACAATTACTAGCTGCGTAACCCATTTTAACAATTCAATATCTGTGAAGTCACATTCTTGAGCTTTGTCTCAGCAACTTGCAACAAACTGGTCAATGAACACATCCTGCCTTTGCAAGTAGGTCATAAGCTCAAGTCTATGCACTCAGAAATTTACTTTCACCTTGAGTTGCTTCTCCAGGAATGTCCATAGCTTGCTAGGGTCCTTCTGATCTTTAGCTGATAATCCTGATGTATTGATCCATTGCAGATCTTTGTTGCCCAATGTGATCTTAATTTTGATCGCTTGTTTCTCTGATTCGCTCACTTCTTGATCTGGGAAGCACAGTTCCATTCGCTGTTAAAGCAGTTTAAATTCAGATGCTATGTCCATGCCTTCCAATCTATCACTGGATATCTGGAATCCATTGTCTTAAATGATCCTGCTTTTTTATAAATAAAGGACTTTTTACAGTTTTTTTTTCACATGCACACTTTTTGTTTCCTTTTTAAGACAGTTTTGATTTTTTGCAGGCCTGTCCCTTTTATGAGTGAGAGACTACACCTTTTGTTCTTAACACAATTGTTCAATATTTTTTTTTAACTCAGAGTGCTATTTTTAAAAGAGAGAGAGAGCTTATTTTATGAGAGCTGCAGTTTGCAGTACTGGCAGCTCCTACAAACCAGGCTTTCTTACTGTGCTGTGGACCTTCAGTGCTGCTGGTGGGTTCTTCCTACTCTTTTCATCTTAGGTCCCGCCCATGAACTGAAAAAAGGGAAAACTAAGTCAGTAATGGCTTCAGCTACTGCTTTTCAAATTTTTCAAACCACTGCCAGATTAGATGAAAGCTCCGATTTCCTGGCAAATTGCCTGCTGTAGTCACAAAGTTTCAACATCTCCTGGGGTCCTGTCTGTAGCCGAGCTAACTGCAGTGTTGTGGGGTCTCCTGCCAACTGCTCTCCTGCTGGATCTTCAGCCACTCCAGCTAGGCAACCTGCTGTTTGCAGTCAGTGTGTTCTTCAGAAAAGAATCAACATTGCCACAATGTGATACTTGGTAGTCTTCAGAAAAAAAAAACCCCAAATGTTGCCACCATGTAATATTACTTGTCCCTTTGATGTGTGAACTATTGTAAGATTGACAGGACTACAAGTAATGTAGTAGGGAAAATGCTAGACAATGCTAGAATCTATTCTAAAGGATGTGATAAATGGACACTTGGATAATAATGATCTGATTGGGCATAGTCAACATGGATTTATGAATGGGAAATCATGTTTGACGAACCTGTTGGAGTTTTTTGAGGATGTTACTTACAGAATTGATAAAGGGGAGTTGGTGGACATAGTATACTTGGATTTGCAGAGGCTTATGATAAAATCCCCCACAGGAGATTGGTTAGCAAAATTAAAGCACATGGGATAGGAGGTAATATACTGGCATGGATTAAGGTTTGGTTAACAGGCAGAAAACAGGAGGTAGGAATGAACGGGTCATTGTTGTGTTGGCAGGCTGTGACTAATGGGGTACCGCAGGGATCAGTACTTGGGCCCCAGCTGTTCACAATATATATCAATGATTTGGGTGTGGGGACCAAATATAATATTTCCAAGTATGCAGATGACAGAAAGCTAGTTGGAAATGTGTGTTGTGAGGAAGATACAAAGCGGCTTCAAGGGGATTTGGACAGACTTAGTGAATGGGCAAGAACATGGCAGATGAAATATAATGTGGAAAAATGTGAGGTTATCCACTTTGTTAGGAGGAATAGATGTGCAGAGTATTTCTTAAACGGTAAGAGATTAGAACGTGCAGATATACAAAGGGACCTAGGTGTCCTCATCAATAAGTCATTGAAAGCCAACATGCAGGTGCAGCAAGCAATTAGGAAGGCTAATGGTATGTTAGCCTTTATCACAAGAGGATTTGCATATAGAATCTTGGCTAGACCGCAACAGGAGTACAGTGTGCAGTTTTGGTCCCCTTACCTTATGAAAGATATTATTGCCATACAGGGAGTGCAATGAAGGTTCACCAGACTTGTTCTGGGATGGTGGGACTGTTCTATGAAAAGAGATTGGGGAAACTGGGCCTGTATTCTCTAAAGTTTCAAAGAATGAGGAGTGATCTCATTGAAACCTACAAAATACTTAAAGGGATAGACAGGGTAGATGCAGGTAAGATGTTTTCCCTGTTGGGGAATTGAGGACTAGCGGACACAATTTCAAAATAAGGGGAGGCCACTTAGGACTGAGGTGAGGAGAAATTTCTTTACTCAGTGGATTGTGAATCTTTGGAATTCTCTACCCCAGAGGGTAGTGGAAGCTCAGTCATTGAGTAAGTTTAAAGCAGAGATTGACAGATTTCTAAACACTAATGACATAAGGGGATATGGGGATAGTGTGGGAAAATAAGTGGATGATCAGCCATGATGGTATTGAATGGCAGAGCAGGCTCGATGGGCTGAATGGCCAACTCCTGTTCCTACGTAATATCCAAAGAAACTTTGGGTTTTGTTACAACGTAACTAAAACATATATATATATGTATACACACACAAATAGTTACTGCATGAGCCACATCTAAACACATTGTACTCTGTCCGGCTCCACCCACAACGAACAGGTCATATATGACACAACATCACTTTCTCAAGTGACCTTCACTGACAGTTCTGAAGGTGGTCCTCTCTTAAAGGTTATCCCACAACACTATCCACTGGTTTAAACATTTATTTCCTCCACCATCAGTGTACCGTGGCTGTTGTATATGCTATCTTTTGGATGCATTATAACACCTTGCCACGGCTTCTTTGACTTAGATCTCCATTCCTTCATCATTGCAAGGCCAAAATTCTGGAACTCCCTACTAACATTGTGAGAGCAGCTTCACCACACCGACTGCACTGGTTCAAGAAGAAAGCCCGGGTAACTAGAGATGGGCAATAAATACTAATCTTGTCAGCGATTCCCACATAGCAAGAATGAACTTAAGTGTTGTTTGAATGAACTTTTTAAAAAATGCCTGGGCTGTGTGCCAGGTCTCTCTGATGACTGGAAAATGTGGAAACTCCCAATGTTGGGAGCGCATGATGGGTCCTGTGTCAAAAGTCTTGCAAGTGACGGAAGGAGACTTATGAAGATTTTATGGGAGCTCCTGTGCTAGGCCATCTTACCCGCTGTTCTGGAATTATAGGTCAGTAAGTGGATTTTGCTAAAATTGTTTTGTATAGTAAGCATGATTAATTGGTTTGGTCATCACAATATTGCTAAATAATATCCATGCCCATATCTAATCTCGTATTTAACCATTTCTAGCATATTGTCTTGAATTAGTACAATTATCCTTACTCTAAGATTTTGCTCTCATAATATAGGAACAGCAGATGGTCTGATTATCCTTGCATTCAGTACTGTGATGCTGTAGTACAAGGTTACAAAACTTCCTATTCAGTCAACTCAAACACAAAAATATGAAATTTACAGACTTTTTCCTCATTGTTCTGAAAATTACAATGATGCATAGTTCCAGCTTGTATTCCTTAATATTGTACAGTAGTGGCTAATATAAATATGTAGAATATTCCACAGGAGATCAAACCAGTTGTACGCAAAGCAGAAATGAGATATTTCACCTTGAACAAGATTGGCAAGCATTATCTGGAATCGACTTGTAAAATGTATAAAATTCCTTTTAATGTCGATGACAGGAAGACATTATGGCAAAATTCATTGTAAGGATGAATTCTACTGGCCAGCTGGGACCGTATTCTTTAAAAAAGTGTCTTATCTGGATGAATGCATGCCTGCTCCCAACACAACATTTTCTGCGTGTAGACACTTATTACACCAAGCCTACTTCCATTTTCTCTCATTGCGCAGGATTCATGAAGCAAGCATTATATTCAAATTGAACCCTGATGAAAGGTCACAGACCTGAAACGTTAATTTTGCTTCTTTCTCCACAGATGCTGCCAGACCTACTGAGTTTTTCCAGCACTTTTTGTTTTTGTGTCATGATGTTTGAGCTTAGTACCCATGCCATCCAACGCAATATTATACAACCACCCACCCCCCCCACCCCCCCCCAACCACCTCCAAGGCTGTCTGCAACAGAGCCGGAAAATCCCAGCCTTAATCTTAAGCATATCATTGTGGAGAGATGCTGAACAAGGCCCGGAATTTCCCATAGGTTTGTCAGTTAATCAGCATAATCCAACTAGCCATAGTTACTAAATTACTTTGTTTTGTGTTCCTCTTTGCCATCTCCCGTAGCGGTTTCCTGTCATGGTTCCAGACTCTATGGCTATTTTATTTCAAGAATAGGATTCAGATCAGCTGTTCTAATATGCATTTTGGGCAGGAGTTTACATGATGCTTTCGTTATGAGCCAATCTGAGATCACAAAGCATTTTGAGGAGAAAGATGATTGATTCCAGAAAATATCAGTCAAAGAAATTAATAAAATGATAACTGTTTGCAACATTATGCACAATATTGCAATGCACAAAGACTTTACAATGGGCATGGAAGAAAAGCAGCAACATAAAACCATGGAAGATCAAGAGAATTATTTCGCCCTCTGAATAACTAATGGTTGCTTACTACTCAGTGTCAAATTATATTGTAGACAAGGGTGTAGAATTCCCTTACAGTGACTGATAAATTATGCTGCATCGTTGAGCTAAAAATTCTTACCCTTTCTATGACTGACTACTGAAGAGAGATGAATTGTGGGTTGTGATGCTCATTATAAATGCCATCAGGCTGATGATGTGGGAAGGTAGGAATGTAACACATTGGTACCTGAGTTTTCATGACCTTACTTGTAGAAGTTATGATCATACATCACAGTGAATTATTCATTATTTTGAAAGTAGCTCTTAAAAATAAAAAAAAGGATATTGTAACTTTGAAGCATGTTCTTAATTCATTTTACACTATGTTACCATGACAACAAGGCTGCTTTGTTAAACAGCACTAGATTTATTACATGCATCTCTCGCAAAGCTTTAAAACAATTTTTCCCCTAAAACTTCCTGTCTAAGATCATTTGTTATTTTCAGTCTGATATAGAGTAGGTGTTGTACCTTCTTATTGTTTTCTCTTTTTTTCACTGGCTTGATTTGTGCTATTATTTATTTGATAAGAGGAATATATTACAGCAGTTTTGATTTCTTTTACTCTGTTAACCGTGGAGCGGAGTCAACTCCCCCTTGTCCACAGCTACAGTTACTGGCTTAGTACAAAGAGGGGAACTCAGTCCTTTCTTTAACTATCAATTTACTTTATTCACGTTGTTGTACAATGTAAGAATAAGGCTTATACACTTAGTTAGGCAAAAACCTACAACTCCCCTGAGTTATACAGTTAATAACAAAACTAGCTAGAATTCATAAGCACACCCACTAGGTTCCTCTGACCTTTCCCTGTCCTAGTCACAGAATACAAAGGATATTACCCGAAAAAGGGAGAGTTAACGCTGGCCAGGCGTTCCGTTCTCTCTCTCTCTTCTATGTCGCCGCTGCGTCGCTCACGCAGGGTCTTCCGCTTCCACGATGGTTGATCTCCAGAGTATTCGCTGGCTCTATACCCAAAAAGCTCTAATCTTATCCTGGTGCTTATCTCTCCAAATCTGAGCTGTGTCTTTTCGATTGGCTTAAGCTTGATCACCTCGTTCACAGCTTCTCTTAATTGGCCCTTGCCCAAAGACCCTGGTATCACACTGTGTCCAAATAAGACCCTTTTCCTGTGTCCTATTCTTTGTCTTGTCCCATAAAGTAATTAGTTCAAACTGGTTTTTACCAGCACAGGCCAGTGTCCGAGCTCCAGGTTACTACAGGTCAAACAATCCCAGCAGTTTGTAACTGATTCTGTGTTTCTTGCAGCCCCTGGCCAACAACTCAATGAACACTCAGTGCTTCTGGCAGTTGTACTGCCATATTTTGAGGCTAAGGGGAAGAACATTATACAATCTCCATGAAATATTCTTCTAGGGATGGAGTAATTTCATTTTGGTCCTAACAGGACTAGTCCTTTTGCATTAAGACCCTTTCAAGCAATTCCTCAGTGCCAGATTGTCATATTCATCATTCTGTTGGTTGTATGAAAAATTATTAAGTCAACTATATACTTATTACTGGCCGCAAGTGTTTGCAGTTGAGCTGTAAGACTCAGAAGCTCCAAGGTACATACTGGACCATGTTAACTGACTTTAACCAGAGTGGTGGTAACCTCATTACAATTGGTCACTGCACCTTGAGTTAGGGAAGGGAAAATTAGTCAGGATTCCAGGTCTTGATCACTATCCAGAGACTCTGCTGGAAGCATGTGCCCATCTTGTGAGGGCAGGATTGACCTTATCTGTTAGAATCCGTCCAGGACATGAGAGAGGGAAGAAAGTTAATAACAAAAGCAGAGGAAAGCATGGAAAGATAAAAGGCTATTCAAACCATTAAGCCAGTTCTTTTAATAGATGATGCACATTCTACCCATGGTGATCTCATGCAACCACCTAATCTCCAAAAGTAATGAAGCAAACCCCCACAATGTTCATCTATTCTCATAACCCCACTATTCGGTCTCAATCTACTACCTTCCAGAAGTTTCATGTCCCTCTCTACACTTAATATCCCTTCATCACAATGATATTCACCCTTTTTTCTATTTATTCTTAGGATTGATAGGCTGTGCTAATCTGTACCTGCTCAATGAACTGGGATGCCCTACATCCTGTGATGAATTTGGAATTTGTCCCACACATCAAAAGCACAATGACTGTAATATAGTGAATTATTTGTTAGCTTCACCATAAGTCTTTTTTTTTAATACAAGTTTTTAGTAGGTTCCTCTCAAATGAGCCATGTGTTCAGTGACTTAGAATATGTTGTGTTTCTGCTATAACTTTGAGGTTTAAAATAGCTTGTTCCAACCCTCTCTTCTAAGAATAAAAGAAAACTTTGTGGAACATAATACTCAAGTGCTGCTGAACAATCAGGTTAGAAAATCTTCATGACAATACAGCACTGTTTCCTTTTGTGTAAACACTTAAGATATCTCTTAGCATATTTGTATATATGCAGACATCATCAAGAATGCTTTAGTGATTAATAATACCAGATATTTTGATATGGATTTTCTATAATACAGAAGCCTAGACACCTGCAAAAGTCATGTTATTTATGCATATAAACCGCACACATTCTGTCAAATTCAGCTTACCAAAAAGCTGCAGATCACAAAAAATCTTCTGGGAATATGGACAAGTACTGATGTTTTGTGCCTCAAAACTGCTTTCTCTTTTCTCCTATTTTAATTTGATTTAATTCCCTTCATAATGCAACACACCATTACCCAGATGTGCAGAAAGGCATGGGGTCCATTTGTTCTCAGGCATTTGCCAATTTTAGAGTCATGGAGTTATACAGCACAGAATCAGGCCCTTCGGCTCATCGTGTCTGTGCCGGCCATTAAGCACCTATCTATTCTAATCCCATTTTCCAGCACTTGGCCTGTAGTCTTGTATGCTATAGCGTTTCAAGTGCTCATCTAGATACTTATTAAATGTTGTGAGGGTTCCTGCCTCTACCACCCATTCAGGCAGTGCGTTCCAGATTCCAACCATCCTCTGTGAAAAAATTTTTCCTCAAATCCCCTCTAAACCTTCTGCCCCTTACCTTAACTCTATGTCCCCTCGTTATTGACCTCTCCGCCAAGGGAAACCGTTTCTTCCTACCTAACCTATCAATGCCCCTAATAATTTTGCATACCTCAATCATGTCCTCCCTCAGCCTTCTCTGCTCTAAGGAAAACAACCCTAGCCTTTTCAGTTTCTCTTCATAGCTGAAACACTCCAGCCCAGGCAACATCCTGGTGAATCTCCTCTGCACCCTCTCCAGTGCAGTCACATCCTTCCTACAGTGCGGTGCCCAGAACTGTACATAGTACTCCAGCTGTGGCCTAACTAGCATTTTATACAGCTCCATCATAACCTCCCCGCTCTTATATTCTATGCCTCGGCTAATAAAGGCGAGTATCCCCTATGCCTTCCTCACCACCTTATCTACCTGTGCTGCTGCCTTGAGTGATCTATGGTAAAGTACACCAAGGTCCCTCTGACCCTCTGTACTTCCAAGGGCCCACCATCCATTGTATATTCCCTTGCCTGGTTAGTCCTCCCAAAATGCATCACCTCACGTTTCTCAGGATTCTATTCCATTTGCCACTACTCCACCCATCTTACCAGCCCATCGATATCATCCTGTAATCTAAGGCTTTCCTCCTCACTATTTACGACACCACCAATTTTCGTGTCATCTGCGGCACGGGATGACACAAGAGTCGCCTTGGGTGGTTCTACCTTACAAAAGCAAAATACTGCAGATGCTGGAAATCTGAAATATAAACAGAAAATGCTGGAAATACTCAGCAGGTCAGGCAGCACCTGTGGAGAAAACAAAACAGAATGAAAAGTCATTGATCTGAAACATTAACTGTTTTTCTCTCCACAGATGCCTGACCTGCTGAATATTTCCAGCATTTTCTGTTTTTGTTCTACCTTAAGGTTAGCTATTCTCCAATGATTTCACTAAGATCTGGAATGAGATCTCTTCAGGATCTGAGGACAAAGCTTACCAGTGGAAGAGCACTTCCCTTTTGCTTTTGAATTCATTGTTCATTGAATAGGAACTGGGAACTAACCGATCATATGGGAGTCCCTGGCAGCCGTTTGATTAACATTAGAAGCACTGAGAACTAAGAGATTAATATGGAAGGGAATGGAAGTTAGTAGATAAATATGTAACATGGAAACCACAGTCTTATATTAGACTCAAGAACATGGTAAGACTAACTTGAGTCCAGAGGAACTTACATTTTACTTGCATTTAATAGTTGCATGTTATTAAATGCTGTAGCCCTGAAATACCTGGAAAGCCACTGTGTCATCAGAAGTACAGTGAGACTGCACCTCCCACCCCCCCACCCCCGCAAATGAATGATCTCATCCAAAATTGCAAAATTAAATATTTGGGTGGGCACCCATGCCACTTTGGCACAATTGGGATGCCCATGCCAGCAGTGAATGGTTAGGGGTGGCGGCGGGGGATGCGGGGGGGAGACAGTGAGAGAAGTAATGTCACTGCAGCACTTTGCCTAATCATATCTTGCTGACCGAGATGTACAAAGTACATGTAAGATCCCTAAGTGTAAACTTCAGAAAGTGGCAATCGATTGCTGCATGAAATAAACATTCAAAAGACTGCTTCCACTTGAATTTGGTGTTCACACACATTGCAAGCCTGTTCATTGGGGCAGCTGATGTGGAAGTGATGGAATTTAAGATGCCTAATAACATCCTGCCAGTCCTACCTCTTCCTTGGTTATCAGCATCCGGGGAGGTGGGTGGTAGGAGTGCCCACCCCATCATAATTTCTCATCAGGGCAGAATAGGGACCCAGCTGGACTGGGCTCCCCTTCAAATTCCCCCACGCCCATTCAGATTGTGAAATTTTCATGTTATAAAGGCACAAGATTTTCTGACCCCCACATTTATCTGCAATGCACAAATAAACCATACAGGGTGAAATGTGTACATTATATTGTATACTGTGGCTTAACCGATGTCATGTACAAACTCAACATCACTTCCATGATTTTGCATTCAATACTTCTATACAGCAAGCCCAGAATATTATTTGGCTTTTTTAGCATCTCACTAATAGGACGTCTTAAAAGTTAAACAGCAACAAAGAGTTATGATTAACATTCCATATCCTTAATTTTATACTATCCATTTATGCATAATGTTTAAAAAAAATTAAGCCACGGGACTGATAATGCAGATCTGATGCATCAGTGCTGGGACTGCAACAAATCAGGCATAGGCATGCCTACTATGAGCTACTATGACCGTGGGGTCATCTCATTTAAATGTCTTACAGGTTCTCCGGATATGTGAATGCACAATGTCAGACATCCACAACTAGTGGGGGGCTGCTGATGGCCTGAACATTGCAATCATTTTCATACCTTACAGTCACTGGGGACTACGTTGGGGCACATGAAGTGCATCAGTCATATGGTAGGCCATAGGCTTCCATGCTCGATTATACCTAAAGCTTCAGTGCAGTGGCACTGGTCAGTGCATTATTAGACCCAGGGAATGCATTGAGGCAGGAAAGGTGGCTCTGATTGATAGAATTACTCTGGCTTTCTCTTGCATTCTTCTGTTGTGTAACTCTTCCAAGCTAGCTCTGTTATTGGTATTATCAATACTTAGTCCTTACATAGAGGCTTGGTGAAGTGGTCTGAGCAAAGCAAAAAAAAATGACAAAAATCAATTCTTTTAAAAATGATTTGTTTTCAAAAAGGGGTCCAAACAGTGAGACTCCCACTTTAATTAAAAACATTAATGTAGGACATATAGTAGCATGCACTTAGATCAGAGTCATTTTTAAAAGCTCAAAGTACAATGTTGTACAGCAAGATCATCTGGGTGCAATATTATTAGCTCATATTTACAGTTTGCTAACTAAAGTTCAGATCTATTTAGAAATGCCAAGTAGTTGATTGGAAGGTTATCAAAGGGGTAAATCACAACTAGATGTCTCAACATACTGGCAATATAATTTTACCTTGTATGGATGATATTCTATCTATGGCAGTGGCAAACATCCACCATGCTAAAAATTGCTCCAAAAAAGTGTCTTGAATTATATATGTGTGCACTGCCTGATCACTCCTAGCATTGGTTACAGTCAATCTTAGGATTTTGCAGTATTATATGAACATAAATGTTATATTATGTAATGCATAATGTATTATTCTGTTTGTGCCCCTTGAAGGCCACCAAGTGTAATTACCATGTCTTCCTGGGTCATTTAGAAGCTAATTGTCCTTTGACAGATCTTCAAATCAATTAAAGTTCAGTTGGACTTTTTAAAATATTGCAAAAATGTGCACATCTGACTGTAGTGTCTAAAGTATAACTGATAGTTCTGAAAACTTATATGTATCTTTTTAATTATTTAACTGTCAGTCTTGGCTCACCTCTGAGCTAGAAAATCATTTTCAAGCTTGTGTCTGAGGTTTAAGAATATAGTCTAGGCTGCCACTCCCAGTGCAGTGCTGAAGGACTGCTGCATTGCTGTTGGTGCCATCTTTTAAATGAAACAATTCAGTTGGACATAAAATATCCCATGAAATATTCAAAAAAGAGTCGGAAGTTCTCCCAGTGTCCTGGCCCAACATTTATTTCTCAATCAACACTACTAAAAAGAGCTTATAAATCATTTATCTTATTGCTGTTTGTAGGACCTTCCCATGTGCAAATTAGCTGCTGTGTTTGCCTAGACTACAACAATGACTACAATTTATAACCTAGGGCTGAAGTTTATTAGCGCGCCGTACTTCGCAGCGTCGCACTTTGAACTCGGTGGCATGCACGCACTCAGCGCCCGTGAAGAGCCCCCGTGATAGAACGCGTGGGGGGGGGTCATTAACATCACAGCGACATGCCGCTTCCCCCTATATTACGTGGGGCGAGGCGGGACATCCGGCGCAGTGAGGAACCTTTTGTCAGCTGTGTAGCAGGTGCTGGGGCCCTATTTAAAGCACCCCAGCACCTGCTTCCTGGCAGCTGCCAAAGAAACACTTACCTCACTGTTGAAGAGTGGGGCTGCTGTCAATCTGGCAGCAAAGCAGAAAGTGCTGGAGTAACTCAGCAGGTTCCAAGTTCAAGACCTGAAAGTTAACTCTGCTTCTCTCTCCACAAATGGTGCCTGACCTGCTGAGTTTCCCCAGCACTTTCTGTTTTGCTGCCACATATTTACTCTGCTGTATCCCAATGTCCTGTGAAGTTGCAATCCTCTTCTTCCATCCTTGTAACATTCCTTCTTGTAGGTGTGCTTCACCTGGTTGAATAATCTTAATTTTGCACATACCAGGATGTGAGACTTAAATGTACCATAAAAGGCAAATACACAACAGAAATAACACCATAATTGAAGAAAAGCTACATACTATGGGCTTCTAATCATCTGACTGTGAAAAGTCGCAGACTAATATGCATTTAGAATCTGTATTCATTTCTCTGCTAACTGTTACGTAAAAGGCTGCGTTTTCTGAAAACGCAACCACTAGGTGGCTCAGTACTTACACATGCGCAAATACAGGCTCTTCAACTGGAATGTCAGTGTCTGCAACTTTCAGGCAACTGCCAGGATTAAAGATGGTGCTGCTCAATTTATCACAGGAAATGCTTATGGCTAGATCATTCTAGCAAACTAAACTTACATTAAGTTGGATGGAAGCCCAGTAATATGCTACTATGTAGTTATAGAATACTAACTGTAATCCTCAGATCCATTTAATATTCCAGTAATCCTATTAAATACAAAAGGAATTTTATGATTGATATTCCATTGGACGATAGTGAATTGTCATCCCGCTCGAAAATCAGGCAGAGTATAAAATGTGCTGCCAATTCGTTATTGTGATTTGTTTATATGACTGACCAGGACTGATTTCACCTGAACATAGCTACTAGCTCCTGCCCCACTGGCCACTCTCCCCCTCCTCCTCAGCCACTTGCTCCAGATCTCGCTGCTCCCCCCCAACTACCCTGGCCAATTGTTATTCATCACAGCGACATGCCACGGGGCGTCACCCCGTTCTCCGGTCGCTCGCTCGCTCGCTCCCCCCAAACCCCCCTCCCAATCCAGCCTCTAATTATAGGCGGCGCCGCTTCTCTCTTCTCAGCCACTCGCTCCCATGTTTCATTCGTCTCCAAGCGCCACCTGAAGAAGCAAGGCGGGCCGCAAGGGGTGACGGGGCGACGTAGGAGTGAGTGGCCGAGAGGAGGGAAATGGCGCAGCCTAGTGCTAGGCAGCGAGACGGGGCGGGGAGCGAGCGGCTGGAGAGCAGGATAGTGCGAAGTGAGGGGAGTTTTGGGGGGGCAGAGCAGCGAGGTCTGGAACGAGTTGCCGAGGGGGGGAGAGCTCCAGCCTCAAAGTCTCCCATTCAGCCGCTTCCTCCAGCCAAGTGGGGGGCTGGATACCCAATGACACTTTATCGCGCATGCGCCAAGATAGACCAGGCGCAGATATGCGATAACATTGGGGCTGCGCGATGACGTCATCCTGCGCTCGCGCCACTTACTCCTGGTAAGATGTAGCTGCCATGTGCACAAATGGGTGCACTCTGATGACATCAACGGACCGCTGCATTGTCAGGAATCACTTTGTATGTAAAAATACATGTAACTGCAATCTTTGTAAAGAAGCAGGAAAATCTGTTCATATTCTTTCGGCATTGCCAACTAGAAATATTACATCAATAATTATGATCAGCTGCTGCAGAAGGAAAGTGTTCGTGAACATGTGTCGATGTGTAATAGTTGAAAAACCAGACAACAGCACAGATTTCCTCACTAGTCCTGCATTGGTTTTTAAACATGTGCAAGAAAAACCTTGCAGCCAGAAGTTGGAACAGTTACACTGTGGAGTCACCTTTGCATTTAAATGACCACACCAGAAACTGAGAATGGCAGAGGGGTACTCTCGGGTGGCCCCACAGTTCAGCAAAGCCTCCCTGCTCATTCGCCTCCAGGCTGTGTGGGCAAGGCGGGAGGTCCTTTTCCCCAGCGATGGTAAGAAGAGGCCCTCCCACCTGACCAAGGCAGCCTGGCTGGAGGTGGCAGGGGAGGTGAGTAGCCATGGGGCCATCCAGCGTCAAAGGGTCCAATGTTGAAAGAGGATAAACGACCATTCCCTCAGCCAGCCGGGGCTCTCCAGGCCTCATGCGCACAGAGGACGACCGCCAAAGTCATCCACAGCCAAAGGGCAATCAGATCAGCAGCCTTCCTCCAATCAGGCTTTTAGTGCAGAGGTTGCACCGAGAAGGGGCACTTGCAAGCTTTTAAAGAGAACACACTGACACAAATGGGAATGCACGTGTGTCACAGCAATGTAAATACGTCTTTCACTAAATGTTCTTCAACATGTGTGTCCTTTTCTCTGTGTGAATGATGTGTGCCAGCATGTAGCGCCAATGTCACAGCCCTTTGCACTGTTAGCCCTTAAGAAGAGCCAACACATGCTATAACATCATTGCCATGCCACCATTACTCATGAGCGTCTCTACGGATGCAGTGACATGAACATTGGCTCAGTCAGCTGCTGCCTCTAAAGGTTTACACAGGGATGCTGCAGATGTGGACTGGTGCACAGCAGGTGAGCGAGGGTGATGTGTGGCTTGCAGAGCTCATGGCAGTTCCTATGGAGCAGACAGCCTTTATTTGATAAGCCACTGCTGAATATCCCTAGCTCCCTGCTAGCCTTGCGTGCAGAGCCTGGGCGCCATCTGCCCTTCCATGCATCTTTCATGTTGTGGTTCCTGAGCGGCCTCATAGTCCAAGAAGGAATCCTGTTGATGTCTCTCCTCATTATGCCAGGCCTGCCCCCTATTGGATATAGTTATGCAGAGAACAGGGGGCAACAAGGAAAGGAGCTGGCCTTTTCGGACCATAGTGCAGGGCATCACCCTATCTGTCCAGGCATTGGAAGCATATTTTCAGCCGATTGCCTGCTCAATGGTGGCTCTTGCAGCTCAGTGGCTGGTGTATCACTCCTCTGCAGCCGTGGTGGGGTCTCTCACTGGTGTCAGGAGCTATGTCTGCAAGGGATAGCCCTTCTCTGCAAGAAGCCACCCCTCTATCTGAGCCAGTTCAGTTCAGCTGGGACTAGCGTAGGGCATAGGTGGCATGGCAGCTGCCTGAGAAGCAGGCATAGATTTGCATGAAGCATCTCCGGTGATCACATACCAGCTGCACCTAGATTGGGAGGATTCCTTTAATGGTAACATCTGCAGGTGGTAGCCTGGCGGGAGGCCTGGTGGCCACTTGGGTGCAGTCTATGAACCCTAAAACCTTTGGTTATCCGGCAATGGTGTAGAAACCGATGACTCTCTGGGCCTGGCTGTGAGAGCCCCTCCTGAAGTGGACATGCTCACTGGCCCTCTGGTGCAGGGCATTGGTGACCTTCCTGATGCAGAGGTGCACTGCTGACTGTGTGTCCCCACAAAGGTCTCCGGTGGGCCCCTGAAATGCTGCATAGGTGTCAAGCTTAAGAGCTGCTGCCACTATGAGGACCGCAGGCGTAGGATATTCACCGAAGCCCATGGGTTGCAGGTCATCGTTGAGCAGGGTGCAGAGACGTGCCACCACCCTTTGTACATGTGCAATCGCCTCTGTCACTGTCGATCCAACATCTGATGGCATGTCATGTGGGGCATGTAGATGCACGGCGACCTTGGGGGCTGCTGCTCACGACTGGGGGCTTCTGTGTGGACCCCACGTGCCTGTTGATTTTGCCTTCGGCACATATGGATCACACAATGTAGGATGAGCCATACCCATTTCTATATGATAAATAAAGTTGTATCCTTCATTTATTTGAAGGTTCCTAACAGGGCAGGGATTGGTGTTGACGGGTACATCAGGTGCTTTCATGGATCAACTATGTGGCGTGACATGGCACTGCCCATCTTGGCCAACACTCAGAGTGGCACAGCATGACCAAATCAAGCTCCTACCAGCTGTATCAATTGCCCCGACCATCCATATAACCTTAACGCTCCTACCCTTTCTAGCACCCTCCCCACACACAGGGTGACTAGAGTGCCTTTGCTCCTTCACAAACAGAAACAAACAAAGAGCGTACACCTGTTTACGAAGGGAGGGTATACAGAACCTCCCTTCATGCCTGCAGAGCTTTCACTCCTGTAATCCCAGACCCCCTCCCACCTCCCTTTAAGAATGCAGAGCTGATACCCCTGTAACCCCTTCATCCTCCCCCTTCCTTCAAGTAAGAATTCATACCCCTGTAATATCTGGACTTACCTTCACTGTCCAGTACTCCTGCTTCTGATGTTTCATTTGCTTTTCTGTTCATAAGTGGGATGGCACGGTGATGGCTGCCCGTTCTAAGTAAAATGCGGAAGTGTGGAGGGAGAGGCAGCGGGATAATCTCTAGAGGTAAGCAGCGTTTTACATCTGGTAATTGGGGTGCCGCCGCTGAGCGGCCCACCACGTGTAATATGTGGCAGGCCCTTCTCGACGTCAGGGGTTGAGGTGGGCCTCTCCCGGCAGAATTTTAGAAGTTCCCTGCTGCGACTCACAGCATCGAGTGGCTGGTAAAATTCAGCCCCTAGTACCTAAAAGAAACTTCATTTTAACAGCCTTCTCAAAAGCTTGAAAATGGGTGCAATTAGCATAAATTCACACTGGTGATTAATTCGATCTGGGGCGTGGCCAGTTTTGTGAGTGGGGCCAGTTTCTAGCATGGTGTTTTTTAAACTAGCACAAAAGATCACGGAAACTCAATTTGCACTGAATGTAACTTAACCTTGCTTATTTAACCTTCTGTGCTTGTTTGGGAGATTTCAGTCGAATTGCACTACTAAAACAGTGCAACTGAGCGGATACTTCAGCTCCATGCCTTTTGCCTTTTTATCAATGAAATCTTGGAAACATTTTTTTCTCCCCAAGGAAGGATTATATTTTATTATTTTAATCTAACATATGCTTCGAATTTAAAGGGAAATGGAAATGATTTGGCACTCTGGATTTGAAGGTTCATGTTACTGTGGTTTGATTTTTGCTCTGTTGATTTCTATTTGCTGGCTCTGGAGTGCATTTACCATACATTTGTGATCTAGTGCACAGCCAAACATTACTCTGATATAAACCTTATTCTGTCTCTTGCTCCCTCCCCTAAGATTGGTAAACGCATGACTATTTTGTGGTATAACACAAAGCAAATAATGGAAACTGCAACAATACAGACCTAGATGTAGATGATCAACAGGATTTATAAGATTAAAACTATTCATGTACACCTCACTCCAATGTCCAGCTGTCATTAATACATAGTTAATTCTATTTAAAAGGAATATTTTTTTTTATTTAGAGATACAGCAATGATACAGGCCCTTCGGCCCACCGAGTCTGTGCCGACCATCAACCACCCATTTATACTAATCCTACATTAATCCCATATTCCTATCACATCCCCACCTGTCCCTATATTCTCCTACCACCTACACTCGGGGCAATTTATGATGGCCAATTTACCTATCAACCTGCAAGTCTTTTTGGTGGTGGGAGGAAACCGGAGTACCCGGCGAAAACCCACACAGACACAGGGAGAACTTGCAAACTCCACACAGGCAGTACCCAGAACTGAACCCAGGTCACTGGAGCTGTGAGGCTGCGGTGCTAACCACATAACCACATAACCACTCTATCATAATTTATTTATTCAAGGCATAAAAAGCCATACCACTTGTGTTATGCTTTCTCCAACATCCGCCTGGAAATCCATGAATCCAATGCAAGAGTATGACAGAAACCCATTAAAATTTGATTGTTATAATTTGTTCTTTGATGTGAGCTGGGACTTTAAAAGAAACAGAGTACCAATGTGCTAATTAAAAATAGAAATCACTGCATTTTTTTAGATTGTCAGATTATTGGACAGGTAAAGGATTTAATTTGCCATACAACAGCAGTTCTAGAGTTTAATGTTCTCCCATGTAGTGATTTTCCAAATATGTCTTTGTCCAATTCCCAGGATATATAGTTAGCTCCCTGGTGTGCAGCAAGGTTAGACTCAAACCAAAGAAGCTGCATCACTCCAAGCAGAAGGGCCGCCCGCGCATCAACACTAGCAGAATTTCTTATCCACAGCTGTTACTTAAGTTTCCAAATTCACTTGAAAAAGCTCTTCAAAACACTCCGACAGGGGATGCAGAGACTAAGTGGGCCCACATTAGAGGCACCATCTATGACTCAGCAATGACCACCTATGGCAATCGTGTGAAGCAGAACGCAGATTGGTTTCAATCTCACTTTGAAGTGCTGGAACCTGTCATAGCCGCTAAGCGCATTGCACTGTTGAACTACAAGAAAGCCCCCAGCGAGTTAACATCCGTTGCACTTAAAGTAGCCAGAAGCGCTGCACAAAAAACAGCCAGGCGCTGCGCAAATGACTACTGGCAACATCTATGCAGTCATATTCAGCTGGCCTCTGACACTGGAAACATCAGAGGAATGTATGATGGCATTAAGAGAGCTTTTGGGCCAACCATCAAGAAGATCGCCCCCCCTCAAATCTAAATCAGGGGACACAATCACTGACCAACACAAGTAAATGGACCACTGGGTGGAGTACTACCTAGAACTGTACTCCAGGGAAAATGTTGCCACTGAGACCGCCCTCAATGCAGCCCAGTCTCTGCCAGTCATGGATAAGCTGGACGAACAGCCAACAAAATCGGAACTCAGTGATGCCATTGATTCTCTAGCCAGCAGAAAAGCCCAGGAAGGACGGCATTACCCCTGAAATAATCAAGAGTGCCAAGCCTGCTCTACTTTCAGCACTCTACGAACTGCTTTGCCTTTGCTGGGATGAGGGTGCAGTACCACAGGAAATGCCCGATGCCAATATCATCACCCTCTATAAGAGAAAGGGTGAACGCGGTGACTGCAACAACTACCATGGAATCTCCCTGCTCAGCATAGTGGGGAAAGTCTTCGCTCGAGTCGTTTTAAACAGATTCCAGAAGGTGGCTGAGCGTGTCTACCCTAGGCGGAGTGTGGCTTTTGAGCAGAGAGATCCATCATTGACATGCTGTTCTCCCTTCACCAGCTACAGGAGAAATGCTGAAAACAACAGATGCCCCTCTACGTTGCTTTCATAGATCTCACCAAAGCCTTTGACCTCGTCAGCAGACGTGGTATCTTCAGACTACTAGCAAAGATCGGATGTCCACCAAAGCTACTGAGTATCATCACCTCATTCCATGACGATATGAAAGGCACAATTCAGCATAGCAGCGCCTCATCAGACCCCTTTCCTATCCTGAGTGGCGTGAAACAGGGCTGTGTTCTCGCACCTACACTGTTTGGAATCTTTTTCTCCCTGCTGCTCTCACATGCGTTCAAGTCTTCAGAAGAAGGAATTTTCCTCCACACAAGATCAGATGGCAGTTTGTTCAACCTTGCCCGTCTAAGAGCGAAGACCAAAGTACGGAAAGTCCTCATCAGGGAACTCCTCTTTTCTGAGGATGCTGCATTAACATCCCACACTGAAGAGTGTTTGCAGAGACTCATCGACAGGATTGCGGCTGCCTGCAACGAATTTGGCCTAACCATCAGCCTCAAGAAAATGAACATCATGGGACAGGACGTCAGAAATGCTCCATCCATCAATATCGACGACCATGCTCTGGAAGTGGTTTAAGAGTTCACCTACCTAGGCTCAACCATCACCAGTAACCTGTCTCTCAATGCAGAAATCAACAAGCGCATGGGAAAGGCTTCCACTGCTATGTCCAGACCGGCCAAGAGAGTGTGGGAAAATGGCACACTGACACGGAACACCAAAGTCCAAGTGTATCAAGCCTGTGTCCTCAGTACCTTGCTCTACGGCAGCGAGGCCTGGACAACGTATGTCAGCCAACAGCGACGTCTCAATTCATTCCATCTTCGCTGTCTCTGGAGAATCCTTGGCATCAGGTAGCAGGACCGTATCTCCAACACAGAAGTCCTCGAGGCGGCCTACATCCCCAACATATACACCCTACTGAGCCAGCGGCGCTTGAGATGGCTTGGCCATGTGAGCCGCATGGACGATGGCAGGATCCCCGAGAACACATTGTACAGCGAGCTCGTCACTGGTATCAGACCCACCGGCTGTCCATGTCTCCGCTTTAATGACGTCTGCAAACGCGACATGAAGTCCTGTGACACTGATCACAAGTTGTGGGAGTCAGTTGCCAGTGATCACCAAAGCTGGTGGACAGCCATAAAAGCGGGGCTAAAGTGTGGCGAGTCAAAGAGACTTAGCAGTTGGCAGGAAAAAAGACAGAAGCGCAAGGCGAGAGCCAACTGTGTAACAGCCCCAACAACCAATTTTATCTGCAGCGCCTGTGGAAGAGTCTGTCACACTAGAATTGGCCTTTATAGCCACTCCAGGCGCTGCTTTACAAACCACTGACCATTGCTTACCCATTGTCTCTCGAGACAAGGAGGCCAAAGAAGAAGAAGAAGAAGAAGATAGTTAGCTTAGGACAGTCCCACATCACTACCAACATCTAGTAAATTAATATCCTCAAGTGTTCAATTTTAATTAGTCAGAAACAAAACTGGGTTTACAATACCGTACAAGTTAAACTGCTAAGCTTTTCATTAAACGAATTGGGAACAACATATGTGAATCATTGAAACAGTCTCCAGCCACTGTGGAAAATGATGTGACAAAGAGGAAATCACATGTGCAGCATTTTCAATCATTAAGTTCAAGGTGAATGCCTCTCTAAAAGCAATGAGCTGCCTCTATTTCCACCTTTTCTGACACACAAACTGTGTGGTTTGCACTGTCAGTACAGTACTGTGACAGCATGACAGTACACTGTGATTTGTCTCTCATGGGAGGTCAATTGGTTCAGATCTAATTTCAACAGAGGAAAGTTCGAGTATAGATATCAAACAATATCATATCTTTGTGGAAGATTTCATAGACCTGCAACAGTATAGTTTTCTAAAAAAATCTGTGATTGTCACATTTTCTGTATTTCTTCATGTGTCTTGGGTGACTATGTGTGTAGGAAGTGTCTCCAGCTGCTTCAGCTCGAGCTCAGAATTTCTGAGCTTGAGGGGCAACTGGATTCACTGTAGAGCATCAGGGAGCAGGAGATTTTCCTGGATCGTACTTTCCAGGAGATGGTTAACCCACAGGTAGGAAGAGTTCAGGATCCTAAGTGGGTGGCCATCTGGAAGAGAGTCTTCAAGGTGTGTGCCAGTCTCAAACAGGTACTCAGCATTGGAGACTGCTGGGAGTGACGATACCCTGAAGGAGTGCAGTCCAGACCATGGCACCAATGGACAAGGGACTGTACAGCAGGAAGCAGCAAACTGTAGAAATGCTCTTGTTATAGGAAATTCCATAGTCGGGGGACAGACAGACATTTCTGTAACTATCATTGTGAATCCCGCATGATTCCAGGGTAAAGGACATCATGGAAAGGGTGAAAATATTTTGCAGGGGAAGAGAGTGATTCAGAAGTTGTGGTACACGTTGGTACCAACAGCATTGCAAGGGCAGGTATTGAGGTCCTACAGTCAGATTTTCAGGAGTTAGGGAGGAAGTTAAAGAATAGGACCTCGCAGTGATCTTTGGATTACTTCCTGTGCCACATGCTGGCAAGAGTTGAAATAGGAAGATAGGGAGGATCAATGTATGGTTTGAAGCATAATACAGGAGGGAGGGCTTCAGATTCTTGGAGCATTGGGACCAGTTCTGGGGCAGAAGGCACCTATTCAAAAGGGACAGGTTGCACCTCAACAGGACTGGGACCAGTGTCCTTGTGAGGAGATTCACTAGTTTGTTTGGGGAGGGTTTAAACTAAATTGGCTGAGGTATGGGCACTAGCATATGGAAGTAGAAAAGAGAAATAAGATACATAATGTGTACAGCACTAGAGAAAGGAATATTTCCATATTAGATAGGAGCAGACTGAGAAGGGCTATAAATGCTAAGACTGGATTACAATGAATGTATGTAAATGTGCAAAGTGTAGTGAATGTGATTGGTGAACTACAAGCACAAATAGCAGTATGGGAATGTGATGTAGTGGCAATAACGGAAACGTGGCTTAAAAAAGATGAGGACTGGGCACGTACTGTACGAGGATATAAAGTGTTCAGAAAAGACAGAGAATGAAAAAAGGGAGGTGGGCTGGCAGTACTGATTCGGGAATACATTGTAGTTTTGCAAAGAGAGGATGTCCTTGAGGGGACAAGGACAAAATCCATTCAGTTAAGTTGAGAAGCAAATAGGGTATGATCACGCAACTAGAGGTATTCTATAGTTGGAGATGTCTAGCTCAGCTGGCTAGACAGCTGGAGTGTGATAGAGAAAGATGTTAACAGTGTGAGTTCAATCCCTATACTGGCTGTGGTAGTTTACGGAGGTCTGTCTCCTTGCCTTGTCCCATGCTTGTGGAGTGGTGGCCCTCAAGTTATACATTACCAAATGTTCCTCTCTAAAGGGGTGAGATACCTTTGGGACTATGGCTAGAACAATTCTATCGGCCTCCAAATAGTGAGAGAGATAGAGGAGCAAATCTGCAAGGAAGTGACAAAGATGTGCAAGAACCATAGAATGGTGATATTGGGGGACTTAAATTACCCAAATACCAATTGGGATGATTTTAGAGTAAAGAGAAAGGAGGGAGAGGAATTTCTGGTTTGTGTTCAGGAGAACTTTCTTGATCAGTATGTTCTTAGCCCAACTATAAAGCAGACATGGCGAGTAACTCACCTCCTGACTCCCCAAAGCTTGTCCACCATCTACAAGGCACAAGTCAGGCGTGTGATGGAATAATCTCCACTTGCCTGGATGGGTGCAGCTCCAACTACACTCAAGAAGCTCGACACCATCCAGGACAAAGCAGCCCGCTTGATTGGCACCCCATCTACAAACATTCACTCCCTCCACCACCGACGCACAGCGGCAGCAGTGTGTACCATCACAAGATGCACCGCAGCAATGCACCAAGGCTCCTTAGACAGCACCTTTCAAACCCGTGACCTCTACCAACTAGAAGGACAAGGGCAGCAAATACATGGGAACACCACCACCTGCAAGTTCTCCTCCAAGTCACACACCATCCTGACTTGGAACTATATCGCCGTTCCTTCACTGTCGCTGGGTCAAAATCCTGGAACTCCCTTCCTAACAGCACTGTGGGTGTACCTACCCCAAATGAACTGCAGCGGTTCAAGAAGGCAGCTCGCCAACACCTTCTCAAAGGCAATTAGGGATGGGCAATAAATGCTGGCCTGGCCAGCGTCGCCCACATCCCATGAATGAATAAAAAAAAACATTGCTGGATTTGGTGTTGGGAAATGAGGTGGACCAACTGTCTTTGGGGGAGCACTTGGGTAAAAGTGATCATCATATCATAAGGTTTAAACTCGTAATGCAGAAAAGCAAAGAGGTGGAATGGCTAGATTGGAAGAGGGATAATCTCAATGCAATGAGAAGGGATCTAGCCAGGATAAAATGGAATGAAAGACTGACAGGCAAAACTGTAATGAAACAATGGGCTATATTTAAGGAAGAGATGTTTCAGATACAGGCTAGGTATATTCCAACAAAGCAGCACAGTGGTTACACCGCAGCCTCACAGTTCTAGCGACCTGGGTTCGGTTCTGGGTACCGCCTGTGCAGAGTTTGCAAGTTCTCCCTGTGAACCGCGTGAGTTTCCGCCAGGTGCTCCAGTTTCCTCCCACAGCCAAAGACTTGCAGGTTGATAGGTAAATTGGCCATTGTAAATTGTCCCTAGTGTAAGTAGGTGGTAGGAGATTAGTGGGGATGTGGTCGGGAATATGGGATTACTGTAGGATTAGTATAAATGGGTGGTTGTTGGTCAGCACAGACTGGTGGGCCGAAGGGCCTGTTTCAGTGCTGCATGACTCTAAAGAGAGATGGTAAGGGAACAGGAAACGTTGGATGATGGGAGCGATAGAGATTATGATGAAACAAAAAATAGGGTCTGTGATTTATGTCAGGTAAATTCTTCAAGTGAAAACCAGGCCAAATGCAATAAGTTGAGAGGGGAGGCGAAGAGGAAAATAAGACTGGCAAAGAGACAATAGAATAGCAGCCAACGTAAAAGGAAACCCAAAAATCTTCTACTGGCATGTAAATAGTAAGTGGGTAGTAAGAGGTGGAGTATTAGGGACAAAGAAGGTAATATATGCTGAGAGGCACAAGGCAAGGCTAGAATACTTAGCGAGAACATTGTATCGGTGTTTACTAAAGAAGAAGAATCTGACAAAACATCAGTAGAAGCGGAGAGAGTAGAGGCAATGGATTGGGTAAAAATTGCGGGTGAGGTGGTACTGGAAAGTCTGCCTGTGCTCACCTTGTCTGGATGGCTTGCATCCCAGGTTGCTGAAGGAAGTGGGGGTGGAGATAGCAAAGGGCTTGCCAAAATCTTCCAGTTGTCCCTAGATAAGGGTGATGTGCCAGAGGATTGAAGAGTGGCAAATGTGACACCCTCATTTAAGAAAGGGTGTAAGGACAGCTCCAATAACTACAGCAATATAAATAAAAAGCAAAATACTGCAGATGCTGGAAATCTGAAATAAAACCAAAAAGTGCTAGAAATACTCAGCAGGTCTGGCAGCATCTGTGGAGAGAGAAGCAAAGTTAACGTTTCAGGCCAGTGACCTTTCATCAGAACTGGCAAAGGTTAGAAATGTAATAGGTTTTAAGCAAATAAAGTGGGGTGGGGCAAAACAGAACAAATGGGAAGGTGTTGATAGGACAGAGGGTCACAGAGAATAGCTGACAAGGAGGTCATGGGGCAAAGGCAAAAAGTGTGTTAATGGTGTGGTGAAATACAAAGCGTTAGTGCAGAGAGGGTGTTAAATGACAGAATAATGAAAGCACTAGCCAAAAGCAAAAACATGAAAAAAAGTGGGCAGGCACATGGCAAAAAAGTGTAATGATGAACCAAACTAAAATGAAATGAAATAAAAAATAAAAAGTACAAATTAAAACAAAAAAAAGTAAAGCTAAAAAAAGGGGAGCCAGTCATGCTCTGAAATTATTGTACTCAATGTTCAGTCCGGTAGGCTGTAGCATACCTAATAGGTAAATCAAGTGCTGTTCTTCGAGCTTGTGTTGATGTTCACTGGAACACTGCAGCAAGCCCAGGACAGAGATGTGGGCATGAGAGCAGTAGGGTGTGTTGAAATGGCAAGCAACCGGAAGCTCGGGGTCATGTTTTCGGACTGAGCGGAGGTGTTCCGCAAAGCGGTCACCCGACGTTTGGTCGCCCCAATGTAGGGGAGACCACATTGTGAGCAGCGAATATAGTATACGAAATTGAAAGAAGTACAAGTAAATTGCTGCTTCACCTGAAAGGAGTGTTTGGGGCCTTGGATAACGAGGAGAGAGGAGGTAAACGGACAGGTATTACAGCTCCTGGGATTGCATGGGAAGGTGCCGTGGGAAGGGGACAAAGTGTCGGGGGTAATGGAGGAGGAGTGGACCAGGGTATCGCGGAGGGAACGATCCCTTCGGAATGATAACAGGGGAGGGGAAGATGTGTTTGGTAGTGGCATCACGATGGACGTGACAGAAATGGCAGAGGATGATCCTTTAGATGTGGAGGCTGGTGGGGTGGAAAGTGAGGACAAGGCAAACCCTGCCGCGGTTCTGGGAGGGAGGGGAAGGGGTGAGAGCAGAGGTGCGGGAAATGGGCCGAACATGGTTGAGGGCCCTGTCAGCCACAGTGGGGGGGAATCCTCGGTTGAGGAAAAAGGAAGACATATCAGAAGCGCTGTTGTGGAAGATTACATCATCAGAGCAGATGCGTCGGAGACAGAAAAACTGGGAGAATGGAATGGAATCCTTACAGGAGGCAGGTTGTGAAGAAATATAGTCGAGGTAGCTGTGGGAGTCGGTGGCCTTATAATGAATATTAGTAGACAGCCTATCTCCAGAGATAGAGACAGAGAGGTCGAGGAAGGGAAGAGAAGTGTCAGAGATGGACCATGTAAAGGTGAAAGAAGGGTGGAAATTGGAAGCAAAGTTGATAAAGTTTTCCAGGTCAGAGCGGGAGCAGGAAGTGGCACTGATGGGGCGGCACAGTGGCGCAGTGGTTAGCACTGCAGCCTCACAGCTCCAGTGACCCGGGTTCGGTTCTGGGTACTGCCTGTGCGGAGTTTGCAAGTTCTCCCTGTGACCGCGTGGGTTTCTGCCGGGTGCTCCGGTTTCCTCCCACAGACAAAGACTTGCAGGTTGATCAGTAAATTGGCCATTGTAAGTTGCCCCTCGTGTAGGTAGGTGGTAGGAGAATTGAGGGAAGGCAGGGATGTGGTAGGAATATGGGATTAATGTAGGATAAGTATAATTGATAGTCAGCACAGACTCGGTGGGCCGAAGGGCCTGTTTCAGTGCTGTATCTCTCTATGACTCTATGATACAGTCATCAATGTGCCGGAAAAAGAGTTAGGGGAGGGGACCTGAGTAGGACTGGAACAAGGAATGTTCGACATATCCCACAAAAAGACAGGCAGAACCAGGTCCCATATGGGTACCCATAGCAATGCCTTTTACTTGAAAGAAGTGAGTGGAGTTGAAGGAGAAGTTGCTCAATGTGAGAACAAGTTCAGCCAGGCAGAGGAGGGTGGTGGTGGATGGGGACTGGTTGGGCTTCTATTCAAGGAAGAAGCGGAGAGCCCTCAAACCATCCTGGTGGGAAATGGAGGTGCAGAGAGATTGGGCGTCCATGGTGAAGACGAGGTGGTTAGGGCCAGGAAACTGGATATTGTCAAAATGACGTAAGGTGTCAGACGATTCACGGATGTAAGTGGAAAGAGACTGGATCACGGGAGAAAAGATAGAGTCAAGATAGGAAGAAATAAGTTCGGTGGGGCTGGAACAGACTGAAATGATGGGTCTGCCAGAACAGTCTTGTTTATGGATTTTAGGAAGGAGGTAGAATTGGGCTGTCCGAGGTTGCGGGACTATGAGGTTAGAAGCTGTAGAGGGAAGATCTCCAGAGGAGATGAGGTCAGTGACAGTCCTGTGGACAGTAGCTTGATGTTCGGTGGTGGGGTCATGGTCCAGGGGGAGGTAGGAAGAAGTGTCTGAGAGTTGGCACTGAGCCTCTGCAAGGTAGAGGTCGGTACACTAGATGACAACAGCACCACCCTTGTCGGCAGACCCTAGTAACTACAGGCCAGTTGGTTTAACATCAGTGGTGGGTAAGATAGAAACAATAATCAGGGAAAAAATCAACAGGCATTTGGAGAGATTTGAATTAATAAGGATAGCCAGCATGGATTTGTAAAAAGCAGATCATGCTTGAGTAATCAAATTGAATTTTTGAATGAAGTAACAGAGAAGGTTGATGAAGGGAATGTAGTGGATGTTGTCTGTATGGATTGTAAGAAAGCGTTTGATACGGTACAACATAAAAAGCTGGTTAACAAAATTGAGGTTCATGGAATAGGAAGGTCAGCGTCTAATTGGATAAAAAATTGGCTCAAGGATAGAAAACGAGTCATAGTAAATGGTTGTTTTTTAGACTGGAGGATGGTAAACAGTGGTGTTCCCCAACGGTCAGTGTTAGGACACTGTTTTTTTATGCAATATATAAATTACTTGAATCTTGGAATACAGAGTAGTATTTCAAAATTTGCCAATGATACCAAACTTGGAGGAGTGGTGAACAATGATGATGATATGAACCGACTGCAACAGGACACAGATGGGCCAGCAGAATGGGCAGACAGGTGGCAGATGGAATTTAATGCAGAGAAGTGTGAGGTGGTGCATTTTGGCAGAAGGAATAGGGCAAGGCAACATAGACTAAATGACACAGTTCTAAAGAGTGTGCAGGAACAGAGGGACCTGGGGGTGGATGTGCATCGATCTTTGAAGGTTATTAAGCATTTGGGATCTTGCTCTTCATAAATAGAGGCATAGAGTACAAAAGCAGGGAAGTTATGCTGAACCTTTATAAAGCTGTGGTTCAGCCCCACTAGAACATTGTGTCCAGTTCTGGTCACCACAGTTTAAGAAAAATATGAGGGTCCCTGAGAGGGTGCAGAGGACATTTACCAGAATGGTTCCACGGATGGGGGATTTTAGTAACAAGGCTAGGTTCAGAAAAACTGGTGTTGTTCTCTCTGGAGCAAAGGAGATTGAGGGGAGATTTGATAGAGATGAACAAGATTATGACAGGCTTAGATAAGTTAGACAAGGAAAACTGTTCCTATTAACTGATGATACAAGGACTAGGGGACACAGATTGAAGGTTTTGAGCAAAAGATGTAGGAGGAACGTGAGGAAGAACTTGTTTACACAGTGAATGGTAATGACCTGGAACCCGCTGGAAGCAGGGTGATGGAAGCAGAGACAATAAATGACTTCAAAAGGATATTGAATAGGCATTTGAAGGAAATAAATTTGTAGGGCTATGGGCGTCGAGCAGGGGAGTGGGACTGACTGTATTGCTCCAGGGAGAGTTGGCATGGACTCGATTGGCCAAGTGGCCTCCTTCTGTGCCATAAATGACCCTATGACTCTTTGACTCTTTACAAAACTGTATTTCCTATACTTTTGAGACTATGAAATTATCATCTGCAGAAAGCATTGAAGAAGATTGAATGGGGTTGGTTGTACAGCTGGGCATATATCCTGGACGTTTGCTTGATTACCTTTCGGAGACAGAGGAACCATATTGAGTTTTGCCTTTCTTGACAGTTGATTGATTCTCAGCAATTAGTTTGTGAAGAAGGATAAGCAATTGACATTTTCTTGTTCCATACTTTCTTGTGTACCAAAAGTCTTCTGTTTCTTAAGATCCGCTGTTGAGCAAGCAAATAGTCCTGTATTATAGCTTTACCAGGTTGTCACCTCATTTTAGGTGTGCCTGATGCTGCTCCTGGCATGCTCTCCTACACTCTTCATTGAACCAGGGTTGATCCCCCTGCTTGATGGTAATGATAGAGTGAGGACATCGCAGGGCCATGAAATTACAGATTGTGGTTGAATATAATTATTCTGCTGCTGATGGCCCACAGCCCCTTATGGATGCCCAGTTTTGAGCTATTAGATCTGTTCTAAATCTGTCCCATTTAGCACAGTGGTAGTGCCACACAACACGTTGGAGGGTGTCCTTAGTGTGAAGACAGGACATTGTCTCCCTAAGGACTGTGCAGTGGTCACTCCTGCCAATACGGTCATTGACAAATTCATCTGTGACATGTAGATTGGTGAAGGCGAGGTCACGTAGCTTATTTCCTCATGTTGGTTCTCTCACCACATGCTGCAAGCCCATTCTGGCAGATATGCCCCTCAGGACCTGACCAGCTAGGTCGGTAGTGGTGCTACTGCGACAGTAGCCAGCTACTGCCAGTGGGACAGGACATACCCAGGGATAGTGAAGGAGGAGTCTTGAATATTGGCTGTAAGATATGATTCACTGAGTATGTCTATGTCAGGCTGTTGATTGACTAGTCTATGGGACAGCTCTCCCAACTTTGGCGCAAGTCCCCAGATGTTAGTGAAGAGATGTTGCCTGGGCTGGAGCATTTCAGTTATGAAGAGAGACTGAAAAGGCTAGGGTTGTTTTCCTTAGAGCAGAGAAGGCTGAGGAGGGACATGATTGAGGTATACAAAATTATGAGGGGCATTGATAGGCTAGATAGGAAGAAACTTTTTCCCTTAGCGGAGGGATCAATAACCAGGGGGTATAGATTTAAGGTAAGGAGCAGGAGGGTTAGAAGGGATTTGAGGATATTTTTTTTCACCCAGAGGGAGGTTGGAATCTGGAACACACTGCCCGAAGAGGTGGTAGAGGCAGGAACCGTCACAACATTTAAGAAGTATTTAGATGAGCACTTGGAACGCCATAGCATACAAGGCTACGGGCCAAGTGCTGGAAAATGGGATTAGAATAGTTAGGTGCTTGATGGCTGGTACGGACATGATAGGCTGAAGGGCCTGTTTCTGTGCTGTATAACTCTATGACTCTAAGAGGACTTGGCAGGGTCGACTTGGCAGGGTGTACCTTTGTCGTTTCTGACTAGGTCGATGCTGGGTGGTCCATCCAGTTTTAATCTTATTCGACTTTTCTGTAGTGGTTTGATACAACTGTGTGGCTTACTAGGCCATTTGAGAGGGCAGTTAAGACTCAACCACATTGCTGTGGGTCTGAAGTTGCCTGTAGGCCAGACTGGGTAAGGACAGCAGATTTCTGTCCCTGAAGCACATCAGAGAACCAGCTGTTTTTTTTTTTACGACAATTCAGTAGTTTCATGATTATATTAATTAATTGAATTTAAAATCCCCCAGCCATGGTGGGATTTGAATTCATGTCTCCAGAGCATTAGTCCAGGCCTCTGGATTACTCGTCTAAAACATTAACACTATGTTAATGTCCCCTATTAAAAATGATTGATGTGAAATGATCAATTGCAAATAACTTCACATTGGGGGGATATTTCAAAGAACAAATCTACCCATAATTTGCACAAATGTTATTGAGGGCTCAGAAGAATAGCTGGCATGGGAGATTGAAATATCACACTGATGCGACAAGACACATTTTGGCTGTATGAGATTGAATATAGGAATTTACTCTCCAATTGTTACTATACCTGATCTAGGCACACCTGGTGGAGACAATGCATATAAAAGGTAGAAATGCCCTTTTCCAACCGTTCACCTTGCTGTCCAAACCCATTACCCCAAAAAAGTAACACTTATAAATAATATCAAATAAATGGTGCTCTTCACACAATCATTAGATATCTACGATGTGAAAGACTAATCTATCCATCCTCACTCATCTCTCCATCCACTACCGATAGTCCTTTCGCTATGGCGTCCAACTGCTTCTTAAATGATTCTAAGGCACAAAAATACATCTTAGACAATGGCACAAAATGAGCTGTATCGGATTGGCTGCCTATTATATGCAGGGTCTGATACTCAGTTCCATTGCAGTCAATCGAAATTCACCAGCTGATCCAGTATTGCCTGTTCTGTACCATGCCTGAGATGAATTTCTACCCCAAACATTTATTTTGTCTCCATTACACTACCTGGAAACCCATCCTATATATTGGTCATTCTTTGTGTGAAAAGGAACTTCTTAAAGTACTCAAATTTGTCTTCCTTCAATTTGAACATATGTTCACTTGTCTACTGTCATGATTTAACTTCCGCTTGTGTTTCAAAAATTACCTTTTCCTGCACCTTTGATGGGTTCTCTCTTAGTCATCTCATTTCAAGGCTCAAAAGTATGAGTTTTTCTATAACTTAGCATTCAGATACTGGAGATCAACCACATTTGAGAATAAATTACATAGGTTGTTGAAAGCAAAGGGAGTAAAAATTATAGTAACAGGGCAAGCACATGAGATTAAGACAATTCCTTGTGTAGAAGATAAACACCAATACAGATGATTGGTTGGACTGAATGGTCTATTTCTGTTTTGAAATTTCTATGTAATTCTGTGTAATTGTAGCTTTTCTCAGCACTGTCTTCAGGACTTGAATGTTTTCCTTGTGCCTTAATGTTGAAAATTGGACCAGCGGACTATACCATTTTTGCATGAAATCCTGATTCGTACTCTGTTATTTTGGTTTGAAAGTCTTCTTTGGCCTCCTTATCTCGAGAGACAATGGGTAAGCATCTGGAGGTGGTCAGTGGTATGTGGAGCAGCGCCTGGAGTGGCTATAAAGGCCAATTCTAGAGTGACAGGCTCTTCCAGAGGTGCTGCAGAAAAATTTGATTGTCGGGGCTGTTACACAGTTGGCTCTTCCCTTGCGCCTCTGTCTTTTTTCCTGCCAACTGCTAAGTCTCTTCGACTCGCCACACTTTAGCCCCGCCTTTATGGCTGTCCACCAGCTCTGGCGAACGCTGGCAACTGACTCCCACGACTTGTGATCAATGTCACAGGATTTCATGTCGCGTTTGCAGACATCTTTAAAGCGGCGACATGGACAGCCAATGGGTCTGATACCAGTGGCGAGCTCGCTGTACAATGTGTCTTTGGGGATCCTGCCATCTTCCATGCGGCTCACATGGCCAAGCCATCTCAAGTGCCGCTGACTCAGTAGTGTGTATAAGCTGGGGATGTTGGCTGCCTCGAGGACTTCTGTGTTGGAGATACGGTCCTGCCACCTGATGCCAAGTATTCTCCGGAGGCAGCGAAGATGGAATGAATTGAGACGATGCTCTTGGCTGACATACGTTGTCCAGGCCTCGCTGCCATAGAGCAAGGTACTGAGGACACAGGCTTGATACACTTGGACTTTTGTGTTCCGTGTCAGTGCGCCATTTTCCCACACTCTCTTGGCCAGTCTGGACATAGCAGTGGAAGCCTTTCCCATGCGCTTGTTGATTTCTGCATCTAGAGACAGGTTACTGGTGATAGTTGAGCCTAGGTAGGTGAACTCTTGAACCACTTCCAGAGCGTGGTCACCAATATTGATGGATGGAGTATTTCTGACGACCTGCCCCATGATGTTTGTTTTCTTGAGGCTGATGGTTAGGCCAAATTCATTGCAGGCAGCCGCAAACCTGTCGATGAGTCTCTGCAGGCACTCTTCAGTGTGAGATGGTCTTCGCTCTTAGACGGGCAAGGTTGAACAACCTGCCCCCTGATCTTGTGTGGAGGAAAATTCCTTCTTCCGAGGACTTGAACGCATGTGAAAGCAGTAGGGAGAAGAAAATCCCAAAAAGTGTGGGTGCGAGAACACAGCCCTGTTTCACGCCACTCAGGATAGGAAAGGGGTCTGATGAGGAACCACCATGTTGAATTGTGCCTTTCATATTGTCATGGAATGAGGTGATGATACTTAGTAGATTTGGTGGGCATCCAATCTTTTCTAGTAGTCTGAAGATACCACGTCTGCTGACGAGGTCAAAGGCTTTGGTGAGATCAATGAAAGCAATGTAGAGGGGCATCTGTTGTTCGCGGCATTTCTCCTGTATCTGACGAAGGGAGAACAGCATGTCAACGTTCGATCTCTCTGCATGAAAGCCACACTGTGCCTCAGGGTAGACGCGCTCGGCCACCTTCTGGAGCCTGTTTAGAGCGACTCGAGCAAAGACTTTCCCCACTATGCTGAGCAGGGAGATTCCACGGTAGTTGTTGCAGTCACCTCGGTCACCTTTGTTTTTATAGAGGGTGATGATATTGGCATCGCGCATGTCCTGAGGTACTGCTCCCTCGTCCCAGCACAGGCAAAGCAGTTCATGTAGTGCTGAGAGTATAGCAGGCTTGGCACTCTTGATTATTTCAGGGGTAATGCTGTCCTTCCCAGGGGCTTTTCTGCTGGCTAGAGAATCAATGGCATCACTGAGTTCCGATTTGGTTGGCTGTATGTCCAGCTCATCCATGACTGGTAGAGGCTGGGCTGCACTGAGGGCAGTCTCAGTGACAACATTCTCCCTGGAGTACAGTTCTAGGTAGTGCTCAACCCAGCGGTCCATTTGTTTGCGTTGGTCAGTGATCGTGTCCCCTGATTTAGATTTGAGGGGGGCGATCTTCTTGATGGTTGGCCCAAGAGCTCTCTTAATGCCATCATACATTCCTCTGATGTTTCCGGTGTCTGAGGCCAGCTGAATATGACTGCATAGGTGTTGCCAGTAGTCGTTTGTGCAGCGCCTGGCTGTTCTTTGTGCAGTGCTTCTGGCTGCTTTAAGTGCTGCGGATGTTAACTCGCTGGGGGCTTTCTTGTAGTTCAACAGTGCAATGCGCTTAGCGGCTAGGACAGGTTCCAGCTCTTCAATATGAGGTTGAAACCAGTCTGCATTTCTCCTCGCACTTTTGCCGTAGGCGGTCAAAGCTGACTCATAGATGGCGTCTCTGATGAGGGCCCACTTGGTCTCAGCATCCCCTGTGGGTGTGTTTTGAAGGGCTGACACAAGTGAATTTAGAAATTTTTGTAACAGCTGTGGGTGAGAAATTCTGCTCGTGTTGATGCGCGGGCGGCCCTTCTGCTTGGAGTGATGCAACTTCTTTGGTCTGAGTCTAACCTTGCTGCACACCAGGGAGTGGTCGGTGTCGCAGTCCGCACTGTGGAAGCTGCATGTGATTTGAACACTGTTTAAGGAGGCTCGCCTTGTGACAATGAGGTCTAGCTGGTGCCAACGACGCGATCTTGGGTGCCTCCATGAAACCTGATGACAGGGTTTAGTGTGAAAGAACGAGTTGGTGATGCAGAGGTTATGATAGGTACACAACTCAAGCAGTCTCTGCCCGTTCTCATTCATCCTCTGAGCAAGATGGCTCCTGGGCTGTAAGCTCCCCAGGAAGCTCCCTTGCTGTTCAACTCTATCCATGGCCATCTGCTCCCATTCTTAGTGCTTTCTCCCCCAATCTACCCTCTTAAACTGTTTAAACTCCCCTGGCTCTTTAAATCAGTTCATTTTAGCCCTAACTAAAAGCTAACAGTTCGTTTAGTGTATTTTACCTGGATCCACTGCCCTCCCCCAGCCACACCTGCTCTTTGTTTTCTCAACGAAATTGATCCGGACGAAACTGAAGAGCACAGCTGTCGATACTTTAATCTCCGATCCTGCTGTCTTCACCGCCCAGAGTGTCTGCGGCCACGGCGTGCGGTAAGTCCATTGAGGAGAAGAAGGAGCAGCGGGACCCCAGGGAAGCCTTGAGAAAAGGTGCTCCGAACACCAAACAAAATCCATGAATGGCTCCTCGGCCGCAACTTCAAAGCGCCCGCGGGAGATGGCTCGGAGAGCATCTGCAGCGCACTGTCGGCAATGCGGTATGCCTTTATTTAAACCACATCAAAAAACCCTTCGCGAATATAACCACCTTTGTAAGTCTGCCCAAAGATGCTTCACCTCCTGAAGGACGCGGATGAGCTTTCCGGACGTCGATGGTGGGAACTGAGGAAATGGCTTATTACCTGCACCCGCTTTCCCCTCCCTTCCCCTTCCCCCGTTTCCACCTCCCCCACTTCCCCTTCCCTGCTCCACCCTCTCAGCTCACCCCCTCACAACCCCGTCCCAGCCCCCCCCTCGCACCATCTTCCCCTGCACCCCCCCTCCACCCCCTTCCCCTGCATCCCCCACCCCCTTACAGCCCCCTTCCCAGCTCCCCCTCGCACTCCCCTCCCTCTCGCATCCCCTCCTCCCACCGGCATCATCCTGAACCTGTGTAGGGGCCCTAACAACACTGCCTTGTGGGTGTCTCGGGAGAGACCAAGGCTAAGGGAGTAAACCCTAACAGAAAATCCGGAGCGGAACCCCGTAGGCGGTCATGTGTCACCTTTGGCATGTTTCCGGCAGTTCCTGCAGCCATACTGGTGCCAAACATCGTGCCCTGCACTCCTTTGGACCCCACCAGAAAGGCCGAGATGGGGGTTTTGACGACTGGGCAACTCTCAACCTCCATAAATTCGCCCAGGCATGCGCCATGGAGAGGTCACTCCATAGTTGCCTCACAGCGACTGAAACAACACGGAAGGCAGCAGTTAAGGGTTATAAGTCCAGATAAATTGGGGTAGAAACTTGGCGCCACGGGTTGCCTTTGTCGGTGGGAGAGGTCATCGCACCTCACTGTACAGCTACCGCCCGCCTCAAACCGGGCAGCCCCCGGTCAATAAGGTTCTGTCCCGCCACAGTCTACCTGCTTCAATGGGTGCTTGGAGCTCAGGGTCATTGCCCGAAAGGTGGACTGAAACACCGCACCAAACAACACGAAAAAAGGAAAGAAGGTACCAGCCCTTCGCTTTGCAAGCTGGAACGTCAGAACTATGTGTCCTGGCCTGTTGGAAGACCTTACACAAATCAACGATTCTCGGAAGACCGCCATCATTAACAACGAGTTCTTTGGACTCAATGTAGACATTGCAGCACTTCAGGAGACACGCCTCCCCGCGAGTGGATCTCTAGCAGAGCAAGACTACAGCTTCTTCTGGCAGGGCAGGGATCCTGAAGAACCAAGACAGCATGGAGTGGGCTTCGCCATCAGAAACTCCTTGCTCAGCATGATAGAGCCTCCCTCAAATGGCTCGGAACGCATACTGTCCATCCAACTGCTCACCACCTCTGGCCCAGTACACCTACTCAGCATCTATGCTCCAATACTCAGCTCCCCACCTGAAGCTAAAGATCAGTTCTACGAGGAACTCCATAACATCATTAGCAGCATCCCCAACACCGAACACCTATTCCTGCTGGGGGACTTTAATGCCAGGGTTGGGGCTGACCATGACTCATGGCCCTCCTGCCTTGGGCGCTATGGCATTGGTTCTAAAGTTCTTCATTCTATTTCCTTTGCCTCACAGTGATTTTTAGAAAATTTAAGTAAAATTACCATTGGGTTTCATGTTACAAACGAACTGCTTGAAGTTTATTTTCTCTTAGCTTATGACTTCATGCAAATTTCTTAATCAGTTTCTCTTGAGTAATACACCAATAGGGGAATATTAAAAATCACATTTCTTATTACAAGGTAGGAAGTGGATAACCTTCGGGCTGATTTTAAATGTTCCACTGGGTGAGAAACGGGTGAGAACGAGTCAGCCGCCCGGTTGACACCTCGACTGATATTCCTTTCCATTGAAGTCAATGAACATAAAATGGGTGGTTAACCCACTGCACCTGTTTCCCCCACCAAGCAGCTAAAATCCTTCCCTTGCTAAGCACATGACTATGTTGGTACTTTGGATGAATAATGCTTTTCACCTGACGTACTTATATTGGTTACAGCAGTGCAGTCATCTCAACCATGAATTTTACACTGCAGCCAGATTGCAGCAATATATACATTAATCCCATGGTTGACTAGTTGTAGATAACCATGCCCTTGCATAACTTCCCTTTTAAACCTTGTTATTTTGCAGCTTCCTTTTAAGTGCAGGATGAATTCATTGAGACCAATGAAACTTGTTTACTTCCCCACCATGACAGCAAATTAGGGGTTGAAAATTTGCCATGAAGACAAATCAGGGGCTGGATTCTATTGACCCCATGAGCTGGGGTTAGAGGCAGGGGAGCCCATAGAATTGTGGCGGGGGGTGCAGAAGGCCTGTTGCCTCCCCGTCACCAAACAATATTGTCAGGGGCAGGATAGGCCAACGACAGCCTTCCTGCACAGAGGCCAATTGAAGCTCTTAAGTGGCCTATCTCTTCTGCCCACTGCTGGGAATTAACCAGCGGTGAGTGGGCAGGGGTGCCACCACCACGTGGGGAGGTCACCCAGTAATATGAGGCACCTTCCCTGCAGGCTTGGAGGGGGGGTGGTGTCCCTCTTCTGTGAGCAATTGGTGGCCCATGAAGGACCCCTGCCAGGAAAAACTCCACCTCCCTGGACCCCCCTCACCCTGCCCTAGACACCCACCCTCTCCCTCCACTCATCTCCTAGCTCCTTGCTAGGGGCTTCCAGACTGTCCCCGGTGAGCCCTCCTCACTAACCTGAGGTCTGGGTCTCCAGTGCTAGCTGTGAGTCCAAGGCATCTGTAGTACTTGCAGTGGCCACCGCTCCTGTCTTTAAAGGAGTGGGGATCCCGGCTCTGGCCACTTAAGTGCCGGAACAACGTAAAGTTGCGCCGAGGGGGTTTCGGAACCCTGCCTTTTTGGCCTAGCTCCGGAATGTCATCGGCGCCACATAATCCAGCCCCAGGTGTGTGAACTTTAAGTTAACAGGTTATGGCAAGGCATGGGTTGAATCATGCTGTCTGAATGATGGATGCTGGAACTAACCTGTGGATATAGAAAAAATAAATGTGAGATATACTGAGGTGAAGAGGTTTGGCAGGACAGGTTAAATAACACTCAGATCTTACATTACTGGGAACAGGATAAAGAGCTTGATGGTACTATTTTTCCTTTAACCTTAGAAATCAAAATCTCCAAGAATTGTGACAGATAAGCTGTCTTCAGTACTATAGAAAGAGAAAAATAAGGAGCAGAGGAATCATAAAAGATTATCTGTGCAATTAAAACCCATGCCTGCCGGAAGCTAGGCAGGATGGCAAAACAATTTTAAATTATAAATATTTTAGAGGTTTCGACCTAAAGCTTCAAAAAGATAACCAGGTGTGAACATCAAGGATAAATATCATGACAGAGATACATTTTTTATGAGCTTGCCTTTTAATGTCATAACAAAAAAAAGGTTTCTTAACCAACAGCTCTGACATATCTTCTGCTGAGCAGAATCAGAATGTGCATGATAGCTGACTGACATAGGCATTTGTGATCTATTTTAAATAAATACAGTACAATATTCCTTGCAAATATTGTAGCTTTTGGGAAATGCAGGAAACACACCGGTTTGACTTGAGAAGGAAATATGTTTCCTCCCCCTTCCTTCCCCTCTGTTTATACAACCATATGCAACTGACAGACAGGAAAAGAACACCTCGTCCATCAAGCCTGCTCCATACCTCGTGATGGCTGCAGAACCATGCTTTAATACTCCCTTCCTTCACCCTTTCCTCAGCCAAGTAGTCTCCTGGAAGAGGCAGAAAAACAGAGAAAAATCCAGGGCCAGCAAAGGAAGAAAATACCCTGGAAAATTCCTTTGTAACACCTTCAGGCAATCAAAATTAGTCCAGGAGATCACTTGGACTAAGTGTTACCTATAAAGTCAAGCTATTTACCTTCTATATAATGGAATCTCTGCCCCAGTCAGGAGCCGGCCCAGCTCCCTCTTGAAGGTATACAGAGCATCAGCACCCACCCTCACCAGTCAGCAATGCATTCCAGAGGCTCATTTCTCTCTGAGGAAAGAGACAATTCCTACACTTTTATAGTTTAAACTCATATCCCCTGGTCCTGCACATCTGTTGCAATTGGACTAATCTCTCAATAGGCACAATAACCAGCCTTTTAATTATTTTATAGGTCTCTAAATCTACACTGTTCTGAAGTAAATAGACCAAGATCTTTGGGCCTACCTAAATAGCTGAGGTTCTTTAAACCAGGAATAATTCTCATAGCTCTCCTGTGGACCATTTCCAAGGTCAGTATATCATTCACCATGTTGGGGACCAAAACTGAGTGCAGTACTCCGGATGCAATCTAACCAGTGATCTGTACAGTGACCAAATGGTATCCTTTGATTTATTAAGGGTTTTGTTAATACAACCCAATACTCTTTTAGCTACAGCTTCTCTACATTGGTCATGAACCTTCAATCATCCCTAACTTTGTAGCACACATTTTATCCTAGCAGGAATTTTCATTAGTCTAAATCAATTCTTCAGTTTTCATGAACATTTGAAAATGATGCAGAGGAAAAGATGGATGGTCCATTAAGCCCGTCTGATAATGATGCATACAGTAATGATGCAACTGAGCAACATGATACTCAGTACTTCCAGCTTCCAACAGGCAAAAAACAAAAAAAGACATGCCAATTCCAGGAAGAAATCTGGGAAATTCCTCTCAAATCCCTGAAAGTGATCTAAACAAACTCTAGTTCTGCCCATGGGCAGAATTTTCAAGCCCCATCAATGTCTGGAACAGAGGGGAATGGTGGGGGATGGGGCTGGAAAATAATGGCGCCAACCAACATGATGGTTTCCCGACCCCATTTCCGGCACTGGCCATTTTGACCGAGACAGGTTTGGGTTGCTAACAAGTCTATTATGCTGTATTTTTCCTAACATCTTTGAAAGTCCATATACACATCAACTGCATTATCCTCATCAATGCTCTCCATTACTTCATCAAGAACTTAATCAAGAGAGTCAAACACAATTTGCCTTGAATAAATCGATGCTAACTTACAAACTTCTCCAAATGCCAATTAATTTTGTCCCAGATTATTATCTCTACACCATCCATGTTAGGTTGTCTGGCCTGTAATTGTAGAGTTTACTCCTCTACCCTTTCTAAAAGAATTGTAACATTTGCAATCCTTCAGTATTCTGGCACCTCCTCCACCTCCTTTCCCACATCTAAGGAGGACTCGGCCTCTACAATTTTCACCCCTACTTCCCACAGTAACCTGGGATACATCCTGGACTGAGTGACTTATCTACTTTGAGGACTGCCAACCTTTGAAGTATTTTTTCTTTATCTGTTTTACCCTGTGCAAAATCACTACTTCCTCCTCCTTTACTGCTACATTGGCAGCATCACCTTCTCTTGTGAAGACAGATGCAAAGTACTCATTTAGTACCTCAGCCAAACTCTGTTCCACAAGAATATCTCCTTCTTGGTTCCTAATTGGCCCCAACTGTTCCTTGACTATCCTATTACTAATTATTTGTTTATTAAAGACTTTGGGGTTCCTTTCATATTACCTGTTAATCAGTTCTCATACTCACTGTTTGCCCCTCTTATTCCCTTTTTTAGATCTCCTGTATATTTTCTATATTCAGTTTGGTTCTCGACTATTATGAACCTTACAATTGTCAAAAGCCTCCTTTTTCTGCCTCATTCTAACCTTTATATCTATAGTCATGCTTGGTGCCCTTTCTTTGTCCTTCATGGTAATGTGTCTATTCTACACCCAAACCATCTCCTCTTTGGAGGCCTTCCATTGTTCAATTACTGTTTTGCCTACCAATCTTTAATTCCAATCCATGTGGGTCAGATCCCTTTCCAACTCACTGCAGTTAACCCTCCTTTTTACACTTGATTGTGCCTTCCCCTTTTCCATAACTATTCTAAAGCTAATGATGTTGATCACTGTTCCCCCACTGAAGCATGCTCCACTTGCCCCATTTCATTCCCCAGAACTAGATCCAGCACTGCTTCATTTCTCATTGGATTGGAAACACACTGATCAAGAATGTTCTCTTGTACACTTTTTAGGAATTCCTCCCTCTCTCTGCCCTTTACACTGTTACTATCCCAGTCTATATTAGAATAATTGAAGTCCTATCACTATCACCACACTACAGTTCTTACATATTCTGTAATTAGTCTGCAACTTTGCTCCTGTATCACCTTTCCACTATTGCATGGCCTGTAGTATAACCCTGTAGCATAATAGCTGCTCTATTGTTCCTTAATTCAAACCAAATAGATTCTGTCTTTGACCCCTCAACTACATCACCCCTCTCCAGTGCTTTAATAGTTTATTTGATCAATACTGCCACCACCTCCTCTTTTCCCTTCCCTATCTTTCCTAAATATCTTGTAGCCAGGAATATTAAGTTCCCAATTCTCTTCTTAAAACTGTGAGGACTTGTGCGTGTAGCTCACCAATGCTACCTACATTTCCACACATGCACTCCAAACCATCTGAGACTGCCTTGCATTTGCCCCCTTTCTGAACTTTCCTGTTTCTGAACTATCCTTTGCTCTAGTGCTATTTTTCTCCCCAATCCTCTGTGCACCTCATTTCTCTTCTCTAATGTTTAAATTAGTTTAAATAATAAACAATATGAGGGCAAATTATACTCACATAATAAAAGTAAAACAGCTTCAAAATAGGTAATACAAACTAAAATTACAGAAACTTTAAATGGGATTTCTTATGAATGAAAATTGACATTTAATGTCAAGCTGCTCAGATGGTATATATGTATGATATAGTCAGGAATTCAAGAATAATCAGCTGGAGTGCTTATAGCAAATATATTTCCAGTGCAATTATTTCATTCCTTTCTAAATTACTTTAATCTGATCTGCTACAAGAGTACTGGCTAATCAAAATTCTCTTGGATTGCTGTAGTGGCACTAGTTTCCCCAAGTATTGCTGAATAGGTAGCAGCTTGGACGCATTCATTATCTGCTGTTATTCTAGAAAGAGAACTAGTGTATGAACTACAATGTATGCAGTATTCTTAATCTTATCTCATATGTGGGTGAAATACCAATTTGCTTGTTAGAAGCTATTGATTCATGAATGGAAGACTCATCAGGCAACTTCCTATGATATTATGCAAAACTGGCAGGAAAGAGTCTCCTGGGGTGTTGATATTAATTATGAAAAATCCTTCCTTGGTTTCCAACAGTGTGTGCTAAGATATCCCTTTCTCAGGCTAATACCAAATTGCACATCAAATCCATCTAAATTATGTATAAACTGATAATAGGTTGCAACTCCTATGTTCATATCATAGCACTGTTAAGGCATGAATTGACTGTATTGACTAAATATGTAACAACTTGATTGAGACTTTGATTTACTAGGCTTTAGTTGAGCTATGGGACCTTGGTTGTAATTTTTGTAGCTTGGTAGGTGCTCATGAAGTGCAATGTCACTGGGACCCATGCAGCTTCTGCTACTTAGCAACAACATTATATATTGAAATGGATGTATGAACCTCTGAAGATTTCTGAATACAGATTCATTAGGAGGTATATGCCTATGCATTAAGACAGGGGCTAGGAGTTGAAATAAGTTGATTGTAAAATGATATTTTAAGCTACATAAAGCTGTTATCATTGATTGTAAAAGAATATCATTAATTTTATGTTGCATCGCTATTGATTGCATTTCCCCACCAAACCCTCACCCCCTTCACTTGCTTAAAACCTAATTCTTTTCTAACCTTTGCCAGTTCTGATGAAAGGTCACAGACTTGAAATGTTAACTCTGCTTCTCTCTCCACAGATGCTGCCAGACCTGCTGAGTATTTCCAGCACTTTCTGTTTTTATTTCATATAGCATGGCTGCGTTTTCTTTAAAGGCCTGTGTGTTACATTTTTAACATGCAGAGAAGAACAAAGTAAAATGACTGGCGATTAGATAAAAACAAGTGGCAAGCAATAATATTATCTCATCCCATTTATCTTACAAACCTGTTTCTAACAGGAGTGATTCCATATTTGTCAACTGCTTCCCTTGATGCTGAATTCTCCTATTTATAATCTGGGGTGAATTTGGCAACAATTGAAGAAATGTGTATGTATAAGATATGGCTATACACAGTTACTTCAAAGTAATGGATCTTGCTGAACCCTTCACTGGTACTCGGCTGAGAGATCAGAGCCAAGGTGATGGATCTAATGTAACTGCTGAGAGTAGCTATTTATCCTTACCAACTGCAACACCCAGTCATTGGAAGTACCCAACAAAACCCCTCTCAAGGAGGGTTTTGATGATTGCAATGTCATAGCTGTGAAGTCATTTACAAGGTTGCATTTAACAAAACCTTTTGTCATTAATGCAGCAGTATAACTTAAATGATTTTTTCTTGATAAATAATTTAAGCCAAAAATATTAAAAATTATTTCATAAAAGTTAATAAAGAAGGAGAAACTTGCCACACGCGGCTAACATGATCACATTGTAGTGATATTTTCAGTACAAGTCACTCGTCTCATGACAATACTACCAGAGCAATTGTCAACCTTTCCCGTTACCTTCTCCATACTCGGAAATTTTCCCATAATTTTTCAAGTCACAACAAGTCGACTGTACTAGCATAATATTTTTGCCTTCTGTGCTATGAAGCAGGGCCAGATCAGGCTACTATAGAGGTAATGTTACTGTACTAGTAATCCAGAGGTCCAAACCAATGCTCTGGGGACATGAGTTCAAATCCCACCATTGCAGCTTGTGGAATTTAAATTCAATTAATTATTAAATCTGGAATAAAAAGCTAGTCTCATAGTGATGAAACTACCGAATTGTCATAAAAACTCTCTGATATCCTTCAGGGGAGGAAATCCTCTGCCCTTACCCAGTCTGGCCTACACGTGACTCCAAACCCACAGCACTGTGGTTGACTCAACTCTGAAATGGGCGAGCAAGCCACTCAGTTGTATCAAACTGCTACAGAAAAGTCGTCTAAGAATAAAACCGGATGGAGTGCCTGGTATCAACCTAAGCCTCAGATGCAACAAAGGCATACTCTGCCCAGTCGACCCTGCAAAGTCCTCTTCCCTAACATCTGGGGATTTGTGCCAAAATTGGGAGAGCTGTCCCATAGACTAGTCAAGTAACAGCCTGGCAGAGTCATACTCAGTGAATTATATCTTACAGCCAATGTCCAAGACTCCTCCATCACTGTCCCTGGATACGTCCTGTCCCACCGGCAGGACAGACCCACTAGAGGAGGTGGCACAGTGGTGTACAGTCAGGAAGGAGTGGCCCTGGGAGTCCAACGTTGACTCCGGACCCCATGAAGTCTCATGACATCAGGTCAAATGCAGGCAAGGAAACCTCCTGCTGATTATTACCTACTGCCCTCCCTCAGCTGATCAACCGGTTCTCCTCCATGTTGAACATCACTTGGAAGAAGCACTGAGGATAGCAAGGGCACAGAATGTACTCTGGGTGGGGTACTTCTGTGTCCATCATCGAGAGTGGCTCAGTAGCACCATAACTGACCTAGCTGGTTGGGTCCTGAAGGACATAACCTCAAGGCCCAGCATATCCCTCATTCTACCATTACCATCACATCAGGGGACCAACTTTGTTTCAACGAGGAGTGCAACAGAATGTGCCAGGAGCAGCACCAGGCATGACTAAAAATGAGGTGTCAACCTGGTGAAACAACAACACAGGGTTACATGCATGCTAAACAGTGGAGGTAGCATATGATAGAGCTAAGAAATCCCACAACCAATGGATCAGATCAGTTTGGATTCCGCCAGGGCCACTCGGCTCCAGACCGCATTATAGCCTTGGTCCAAACATGGAAAAAAAGAGCTGAGTTCAAGAGGTGAGGAGAGAATCATTGCCTTTGACATCAAGGCAAGATTTGACACAGTATGGCATCAAACAGCCCTAGCAAAATTGAAGTCAATGGGAATCGGAAAAAGCTGTCCACTGGCTGCAGTCAGACCTAGTTTAAAGGAAGATGGTGGTGCTTATTGGAGGCCAATCATATCAGCCCCAGGACATCACTGCAGGAGTTCCTCAGGGTAGTGTCCTAGGCTCAACCATCTTCAGCTACTTCATTAATGGCCCTCCCGCCATTATAATGTCAGAGTGGGGATGATCGCTGATAATTGCATAGTGTTCAATACCATTCATAATTCCTCAGATACTGAACCAGTCTGTGCCCACATGCAGCAAGACCTGGACAACATTAAGGCTTGGGCTGATAAGTGGCAAGCAACATTCGCACCACACAAGTGCCAAGCAACCACCATCTTTACCAAGAGAGACTCTAACAATCTCCCCTTGACATTCAATGGCATTACAATCACTGACTGCCTACTATTAATATCCTGGGGTTATCATTGACCAGAGCCTTAACTGGAGCAGCCATATAAATACTGAGACTACAAGAGCAGGTCAGAGGCTGGGAATTCTGTGACAAGTAACTCATCTCCTGACTCCCCAAAGCCTGTCCAACATCCACAAGGCACAAGTCAGGAGTGAGATGAATTATTCCCTACTTGCTTGGCTGAGTGCAGTTCCAACAATACTCAAGATGCTCGCCAACATCCAGGATGAAGCAGCCCACTGATAAGCACCCCATCCATCATCTTAAACATTCACTCCCACCACCAATGCACAGTGGCAGCAGTGTGTACCTTCTACAAAATGCACTGCAGCATCTCACCAAGCCTCCTTCGACAGCACCTTCCAAACCTGCGACCTCTGCCACTTCGAAGGACAAGGGCAGCAGATGCATAGGAACACCTGCAAGTTCTCCTCCATGTCTCACACCATCCTTACTTGGAACTATATTGCCATTCCTTCACCGTCACTGAATCAAAATCTTGAAAAACCCTCCCGAATGGCACAATGGGTGTACCTAAACCACATGGACTGCAGCAGTTCAAGAAGGCAACTCACCTCCACGTTCTCAAGGGCAATTAGGGCTCTGCAATAAATGCTGGCCTTGCCAATGACACCTGCATCCCATGAACAAAAAAAAACTTAGGTTGAAACAATTAATAGAGATAAATAAAAGTGGTCAGCTTATTGACACACAATGCAACAAGTTTCCCCAAACCGGGAACATAACCCACAAAGACTTATAACCCAGTGACTTATTTATTCCTAAGAAACAGTTCTAATTTTATTGAAACCGGTTAAACGTTGGTTTTTGACAGCATGTGTGTGTGCAGTCAGAAAGCTAGATGTCGGGCTGTTTAGAAAACTTGGGAAAGAAATAACAAGGCAATAAGTTTTAGAGAAGGAATTCAGGAGAATAAAACTGAACAGCTGAATGCTCTGCTGCCAAAAAAAGGTCTGTAAGGTACAGGCTAAAGCGTAGGAGGAGGGGTTTGCTGAGGCCGGGCAAAACAGAGTGATTTACAGAGAAGGGCAAAGATTCAATACACCGGGAGACAGAGTCATTGGAGGTTGGTGAGGTTAGGGGTATGAATGAGATTTAGTGCGGAAGAAGATGCTGTCAACAGAGTTTTAAATAAGGTCGAGTTTGTGTGAAGTGGAGCTAGGGAAGCTGATGAGAAGGGTGTTGGAAAAGTTGAGTATGGAGGTAACAAAAGCACAGATAATGATTTTGGCAGTGGATGGGGTGAAGTAAGATTGAAACTGGTCTGGCTTTAGCCTAAGCAAGCCTTCTCTCAGTCCCACTTTTCTGCAGGATGTTGGCTGTTGGCAATAAAAAAAAGGCTTCTTAAATACTGGTTTAGTGCAATCCTAACAGCACTGTTGGTGTACCTACACCACTTAGACTGCAGCGGTTCAAGAAGGCAGCTCACTACCACCTTCTCAAGGGTAATTAGAGATGGGCAATAAATACTGGCCTGGCCAATGACGTCCACATGCTGTGAACAAATAAAAAAATGTTGGTGCTGTCAGTTTTATTGCTTTTGTGAAATTGTTAACAAACTGAGTGTAGGCTTGCCGAATTCACTAATGGCAGTCATTGAGAAAAACCATAAAACAAAAATTAGCAGTGCTGTCACTGAACAATAAAAGCCTTTCAATCATAATGGCAAGGGCAGCTCATACCTTTTCTCCAATCAACCATTTTCAACCTAGTCTCTCAGACTGTGAAATATTTATGTTATGTGCAGCTTTGCTACTTTCACATATTTGAATTTAAAAGTAGCGAAACGTGCAGCAATCAGATGTGAAAATGGCTAAATAGTGACTGTGAATTGAGCAACACAACAATTATTTTGGCCCAAATGATAAGTTGGAAATCCAGAGTTGTCTGCCACTCAAATTCAACTACTTAGTTTCTTTGCCTCGGAAGACCATGAGTTTGCAAAAGTTAGAAAGACGGAAGGTTATGGAACATAGGCACCCGACCTTTAGCCATAGGAATTCTCACCTGTTCATTATTGCTGTCTTCTCTTCTGTGCCAGAACCTGTGTCTGTGATATTTCCCCATCTCCTTCCAGTATTTCTGGTTCCTGTTGCCCTAATTTCAGTCTGTACTCCTTGTATTTTCTTTTTTACATGTTTTTTAATTTGCATTCTTGCCAATGACACAACATGGCTGAATTTTTGGGGACACCCAATGTCGAGAACAGAGGCGAGGGGTGGGGTGGGGGGCCCGAAAATATTGGCACCAGGTGGCATGTCAATGTCAAGATGCCAATCCCGGTGCTGCTAATATCACTGGGGCGGGGGAAGGGCGGGACAGGAGTCCCGCTCTCCTAATTGAGACCAGTTAACACAGTTGAAGAGCTTATTATGGGGTGAGCTTTAAATTTTTTAAGGGGCAGACACGATATCCATACCTTCAGAAACTGGCCAGCGGAAGGGGAGCAGGTAAAGAGTGGGGAGCTAGCCATGGCTAACCCAGGGCATCGCCCTGGCCCCATAAGAGTGTCAACAGGGCAAAGGGGTCTGGGCACTTGGTAAGGGGATGCCCTTGGCGCTGCACAGGTGACAAGGAGAGTGGACACTCAGCACCCGGGCTTTGAACGGGGCCAGCACCCGCCTGGCACTGTGGGGTAGGTGAGCAGGGGGCATGGCTGCCAAGGACAATTGGGTGGCCACCTGTCCGGAAGGAAGGCGCCAGCTGGCATTGGGAGCATGACTGACAGATTTTGGGCTCAGTGGCGATGAGGAGCAACATTCTCTGCGGGAAGGATGAAACCCCAGGTATCAGGATGACAGGGGAGATGAAAGAGACTACTGAGGCCAAACACTCAACACAGGATCCACCGCCGAAGATGGAGCTACCTGGAGATGAGCGAGAACCAGTGCTGCAGGAGAGTGTGACTCTGCTCTGCAGGCAGATGGTCACAGAGATCTCTGCCCTCGTCACCGAACACCTCGCACCTCACAGCACTGATCATCATACCCTACCTGTGGCCGTAATGCCACTGTGGCTATGAACTTCTTCACTTCTGGCTCCTTCCAAGGACCAGTTGTGGACTTTAGTAAGTAGCATCTCGCAAACAGCTGCACACCACTGAATCTCGCAGATGCCCTGATTGGCAGAGCTGGACAGCACATTCATTTAATGACAGACATGGTCTCGCAGGCATAGAGGGCAGTGGGGTTCACCTTTGTTACTGGATTCCTCCAGGTGTAGGGCATCATCATCGGTTGTACTCATGTGGCCATCAAGGCACCCAGCAACCGGAAATAAGATCCATCTACAGGAAGGGCTTCCACTCCCCCAATGTCCAACTGGTCTGTGACCACAAAAAGAGCTTCCTCCATGTGTGCACTCACTTTCCTGGCAGCTGCCATGACTCCTTCATCCTCCGCCAGTCCAGGCTGCCTCAGATCCTCACTCCAACCCCCAAAGTGCATGGATGGATCCTTAGGGACAAGGGATATCCCTTGAAGAGATGGCTACTGAACCCTTTACTGGAGCACCAGATAGAGGCACAGAGGCGAAACAACCTGCTCACTAGGACAATCATTGAGCAGACCATTGGGTTTCTGAAGATACAATTCTGGTGCCTGGACCAGTCAGGTGGTGCCCTCCAATATCCTCCTGCAAGGATCTCAGTCGATCTGGTGGTCTGTTGTGTTCTCCATTACATGGCCCTCCAGAGAGGTGTGGACCTTGGAGAGACTCAGTTCCTCAGGAGGAGCAGGAGTAGGAGATGAGAGAGGAGGAGAAAGAGGAGGCAGAGGGAAATGATGCTGAACAGGGAGGTGCCACTGCTGCACGACGAGGTGGCCTCCTCCTGCCACTCTCCGGGAAGAGGCCTATTCTCTCCTTTATGGCCTCCAGCATTAGATCCATTGACAAAGCAAGGGGCAGCCCTGCCTCAGATGCCAGGCCTTCAGCTCCCCTGTGACGTCTTGCTTCCTTCTGGTGCAGTGGAAGGGTATGGCACAAACCACAGATGTCTCCCTTAGGACAATCAGCATGCTCAGTGATATAAGTCCCACATTTCATCTGACCCGCCCCAACTGACTTTAAGTCATAAGTCATTAATGACATAGAAAGAGGCCATTTGTCTCATTGAGTCCATAGCAGCTCTCTGCAGAGCAAGCCAGTCAGCCCCACTCCCCCACTCGATCCCCATTGCCCTGCAAGTCTATTTCCTTCAAGTGCCCATCCAATTTTCTTTTGAAATCATTGATCATCTCTACAGGAAACCCGTGTCAATACCAATTAAGGGCTTCCCCACATGAAAATCTTAACCTAACGAGTTTCCTACCAGAGGCTGGTTTACGACCCAAAAACAAACCCAGCTCCTGTTTCCTGTGTCCATGGAAAAAATTCAGCCCCATGTTGTTTGTTTCTCAAACTTGCTTTTGTTATTATTTATAGGCCTGGATTTTTAAAAGAAGTCAGGGTCTGGATCAGAGGCAGGCAGGCCTGCAATTGGGTACTGTCAGCCTCCAAGCGGGTTCCCTGCTGTGATCCTGACCCTGAGCCATTTTGAAAGAGGCCAGCTCGGGGTCAGATCAGCCTGCCCACCAGCGAGCTGCAAGGAGCTAACTTAGGTTAATTAAATGTGATTAAGGGGCCTATTAAGGCTCTGTTCCATTGCCAACAGAGAATTTCAGTGCAATGTGGGCAGTCCACATTGGCCTGGACCAGGCCAACGTGGTGGTCTCAGGGTGGGAAGTAGGGGGGCATTTGGGGAGGTGGTGGCATAGTGGTAAGGTCACTGAATCCCTGGGAGTGTGAGTTCAAATCTCACCATAACAGCTGGTGGAATTTAAATTCCATTAATTAATAAAAATCTGGAATTGAAAGCTAGTCACCAGTAATAGTGCCGTGAAACTATCATCAATTGTTGTAAAAACCCATTTGGTTCACTAATGTCCTTTAGGGAAGGAAATCTGCTGTCCTTACCTGGTCTGGCCTACATATGACTCCAGATCCACAGCTATGTGGTTGATTCTCAACGGCTCTCTGAAATGGCCTAGCAATTCACTCAGTCACTTAGTTGCCAGGGGCAATTAGGGATAGCAACAAATTCTGGCCTTGCCAATGATGCCCACATCCCATGAAAGAATAATAAAAAGGATCAAATGGGAGATTCCCCCTGCACTTGTAATGGCTGCTGGGCCACAATTGCAGTGCTGGCCATTCCCAGGAAGTTGCCCCTCCAAGATCTTGGCCAGGCATCTGTAGCATGTTAAAAAAAAAATGAAATAAACTTATCTGCCCTTGTCCCTCGCTGTCTGCATCTTCACATCGGCAACTCTCACCTCGGCCGCTGGGGCTACTGATTTCTGTTTACAGGAGGGTCTCTCATTGGCCCTCCAGCAACAGGAGCCTGCCCACTGTCCTTGATTGGATGGCAAGCTCACTCCCTGGCTTTTAATTGGCTGAAGCTTTGAATATTGTTGTGGGCATTTCTAAAGCACACCGTGTGGGGTTGGGAACTGGACAAGGGGGTTAGTTCCGAATAAAAATTCAGTGTATAAATGTGTTTCGAAGATGCCGTCTTTCTGTTATCCTTAATATAAGGCATTCACTAACACTAACCCTTGAGTTAGGCAGATGCCGTTTACAGCCTGGACTGTGAATGGTGCACACCTAACTCATAAACTGTAGCTTCACTGATTAGTAATATTACAGTTAAGTTGAATATCTATTATCTTTTCTCACCAATTGTGCAGTCACATAGTAACTTTAGCTAGAAATGCAATCCATAAAAATGGCTCAGAAATGGTCTTGGTGAATGGGAAATCATTTCAGTTCATAGAGGAATGAGAATGCCTATTCCTATTGATCCCATTTAAATCATGACTGCAGACAACTGTTCACGGAGTACCAATGGCAGCGATCATGAACATCTGTGATGCAAATTATCAACAGCAGCTGAGGAGAAAACGTCAAAAGCTGATCGTGTTAATGAGCACTAACAAAGAAAAAATCACATTCAGCAAACAGAAAATAAATGCAATTGCTTTTAATTTAGCTCTTTAACATTGTATTGTACTGATTATTAGGCATTTGTCCTCAGTGATACGGCTAACTTCCTTGAAGGAATTATTGATTAGGTAGTATAAACATAGAAATCCAAAAATAATTCCTTGTGGAATTGTTCAGGCTTAACAAAACCACAGTCACCTGTAATAAGTCATGAATATAAGCACTCAATAGATGCAAGCAAAAGTAGTCCGATGCTGTACAAATAAGGATGAGTTGGAGACAAAGCTTTTACATAAAGTCACTCGATAATATTGCTGTGACATATAGAGGCCATGGATGAAAGTTAATACCTGTTGCAAAGATACTGAGGCATAAGAAAATTTCTCTTCTGTGATTCCCTATATAAGTTCCTGAGCTTATAAGAATGATCTTAATTCTGAAGTGAGCTGAGGCAAAATTGTTCTCCAGAGGGGTATGAAGTGGGTTGGGACAGTTCTTGTTCACACACCTAAAGTACAGAACCTTTTTCTCATTCCCACCTTATAGTCTTAAACTAGAGGTAAAACCAATCTTCGCTGGCCTTTGTATACTGCCTAAATACTGGCAGAAGCCAAAAGGTAGCCTACAACTGCTCTTGCTCAAGGGAAATTGTTTGACTTTAGGGTGGAAGTAACTGAAAGCTGAATAGAAATAAAATATATTTAATGGCAAGCCATTGAATGTAATATTTATTCTCAATTCATTGGTAGAAAATAACATTGTAGACCTTACTGACAATTGTGGTAAATTAACTTGTCAGCAGCTTGCCATTAGAAATGAAGCATTTTAACAATCCTGATTACTGACATATTAGGCAGAATTTTACCATAGGCTTCAGGAACCCAACGTCAGGACAAAACAAGCTCCTGAGCCTGCACTTGCCAGCAGTGGGACCAACTCAGCAATGCTACTGGATGCGGCCTCCTAATTGGCTGCCACCGGGCTCACTGTCCAATTCATGAAGGTGGACAGGCTTCCGATGCTACCGGCCTAATCAGAGGACCAGCTCTCCGGAGCTTCAGCAGCCCTACCGAGAGAGGTGGGTGCTGCTGAGAAAGCGCGGGGATCGAGAGGGAGCCTTAACATGGAGGCACCCCAGATAGCTAAGTATAAAATTAAAAATCAGACAGGCCAAGCGGACGGGCCTCTCCTGATGGCCCATTGGGGGCATCAATCCCTGCCTGCAGCCCCTCTTTGGGGCATGGAACCTCCAGCTCTGATAGCTCCTCCAGACGCTGTCGGGGTGGGGGGGGGGGGGGCGCTTCCATAAAGCTGACAGCCCCTCCACATGGCAGGCAAAATGCTGGCGGGCCAGGAAAATCACCCCTAATAGGGGCCTTAATTATTTTAATTGGCTGCCCGCCTTGATACAGCGGGCAGCCAATGTGCATCTGGTTCCACTGCTGGGAAACCTACCCAGTGGCGGGAATGCGTTGGGGAGCTGTCCCAACATGGCTCCCTGCTATTTTCCCAGTCCCCTCGCCTCCCAGCTGCCACCCTGGGGCTGGGAAGATCCTGCCCATTATTTCTGGAATACTAACGGAAGTAGTTCTGGTGACTGGTAATTATTCTCAGTCCCTATACATTACTAAATTCTGTAAGTGACAGCATACAATTGAAAAATCAGTGAGATTTGCAAATGGAGGATCTAACTGCAGTGTAGTACTATGATGCATGATGATGCATGATGAGGCCTGTGGGCCTGTTTGAGTGTATTGTAAAACCCAGCTTTGTTTTCTAACTTGAAAAGCTATTTTTAGTTTTTTATATATACTCATGGTGGAGATCCCTTTAGCATCATGCAGTAACCAGGGAGAGAGCCCATACTAATCATGTTAGAGCAGTAAGCATACACAAAAAATTGTGCTGAGCGTTATTAATAATCATTAGGTATACAATAAGTTATAAACCCCAGGCAGTCAGTGCGATCCATCTGAGACACAAAATTATTTCTCCATACTTATTCCTGCAAACCATATTTTTGTGCGATATAGAAACATAGGGAAGTACAGAATTGGGAAAGACTGCAGTTCGTTTGGCTAGTCTTAAAAACTAACACCTCTTCGTCACCAACTCCCTTGAATATATCTCTTAAAGTTTTCCATATTTTCTGCCTGCATGGGAATTTTCCCTCTACTAAGCTTACGCCTGAGTTCCCAGTTCCGGATTTTGTGTCAAACTCAAACACATTATTGGGGTTCACTTTATCTAATCCCATAAAGAATAATGCTGTTTTTAGAGGGTGAAGAGTGTATTGGTGCCCATAGTCTTCTCCATGCAGTAACCAATGGAGACTTTTCTATCAGAACCACACAGCTACAAATTTTCATTCCTTCTCTCTCTCCTTTTCCCCGAGGGGGGTAACACTCATCCATTCTTAGTTTGTACCTTCCTTGCCTACAGAAGGAAGAAGATGTAAAGGAACAGATACACAATGACGTCCTTGTGAACTGTGATGATAATGAGGAAGTCAAGGAAGATACTAATGAAGAGATGAGCTAGATGAAATCAGAGTCAGGGCCATCCATGAATTCCTGTAGAGACCTCCTGCTCTCTGTTCCTCTAGTCCAACCACCTCAAACCCAATCCTATGTCAAACCATGCACTAACTCTGATACTTTCACCCAGGTAAATGAAATAATATTAGTGAGGATTTGGCATTGGGTGATTCCCAAAGCATAAGGGAGCTGGATAAGTGGGAAGTGGAGGAGAATGTGCTGCCTCCAAGCAGAGGCAGAGGAGAAGGCTTCCCATAATTTCGGAGTCATGGGACCCAGAACTCATGTTCTTGCCTAGAAAGGATGTTTGAGGAACATCATGCTTACATGCAAACTTTGAGCTGCGTCTCCAAGGATGTACAACAATTGCCAACTCTGATTGTTGACTTTACAGCTACTCTTTCCAGTAATATCACCAAAGCTTTACCCTCATTGCAAGCATCAATGAACCATGTGACAGCTTCACAAGAATCTGAAGCTGATCGCACCTAAGAATTAGCCAGGAATCAGTCAGAAGAGGCAGTGCCCGCCGCATTGGCTTACCCACTATTGTGGCCACAATGTATGGTGATGTCTCTCTGGTTTTCAGGATTTGTTACCTGCCTTTAGACTGGCCATCTCACTGATCAGTGGGGCCATAGCTCCAGGCGCCACTGTAACACCAGCAGCCAGAGCCGACCTGTCTGATATTGCTGTCTTTCAGTAAATTAAAAGATGCTAGGACTACAACTTACCCCATTAGAATACCCGCACTGGAACAAAGGAGACACCCACAAGCTGCCTAGGAACAAGATTCATGATGCTGCCAGCAGCGGCTTCCTGTGCTCACAACACCACTTTAATTCCATGACTCTTTGTACAACATGAGCAGGCAGCTACCTCTTGCAATACTAGCCCACACTAACTTTGCCACATGAGAACCAATATAACTCTGGAATGGATAAACAAGGCTCTTAATGTGAATATGGTGCCATCTTTTCATCAAAAATGTCTTTATCATTTGAATAGACCACACTATTGTTTCATTGAGTATGTGTATAATTCACTAAAATCTTCCATTTCAACATTTTCTGTCTCCAAAACCTTATTTCCTATTGTTACATTTTTGTTATACTTTTGAAGTACTCAAACAGGGTATCATTCAAACAGATCTCCTCTGAACCTTTTCCAGGGCTTCTATATCACTCACCATGTGAGGCAACCAAAACTAGACACAGTATTCCAAATGAGGCCTAGTCAAGGCCTTATACAGAGACAGATAGTATTTCTAGTTTTATATTTACTTCTCCTGTTGATACGTCCTATTTGCATTTGTAATAGCCTCACGGCATTAGTGATGTATCTTCAATAACCCCCAGTACTCCTTTTCTGTTTAGCAGCCTGGTATACATATACTTGCTGTTGTCCCTACTCAAGTATGTAACGCTACATTTATCTATATTAAAAATAAATCTGTCAGGTACAAGCTCATTCTCCCATCACCTTTAGATATGCTTGCATCTATTTTTTTCTCCTGAGGTCCTTACACCGACATGTATCTTTTATATAATTTGCAAACTTGCAGACAGTTCTTCTAACAGTTTCACCTAGATCATTGATAAAGATAGGGGAGAGCAATTGTCCAACGCTGAACAAGCGGGACTCCACTGCTACACAGAATTGCTATCATTAATAACTTCTTATGTCAATGAGAACAATACCAGACCCTTGCAAGTTAAATATAAGAGCAAGTAGCCAGTAAAACACAATCTCTTTCTTTGCGTACCCTCAGGAGACTGCCATCAGGTCAATCTGTTTTGAGACCCTTATTCAAGCCTACTGGACTATATCTGCATCTACTTTGTATTTTAGTGTCAATGTAATATTGGTTTCACCAGGCACTGCTACAGAAAATCTTTTAAGAAAGATTGCATATAGTGACACTAATGACAGCAATGATATTTTAATTAATACAGGCTTCCCCAAATTACTGCTCAGAACATCCTTAAAAATTGAGGAAATAGGAAATGCAGAAGAATTGTTTTTATTACAGGGTAGTACATACATGGAACAGATTTAACAGCATTGGTGGTGGATCACAAAACCTTAGAAGGAACAAGACAGATTATTTTAACAAATGAGATTCAAGGTCAAAAGAATTGCACAAAGGGAATACTGTGGATAGGTGAGCTAGGTAGATTAAAGGTCTTCTACTTAAAATTGTTATGTGACAAAAGTTAGGCACTGTACAACATTAATCAGGGTCAGAGTGGTCTGCTCGACTAGTTTTAGTCACATAAAGGGGTTGGAGAGAACTGGGTTTTTCGCCTCTCCCTGAGGATCACATGGCTTTTGGGTGGGTGGGAATGTATATAGTGTAATGCACAAGGCATCATATTGTGTGGGAAAGGCTAGATGGACTAGTGGGTCTTTTTTTGTCTGTCACTGTTGCATGTTTGTAAGGTACCCCCTTCCCTTGCCAGACTGCCACCCCACACTATAACTGCAAACTTCCTCTGCTGCAACAGAAGCTTCTGCCCTGAGTACTTTTCCTCCCTCGTAAAATGTCTCATCATTCCTATTTCCCCACAATGAATGCCCATGCTTTTACCATGCCCCCCACCCCACCCAATGCTGGCCTTCTCCCCAAGAAAACCTCTATCATCATGCCACTGTCTTCAATGTTCCCAGTGCTGCCACACACCAACTCCACTCTCCTACCACTGACAGCCCCACCTTCCTTGTGCCTGTACACCCCTGGAGTTCTCATTACTGCCAAACCCTGAATGTGCTCTCCCATTCTTATTTCTAACACACCCTGCTTGTCTTCTTTTAATACACCCAAATACTGCATCAGCACCTCACACTACTGTTACTTCCCTCCCAGTTCTCCTAAACCCTTGCATCTCCCCAACTCTCATGCTCCCAAGATCCCCAGTAACATCTTCCCAGCACTATCATTCCATGTAGCCTCTTGCTGCATGCAGTTACTGCAACCATCTGCTAACTACCTGCATCCTAGAACATTTCTATATCCAGTATTATACGAATTACGATTGTCATGCAAAAATTTATTTGAACTGAAAATACTTTTAACACTTCGGTACTCTAATGTAAACTCAATTTGTGTTTTGAATCACATGAAATAAGAGGCCCTGGTAATGTGCATTACACATCATAAAAGAATGTACCTTTCTGCATTTCACCACCAGCAGCCCCAGGAATTTGCTTGTGTTTGTGCGTGTTGTTGATTTATTATCCATAGTTAGTAACGCATTGTGGTGCAATTAAACTATCAACTTATTGAATAAGTTGCTTAAGTATTCCTGTTTGCAGTGTCAACTACTTAACTATATAATTAGGCACAACTATACAAGATTGAATGAATAATGCTCTCTGAACTCATTTTGTTCTGAATTCCTTCCCAACCAGAGGCAATAAACGTGTTTAGGATAATCAAGAGCAAGTAATAATATTTACCACACAAACAGCTTTACAAAATATGTATTGGCTGTTAATGAAATAAAAGCATCTGAACATTTGAAAAATAGGAGCTCACATAACAGCATTCTCTTAAAGTACTACTATTTTATTTCCCATTTTAACCATTTTCTACAGCTATTTCCATCTTTAGTAAACAAGACCCTTGTATGTATTGAGCCTCTACTACACTTTTCTGTCATAAGTGGAAAAATACTCGGAATGTGCTACTTACTATTGCTACGATCAGGTGAGAAAGAGGTCTAGGGTTCCCTTTCAGCCTTCACCTGGTCTTACTGTAACAGGGTTTAATTTTAAACACACCGTATTTTTAGCTCCCCCTTGGTGAATCCTTGTTCACCCCTTTCCAATTATAAGGCAAAGAAACCAGCACAAACAGGCTTTCTTAGATTTCAAGAAGAAAAGTTGAACTTTATTAAACTTAAACTCTAATTCTGTTAACTCCTATAGATACACAACGCGCCCACGCGAGCAAGCATACGCGATACACACATGCAGATAGGGACAGAAAGAGCAGAAGAAAAATAAAGTGGAAAAGATTGAGGCAATCTCTGAAGAGGACTTTTTGTTACTGTTCTTCGAGCTCGCTGCAGAGTCCTTGATTGTAGGTAGATCTTACTGGGGCCCAGTATTCTTCTTAAACCTTGTTCACTGTAGGAGACTTTTTTCTCTTGGGGTTCATGTGCCTTCAGTGGGTTTTGGAGAAAGAAATGGTAGCAGACAGGAGAGGCTGTGGCGAGCCAGCCAGGAGTGGTCTATTCAATCCAGGAGCAAACAGCTTTCTGCAGGCTATCAGTTCAAACTGTACAATTCAAAAACCCCCAGGTTGCCAAGCAGGTTAGTCATGTGACTAACTGGTCTGACCACGTCTTGGCTCTGTGTATTGTATCATCTTAGCAGGGAATGGAATGCGCTTCCCTGCCTTTAAAGTCTGTTAGCATGTAAATGTTTTTTTTTTCCAGCCAAGGCCTGGCAGTCCTTGTAACAGGCCTTCTCTTCTTCCCAGCAACAATGTGAAATTTAATGTCCATGTGGTGAAATTAATATGCTTCATTCTTGGCAGATGGGGTCCTGCATGACACTATCTTTTGGAAAGCATATTAAAATAAGGCAGAGGAATACAGTCATAGAGTTATGCAGCACAGAAACAGGCCCTTCGGTCCATCATGTCTGTGCCGGCCAGCAAGCACCTAGCTATTTTAATCCCATTTTCCAGCACTTGGCCCGTAGCCTTAAGGCCTGCACAAGTCACCAAAAAAAACCACCTGAACCCGACAGAACCACATCGGACTTGAGCCCGACCAGGCCCGAATCCCTCCATTTTTCACCCCGAGCCCAACCTGACCCGAGCCCGACCCGCCCCAACCCAAGCCTGACCTGACCACCGCAATGTCCCCTTTATTTACATTGCAACTCCCAATCTTCAGGAAGCTGCGGCATGAGCATGATGACATCATAGAGACGCTCACTCGCTCACTGCTCTGACTCAAAGTTTCCCTGCTTGACGTCCCAGACTCGCAGCTCAGGTAAGTTTTTAACTTTTAACACTTAACCTGCAATTCTTACTCTGTGTGTCCGAGCTGTACCTGGACCTGGCCCGACCCAACCCGAGCCTGAAGGCCAGTCCCAGAAGAGGGACCCGACCCGACCCGAACCCAACACATGTCGTCGGGTCCCATCGGGTTCGGGTCAGGTAGCAGGCCTTTACCGTAACCTTGTATGCTATGGCATTTCAAGTGCTCATCTAAATACTTCTTAAATGTTGTGAAGGTTCCTGCCTCTACCACCCCTTCAGGCAGTGTGCTTCTGATTCCAACCATCCTCTGGGTGAAAAGTATTTTCCTCAAAGCGCCTCTAAACCTCCTGCCCCTTACCTTAAATCTATGCTCCCTGGTTATTGACCCCTCCACTAAGGGAAAAAGTTTCTTCCTATCTATTCTATCAATGCCCGTTATAATTTTGTATACCTCAATCAGGTCCCCCTTCAGTCTTCTCTACTCTGAGGAAAACAACCCTAGCCTATCCAGGCTCTCTTCATAGCTGAAATGCACCAGCCCAGGCAACATCCTGGTGAATCTCCTCTGCACCCTCTCCAGTGCAATCACATCCTTCCTATAGTGTGGTGACCAGAACTGTATACAGTACTCCAGCTGTGGCCTAACTAGCATTTTATACAGCTCCATCATAACCTCCCTGTTCTTATATTCTATGCCTCGGGTAATAAAGGCAAGTATCCCATTTGCCTTCCTAACCATCTTATCTACCTGTCTATCTACCATCTTATCACCTTCAGTGATCTATGGACAAGTACACCAAGGTCCCTCTGACCCTCTGTATTTCCTAGGGTCCTACCATCCATTGTATATTCCCTTGCCTTGTTAGAACTCCCAAAATGCATCACCTCAGACTTCTCAAGATTAAATTCCATTTGCCACTGCTCCGCCCATCTTACCAGCCCATCTTACCAGCCTATCTATATCGTCCTGTAATCTAAGGCTTTCCTCCTCACTATTTACGACACCACCAATTTTCATATCATCTGCGAACTTACTGATCATATCCCCTATATTCAAGCCTAAATCATTAATGTACACTACAAACAGCAAGGGTCCCAGCACCGATCCCTGTAGTATACCACTGGTCACAGGCTTCCACTCACAAAAATGACCCTCGACCATCATCCTCTGCCTCCTGCCACTAAGCCAATTTTGGATCCAAATTGCCCTGGATTCCATGGGGTCTTACCTTCTTAACCAATCTCCCATGCGGGACCTTATCAAAAGCCTTACTGAAGTCCATGTAGACTAAAAAGCCAAAAGACTTGCAGGTTGATAGGTAAATTGGCCATTATAAATTGTCACTTATGTAGGTAGTTGGAAGGGAAATGTAGGGACAGGCGGGGATGTTTGGTAGCAAAATGGGATTAGTGCAGGATTAGTATAAATGGGTGGTTGATGTTCGGCACAGACTCGGTGGGCCGAAGGGCCTGTTTCAGTGCTGTATCTCTAATCTAATCTAATCTACATCAACTGCTTTACCCTCATCTACCCATCTAGTCACCTCCTCAAAAAATTCAATCAAGTTAGTTAGACACTAACTCCCCCTGACAAAGCCATGCTGACTATCCCTGATTAATCTCTGCCTCTCCAAGTGGAGATTAATCCTGTCCCTCACAATTTTTTCCAATAGTTTCCCTACCACTGATGTTAGACTCACTGGCCTGTAATTACCTGGTCTTTCCTTGCTACCCTTCTTGAATAATGGTACCACATTCGCTGTCCTCCAGTCCTCTGGTACCTCTCCTGTGGCCAGAGAGGATTTGAAAATTTGTGTCAGAGCCCCTGCTATCTACTCCCTAGCCTCACATAACAGGCTTTGAATACTCAAAGCCAACTATTAAAGTAGTCCTCACTTGATTAATTGCATACAATCCAATAAATTATTAAAATTTGAACCCTACATTAAAGTGAATCAATCATAAAATTAATCATCTTGTCATCCAGCTAACAAGTATAGATATTTTTGAATTAGTTATTCACATCCTTTGCCATGAAAACCAGTTGATGTAATGTTAGTAACAATTGAAACACAGTTACAAGTATTTATTGTGTTTGATTTATTGACTGGATAATGGACCTGAATTAAAAATACATTTTCAGCTAATAGTTAATAACCTAAGGCTGTTGGATTGTCAGGAAAACCTAACTGGTTCACTAATGCCCTTTAGGGAAGGAAACCTGACATCCTTACTTGGCCTGGCCTATAAGTGGCTCGAGTCCCACACCAACATGACTGACTCTTAACTGATAAATGGCATAGACAACGAGGACGTTGTATCAAACACTAGAAAGACAAATAAGACAAAAACTGGTCTGCAATCTACGCCTTGATTTAGGACTCAACAAAGACACATCTGGTCCAATCAACCCTGTAAAGTCCTTCTCACTAACATAGTTTGGAGAGCTGTATTACAGACTAATCAAATAACTAGTCAAAACCTGAAACAGGATTTAATGAGGAAGCGGTGGTTCCATCCACCATCTTGAAAGCTGGGGCTGAGCCTGCCTTCGCCAGCCCTGGAAGTGAAGGCACTACTTTGTGTGGCTCAGGCAATTAATTTCCTGAGATCGTGGCTTCCACCCCTCTCAGGCAGGCTGTCCTGCCTCCAAGAGCTGCCGGCTAATCAGAGGGCCGGCAATTCTTCAGTCCCAGCAGCGCCACCAGGAGCTGTGGCCACTGCTGGAATTGTAGCAGTCCCCAGACCCAGCCAGCGATGGAGTCAGCCAATAAGGTAAGTGGGGTCAGGGTTCACTGGGGCCAATCAGGGGGAGGGGTGGTTCCTGTGGTCGGCTTGTGCTGCTGGGGGTGCCCTCTGTGCAGCACAGAGTGTCTGATTGGGAGGGAGTCCCCCATCCTGCAAGGAGGTCACCAGGTTTTACTGGACAGCCTCTCCAGGTGTTGAAGTGTCTATCCGCCACTGGGGAAATAACCAGAGGCAGTGGGAAGAGGCCCTTAAGTGGCTATTAATTGCCCACTTAAGGACCTCAATTGGCCTAAAGGCGGCGGGCCGCCTGCCACCTCCCCTGCCACTAGTAAATGCCAGTGGGGGTGGGTAGACGACAGGCATGGCATCCCCCACTACCCATCCCGATTTTCTGACTCCACCGTCTTCCAGCCCGCTCCAGGGATGGGGCATAAAATTCCAACCGTAGTCTTACATACAGAATCATATTTATCAGCCAACACCCCTGACTCCTACATCATCATCCCTGTGTATATCCTGTACCACAAGCAGGACAGACCTACCAGAGGTAGGGGCATATTGGTACATGGTGGGGGTGGTATACAGTGGGGGAGGATCTTTTTGCATGGAAACCAGTTACCAGTGGTGTTCCACTGGGATGGTTATTATGACCTTTGCTCTTCAGTAACTTCAATAATGACCTGGATGTAGATGGGGGAAATAATCCGCAAGTTTGTGGATGGTACAATGTTATGTGCGTGTGTTAGGGCTGTAGAGGTACTGCAAGCAGATCTGATTTATAATGCTGTGTCCTCTCAATTTTAGTCCTGTCACATGATGAGGGTTATTTAGACTTTGAAAATGGTTTATAGGGGGGCCTCAAGATTAATTCCCAGTTAAAATGCCTTGGCTACCCAGATAGGCTGAAAGAGTTGAGTTTGTGTAATTTAGAGAATTGTAAATTTAGGGGCAATTTGATAGAGATTTATAAAATAATGACGGGACTAGGATTGTGTTTACGTGGACAAATTATTTCAACTGGATTGGTTAGACAAGACCAGGGGCCACATTTACAAGTTATATAAGGGCAAATGTTGGATGTTAAGCAGTTTTTCTTTTCTCAGGGAACAGTGGTCCCAAGGAACAGGTGGTGAGTGAATACTGATTCATTGTATACCAGAGTAGAAAACTGGACTTATTTCTGGCTGGGGAGGAGATCATGTTATACAGGGTGTAGGTACCCTGTAATATAAATCAGGATCAATGTGGTCGCCTGGACCAGTGTTGATCACCTGAAGGAATTACAGAGGAATTTTGCATAAATCGTTTGGATCATTGGCTTGCATTTTTATCTGTTTTTTTCCGCGTCCCAGGAGATTACATGGCTCAGGTGGGTAGCAACTGTTTGTATTATGATGCATAAGATGCCATGACTATATAGACCAGACTAGATGGACCAGTTGGTCTTTTCCTGTCTGATGTTTTCATATGTTTGCATGTTCCGTCCAGAAAAAGCAAACCACATCCATACCAGCCAATTATCAGTCAGTACTTGCAATCGTAGAGAGAATTTATGCTTATATAACACGTTTCATGACTACCGGACTTCTCAAAGAAGTTTGCAGCTAATTAAGTACTTTTGAAGTGTGATCACTGTTGCAATGTATGGATATGTGACAGCTAATTTACAGACAGCAAGCTCCCAAAACAGCATTGACGTTAAAAAAAATGATAATTTTATTTTTAGTGATGTTGGTCAAGCAATAGATATTGACTAGGACACCAGAGAAAACTCCCCTGCTCTTCTTTGAATAGTGCCATGGGATCATTTACATCCACCTGAGAGGGTAGACAGGACTTCAGTTTAATGTCTCATAGATGGTACTTCCTCAGTACGCACTCAGGTGTTAGCCTAAATTACATACTTATGTGCTTAGAGTGGGATTTGAACCCACAGCTTTCTGACTCAAGAGGTGAGAGTGCTATCACTGAGTCACTGCAAAGTGATAGAACGATTCATCAGCAGTGCTATCAAGTGGCATTTACTCACCAATAACATGTTCAGCAACACAGTTTGGATTCTACCAGAGCCACTCAGTTCCAGCATTCATTACAGCCTTGATCCAAACATGGACATAAGACCTGAATTCCACAGGTGAGGGGAGAGTGACTGCCTTGACGCAAGGTGGCATTCAACTGTGTGTGGCGCCAAGAGGCCCTAACAGAACTGAAGTCAATGGAGATCAGGTGGAAAACTCTCTGGTGACTAAAGTAACACCTGGCACAACGGAAGTGTTGAAGACCAATATTCTGAGCCCGAGGACGTTGCTGCAGGAGTTCTCAGAGTAGCATCTTAGGTTCAACAATCTCCATCTGCTTCGCTAATGACATGTGACATGTAATTCTGGAAAAAAATAGTGGAGATAAAGTGAGAGGAGTAATTTAAGGAGGTGTGTGGGTGATTTTAATTTGATGCGACTGGTGTTAATGAGGCAATAACAGCCTCAAGAGGGGTTGAATACCTTACCACCGCATTACCCGAATGATGCAATTGGGGCCATTTTTAAAGAAGCCTATGGCTGGATGCCCAAAACGCCTGCCTGTTTCAGGCAGTAAGACTTTATTTATTATGCAAATCATCTTGGACACTAATTTCCATTTTAGGCTAGAACTGATCAGTGAGTATGAAATTAGGTTTGTGGGGCCTGAAGGAGCAGGTCGCAACCCCTGCCCACACCCAACGCTAATCTTGCTGGCAGCTGGGACGGCCAAATCGTGACCAGCCTTAATCTGCCAAACTGCATTGTGACACCAGTTGGCATTCTTATGTTTGCTGCCCCAACATAAATGAGGCTGTAACCTCAACGTCCTAGCCACCACTTCAACACAGATACAAGGAATGCAATGTCAAAATCGACCCTTGTATATTTATTCTGGATGAATGAGCTAAAAAGCCTAAAATTACTTTACTTATCTGTATGTGAATTGTACTCTTGTGAATTCTTACTGTTAGCTGCACAAAGATGCATCTCAACCCTCTAAGCAACTACTTGCTCCCCTCCCTGTGTAACTTTCCCTGGCTCCATCCACAACCAATTTGTAGGTGAAACAGCAGTGGGGCAGTTGTCAATTGGAATGTATAATGTGTGGTCACCATGTGCAGCTCGGAACACATCAAGCCATTTAGAATTCTTTCCTGGGAGCCATATTTCACATGCTCCCTCTTCTACAGCCAATCTTCATCAACCCCTTCACATAGGAGAGGAGCAAAATGCAGACCTACAAAGTAGGTATATATAAGTCACTTCTCAAAGAAAGCTCTAGCACTCAAACCAGTGTGACCACCAACTGGTTAATGCAGGATTTCCAGCCCAACTCAACCCAGTGAATACACTCAAACTCTCAAGCATGCACTGATCCCAACTCAATCATACCTGATCCTATGAAATTAATATGCTCTTCTGTAAGCACTGTGTAAACTATATGCTGACTTCACAAATGATAGGCTGGCCAATAATTTCTGAAATATGTACACTACTGTAACTCTTACTGTTCAGTAATGAACAGAATAATTTTGATCAGTTCATGAAGTGATGAAAAAGTGCAGTAAACATGGAACCAAGAATCTAGTGCCAATTTGTACAAAGTTAAACCTATTGATTAGGAAAATTAATGGAATAGTCTAGAGGCTTTTAGATGGGGTAAGAACTAGGAAAAAAAGAAATACAGCAAGAAAAAAAACATTAACTGCATATGAGAATTTAGCATACTCTATGCTTGTGAGGGGACCAACACGTGAACATCCAAACTTGCTCTGGGTTCTCATGTTATTTATAGAGGCATGCACCAGGCACACTTGAGAGTATTTCAGGTTACTGTATAGGCTACAGGCATGAAGGCAGGAAGAAATCTGGACCTTAAAGGAGGCCTTCATCTTAAAGGGACATGGATCATGTTAGCCCCATAAAAATGCATTTTTGGGGAGATTTCCTAGTAATTAGAACATCAAATATTAAAAGTGGCAGCTGCAAATGAAGGTGTAAATTAATTCTAACGACAAAAATTTATGATGTTCATTTCTGTGGTCTTCTCCTTTAGTAAAATGGGATGCTCTCCAAGCTGCAGCCCTGATTCCCCTGCAGGACTGTTAAGAGGCTAGCACCAGTGTGCCAAGTAATCAATGGAAGAACAAGGGAAACAGTGTGGGTATGAAAAATGATGGTATCTGTGGAAGGAAGGTGTTGGTTTGAAAGAGAAACTTCTCTTGCTATTCCAGGTGGCATGGAGCAGTTGTATAGTTAAGGGAGGAGGGATTCTTGCTCCATGATAGGAAAAAAGATGCATGCAGCTCAGGATGGGACTGGGCAACATTCTAGATTTTGAGTTCCTTCATTTGTGTGACATTTACATTGTTGTATGCTCTCTAGGAGCTGAATTGGAAGTGAAGGGTTAATGTCTATTTATTTTGGGCACTATTTGGGAACAGGGTAGAAGAAAATCAGCCCAGTCAGGTTTATTGTTTGAATTTTTGATGCTGGCATTATACTTCTGAGCTGTCTTTGTTAATGTCACCTAATCAAGAATTCTGTGAGGACAGTTAATTTCCTACCGTATGATGCACTGTTAATTCATGACCACTTTCCTTCCATATACTATACACGTAGCATATTGATACAGCAATCTTCTTGAGAACTCTCTCCTAACTAATATGTTTCTTGTATTTCCTTTTCTGTGATGTCTGCAGTGCAAGAATATGATACTTTCTGACCTCTATCACGAATATAGCTGCATAGAGAACAGTATATTCCCACATGTTTTTACCATCTCCATCAAACATTCATCCCAAAGCTTTACCTACCCTTCAGGCATTTTTTTATTAACTGAGTGTTGCTGCTGTGTTTATTTTTAAAACTTGAGTATTTCACTTGTGCTTGTTATAGAAATCCCAGAGCCTTCAGAATGCCCTTTTCCATTTCAATTCTTAACATTTGGGATTACTTTGTGCACTGATCACTTACTGTGAGTTGTCCTGTACGTGTATGAGTAAGAAAATCCATTCCTTATTAATGTCTTCAGTCCAGCTGTGAGACAACTATACCCACCTGAGTATACCTATCATTTGGCTGTGATTTAGTAACATACAGCAGTACCAGCCTAGAGAATACTAGAAATACATAATCAGACCAGGGGCCAACAATACTACTTACCAATGGGAGATAGTAAGGTATGAAGAGAGCAAGATGAGATAAAGGAGGTAAGCAAAGAGACATACCAGGATGTTTGAGGTGGTGTTTACATTGTGCAATAGTTACTGGATTTTATAATTTTAATATTGCTTGCTATTTCAAAAAATTGTGATTTTTGTTCCATGCACATTTTTGTTCAAGCAACAGAACATTACAAATAAATAAATCACAAGTTGACAGTGGAAAACTGGCAAACAATTAACAGTACAGACATAAAAGCATTTTAACATTAAAATTTTTTTTTTACAAAGGCAAAAAATCATAGCTGATTTTCACACTGATATAATGATATATGTTGCCAACACAGCATTTACAGGCAAGCATATTGATGCCCTAAAAGTTTAGCAAGCTTGATAGGAAGCTGGGAATTGGGGAATGCCCATTTGGGGAATGCTAATTTGAAGGTCCAGCTGCAAACCTCACAGATTAGCAGGCCAAATTGGTGACAGATAGATGCAGTCCTTCAAAGGAATCATGGCCCTCCTTACCCCTCTACAGACGCAGAGCACACCTATAATGAGAGTGATGCTGCCACCAGAAACCTCACTGAGCAGACCATTAAGCAGTATTTCCACTGACTGCACTGTTTGAGAGAAGCTCTGCAGTTCACCACAGAGCAACCAGCCCTTATCATCACTTGGACACCATAGAGTGGAAGAGAAGGTGTTGAAGCAGAAGAAACAGCAGCACAACAGAAAGAGGAGCAGGCGCAGCATCAACCAGCAGTGCCTCTAGCTGATGAAGCTCTTAGAAAACAATTGATGCATGAGAGCTTCACCTGAACTATCCTTCTCCTCCTCAATAAACCAATAGTCCTGCTATCCTGATAGCTATAATTTGGTTGCGTTTGTGTAGTCTTAGCTCATGGGTCCTGCCCTTAGTTGACTGCAAATATGAACACCAACACCAAATTCAGCACAGAAATTTTACTGCAACAATTCTCTATATTTATATTACAGTTCACTTGGTGAATTAAGAATTGTCCTTAGGCAATCTCTTAGGTCCTCTCTTTTCCTATTGTTTTTCCATCCTAGTGGTCCTACGAGGTGTATCCCGAATGGCTGTTGCTTGGGAGGCTGAAGGTTGTTGAGCTTCCATTGAGGACATTTAAGATGGTTGTGGTGGGCGACCTTGAGCAGCTCTAGGCCTTGAGGCACGGCTACAGACTGTAGCATCTCGTCCGGGGTCAGGGCAGTCTAGTCCAACCGGCTATGTGGCACTGACAAAGGCGCTGGTGGAGTAGGTGGCAGGAGTGCAGGAATGCTGTCAGCCTGAGAGATGACAACAGGTGCAACTCCCATGGAGCCAATGCCACTTTCCTGCGGCTTTCCCTAGCACCCCTACAGCTTCAACTTGCAAAACTCTGCTGCAAGTATCCTTTCCCTTGCTAAATCTTGATTGTCCATTACCCAAGTCCTTGCGAACCTATATTGGATCTCAAGTTAGGGCAGCACAGTGGCGCAGTGGTTAGCACCGCAGCCTCACAGCTCCAGAGACCCGGGTTCAATTCTGGGTACTGCCTGTGTGGAGTTTGCAAGTTCTCCCTGTGTCTGCATGGGTTTCCTCCGGGTGCTCTGGTTTCCTCCCACATGCCAAAGACTTGCAGGTTGATAGGTTAATTGGCCATTATAAATTGCCCCTAGTATAGGTAGGTGGTCGGGAAATATAGGGACAGGTGGGGATGTGGTAGGGATATGGGATTAGTGTAGGATTAGTATAAATGGGTGGTTGATGGTCGGCACAGACTTGGTGGGCCGAAGGACCTGTTTCACTGCTGTATCTCTAAACTAAACTAAACTCAAATCTTCACCCTCATTTTAAGTCCACCTATAGCCTTGACTTATCTTTTCTCTGTAGTTTCCTCCACCTCTATATCCTGTCCCAAACTTCCTGTTCCCTTCACTCTATGCTCTTGTGCATCCCTGCTTTATGTACATGTATTGGAAGCGATGCATTCAGTCACCTGGACTTCCTTTCCTAAACCTCTCCACCAGTCCAACTCTAATCCTTTAAAAACCTTTTCAAAACTCAACTTTTTAACCACATTTTGGACACGCCTTCTAATTTCTCGTTTCCTGAATCAACATCCATCTTCCATATCCCTAGCTGTAAAGTGCATTGGGACATTTTATTTTTCTAACACTAAAGGCACTATAAAAGTGCAAGCTGCTGTTGTCTAAGGTGATGGCAGTAAAACTGGACAAGATGCACACAGGCTATACCATCCCCACATGGGTGTTCTTTGCAAAATCATTGCAGATGACTTGATACTTTCCTGTTTCCATCCATATATCACAAGCTCTGTCTTGTATGTGTCCCATATGTGTCTAATCACATGTTTGTAGTGGGAGGAGAAGGGTTGTGCTATATTGGTTTGATGCATCGTCTTGCTATTAACACGGAGGGTTATGCTAGTTTCTGCACCTCATATGGATCTCAGTCTCCCTAGACAAGCCAGGCAGATCAGGGAGTGAATTTAAGTGATTTTGTTTTTTGCGCTAATCTAGGTGAAGACTGTCAATTCAGGAAATGTCAGCATCAAGCACTTGTAGACCAGTTATAGCAAGGGTTAGATGCAAACTAAAGCTCATGCTACATTGCCCATCAATATGCCTTAGCCCTGAGAAACCTACCTCTATACTCAGGAATGTCCAACCCACAAGCTCTATTTACCAGTCCATGAACTCCCTGCTGGTTTCTTCTTTTTGTACTTATATGCAAAACCTATTCCAACTCAGAATGAGAACCTGCTGTGTCTCAGCTCCGTAAACATCCCAGGCCTGAATTATCCAACAGGACTGCTTCCTGATTGATGGATTTAGGCCAGTGAGGGGTCAGCCCTTTTGTGCCAATCAACAGAAGCCTTGACCAGTCCTTCATGCCTGTTTCCCAGTGTTCACAAAGATTGGACTACAAGCAAACTTTGTATGGCAGCAGTTGACACAGACACAGTAAAAACAATAGGTATTGAGGCAGTGGCAGTAGCAATATTGGCAGTTATGGAGTAGACGAAGAAACAATGCAGAAGAACTGCAGTAAAAGAGGAAGTGAGCAGCAATGGCAGTGATTAGAGCAGGAGCAATGGTGCTGACAGTTATGGACCAGATCAGACTGAGCAGTAGAAGAGGATCGTGGATGGTGAGGGAGCAGATAAGTAGAGTGAAAGGTATGTGAGGTATAGGTAGCCAGACAACTTTTGCAGAAGAGATTTGAATTTTTTGTGTATGAGCAACTTGGATTTTTTTATGTCTATGGGGAACAGCACACAGTACTGCCAACACCCTTAAATACTGTGATTTTTAGATGTAGTTGTTCAAATGTTTGTGATTCATGTGGGAAATATAAACCTCATTTTTCTGTATGCTTAAATTCCTTGTATAAATCATGAATGCTAATAAAACAAAAGCCAGCAATCATAGCTGTCTGCCCAGCTTAATACCACAGATGATGTGATGCTTTTATCCTCTATACATTGGATGCTGACAAGAATTTGATTCAAATATATATCATAAAACCTTGCACTCAGAGTACACAATTAACTCTTGCATGGTCATCTTGAAAACATTATTTCTTTTTTTCATATTCATTAAAGATGTCATATACTTATGTATTACCACATTCAGATATGCAACCCTTGCACCCAACATCAATTGTGAAGCAAAATTGAAGCAGTCATGAAGTAGTTGCAAGAGCTGGCAACACAGAATTATGAATGATACTGTGTAATAATTTGGTGTTCCAAATAGAAAGTATTAAAATAAAGTGCTTGTATTGGAAATAGTATTGGTGAGCCAACTCATCTAAAAGCTGAGCAAGAAAGAAGTATGTTTTGGACAATTTGAATATGATACTGTAGCCTTATCTTTAACCTATCACAACACCAATTTCCTTTGCTCTATCATGCCTGCAGCTGCCTGGATGCTAAGCTCTGGAATTTCCCCCCTTAGTATCTCTGCCTCTCTACCCCCTCTCCTCCTTTAAGATACTCCATAAAACCAAACTCTTTTGATCACCTATCCTAAAATCTCACTTTGTGGCTTTGTGTCAGATTTTGTATGACAACACTCCTGTGAAGTACTTTTGGATGTTTCAAAGTCACTATATAAATGCAGGTTGCTGTTGTTGTTGCTGTTGTAGTCTGGCTTGCCTGCTGGGAATGTGAAATTACACTTGATGTTTAAATGGATTTGTCCTGGTTCTGAAATATTTTAAATGAATATGGCCCACTTAATGGTTATGGCATATGTTTCTGGGCCCCACTCAAAACATTTTGGACATCCCTGCCTGATTGCACTGACATACAAATATTTGTTTTCCACATCAAATATTACCTGTCATCTTACTGAATGAGATTACAAATTTAGGGCCGATTTTAACTCTGGGCCAGTTTTTGGCAGGTGAGGAGCAGTGTGAATTAGAAAATTATACAACCTGGAGGAAGCCTACCGAGACCAGGTGAGTTGTGAGATCGGCTACTTGGGCCAACCTGCTGGAAGGCTCATAATCAGATGACAGTGACTCAATGCAGGGGCAGGATGGGGGTGCCTAAGCTTGCCTTGTGGAACCCAAAGGAGCACTCCACTTTTCCTTACCTCAAAAGGCAAGTACCAAAAAGTTAAAGCATTTATCTTTTTGGCCTCTTTTGCCACCAATCCACATCCTTGTTACATTGGCCTAGTGGGGAACCAACTCACTGCTGCTTCCTACTCAGGTTGCTGAGTTGTAATTGCATAATTTAGATTTAATTTTTAAGCTTTACTATTAATTAGTAAAATTAAATAAAAATAAAAGAATATATAAAATTGAATATATTATGAAGGACCCATTAAACTTCAGGTGGGTGTTGATAATGCCTGCTCAGTCAAGCAGGAGAAAATCACAACTGGTCAACTCCTGGCATTTCCAGGGTGGGTAAGTAACCTAGGCAATTTTAACTGCCTATCCACCCACTTTCTGCTAGGCAAGTAGAATTGAGTTTCTTTTCAGAGAATTTATTACACAGCCGCTAGGAATTGGATTGAATTGCCCAAATTAATTTCACGTAGGACCCCTACAGCTGACACGTAATGGACAGTTCCATCCCATTAGCTTGGTCTAGGTTCAAACCAAGGTATACAGGTGAAAGATCAGTGTGCTATCATAGCCCCTTTCTATTTCTTGTTCAATTATCCCTCATGTTCACAGTTAATTATTTCTCTGTTTAATATTATTAGATAGTGTTCACTGCTGCCATCTGACTTTGCTGTACATGAGGTATGAAACAGCTATTAAAATTAGGGAAAGTGGAACTTGATCAATCTTAACAGAGTAAAGGTAGCCTGATATTCAAGGCTATGAAGTATCAAATAATAGAAAGTCAAAGTGATGAGTTCTCTCAGAAACTTCATTCAACAACACAAAGAAATTGTTGGAAAAGAATTGATGAAAAACAACATAAAAAATCTTTTGTAGAAATCAAGCTATAAATGTGAAAGCTAGCCTGAGATACAGGAATTTTTAAGTGACAGATTCATCTCAGGATTTAAAAGTGTAATTAAGAGATTCTGTCAGTGTATAATCAGGGATTAAGAGGCTTCTTACTGGAGGACGGTTTGTATCGATTTGTAAGGCACACTCTGAACTAAACAATGGGGGAACTAACAGTCAGATTCTGAGCAGTCATCAGAAAAGCATGTCACTGCATTCAGTCACAATATGTGAAATGGAACATTGGGGTGCTGAAATGAACTTATACATAAGGAACCTCTATAGAATCATAGAATGGTTACAGCACAGAATGAGGTCATTCAGCCTATCATGTCTGTGCTGGCTCTCTGCGAGAGCAACTCACCTAGTTTTCCACTTCCCCAGCCTCCCCCCCCACCTTTTCCCTACAGCTCTGCAAATTTCTTTTCTTCAGATAATTATCCAATTCTCTTTCAAGAGCCTCTTTTGAATCTGCCTCCACCACACTCCCTGCATTCCAGATCCTAACCACTCACTGCGTAAAAAAGCTTTTCCTCATGTTGCTGTTGCTTTTTTTGTCCATCACCTTAAATCAGTGTCCTCTGGTTCCTGTCAATGGGAACAGTATCACCCCATTTACTCTGTCCAGATCCCTCAGGATTTTGAACATAAGAAAAAAATGCCTAATTCTTTGTAAATAGTTGCTGAAGGCTTAAAACCAGTAAAAAAAAAGTTGCTACATCCAGCAACCTTTCAACAATTAATTTTTAGTGTTTTAACTTTCAATTATACTTTATTTAAAATGTATTTTCTTCTGTTACTCCTACACACTTTAGACTTCTCTGATGCTTCAGTTAACACTGTTCTTGAGAGTAATCTAGGAGTAAAAATGCTTCTGGATTGTCCAGAAACCCCATGGAATGGAAGACTGATCTTCCAGGCCCTGTGGCTAACAACCCGGAATAAAAGCATTTTGCCTTCATGTCTGTTTTAGGATTTTCTACTTTATACTGTTTCCTGTTTTAAACTAATTATTAATTTAGCACCACATTTTTATCCCACTTCTGTGACTCTTAGGGGGAATTTTAACTGAAGAAAGGGTGGTTTTGAGTCGGATTGGGAGGGGGTTAAAGTCAGAAAAACCCGCATCCGACCTGCTCATTTATGGGTTTAATTGAAGGTAGGCGGGCGGCCAGCCCGACCCAAGGGGTGAGGGGAGGGTTGCAGCTTTAGATGTGATAATAAAGCTGCGATCTTCATTTTCATTCAGCTTTTGATCTTTAACTGTTGTTGGCTGGGTTTCCACAGCCATGGGGAACCCAGCAGCTTTTTCATAGCAGGGACTTGGCAGATTCAGGAGGTAAGTGCTGATACACTAACCTCCTGCATCCAGGTGCCTGACTGTGAAGGCTTTGTGATCGAAGACTCTGCCAACTACCTTCGCCCAAGGCCTGTGACCTCGCCCCTGCTGACCAGGCCTTGATCTCTTTCCCCCCCTCCCCCAAGGCCTCCGATCCTCCTTACCATGAGACATTACACTCCATCTCAGGACATGACCTCCCTTTCCTCCACCCATTGGGATCAATCAAGCTGGGCCTCTGGGCAGGGAACCGATCATTGACATCATTCTACAGCATGGTGTGGCGGTGGGGGGGAAATCCTGAATGTGGATTCCTCCCGACTTTCTGACGGACCCACTCCATGCAGGTCAGATCAATGTAAATTCTGCCCTTTATTTTTGCCATTAATCATTAATGTGGAACCTCATCAAAAGCTTTCTGACATATAGTACCAACTGCATTTCCATTATCCACCATGTCTGTAACATCTTTTAAAAAACACATTTACAGTTTAGTTAAATGAGTCCTCCTTGTCCACAAGCTTTTGGTGTTGCCTCTTATGGTAGGTACCAGTTTTATGGCCAGCCATGCATGATCAAATGCTTGAGAGGCTGAGCCATAACCCTTGATTAGGAAATATTTGCTTGGTGGAAACGTCTATGTCTTTTGGGGAGAGCTGGTGAGAACATTCGGTTTGCCAACTCTCCTGGATGGTGCAAGACTGCTTGGGTGTAACTGCAAACAAAGAATTGCTATTCTCTGCAGCAGGATTTCTGAGTATTAAATTGGATAAGCGTGAAGATCACTTGAAACTACCCCAGCATGCTTGATTGTGGCTGCTTAGCAGCAGCAGTCAGATCCTGATCGTAACTCAGTATGTGCATCTGATGACCAATAGGTGACAAAGAAATCTTGTACACAAAGTGGTTGCATTCCAATTCCAATTCCAATGGAAAAACCAGTCACAGTGCTTGCGACTGCATTTCCTGCTAGCCCAAATTGATCAGCAGCTCCTAGGTATTTGATTTACACCCTGCACCTCATACTCATACTCATTCCACTGCCTCTTATTACCTAGCTGCCCCTTCCTTTCCCAGATCCCTATCTCTTGCTCCTTATCCATCTCCTATTCCCTGCCCTAAACCACTGGTTTCCATCCGATCTGCTCTGATCTCTGGTTTACACTCTCTAGCTCCCTATCCCTTAACTCATTTTGTCAAGTCTTCTAGCTTGCTTTCGAAACAAACTGGTTCCCATTTAAAATTAATTGACCTTCCAATACTGCATCCATGATCAGGGTAAAGAGTGAGATGAGCTGCGAGATCTGGGACATGAGACAGCAGGATAGGGGGCGATGAGGAAGGGGTATAGAGGCATTTCATCAAATACTACTACTCACTGCAGCAATACTTGGGAAATTATTTGTTTCATGAGCGCTGTAATAACTGAAACTTCAACTATAGGAGTTAACTGTATGCCTGTAAGTTGGAGTCAGAAATCCATGTACCTCATAGCAAAACCATCAGATTTTAGTAGATTTGTGACAGCAAAGATGTTCATCTTTAATGTATGTTTCCTCAACTGAGATAGGAAATCATGGATTGAAGTCCACCTTATACCAATATCTATACCACCATGTTATTAATGAATATTTTAATAATTAAAAACATTTTTAGTAGTTGTAAAATAATTGGTTGAATGTGTCAATGTATGGCATAAAGGATAGTTCATTTTTCTTGCTGATATCATATTTCTAATATTACTTAAGTTGCCACCACCTCTCAAAACATTTTCAATCGTTTTCACAACTGCACTAAGCTTTCTACATGACTGCACAGACTGCATAGTACTACACTGCAGCTCTCAGGATGAAGCAATTACAGGCTGCTAATATTGCTATTTTAGGCCTACATTTAATCTTCCAGTCAGCATTGTTCTCAATATTTTGCAATATCCCACAGCTGCAAACAGAAAGCGAGCAGCCATCCTTATTGCTTATATTACTACTTGTGTTTGTCAAAGATCTTATGCTTTCAAGCATGTATACACCAAGTGATCATTTGAGGAGCATATTAGTGTTTGATCCAACACATGCTGCAGATTGGATTCCCATCACTATTCAGTCAATGACATCAAAACGCTTCCCTTCCCTTTCAAAAGCTGCTATTGAGCAGAAGTTCGACATTATGCTGTTCACAACCAGCACAAATTCGCTTTGGCCTATTAGGCCTATTGAATTACCTCACTATTCCAGGACTGCCTCTAAATTTGAACGGATTGAGTTATTAGCATTAATAGTGTTAAATTTTGATCAGATTTCTGCTGATAATCCATTGTAATCTTCAACTGAAGAACCGCAGAAATCTGGGAGAAATGGGATAGAATTTTAATGGGAAAGGGAAGACAGGCATGGATGTGGGTGTGGGGGTTAAATTCATACAAACATACAGACATATGAATTAGGAGCAGGAGTAGACCACTCAGCCCCTCAAGCCTGCTCCACCATTCAACAAGATCATGGCTGATCTGATTGTAACCTCAACACCACATTCCCGCCTACCCCCAGTAACCTTTCACCCCTTACTTATCAACAATTTATCTACCTCTGCCTTAAAAGTATTCAAAGACTCTGCTTCTACTGCCTTTTGAGGAAGAGAATTCCAAAGACTCATTACCCTCTGAGAGAAAAAACATTTCCTCATCTCTGTCTTAAATGGCCGACCCTTTATTTTTAAACAGTGACCCTGGTTCTAGATTCTTCCACAAGAGAAAACATGCCTTCCACATCCACTCTGCCAAGACCCCTCAGGATCTTATATGTTTCAATCAAATCACCTCTTACTCTTCTAAACTCCAGCTGATACAAGCCTAGCCTGTCCAAACTTTCCTTATAAGACAACCCGTCCATTCCAAGTATTAGTCTAGTAAACCTTCTCTAAAATGCTTCCAACTTGCTTAAATAAGGAGACCAATACTGTGCACAGTACTCCAGATGTGGTCTCACCAATGCCCTGTATAACTAAAGCATAACCTCCCTACCTTTGTATTCAGTTCCCCTCGCAATAAACAATAACATTCTATTAGCTTTCCTAAATACTTGCTGTACCTGCATATTAGCCTTTTATGATTCAGGCACTAGGATACCCAGATCCCTCTGCATCTCAGAGCTCTGCAATCTCTCACCATTTAGATAATATGCTTCTTTTTTATTCTTCCTGCCAAAATGGACAATTTCACATTTTCCCACATTATACTCCATTTGCCAGATCTTTGTCCACTCACTTAACCTATCTGTATCCCTTTGTAGCCTCCTTATATCCTATTCACAACTTACTTTCCTAATTATCTATGTGTCATCAGCAAATTTAGCAGCCATATCTTCGGTTCCTTCATCCAAGTTATTTATATAAATTGTAAAAGTTTGAGGCCCCAGTACTGATCACTGTAGTACACCACTCATTATATTTTGCCAACCAGAAAATGACCCATTTATGCCGACTCTCTGTTTCCTGTTAGCTAGCCAATCTTCTATCCATGCCATTATGTTACCCCCTACACCATGAGCTTTTATTTTCCACAATAACCTTTGATGTGGCACCTTATCAAATGCCTTCTGGAAATCCAAGTACAGTACATCCACTGGTACCCCTATATCCACAACACATGTTACTTCCTCAAAGAACTCCAATAAATTTGTTGAACATGATTTCTCTTCCACAAAACCATGTTGATTCTGCCTAATTACCTTGATTTTTTCTAAGTGCCTTGCTATAACACCTTTAATAATAGCTTCTAACATTTTCTCTATGACAGATGCTAAGCTTACTGGCCTGTAGTTTCCTGCTTTCTGTCTCCCTCCCTTTTTGAATAAAGGAGTTACATTCACTATTTTCCAATCTTATAGAACCTTCCCCGAATCTAGGGAATTTTGGAAAATTAAAACCAATGCATCAACTGTCTCACTAGCCACTTCTTTTGAGACTCTAGGTTGAAGTCCATCAGGACCCGGGGACTTGTCAGCCTGCAGCTCCAACAATTTGTTCAGTACCACTTCCCCGGTGATTGTAATTTTCTTGAGTTCCTCCCTCCTTTCCATTTCCTGACTTACAGCTAATACTGGGAGATTACTTGGATCCTCAAGAGCAAAGACTGATGCAAAATATTTGTTCAATTTATCTGCCATCTCCTTATTATCCATTATTAATTCCCCAGACTCATTTTTTATAGGACCAATGCTCACTTTGTGAACTCTTTTTTAAATATCTATAGGAACTCCTACTATCTGTTTTTATATTTCTAGCTAGCTTTCTTTAATACTCAAATTTTTACCTTCTTATTAATCTTTTAGTCATTCTTTGCTGCTCTTTATATTCTGTCCAATCTTCTGACCTACTACCCATCTTTGTGCAATTATATGCTTTTTCTTTATTTATCTTTAACTTTTTTAGTTAACCATGGATGGTGGGTCCTCCCCTTGGAATTTTTCTTTCTTGTTGGAATGTATTTATTCTGTGTATTCTGAAATATCCCCTTAAATGTCTGCCACTGCATCTCTATTGACCTTGCCCTTAACCTAATTTGCCAGTTCACTTCAGCTAGCTCTTCTTTCATGGTCTGTTAATTGCCCTTATTTAAGTTTAAAATATTAGGCTTAGATCCACTCTTCTCTCCCTCAAACTGAATGTAAAATTCAATCATATTCTGATCGCTGCTGCCTAAGGACAGCTTCACTATGAGGTCATTAATTAATCCTATCTCGTTGCATAACACCAGGCCTATTATAGCCTGCTGTCTGGTTGGCTCCAGAATGTGCTGTTCTAGGAAACTATCCCGAAAACATTCTATGAACTCCTCATCTAGGCTACCTTTGCCCATCTGATTTTTCCAATCTATATGTAGATTAAAATCCCCCATTATTATCGCCGTACCTTTCTGACAAGCTCCTATTATTTCTTCCTTTATACCCCATCCTACCATGTGGTTACTGTTAGAGGGCCAGTACACCACTCCCACAAGTGACTTCTTGTCTTTATCATTTCTCATCTCGATCCAAACTGCCTCTACATCCTGGTTTCCTGAATTTAGGTCATCCCTCTCTATTGTGCTCATGCCATCATTAATTAACAGAGCCACCCCTCCACCGTTTCCTAACTTCCTGTCCTTCCTAACTGTCATGTACTCTTCATATTCAGGTCCCAATCTATGTCATCCTGCAGACATGTCTTGCTAATAGCTATCAGATCGTTCTTATTTATTTCTATTTGTGCTTTCAGTTCATCTGTTTTGTTTCGAATGCTATGTGCATTCAGATACAGAGCCTTTCGTTTTGTCTTTTTATTATTTTTGTAATCTCTGTTGATGTATTCATAGATGTTTACTTTTTGTCCCTGCCCGTCATGGTCTGTTTATCATTTCCCATATTAATACCTTTCTCTCTTGCTTTGTCTCTACTCTGATTTACCACATCTTCCCAAATTTGATCCCTTTCCCCCACTATTTAGTTTAAAACCCTCTCTACTTCCCTAGTTATGCAGCTCGCTAGAATACCAGCCCCAGCACGATTCAGGTGTAGACTGTCCCAATGGTTCAGCCCCCACTTTCCCCAGTACTGGTGTCAGTGCCTGAAATTCCTGAAAAGTGGTGTTGGGTCAGGGACCTGACAACATCCCACCCACTTCTGAGTTTGACCGGGCGGGTTTGTAGGCAAGTGAGGCACCCCCGTGCAGCTGTCAGGTAAGTCATTACATTATGCAAACAGGTAATTAACTTTGAATTTAACCCTGCATTACGGCTTCAACAGCCAGCGCACAGGTTCTTTGAGTTCTCTGCCAGGATCCATGGGGTGAGAGCACAGCAGGGAGTTATTGTTTAATGAGATAGATGTGCTGGGAAGATTTTAAAGGGTGAAATCAGCAAGCTTATTCTCCACCACCATGAAAGGCTTGTGCTTGCAGAATTACTCCTGACAGCTTGAAATCACTACAGTGATTGTCAATTTCAACTTTTTGGAGTTACTTTCAAGAGCCTTGTGGTCTTATCTCAACTTCCTTGCTGTCAACCTTCACTGCAGCATGGGAGCAACTTATGCAGGAGCAGCCTGCACCTCTGGTGAGGAATAGAAGGAACAAAAGGAACATCACCTGCAGCACCAGTTGTCTTCTCCTCAGCCACACGCTGCTCCACAGGGAAAAGGGGATGGATACAGAGATCCAGCTCTAAGGAGGCAATACCCCCAAGAACAGGATCTACAGGCGGAGGATCAGCTTTCTTGACGTGTGTGAGCACCAGTGCCTCAGGAGGCTCAGGTTTTCATGTCAGGTTGTTGTTGACATCTGCAATCTCCTGGAACAAGACCTCCTTCTCAGTGGATCAGGTGGGCATGCCGTGCCAGTGGCCATCAAGGTGGCTGTCACTAGAGGCCCGCCCACCCAACCCTCCCTGGGTCTCTGCCTCTCCCCGGAGTTGTGCACTGTCTCCTACAAGAAGAGAAGAAGAAGAAGAGAAAGCAGAGAGTTGAAAGTGTTAGAAATGGATTGTGTGGAGAGGAGGGAAGGACAACATTTGTGGAGGGTGACTGAGGTATGAGTGTGAGAGGGCAATAGGATGAGGGTGAGTGTGAGTGTTGGCTGCTCAGATGGGGATGTGAGGAGGTGCCTGGAGAGAGAGGAATGAGTGGGCTGCAAGGTATGTTGTCCAGAGGACTGCTGTGCAGGAAAATGCTGGGAAAGTCAGAGTATGGGGCTCGGCATCTGAAAGTGTGATGCCATTCACCTTTCCTGTCCTCCTGAGGTCTTGGGTCATCCTGGAACACTGTCTCCAGGTTGAAGGGACCACACTCCTGCTGCTGATGTCCTCAACCTCTTCCATCCACATCTGCTTGATTTGAGAGGCTGACTCCTTCTTCTCATCCTTGGGATACATCACCTCACTGCAGTCCCTCAGATTCTACAGCAGGACCTCCAGGTAAGTGTGAGAGAGATGCTGGGGTGTGTGGTAGGGGGTGGGGGGGCGGATGTGGGGGGTGGTGGGGGCAGCCTTCCCAGATCTCCTCTCCAGTCCTGTGGTTGCAGCAGCCTCAGGAATCCTAGTCTAGTTCAGTCATTCTGACCTCTGCTGGGGTGCCTTTAATTAGAAATCCTTCCTTTGACAGATACAGTGCAACATCCCACCGGCCCTCTCCGATTGGTCGGGAAACCCAAAAAGCAAGTTTCCTTTTTATTCTTTCATGGGATATAAGCTGGTAAGGCCAGCATTTGTTGCCCATCACTAATTGCCCTTGAGAAGATGGTGGTGAACCACCTTCTTGAACCGCTGCAGTCAATCTGGTGCGGGTACACCCACAATGCTGTTAATGAAGTAACGGCAATATAGGTCCAAGTCTGGTTGATGTGTGAGTTGGAGGGGAACTTGCAGGTGGTGGTGTTCCCATGTGCCTGCTGCCCCTGTCCTTCTTGGTGGTAGAGGTCACAGGTTTGGAAGGTGCTGTTGAAGGAGGTTTGGCGAGTTGCTGCAGTGCATCTCGTATATGGTGCACACTGCTGCCACTGTGCGTAGGTGATGGAGGGAGTGAATGTTTAAGGTTTTGAATGGGGTGCCAATCAAGTGAGCTGCTTTGTCCTTCATGGTATCGAGCTTCTTGAATATTGTTGGAGCTGCACACATCCAGGCAAATGGAGAGTATTCCATCACACTCCTGACTTGTGCCTTGTAGATGGTGGACAGGCTTGGGGAGTCAGGAGGTGAGATACTCACCACAGAATTCCCAGCTTCTGACCTGATCTTGTAGCCACAGTATTTATATGGCTGATCGAGTTAAGTTTCTGGTCAATGGTCACCCCAGGATGTTAATGGCAGGAGATTCAGTGATGGTAATGTCGTTAATATCAAGGGCAGATGGTTAGATTCTCTCTTGTTTGAGATGGTCATTGCCTGGCACTTGTGTGGCACGAATGTTACTTGCCACTTATCAACCCAAGCCTAGATATTGTCCAGGTCTTGCTGCATTTCTACACAGACTGCTTCTGCATCTGAGGAGTCACGAATGGTACTGAATATTGTGCAATCATCAGCAAACATCCCCACTTCTCACCTTATAATCGAAGGAAGGTCATTGATGAAGCGGCTGAAGATGGTTGGGCCTAGGACACTACCCTGAAGAATTCCTGCAGCAATGTCCAGGGGCTTAGATGTTTGTCCTTCAACAACCACAAGCATCTTCCTTTGTGCTAGGTATTTGAAATAATTACAATCACCAGAGAAAGGGTACTGAGAAAACTATTAGAATTAAAGGCTGACATGTCCCCAGGACTTGATGGACTTCATCTTTGGGTCTTAAAAGAAATGGGTGCGGAGATAGTAGATGCATTGGTTGTAATTTTCCACAATTTCCTAGGTTCTGGAAAGGTCCCATCAGATTGGAAAATGGCGAATGCAGCTCCTCTATTCAAGAAATGAGGGAGACAGAAACCAGGAAACTACAGACCAGTTAGCCTAACTTCCATCATAGGGAAAGTGCTAGAATCTATTATTAAGGAGTTTATAGCAGGGCACTTAGAAAATCTTAATGCAATCAGGCAGAGTCAACATGGTTTTGTGAAAGAGAAATCATGTTTGACTAATTTATTAGAGTTCTTTGAGGAAGTAACAATGTGGATAAAGGGGGACCTGTAGATGTGGTGTACTTGGATTTCCAAAAAGCATTTGATAAGGTGCCACGTCAAAGGTTACTACACAAAATAAGAGCTCGTGGTGTAGGGGGTAACATATTAGCATGAATTCGTTAGCTAACAGGAAAAAGAAAGTCAGGATAAATGGATCATTTTGGGGTTGGCAAGCCGTTGCTAATAGAGTGCCACAGAGATCAGTGCTGGGGCCTCAACTATTTGCAATCTATATCAATAACATGGATAAGGGACCGAATGTATGGTAGCTAAATTTGCTGACAACACAAAGATAGGCAGGAAGGTAAGCTGTCAAGAGGACATAAAGTGGCTACAAATTGATTTAGATAGCTCAAGTGAGTGAGCAAAAATTTGGCAGATGGAGTATAATATGATAAAATGTGAACTTTGGCAGGAAGAATCGAAAAGGAGTATATTATTTGAATGGAGTGAGACTGCAAAGCTCTACGGTACAGAGGGATCTAGGTGTCCTGGTACATGAATCACAAAAAGTTAGTGCAGGTACAGCAAGTGATTAGGAAGGCAAATGGAATGTTGTCATTTATTGCAAGGGAATGGAATATAGAAGTAAGGAAGTTTTGCTACAGTTGTGCGTGGCATTGGTGAGACCATATCTGCAGTACTGTGTACAGTTTTAGTTTCCTTACTTAAGAAAGGATATAATTGCATTATAAGCAGTTCAGAGAAGATTCACTTGACTGATTCCTGGGATGAAGGTGTTATCTTATGAAGAAAGGTTGAACAGGTTGGACTTGTAACCATTGGAGTTTGGAAGAATGGGAGGTGATCTTATTGAAACATGTAAGATCTTCAGAGGACTTGACAGGAGAGAGACTAGAACCAGGGAACACAGTTTCAAAATAAGGGGTCTCCCATTTAAGACAGTGTTACGACCAGGTGAGAAAGGGGTCTAGGGGTTTCCTCTCAGCCTTTGCCTGGTTTAACCGTAACCGGGTTTAATTTTTGAAAAACCATGTTTTTAGCTCCCCCTCAATGAATCCTCGTTCACTGCTTTCCAGTTGTGAAGCAAAGAAACCAATTTGACAGGTTTTCTTAGATTTAAATAAGAAAGGTGGAAGTTTATTAATCTTTAATTTGGTTAATGACTACGAATACGCAACGTGACCACACTGGCATGCATTCGTGATGAACACACACGCTGATAGAGACAGAAAAAGCAGAAAGAATAAAGGGAAAAAGTATGAGGCAATAGCTGGGTTCTATTTACGGTCCTTTGAGTTCGATGTGGAGTCTTTGGTTGCCGGTAAGTCTTGCCGTTTCGTTGGGGCCCAGCGCACGCTTTAAAACGTGTTTCGATGTAAGAGTCGTTTCTCTTTTGAGGTTTAAGTGACTTCAATGGATCCGCAGATTAGTGAGAGAGAGAGAGAGAGAAGCTCTCTTCTTCCAAGTTCAGTTGCAATCTGCCATCTGACCCAAGCTGTCCTATGAGCAGTTCAAAACTAGACCAGGGCCAGCAGGTTAGTCATGTGACTTGCTTTTTTAACAAACTCCTGTGTTTGTGGATTCCAAAGCTCTCGGTGGGGGATGTGTAGTGCTGTCTCTTACAAGATGTGGATCATCATTGCCCAGACCAATCTCTGTTAATTGAATCAGTGAGCAGTTCCCATTGTCTTCTTTTAGGTGACTGTCTCTTAGAATGCAAATGTTTTTTCCAGCCACTGCTGATCTCTTTAAACAAGTCATCTCTTCACTCCAGCAACAGTTTAAAATTAATGTTTATCTGACAAAATTAATATGCCTCATTCTTGGCAGGTCGGGGTCTTCATGACAACAGAGATAAGGAGAATTTTATTTTCTCAGAGGGTCGTTAGGCTGTGGAATTCTCTTCCCCATAGAACAGTGGAGGCTGGGTCATTGAATATTTTTAAGGCTGAGTTAGATAGATTCTTGATTGATAAGGAAGTCAAATGGTATCGGGGTAGACAGGAAAGTAGAGTTGAGGCCACAATCGGATCAGCCATGATCTTATCAAATGGCGAACCAGGCTTCAAGGGCTCCTAATTTGTATGTTCGTATATTCAACCAGCTGAGAGTTTTCCCCTGCTTCCCGTTGACTTCAATTTTGCTAGGCGTCCTTGATGCCACACTCAGTCAAATGCCTTGATGTCAAGGGCAGTCACTGTCAACTCACCTCTGGAATTTAGCTCTTTTGTCCATGTTTGGACCAAGGCTGTAATGAGGTCTGGAACCGAGTGGCCTTGGCAGAACCCAAACTGAGCATTGATGAGCAGGTTATTACTGCAAATGTGCCACTCGATAGCACTGTCAACCCAACCTTCCATCACTTTGCTGATGATTGAGAGTACACTGATGGGGCAATAATTGGTTGGGTTGGATTTTCCCTGATTTTAGTGGACGGGACATATCTGGGCAATTTTCCACATTGTTGGGTAGATGCCAGTGTTGTAGCTGTACTGGAACAGCTTGGCTATGGGTGCGGCTAATTCTGGAGCACAAAGTCTTTAGTACTACTGCTGGGATGTTGTCAGGACCCAAAGCCTTTGCTGTTTCCAACGCCATCAACACTTTCTTGACATCACATGGAGTGAATCGAATTGGCTGAAGACTGGCATCTGTGATATTGGGGATTTCAGAAGGAGGTCAAGATGGCTCATCCACTCGGCACTTCTAGCTGAAGATGATAGCAAATGCTTCAGCCTTATATTTTGCACTGACATACAGGGCTTCCCAATCACTGATGATGGGGATGGTTATGGCACCTTCTCCTCCACTTAGTTGTTTAATTGTCCACCACTATTCACGACTGGTTGTGGCAGGGCTGCAGAGCTTTGATCTGATCTACTGGTTTTGTGATCGCTTAGCTCTGTCTATCAGATGCTGCCTCTGCTGTTTAGCATGCATGTGTGTTATAGCTTCACCAAGTTGGCACCTCATTTTTAGGTATGCCTGGTGCTGCTCTTGGCATGCTCTCCTTCACTCCTCATTGAACTAATATTGATCCCCTGGCTTGATGGTAATGGTAGAGTGCCAGGCCATGAGGTTACAGGTTGTGGTTGAACACAACTCTGTTGCTGGTCCACAGCACCTCATGGATGCTCAGTTTTGAGCAGCTAAATCTGTTATGAATCTATCCCACTTAGCACGGTGGTAGTACCACACATCACGATGGATGGTATCCTCAGTGTGAAGTCGGGTCTTCGTCTTCACAAAGACTGTGTGATGGTCACTCCTTCCAATGCTGTCCTGGACAAACACATCTGTGACAGGTAAATTGGTGAGGGCAAGTTCGAGCAGGTTTTTACTTCTTGTTGGTTCCCTCACCACCTGCCGTAGGTGCAGTCTAGCAGATATGCCCTTCAGGACCCAGCCACTCAGTCAATAGTAGTGCTACCGAGTCATTCTTGCTGATGAACAAAGAACAAAGAACAGTACAGCACAGGAACAGGCCATTCGGCCCTCCAAGCCTGCGCCAATCTTGATGCCTGTCTAAATTAAAACCTTCTGCATTTCCGGGGCCCATATCCCTCTATTCCCTTCCTATTCATGTATTTGTCAAGATGCCTCTTAAACGTCGCTATCGTACCTGCTTCCACCACCTCCCCCGGCAGCAAGTTCCAGGCACTCACCACCCTCTGTGTAAAGAACTTGCCTCGCACATCCCCTCTAAACTTTGCCCTTCGCACCTTAAACCTATATCCCCTAGTAACTGACTCTTCCACCCCGGGAAAAAGCTTCTGACTATCCACTCTGTCCATGCCACTCATAACTTTGTAAACCTCTATCATGTCGCCATTGAACATTGAAGTCCCCCACCCAGAGTACATTCTGTGCCCTTGCTATCCTCAGTGCTTCTTCCAAGTGGTGTTCAACGTGGAGGAGTACTGATTCAGCAGTTGAGGGAGGGTAGTAGGTGGTAATCAGCAGGAGGTTTCCTTTCCCATGTTTGCCCTAATGCCATGGAATGTTGAGGATTCCCAGAGCAGGACATATGCAGGGATGGTGACGGAGGTGTCTGGAACATTGGCTGTAAGGTATCATTCAGTGAGTATGATTATGTCAGGCTGTTGCTTGACTAGTCTGAGGGTCAGCTCTCCTAATTTTGGCACAGGTCTCCAGGTATTCATAAGGAAGGCTTTGCAGGATCGACTGGGCAGGGTGTGCTATTGTCGTTTCTGGTGCCTAGGTCAATGCTGGGTAGGCCGTCTATTTTTTTTCTTATTCATCTTTTCAGCAGCAGTTTGGTACAACTGAGTGACTTGCCAAGCCATTTCAGAGGGCAGTTAAGAGTCAACCACATTGCTGTGGGACTCGGACCGGGTAAGGACGGCAGATTTCTTTTCTTAAAGAACATTATTCACCAAAGTTATGGTGAATAATCAGGAGAATGCTTGAAAAACCCAACTCATATATGTATGATAAATTGAGCCAAACTGTTCAGGATGATTACCCCTTTAAGAAGTCTCCTCGCATACTCCTCGTACTTTTGATCATGAATGTACCAGGATAATGAAAAATGTACAAGGCTTTAAGGAAGAATATTAACACCAAGGCAATGAACCTAAACATAGTAACAGAATTGAAAAAGAGGAAGGGATCAAAGGCAATAAGATAAAAGGACATGTTATTTAATGGGACAATTACAATCAGAATAGTCTGTCTTTGCCACAAGTAAATAAACAAGCAATTCCTTTGCTAAAGAGGCAAATTAAAAATCATTAGATCTAAGTTCCATATAAGTGTTACAGTTTAACACAGCAATTCAATCTATGATAATTTTCTTAACTGTAGCAAGTGCTTGCCTAAATCAGTAGAATGACTGTCATTGTATTCAATGTAGGAAAACAATTACATCCTTTTTTTAGTCAGTTAGTAAAGAAGAAGAAGAAGTAAAGTTAAAAATAAATTGATAGCCTTCTTCATGATTATCAATATGGGAGAAAAGCAGCAGCAGATTTACAATAAAAGACTTCTACAGTTTATCCCTGGATAGTCACAATTCAAAACTTTCAACAATCTAATGGTCTTTAGGGAAGGAAATCTGTCATCCTCACCCGGTCTGGTCTACATGTGACCCCAGACCCACAGCAATGTGACTGATTCTGAACTGCCCTCCAAGTTTTAGTTTAGTTTTAGAGATACAGCACTGAAACAGGCCCTTTGGCCCACCGAGTCTGTGCCAACCATCAACCACCCATTTATACTAATCCTACACTAATCCCATATTCCTACCACATTCCCACCTGTCCCTATATTTCCCTACCTATACTAGGGGCAATTTATAATGGCCAATTTACCTACCAACCTGCAAGTCTTTTTTGGCTTGCTAAGAGGCCTAGCAAGCCACTCAGTTGTATTGAAGAAGGTGACTCACTACCTTCTCGAGGGTAATTAGGGATGGGCAATAAATGCTGCCCTTGGTAGCAATGCCTATGTTCTGTGAATGAATGAAAAGAAATTCATGAATCGTCAGTTGATCTGCAACACTATGGGGGGAATTTTATGCTCTCCACTATGGCGACTTTGGAGGTGGGGAGAGCATATAATTGGTGGGGGTGAGGGGGTCCCCACAACCACCCAAATTAAGCGTGGGGCGGGAAGGATCCCTGATGTGTTTCTGCCTCCATGTGTTTTTGCTGGAGGCCAGCTTTCAATTGCAGTGGCTCCCCACCCGGCAGCAGTAGGTAGCCAATTAGGTGATTAAAAGGACATTTAGCTTGTATTTATCCATTACAATGAGATCTTGCAAACAGTGAGTGCCCCCCCCCCCCCCCCCACCCCCGCTGTGTCTGCTCCCTGACAGGTGAGAGGAGGCAGCTTCACAGTGGGAGGTCGGAGCTTTGTAACTTCTAACTATGAAGAGCTCACCGGCAGCAAATGGTAAGGCCACTGTCTCCCCATACCGCAGCCTTGCCATTGAGTGATAAAATGGTGGACATAGATGTCTCTGATGGTCATATGCAGTGAAAGTTTCATCCGCTCCACCTACCTGGACCTCAACAGCGCTCCCAACGGTCTTACAGTGGGGCTGCCGGACTGCATTGGAGTGGTCCACGATGTCCTATTCTCCCGCCATTGGAACCCGCCCGGCGTCCTTAATTGGACAGTTAACGCAGAGGCAGCTTCTTAACTGGCCATTTCCTGGAAGATGCCCCCTATTGGTGCACCTCTGACTGCAGCGGTGTTGGGACCTGGAAATGGCCCCTACCCTCAATTATTTTTTATTTTGAGAAGATTTTGGCCACTCACACCAAATTCCTTTCTCTGCTACTTTAATTATTAGCTCATTTAAAATAATTGGGCTAAGACATCTGTGAAAACAACAGAGAAGTTTGATACAAGCACATTAAGTATTTGTATAATAACATCACCAATTACATTTTATGTCCTATATATAATCCTGTTATAAATTGCATGTGGTAGTTATTGGTAATTCATGTTGTACAATAATGAGAAATCTAAACCCTGATGGTCTTTGTTCAGCTGGCACCAAACTGCTCTTACAACATGCAGACTGGCGTAAAAATAGAGGAAACTTTTAAAATATTGATGAAAAGACAGTAGGTACAATTGCTAGAAATTTTCTCTTGCTTCAATTTTTACTATTGCTGTACATGGAGCAAATGACTGCACAAATTACTGACACTATTGCCTTGAATTTAATCACACACCACCCTGTCACCACTCCTGATGTACAGGAAAGGGTCAGACAAGGGGTCAAAATCTTGAAAATAGAAACCACACCTCCATATCCCACCACATTCCCTGCTGCCATAATATTAATGACAATGATTCAGTCCTTCAACGAGGCTCCCACTAAAAGCAGGCTGGAGCTTATGGGATGCAAAAGTCAGGGCCAATGACATGAGATGGTGCAACATAATATTAAATTCAAGCCAGGTGGAGTCCTACATTGTCTGCTGCCCAGCAGGCGAACAAGGGCGGAAGAAGCCAACTCGTCAGAAGTGGCCAAGGTAAGTCTTGGAAATTTCCTTCTGTTTGAACTCTTTGTGCACCGGGGGAGCAGGAATGCTGCACCCAGGACCCACAAGGTGTCTTTTGGAATTCCCAGCCTTGACATCCCCCCCATCTCCTCCCACTGACTGCCTGGGCTGAATTTACTAGGCGCTCCGCACATCATGACGATGCGCTTTGAAGTTGGCAGACGTCAGGCATGGATGCGATGTTGCCGAGCCCCCGTTATATTTTGCGCAGGGCCTCATTTAAATGGAGGGGGTGGAATGGCCACCCCCAACGACATAGAGAGGGTGGCCGTTCTATGCCTCGCAATGGCGTCTGGCCCCACCGCGCAGGCACCGGCGCCATTTTTAAAGGGCTTCAACACCTTCAATCTCAATTCAATAATTTAAGGTACCGCTTCACCAGAACCTGCTGAACACTTTTATTTCAACTTAGATTCCCCTCTCCCACACCCACCCACTGAGTCTTCGTGTCTTACAGTCACATATCCCCCCAAAAAAGCACCTTTTCATTTTGTGAACTTTCCCCCCTCACTTCAGAACCTTTGGCCCTCAACCTCTTCCATCATCCCCACAACCAATTAGAATAGTTCGCCACTCTTCACCCCCCCCCACCCGCCCTGAACTTTTCACTCCTCCCCTCTCTCCACCAGTGTCACACCTCAGAACGCCATACGGAGTTGTTTTAATTAATTTTAATAATTAAATGAAGGCCTCGCCGCTTGGCGGCGAGGGGGCCGCACCGAGGCCTCGCCGCCGCTGGTAAAATGCAGTGGGACTTTCTCGGCATCGAGGGTCGTGGCAGGCCACTCCCGCAAGTATTTTACTGGACCCCCGCCACGACCGTCGAGGGGCTGGTAAAATTCAGCCCCCTGTGTCTGTTCTCACGGGTCCCCAGCTCCAGCCTGCTGCGGCTACATCCCTGCTTCTGCCTGCTGACCAAGTAGGCAATTTGGCTGGGTTTCGGGCAGGACTCTGTGAAGTTTTATTTCAATGAGGCTTGGCCGTTAAGATCGACAGAGCCTCCACGTCACCCATCTGTCTGGGTGTACCACCCACGACAAAGCTTGCGCGCACCTGCCCCCCATCCCGCCTCACCCATATGACTCGCCCTGACTCACATATATATCTATTTATATATATAAAAGCGTATGTTTTATATACATATATCTGTGAGTGTGTTTCTTGTTTTGAAATGTATCTGTCTTACTGCAGGTGTCAGACTTTATCACAATGCAAAATTCTGTGTCTCACTTATACCATTCAATTCACATCAGAGAGTGTTGAGAAGAAAAAAAAAGACTTGCATTTATGCAGCACGTTCACATTATAGGATGTCCCAAAGTGCTTTAGCTTTTTTCAAATGTAGTCACCATTGATTTGTAAGCAAACATGGCAGACAATTCACATACAGTAAGGTCTCACAAACAGCAGTGAAATCGATAGCCAGTAAGTCTTTAGAATTTAGAACATTACAGCGCAGTACAGGCCCTTCGGCCCTCGATGTTGCGCCGACCTGTGAAACCATCTGACCTACACTATTCCATTTTCATCCATATGTCTATCCAATTACCACTTAAATGCCCTTAAAGTTGGCGAGTCTACTACTGTTGCAGGCAGGGCGTTCCACGCCCCTACTACTCTCTGAGTAAAGAAACTACCTCTAACATCTGTCCTATATCTATCACCCCTCAACTTAAAGCCATGTCCCCTCGTGTTTGCCATCACCATCCGAGGAAAAAGACGCTCACTATCCACCCTATCTAACCCTCTGATTATCTTATATGTCTCTATTAAGTCACCTCTCCTCCTCCTTCTCTCCAACGAAAACAACCTCAAGTCCCTCAGCCTTTCCTCGTAAGACCTTCCCTCCATACTAGGCAACATCCTAGTAAATCTTCTCTGCACCCTTTCCAAAGCTTCCACATCCTTCCTATAATGTGGTGACCAGAACTGCACGCAGTACTCCAGGTGCGGTCTCACCAGAGTTTTGTACAGCTGCAGCATGACCTCGTGGCTCCGAAACTCGATCCCCCTACTAATAAAAGCTAACACACCATATGCCTTCTTAGCAGCCCTATTAACCTGGGTAGCAACTTTCAGGGATTTATGTACCTGGACACCAAGATCTCTCTGCTCATCTACACTACCAAGAATCTTCCCATTCGCCCAGTACTCTGCATTCCTGTTACTCCTTCCAAAGTGAATCACCTCACACTTTTCCGCATTAAACTCCATTTGCCATCTCTCAGCCCAGCTCTGCAGCCTATCTATGTCCCTCTGTACCCTACAACATCCTTTGGCACTATCCACAACTCCACCGACCTTCGTGTCATCCGCAAATTTACTAACCCACCCTTCTACACCCTCTTCCAGGTCATTTATAAAAATGACAAACAGCAGTGGCCCCAAAACAGATCCTTGCGGTACACCACTAGTAACTAAACTCCAGGATGAACATTTGCCATCAACCACCACACTCTGTCTTCTTTCAGCTAGCCAATTTCTGATCCAAAGCTCTAAATCACCTTCAACCCCATACTTCCGTATTTTCTTCAATAGCCTACCATGGGGAACCTTATCAAACGCCTTACTGAAATCCATATACATCACATCCACTGCTTTACCCTCATCCACCTGTTTGGTCACCTTCTCGAAAAACTCAATAAGGTTTGTGAGGCATGACCTACCCTTCACAAAACCGTGCTGACTATCGCTAATGAACTTATTCTTTTCAAGATGATTATAAATCCTATCTCTTATAACCTTTTCCAACATTTTACCCACAACCGAAGTAAGGCTCACAGGTATATAATTACCAGGGCTGTCTCTACTCCCCTTCTTGAACAAGGGGACAACATTTGCTATCCTCCAGTCTTCCGGCACTATTCCTGTCGACAATGACGACATAAAGATCAAGGACAAAGGCTCCGCAATCTCCTCCCTGGCTTCCCAGAGAATCCTAGGATAAATCCCATCTGGCCCAGGGGACTTATCTATTTTCACACTTTCCAAAATTGATAACACCTCCTCCTTGTGAACCTCAATCCCATCTAGCCTAGTAGTCTGAATCTCAGTATTCTCCTCAACAACATTTTCTTTCTCTACTGTAAATACTGACGAAAAATATTCATTTAATGCTTCCCCTATCTCCTCTGATTCCACACACAACTTCCCACTACTATCCTTGATTGGCCCTAATCTAACTCTAGTCATTCTTTTATTCCTGATATACCTATAGAAAGCCTTAGGGTTTTCCTTGATCCTACCCGGCAATGACTTCTCGTGTCCTCTCCTTGCTCTTCTTAGCTCTCCCTTTAGATCCTTCCTGGCTAGCTTGTAACTCTCAAGCGCCCTAACTGAGCCTTCACGTCTCATCCTAACATAAGCCTTCTTCCTCTTGACAAGCGCTTCAACTTCTTTAGTAAACAAAACATAAAGGGCAATGTGTCATTGCCTAAAGCTCATGATTTTTAGAACATCACCTGAGAGTTGGCAAAGTGTTTGAAATTATTATGAGATAATATAAGCGAGCATCATGATGGCCATAAACTAATCCAGTTGGCATGGTTTTAGGAGTTGCAGGTCATTCTCGAATAATTTATTGGATTTATTTGAGGAGGTAGCAGATCTAATAGATACAGGAGAGATAGTGGATGTTATCTAGCTGGATTTTAGATATGCATTTGGCTGTCCCACTGAAGGTTTAAGCATGTGGGGCAATTGCGAATGTATTAAGATGGATGGTAATTGGTTAGCTGATAAGATAACAAGTTGCAGTGCATGGACAGGTATCTTGTTGGCTGCCATTTACTCATGCCACAATGTTCAGTGTTGGGGCCAGTATTGTTTCTAACTTTGATAAATCATTTAGAGGAAGACATTATGTCCAAAGTGTCTAAATTTGCAGATTATACCAAATTGGGAGCAGTGGCAAATACAAAGGAACCTGAACAAGCTCAGTCAGTGGGTGAACAATGGCATGTGCAATTTAATACAGGGCAATGTAAGGTTCTGAGATTTGGCAGAGGGATGTTTGATGCGGATCATATGCTATCTGTATATACACTTAAAGGGCAAGAGCTCTACTTGTGTAACTAAACAACTTGGGTCAAGACAGGAAATGAGAGCTAGTATAAAATTAACAGAATGGGCTTATATGAAGGCAAAGAATAGTAGAGATCCCTCAGACTGGGAGAGATATGAAGAAGAGCAAAGTGATACAAAGAAAGTGGTAAAAGCTACAGAAAGGAAATATGAGACAAAGCTTGCAAGGGATATCAAGGACAAAGTTAAAGGTTTTAACAATTGTATTAAGAGAATGAGGTTGGCTAAAAGTAATGCTGGCCCTTTAATGACATATGCAGGTGATATTGTAATTTCAAATCAGGAAATGGCAGACTTACTCATTAACTACCTTTGTATCAGTCTTCACAGTAGACGATGAGGATAAAATACCTGAGATACAAGGAAACCTAAAATAAATCAAGGGGAGGAACTAACTAGATTCAATATACGTAAAAGCATGGTGTTGGAAAAACTAATATTCTTCAAAATAGACAAATCTCAAGGACCTGATGGTTTGCACCCAATGTCTTGAAAGAAGTAGGTGAAGAAATTGTTGATGTGTTCGTCATGATCATCTAAAACTCTCTCAATTCAGGAATGTTCCCATGGATTAGAAAATTGCCAATGTCATTCCTCTATCTAGGAAGGGGAAGAGAGATAAACTAGGAAGTTCTAGGCCTATTAATCTAATGTCAGTTGTGGGGAAATTACTAGAATCTATTATTAGGGGCAGAGTGATGAAGCATTTGGACAAATATGAGCAGATCAGAGCCAGCATGGCTTTGTAAAGGATAAATCATGCCTAATGAACGTAGTTTTTTTTTGAGAAGGTAAATAATGTGGTGGATAAAGGAATATCTACAGATGTTATTAATAAGGACTTCAAGAATGCATTCAATAAGGTTCCACATAAGAGACTGATAACAAAAATGAGAGTGCTTGGAATTGGAGGCAAGCTGTTGTTTTGGATAGGGAATTGATTATGAGGGATGAGACTGAGAGCAGGGATAATATGGATGTACTTAAGTTGACAGGATGTAGCTAATGATGTCACTTAGGCACACATACTGGGACTCAGATTTTCACTATATTTATAAATTTATATTTGGATGAAGGAATAATGAGCTGTCTATCTAAACATGCTGATGACAGCAAGTTAGGTGGCACTGTAAATAGTAGAAACAGGAGCAGAAAGTTGTAAAGGGACATTGATGATTAAGTGATTGGGAAAAAGTCTGGCAGATGGAGTGCAATGTGGGTAAGTGTGAGGTCATCCACTTTGCAGCTAAAGAAAAATAGATCTGAGTATTTTCTAAATGAAGAGAAGCTCGGAACTGTGGGCAAGCAGAGTGTTTTAGGAGTCTAAGTACAGAAATCATTAAAAGCTAGTGGGCAGGCAAAAAAAAATTTAAAAGGCTCATGAAATGTTGGCCTTTATCACAAAAGGGCTGGTATACAAAGGGTTGGAAGTTATTTTACAGCTGTGCAGAGATCTGGTTAGACCCCATCTGGAGTGCAGCATTCAGTTCTGCACACTACAATTCAGGAAGTATATATTGACCTGGAGGGGGGCAGCATAGATTCATCAGAGTGATGCCAAGCTGAAATGTTAAATTATGAGGACAATTTGCATAGACTAGGCTTGTATTCCCTTGAATATAGATTAAGGAGTAACCTAATTGAAGTAATTAAGATGATTACAGGATTTGATAGGGTAGATAGAAATTATTTCTTCTGGTGGGAGAGTGCAGAACAAGGGGGCATAACCTTAAAAGCTAGGCTTGCAGGGGTGATACCAGAAGGCACTTCTTTTCACAAAGTGTAATGGAAATTTGGAACTCCCTCAAAAAATGTTGAGCTAAGCCAATAGAAAACTGAGATTGATAGATTTTTGTTAGGCAAGAGTATTAAAGGTTATGAAACTAAGGCGGGTAGGTGGAGTTAAGCTACAGATCAGCCATGATCTAACTGAATGGCAGAACAGGCCCAAGGGGCTGCATGGCCTACTTCTGTTCTTTTGTTCTAAATTGGAGGTATTGGAGCAGGAGAGGGATCTTGGGCTTTTAGTGAACTGGTCATTAAAATTATTTGCAAAAAGTTTCCAAGCTGCTAAAATAGAAAGCAGAATGTTGGGATGCATAGTAAGGCATTATAACATATAAATCCAGAGAGGATTTAAAACTGGCAAGCTTCCATCTGTAATATTACGCAGAGTTTTGCACTCCCTGCACTGATTTTTATAAGCCCGCTGCTGATTAAGAGCCACTGCGATTCTAAGTGTGGCGGCTCATTTAAATAGCCGGGGTGGGCTGCTCCTCCCCCCCAATCATGGGTTGTTGTCCGTCCTCGGCAATGGCGTCAGCTGCCTGTGTGCAGGCGCTGACACCATTTTTAAAGGGCTATCAGCCCTACTGGGAAATTTAAATATTTAAAGAAGTGAATAAAAATAAATACATTTCTTCTGCCTCTCACCCACCCTCCCAATAATAATTAAATTAATTATTTGCCCTTTCCCCCCCAAACACTTACCTTTACAATCTGACCTTCTCCCCCAAAACTGCACAAACTTTCAACTTCAACCCTTCCCACTATCCCCTACACCCATGATGCTAATTTGACCCCGTTTCCCCCCCCACCACCCCCACCACCACATTGATAAACGTACCTCGCCTCTGCTCCCCCCAAGTGTTCCACCTCATTTCCCCAGACGGGGATCCGAAGATATGGCAGTGCCGGGCTGAACATCACGGCTGAACATCAAGAGGAGACATAAGATTCATGAACTCAATTATTTTAATTCGTTTAAGTATTTAAATTGCAGTCCTGTCATTGAGCGACGGGGAGGCTGCCACGAGGCCTTGCTGCCGCTGGTAATATCGGGCCGGGCCTGCAGACGTCGAGGCCCGTGGCAGGCCTCATCTGGGGCCATATTCAGACCCCCCCACCCCCCAACCCCCGCCACGGATCCCGACGTTGAGGGCTTCTTAAAATCCAGCTTCTTATTTCAAAAGGGTATTCATTTATTTGAAGGGATACAGAGGAGGGCTATACAGTTAATCCCAACTCAAAGTAATGACTAATGGAGAAAGATTGATTACCCTGGATCATTTTGCCTTTGAAAAGAAAAGAGTGAATTTGATATGACAGAAGTGTTTGAAGTTATGAAAGGTATGTACAACTTTGATCCAGGTAAGCTTTTCTGCCATGCTAGGAATTTAAGCACAGGAGGTCTCAGGAGGAAGTTTTTTTTAACTAAAAGGTGCGATGTATGTGTCACACATTACCAACATGCAATGGGCCGGTTGTCTTATGAGGAAAGGTTGGACGGGCTAGGCTTATATCCACTGGAATTTAGAAGAGTAAGAGGAGACTTGATTGAAACATATAAAATCCTGAGGGGTCTTGACTGGGTTGATGTGGAAAGGATGTTTTCTCTTGTGGGAGAATCTAGAATTAGGGGTCACTATTTAAAAATAAGACAGCGATGAGGAGAATTCTTTTCTCTAAGAGGGAAGGTGGCTGAGGTATTGCTTAATCCAAAGGACATCACCCAGCACTGGAATAAGCCATCTGGGGTGACAAAAGCCCAGATCTCTTCAGCTCGGGGTGGTTAAGGGAAACTGCCAGTATCCTTTTAACAAGTCTATCTTGGTTATGTAGGTGGTGTTTCCTACTCTATCTATACAGTCTTCCAGGTGAGGAATTGGGTAGGAGTCAGCTCTGGTCACTGCATTAACCTTCATGTAATCAATGCTGAGCCATGTTGAGCCATCAGGCTTGGGCACCAGCATAACTGGGGAACCCCAGCTACTCTGACTGGGCTCAATCAGCTTGTGATCCAACCTATACTGAATTTCCTGCCGAACCTGAGTCAGTTTCCTGGGACCTAGGCGATAGGGATTTTGTTTTATGGGAGGGGTCTCTACCACATCCACATCATTTCAGGTTAGGGTTTTGCACCCTGGTTTGTCCCTGCAGATCCCTTTAAACGCTATGAGCAGCCTTGTTAGGGCTCCTGTCTGTTCTGCATTGAAATAGGAGAGTAAAGGGTCTAATTTCCTTAAGATTTCAGTGTTATCTAACTGGAGGGTAGGGGGTTCAATTTGGGAATCCTCCAGGCCTCCCTCTAACTCGTCCTCACTATCCCTTTTGTCCTCCTCCCTCCTGACGGCCTGACAGCCCTGGGCTTGATTGTCCCCTTCCCGGCTGTGATACTGTTTTAACATGTTGGTGTGGCACAGCTTTTGCCTTTTCCTAGGGTCTGGCGTGCCAATTAAATAATACACCTTGCCAATTCTCTTTACTTCTCTTGAGGCCTATGAACTGGGCTTTCAGGGGTTCACCCTGTATTGGTAGTGGCACTAACACATGGTCTCCAGACCAAAATGTTCTGGCCTAGGCATGTTTATCTGCCTGCCTTTTTATAGTTGTCTGGGAAGTTTTTAAGTGTTTCTGAGCCACCGCACAGGTTCTCGTGAGCTGCTGCCAGAGCATGGAGAAGTGGTTTAACAGGGAAGGCTCATCCCTGTGTCTCAAAAACCTCCGAAGAAGGGTCACTGACCCGAAACGTTAACTCTGCTTCTCTTTCCACAGATGCTGCCAGACCTGCTGAGTGATTCCAGCATTTCTTGTTTTTGTCTCAAAAACCTCTCCTTGATTAGTTTAAGAGGGCCTCTCATCTCGTGTCCATAAACTAATTCAAAAGGACTAAAGCCAGTGGACTCATTGGGTGAGTCCTTGGTAGCAAACAGAAGAAAGTCCAGCCATGGGATACTCATAGCAGTATGCCCTGATCATTGTTTTTAAGGTCTGGTGGTACTACTCCAAAGCCCCTTGTGACTGTGGGTGGTAGGCTGAGGACTTTAGCTGGGTTATGCCCAGATTACTCATGACCTTTTTGAAAAATACCAGACATGAAATTCATGCCCTGATCTGTCTGCATCTCAGCAGGCAGCCCATATCGGGTGAAGAACTGGGTTAGCCCTCCACCACTACCTTGGCAGAGATAGTTCTTAGGAGGATGGCCTCTGGGAATCGGGTAGCCACATCCATAATGGTGAGTAGATACTGGTAGTCCCCTTTTGTTTTCGGCAGGGGTCCCACACAATCCACCATCACTCTACTGAATGGTTCCCCAAAAGCCGGTATGGGTATTAGGGGTGCAAGTTTTATTGCAGGTTGGGGCTTCCCCACAACCTGGCACATGTGGCAAGTCTTACAGAACTTGAAAATGCTGTCTTAAGCGGGCTTGGATTTTTCGGACACCGACATGTCCAGCCCTTTGAAGTTCTTGGGCTATTCTCAATATTTCCTCGCGGTACCTTGGCTGCACCGCTATCTGGTGAACCACTGTCCATTTTACATCTGCAGGTCTGTGAGGAGGTCTCCACTTCCCCATCAGCACTTCATACCTTAAATAGTAGCACTCTGGGACTCCCTCTGCTTCGGCTTCACTCTGGGCAGTCTGTGCTATCTTTTTTAACACTGGGTCAGCTTGCTAAGCCTCGATCAAGGAAGACCTGCTTAGCACTTCCTTTGGGTCCTCTAACTTCCCAAAGAAGTTTTTGAATAACCAGACAGTAGGGTCTCCATCTGCAGTGCCTGTTCAGCTTCCTCTGACGGAGCTTGTTTGGCCATGCACCTGGTCAACACACAGTGAAAAATGCCAGGGACCTTCAGTTCTGTCTCCCTGACCTTTTTCAGTCTCTCTAAAACCACTGTGAAAGCTATCACCTTTGCCCCCATCAAATCATTACCCAGGAACAGGTCGATCCCGTCCACAGGTAAACGAGGGACAATCCCGATTGTTACCAGTCCTGAAATAAGGTTGCACTCCAGTTGCACCTGATATAAAGGTATGGGCATATACTGTCCCCCGATATCCTTTACTATTACTCAAGCATTCAATGCACTCTCTCAGGGAAAGGTCATGCCTTTGCCCAGCACAAGATATTGGGAGGCCCCTGTCTCCCTAAGTATGACTATTGGCTTGTTTGCCTCACTCGAGGGGTATGGGGTCACTTTTCCTTTGGACACAAAATTTTGGTAACTCTCCAGGAGTTTTTTAAGTTCTCCTGCACTCACAGCGGTACGTTTACCGAGTCTTACTGCCACAGTTAAAGCCACAGTCTGGTTTGCTGTGCTGTCCATCAGGTTCCCTTTTCCTGCACTGGTCGAGTGTACCCTGATTAGTCCTATAGGTTTTCCCCATAACTTCCAGCAGTCAGTTTGTAGGTGACCTGCCTTGTTACAATAGAAACACACAGGCTTTTGGGTGTTGCTCCCGTTCTCAGAACCTTCTTTTTTGCCTGAGGTGGGCCCCCTGTGTTTCTAGCCATCCCTTCTTGGCCATGACTGTTTAGGCTCCTATCACCCTCCCACCTTTTATTCTTTTCGGGTTTTTGGAGGTGACTAGGGAAGGGTTTCCCTTGGAGCAAGGGCTTGTGGACGAGTGTATCGTCATCAGCCAGGATTGCTGCCTGCCTGGCTCTTGGAACCTTTTGTTCCTCCACATGGATTTTAATGGAAAGGAGAAGCGAGTTTTTGAATTCCTTGAGAAGGATCACTTCTCTGAGCTTTTAATAGGTGGGCTCTATCTTAAGCGCCCATATCTATCGGTTGAAAGAAAGTTGCTTAACCCACCCAAACTCGATGTAAGTTTGTTCAGACAAATTTCAATGGCCATTTTAGCTGCTAGCTTTTTTTAAATTTTAATTCAGGTTTCCAGTCTATGGATTAAAATGTCATAATTCAGCATAGCACATGTTCATGACAGTGGCTCTCAATGGTGAGAGGAAATTCAATCATGAAAATGACAATATTTTCTATATATATAGGGAATATTTTGTACTGAAACATTCTCTATCTACCATATGATCTTTGTCCCTTAACTGAAACAAGTTGTAGCAAGGTCAATTGCTGTATTTAAATAGCTACGAGCAAGCCCAGGTATAGATTCATGAAACAAACTGAGCACTCACTTGCAACCTTTAATGTATTTACATATTAGGTACATAACACTAGTCATTGTAAGAGCTAAGGTACAATCCTTGGACTAGTAAAGGCTCCTGTGAATAAGGTGTTATTGTTTGCAAACATAAATTTGACTTTCCTTAATATATAAAGCAGCAGAGAGAGAAAGCACAAGCATATGAATGTGGAACTATGCGGTCAGTAGCTAAATACATCTTTTTTCAAGTTAGTATGCAGAAAACTTGGAAAGGTAAGACTGATAATACTGTGTGTGTCTTCGGAAAGAGGTGGAAACTGGAGTGCAGGGTTAAAATATATATGAGTAGCCACAGTAAGACCTGGAAATAGAAGCTGTTGGCATGAGGCAACTGAGGTTGAGGGTGAAATGATGAAAATCTCTCTCCTAGTAGTAATGATAAGCTTGAGTCCAGACCACAAGGCAGTGATAGGAAATAGATCTTTAGTAGGAACCCCAAGCCAGGAATTCAAAAGCACAGAACTCTGAATGCAGAAGAGAGAGGACTCAGACACAGCCGAAAGAAATAAAAACCTGAAAGAAGTTTGGCAGCAGAGAGTACCGAGAAATGTCAAACAAGATCAAGGAATTGACCCGGAACAGCCTTGTCACAACTTATCTACATTCAGGCAAAATGCGAAAAACTGGGCCCAGTTACTACATGGAAGTGGCATTTTGTGTGTTCAAGACCTGCAGATAAAAAGGAGGATTAGTTCAGTTCTGGAACAAAGGTACTCAGTATAGAGTTACTGAATTGTGGAGAACTATAAAGTGTAAGAATGTATGATGTAGCATTTTTAGATCTTGAATTACTGTAATGTACAACAAGATGATCCAAATCACCTAGAAGGTGATTGTTCTGCGGCAGTACCATAGTGTGGTTCTTGACCAGTTGATACTTTGGAATGTTAGTAGCCATGGAGATGGTAAATTACCCTGAAGATTTAAGAATGAGTTGCAAAGTTTCATGGTACTGTATATCCCAGCCATGTGATGGAAATTGCTCTGTTCCACATTTCTTACAAAAACCATCCTAACACTAAAGTGTCATATGTGATGCACTATTTCACTTTTTCCTGTTAGTTTCAGCTTGTTTCCAGAGTCAACTTAATGTTTTATTGCATGTCTCATTTTCAGCTCTATTTGCAGATGTTTAACCAATCACTTTCAGTATTAATTTTCTGCCATTAGTACAATTAGTAAAGGTTTCATATTTTGGTGACATTCATACTTCAACAGTTCAAGCTGTTAACACAGAACTTCTCTCTTAGATTCACTGTGTACATTTATCAATTTTTTTCAGTTCTAATTGTCTGTTGGAGGATGCAAATTTAAGCTACATAGTTTGACGACAATTATTACATAGCTCTTGCCATATTAAGCTATAACAGAAATGTCAGGCAGATTAGCACAACAGATAAAGCTTGGCTACCCGCCCGAACCCTTTAGACCTGATGACGTGTGTCGGGTTCGGGTCGGGTTGAGTAAGGTCTCTCTTCCAGATCCAGCATTCGGGCACGGGGCGGGTCGGGCTGGACGTGGACAGTACTGCCTTGCTCCGGGAAGTAATCTTCAAATGAACATTCAGGGCGTCAAGGCGGGAAATGTGCAGTCCGGACTCTGCAATAAAGCCTGGCTACCCAACCAAACCCAACTACGTGTCGGGTTCAGGTTGGGTCAGGCGTTTAATAAAATTAAAGGACTCGGGCTCGGGTCGGGTTCGGGTTGGCTGTTGTTGGGTCAGGCCCGGAACGTGTTTTAATTTTATACCTGAGCCAGGCTTTAACGGCAGAGCAAACCATCATTCAAAAGCAACCAAAGTGAATATGGATTGGACACTTGCGAAATTCAGATCTTTTGTTTCAAGATTCTTTATGAGAATACGTGAAATCTGAAGTAAACACATTTGGGTTCAGTGTTTTCCAACATTATTCCAACTCATAGACACTCACTCAGCTAAGGACACTGCTCAATGTCTGCATGGCAATTGCTCATTTAAAAAAAACTCTCTTACCAAGTCTCTCCTGGAGGCACCAGCTTGTGGGGGAAAGATTCCACAAGTCAGCAGCCTTGGTTATGTCACTGAAACAACCACTCTTACCTATTGGAATTCTTTGAATGGCAATCTGACGTAATGAATGAAAGTAATGGAGAGGATATAATTTACTTGAATTTTAAAAAGATATTTGACATTGTTCCTCATGTGCAACTGGTAGTGATAGTTCAGGCTCACGGAATAGTTGTCAAATTATCTAGATCAATTAAGAGTTTACTCCGTAACAGAAGATAGGGGAAAGGGAAAAAATAGAATATGCTCTTACTATTTGTAAATGATAAAGAGCTGGTAATTTCTGAGCCCTCTGGTTCTGATTGGCCTCATCAGTAGCAACATTTACACAGGTGGTGCCCTGGAAAACATGGCATCTGATGAGGCCAGTCAGAACCAGAGGGCTCTCGGATTTGCTGCAATGGCTGGATTCCCACAGGCTCAAGGAGTCATTGACTGCTCACATGTGGCAGTTAAGGCACTCTCAGATCAAACAGGCATATTCGGCAATTGAAAGGGATTCCACTCCATCAATGTTCAGCTGGTATGTAACCACCAAAAGTTATTCATGTATGTGTGTGCAAGATATCCTAGAAGCTGCCATGATGCCTTCACTCTGCACCAGTCACGTCCCCCACAGATATTAGCACCTCCAAACAGAGACTGCAGGTGGCTCATTGGAGACAAGAGCTACCCTTTAAAGATGTGGCTGATTACCTCTGAGGAGCCCTGCCACTGATGCACAGGAAAGATACAACCGGAGGCACATGAGCACAAGAGTTATCATTGAGCAAGGCATTGTGTTGCTGAATATGTGATTCAGTTGCCTGGACAGATCTGGGATCGTTCTTCAATATGCACCAGCAAGCATGCCAAGAATGATAGTGGTCTGCCGTGCCTTGTACAACATTGCGCTGCGGAGGGGACTGGAGCTGCAGGAGGAGGGAGGTGATAACCGCATTGTATCCTTGAAAGAGAGAGAGGAGCTAGAGGAGGACCAGGAGGAGGAGTCTGATGTGGAAGGGTCTATGCAGCTGCTCACCTAGTTACTAGAGAAACACGCGGTAGACACATACAAGCACAATTCAGCTAACCTGTGTGTGTGAAGCCCTATGGCACAACAATGCTGAACCCACTGCATAACCCCCCACCCTCAACACAAAGCATTCCCACAACAATAATCCTTCCATCTCATTGACACCCTTTGCTCATCTTCTTCTCTGGTCATACCATTTTCCTCCAGGTTGGTGGCCACTTGCAAGTGAGAATCAACATTGAGATGACTGGACAATGGAGACTTTAAATTAAGTTCATGGTGCATAAACATTGACAATAAATTTGACACATTAACAGACTTTGAGACAACTGAGTGATTTCCTTGTGAAAATGCTAATTATTTCTCTTCCTTTTCCTATGACTTTGACATGGTGCTACCCATGTAGTTTCAGCAGAGCTAGAAGCAGGCTGCTCATTCTCCTTACAGATTGCTCAGATGCTTGTCTTCTGGGTTTTGGAACCCATGATGGCCCTGCCATAGACTGCCCCACTGCATTTGTGAAGGGACAGACTTGATCATTGGAACAGGAAGCAGCATGTGGGGCTCAATCGAGAGGGTGGCAAGGTGGGGGGGGGGAGGAGTGGGAGTGTCTTGAGTAGAGTCCCCACTTCCATGTGACCTTTCTCCATCTTCCCCTCTCGTGGCCCATCCACACTTCCCTGATAGCCAAGAGCTGGTGAATACTTTGCAGTGAGGTGCTGAGTAGCCATGGCAAGGCTTTCCTCCATTCTATTTAAACTGGCAGAGTGAGTGTGCAGGCTAACATGCACTCAGTTGCCTGCCACATCTGATGCTTCATGCAGGTGGCCACTCTTCCCATGGAGGTGAACGTCAGGATAAAGGCCTGAGACATCGTGACATTCGTGCTGGAGACAGACTCCTCCAATCTTTTTCGAATGGTGCACAGTGCCTCTGGAAATGCTGACAGAGCCTCAGATATTTTCTGCTGCTGCTTCAGAATAGCCCTCTTCATTGATGATCCCCGAGGCTCAGCATCTGTTTCCAGCTGAGCAGAACTTGGAGTGACCTGCGCCCTCCGACAGGCACTCTCCACTGCTGTTCCTGTCTCCAATACCTGCCCTTGCTCAATTGTGATATGTGCCTCATCATTTGACAACCCAACTGCTTGTCTTGGAGGGCCCAGCAAGAGGTGTATCTGAGCTGGTGGAGGATGCACATGTGTCATGTGACAGTGCTTCTTCAGAGTGAGGCTAAAAATTGGTCTGCTCCATTATTCAGGCATTGGTGTTGTGATTCATGACCTGCCTGCATTGGTTCCACTTAAGTTTGGTGCTGCCATGTCATTTACCATATTATATGGTAGGGCTGAGCGTACCTCGCACTGCTGCCTGCCTCTGTGATCAGCAGGAAGCTGAGCAGCGTTTGCTAATAGTATGTTGTTCAGAAAGCTTCTGTTTTTAAAGGCAGTCTCTCCCTCTTAAAGGGAAGCTGTACTGAATTATAGGAGGCTGTTGCTGAATAGTATTGCTGCAACTCTAAACAAGAAAAATGGAACAACAGGGCAGAGAGAGGGCTCCAGGGTCATGGATACAGCATTGGAGGCTTTAGTGGTTGAGGTGGAGAGATACCCATGGTTTCGTGAGAGGCCAGGAGGCCCTCAAGGACAACCCCCAGCAGGGTTTGGTTGAAGGTGGCCAGGGAGGTCAATTCCCAGAGTCTGAACCCAAGTACCTAGCAGCAGTGCCATAGGACGTCTAATGACCTCACAGGGGTGGTCAACATCAGTGAATGCATCTTCACATGACATCCCCTACCCATCACAACACCCACCTCTCTGGCTGCTCAATGCACCACGTCCCCATCACTCACCCAGCTGCACTCCCTGCAACTTAGGACTCACAACATAACAGCCAGATACTCCACCTCACCCTCACACACCTATCGATGCTGCCAGCCTTACATCCTCTCACTGCCTCCACATACCTCCAGCTATTCAGCTAAGGCAAACACATTACCCGAGCAGAATTCAACACAATCACTAACATTTTGCCCTGTCTCTTGCAGGACAAGGTGACACACAATAGAAGGGAGCAGAGCAGAGCTGGCGGAGACAAGGACAGCTGCATTTCCTGATCCCTACAGAGGAGATAGCTCACCACATCATGGACCAGCTGTGACACAGCCCATGGCACGCGGCATCTCTGAGAACAATGCAGAGGACAGTATTCTTCTTCTTTGGCCTCCTTATCTCGAGAGACAATGGATACGCGCCTGGAGGTGGTCAGTGGTTTGTGAAGCAGCGCCTGGAGTGGCTATAAAGGCCAATTCTAGAGTGACAGGCTCTTTCACAGGTGCTGCAGAGAAATTTGTTTGTCGGGGCTGTTGCACAGTTGGCTCTCCCCTTGCGCCTCTGTCTTTTTTCCTGCCAACTACTAAGTCTCTTCGACTCGCCACATTTTAGCCCCGTCTTTATGGCTGTCCGCCAGCTCTGGCGAACGCTGGCAACTGACTTCCACGACTTGTGATCAATGTCACAGGATTTCATGTCGCGTTTGCAGACGTCTTTAAAGCGGAGACATGGACGGCCGGTGGGTCTGATACCAGTGGCGAGCTCGCTGTCCAATGTGTCTTTGGGGATCCTGCCATCTTCCATGCGGCTCACATGGCCAAGCCATCTCAAGCGCCGCTGGCTCAGTAGTGTGTATAAGCTGGGGATGTTGGCCGTCTCGAGGACTTCTGTGTTGGAGATACGGTCCTGCCACCTGATGCCAAGTATTCTCCGGAGGCAGCAAAGATGGAATGAATTGAGACGTCGCTCTTGGCTGACATACGTTGTCCAGGCCTCGCTGCCATAGAGCAAGGTACTGAGGACACAGGCCTGATACACTCGGACTTTTGTGTTCCGTGTCAGTGCGCCATTTTCCCACACTCTCTTGGCCAGTCTGGACATAGCAGTGGAAGCCTTTCCCATGCGCTTGTTGATTTCTGCACCTAGAGACAGGTTACTGGTGATAGTTGAGCCTAGGTAGGTGAACTCTTGAACCACTTCCAGAGTGTGGTCGTCAATATTGATGGATGGAGCATTTCTGACGTCCTGCCCCATGATGTTCGTTTTCTTGAGGCTGATGGTTAAGCCAAATTCATTGCAGGCAGCCGCAAACCTGTCAGTATATTTAGGACAGTATATTCCTGTCTTATGCCCCTTCTCAACTCTCAGCTCGCCCTCATCATGCTTTCTGTTATGATGAGCAAGCTGTAGATGGTATCACCATGAACCTCTTGCTTTCTGCACCACCGCCTTTGTTCCCTTAACCACAGCCTTCCCCTCTGACTTTCCGCTTTCAGACACCCAAGAATTGTTGCCTGCCCAGCAGGCTCAGGAGGAGGAGAGAGCAACAGCACAGCACTGAAGACGAGACTCCATCACTTGATCTGACACTTGGAGCCACCAGCTCTGACACTGGCACTGCACCTTCCTTAAAGGATAGCATAGGGTTGGGATCAGTATGTGGTGATTCACCAGGCATGAGTGGGTTACAGTCACGCCAGGAGTAAAGGAGCGCCTATGTGCCCGATCACCAGAGGGTGAGTTTGTAGATTAGTTCTGCTACAGAGGACTCAGATGAGGATCTCGAAGGGGCGGCACACAGGAGAAGACTGATGAGCATGCATACTGGGGCCAGAATTTTGTTGGCGCGGCGGAGGTTCCGACGACGGGGCTGAAAGCCAGGGGAAGTACTACTTTGGCTGTTTGTGGGACCCCACCCCAGCCGCATTTTTCGGCCGTCTGGCAACTAATTAGTTGCCATCGGGGTTCCCGTCCCTTTAAAGGATGAGAACCCACCCCCGAGCTGTGGGCCAATCAGAGAGCTGGAAGCTCAGCAGCACCGACGGGAGAGATGACCACTGCTGGGACTGTGCCTAGCAGAGAGGATGCCATGGGAGCAGGTTGCCCTCCCAACCAGGTAAGTGGGGTCTGGGGGTGCTGGGGCCAGTCAGGCAGGCACTGGTGAGGGTGGTGGGAGGGGTTGATGAGGGTGGGGGGATTGCTCTCCAGGGCCCTCCTTGGGCCACAGAGTGCTCAATTAGAAGGGCCCCTCCACCCAAGCCCACAGCGAGGTGAGCTGGTGAACTTGGACCTTCCTGTTGTGTACAGTTCAAGAGTACACTGAGCACTGCACTTATCAACTGAATCATTAGAAAGCAGTTTATGATAAAATCTGATTTTTCCAAAGTCACAGTGGCGCAGTGGTTAGCACCGCAGCATCACAGCCCCAGCGACCCAAGTTCAATTCTGAGTACTGCCTGTGTGGAGTTTGCAAGTTCTCCCTGTGACCGTGTGGGTTTTCGCCAGGTGCTCCAGTTTCCTCCCACAGCCAAAGACTTGCAGGTTGATAGGTAATTTGGTCATTGTAAATTACCCCTAGTATAGGTAGGGGAATTGAGGGAAGGTGGGGATGTGAGAGGGTAATGGGATTAGTATAAATGGGTGGTTGATGGTCGGCACAGACTCGGTGGGCCGAAGGGCCTGTTTCAGTGCTGTATCTCTAAATAAAAATAAAACTTGTGTTTTCTGCAATGTGACATCAAGACCTAATCTGGCCTTAGAGGTGATGGAAGGTAAAGGGTTAGTGTTTTGTCAATTTGAAAAACTCAACAGCCTGTAGCTATATTGTAAAGCATTTCTTTATTTTCTTTTTTAACAAACAAATTTAGTTCTGTGGCAGGGAGAGACTACAGAATTTTAGAACCTAAAGAAACCTGTTAACCAATCAGATGACGTGTGTTTATGCAATTAGCTCACTATAGAGCAGTGCATTTTCAAAATAAATTTTTAAAAAAACTAGTTTGGTTATTTTATTCGCGACAGCAAATTTGTTTCTGAGCTATTTTGTCAAGTTCCTTCACATGTTTAGTTTCTTTTTAATCAGAATGGAGAACAGTTAATGTGTTTAATAAATTAAAAAAGGCACAGTGTCATGTACTTTTCATTACACAAAAGTCTAATGAGGTAAGGAACATGTACTTGAAAAGAAAATTCATGATGTGACATTTCCACGCAAATTAATTGCAATAACAAATAGATGATTGAAATGAAGTTTAGCTGGCATTTGATATATTTCTTGTCTAATTAGGAGCAGGAAAAAATTGCTACAATTGTACAGGGCTTTGGGGAGACCATATCTGGAATATTGTGTGCAGTTTTGCCCACCATATTTAAGGAAGGATATACTTGCTTTGGAGGCGGTACAGCAAAGGTTCACTAGATTGGTCCCTGGGATGAGAGGGCTGTCCTCAGATGAGAGACTGAGTAAATTGGGCTTATATTCTCAGGAATTTAGGACAATGAGAGGTGATCTTATTGAAACTTACAAGGTTCTGAAGGGGTTTGACAGGGTAGATACTGGGTTCTATCCGCTGGCTGGGGAATCTAGAACATGGGGGCACAGTCTCAGGATAAGGGGCCGATCATTTGGAACTGAGATGAGGAGAAATGTTTTCACTCAAAGGATTGAATCTTTGGAATTCTCTACCCTAGAGGGTTGCAGATGCTCCATCTTTGAATAGATTTATGGCTGGGATACAGATTTTTGGTCTCTCAGGGAATCAAGGGATATGGGGAGGAGGTGAGAAAGTGGAGTTGAAGCCTAAGATCAGCTATAATCACATTAAATGGCCATATGGTCTACTCCTGCTCCTAGTTCCTATGTCCTTATGTTCTTAAAATAGTCCTGGTAGAAGAAGTGGAGGTTCATGTTTACTTATGGTAGTAACAAAGTGACAGAGATCACTGGGGTTTAATTTTCATTTGTTGATTGTCATTTTAAAACGATTCACCAATAGCAGCATCATTTCACAAACACCTCTACTATAGAGCCAATTAAATGCCCTGAAACTATGAAGTCTTTACAATTCCAGCACTGAAAGAAAAAGGTCCTTAATGTCAGCTCACATGACAAATTTGTGACATGGCAAATTACCGACATGACATTGCTGGCGGTTCAGTAATCGGGAAAGAAAAGAATGCCACATAGTATTCAAATGCCATAGAAAATTACGATTGCACTGGTCTACTCTGATTCCTTGAAATGCTTCAAAAACATTTGTGCCAGCATCATTTATTCTGCCAATCTAACATTTATGTATACTTCTTCAATTATCTTGTCAGTGTTTTGCCACTTTAAACTTACAATTATATACTTGCTGCAGAATTGCTGTAATGTCAATGCATATAAATTTGCATTGTTTCCATGTACTTTGTTTCTGCTAGTTCTACAAAACTAGTAGTCAGAGCTCTTGATTAAAATCAAATGTGGAAATTACATCAAAACACAAATATTGAAAACTGAGGCCAGAGTTTCTTATAAAGCTACTGGACCTTGATTCACATTTTTTCTCCCCATCATTAGTTATTAATCTTCATTTAGGTCCCCCCCTCCTATACCAAAGTCCATTCTCTAACCCAAAGAGAACCGGGCTGTCACATCAGAGATCAGAGGGTCAGCAATGTCTCATCATATAGTGCAAAGCTCATATCAATTATCACGACATTCACAGATAACAGTTGGAAATATATTTTATTTTAAAACCATCCTTTTTATTTCGCAATATTTTTGATTCATGGGCTCAAGGTCTACATCATTATTGGTGCAACACCATTTTTTTATTCATTCATGGGATGCGGGTGCCTTCTTGAACTGCTGTAGTTCATGTGGGGTAGGTACCAGGAGCTGCACAAAGACAGTCCAAGATGATAATTTACTTCCAATAAGCTAAATACTTAAGGTGCAGTTTGCTCCAATGGCCCATCTAAAGTGATAAATTCACTGCAAGAGTTACAGTTGTGAATTTACATGTTGTCTCACCTTAGTGTAACATGTCAGTAAATTAGCATAATGAAGCCTCCAACATTAACAACTGACACAGCAACTTCAATACTACATTATTCATTCTTTATTTACTGTCACAGCAACATTATCAGGTAAGGGTGCTAAATTTTGCTCAGTCCTAAACCTTGAAGTGGGTTTGCAGCAGAAATGGGATTGGGATGATTGAAAGCTACTATACATGAAAGATTTAAAAAAGGCACAGAATACTGAAGGAGGTTATAGAGGAGAAAGTGGAGCCTCTAACTATAATTTTCCAAAAATCTTTGGAAATAAACATTATACTCAAAGTCTGGAGGATGGTAAATGTTACAAATGTTTTCAAAAAGAAGAAAGGATAAACAAAGAAATTAGAGGTCATCGGGTTTAGATAGAGAGATACAGCACTGAAACAGGCCCTTCGGCCCACCGAGTCTGTGCCAACCAACAACCACCCATTTATACTAATCCTACGTTAATCACATATTCCCTACCACATCCCCTCAATTCTCCTACCACCTACTGACACTAGGCACAATTTATAATGGCCAATTTACCCATCAACTCTGCAAGTCTTTGGCTGTGGGAGGAAACCAGAGCACCCGGCGGAAACCCACACGGTCACAGGGAGAACTTGAAAACTCCACACAGGCAGTACCCAGAACTGAACCCGGGTCGCTGGAGCTGTGAGGCTGCGGTGCTCACCCAGGTTGTACCTCAGATTATATAAAACTTTGAACATCACGAGCTATTCAAGAATGGTTAACATTGATTTGTAAAAGGCAGGTTATATTTGACTAATTTAGTTGAATTTTCTTGAGGAGATTTCAGTGTGTAAATAAAGAGAATGTAGTGGATGTTGTATAGATTCGTAACATTAGTGAATCTACACACTGTCAAATTGTAATAGAAATTGATGACTCATTGCAAAAGGAAAAATCTCCTGGCATCAAACATAATTCTATGCTGTGAGCAATGTTCCCTCTAAGGTGTGGGTGAGTGAGGATGTGCAACAATACAGAAGGTACTGCACAGACCACTCATACGTTGTCTCATTTAAGATAGCATGTGTTGGGGACCATGCAGAAAATTTAAATGTACCGCGCATTGCAATGAACATGCCATGCACAACAAAAAAAGTTAGAAGGAACATTGGCTATGAATGGGACGAATTAGATAACTCTTTCAAAGAGCTGACACAGGCACAATGGGCAGAATGGCTTCCTTCAGTGCTGTTAAGATTGTTTGAATCTATGCGTATGTCACTGATATGCAAGTCTTCATGTTCTCTTTAACCTATCTAATTCAGATAGACGATCCACCTGGGCACAGGGTAATCCCTTCATTCGTTTGAATGCCTTAATCAAATTTCCTGAAGTAATTACTTTTCTGTAATAATAGACTTTTAAACTAGGTATCATTCTAGTGGCTCTCCTCTGAACTTTTTCCAGAGCCTCTATGTATCCCACCTTGTAAGGGGACCAAATTAGGACACAGTATTCTGGTACAGGCCCAACCAAGTTCTTGTACAAGAATATTGCAGTTCTCTTTGTTTCATATTGGATTGTTCTAACAATACACCCACTACTCCATTTGCTTTTACTATACAATGGCATTGATTATGAACCTACAGACATTCATGTACTATAATGCCTAGGTATTCTTACTGTTCAGCAGACTTATCCACCTAGGAACTTCTCCCCCTATCTCATAGGTCTCTGTTTTTACAAATTAGCCTTTCCAAAAGCTTTTTAGAAATCCAAATATACTGTATTAACCAAGTTAACTTCATCCCCTGAAAAAACTCAACCAGATTGGTGAAACATTCCCTTCTTTTACAGAAGCCTTGTTGAGAGTCTCTTTAAAAATGTTTTACTCTATCATACAGCATATCTGCAAAAAGAGCCTCTTCAGAGGAGAAGTAGAAACATCATGCAGACAGTGCACCAGCAGCGGCGCACATTGCTGCCCAGGATATGCTCATACTGGTGAGGTTCAGTTACGTTCCACCAGTCCATCCATCTGGCAGCCACAGACTAAACCCACTTCACCTGTACCCCTTTCCCCAACAGAATGCAGTCATGAAATCAACCAAGCATCCCTTTCACAGCATCCCCCCATTTCTCAGCTCAATTTTATATTTGTTTATTCATGGGATGTGAGCTGGCGAGGCCAGCATTTGTTGCCCATCCCTACTTGCCCTTGAGAAGGTGGTGGCAAGACACCCTCTTGAACCACTGCAGTCCATGTGGTGTAGGTACACCCACGGTGCTGTTAGGGAGTTCCAGGGTGTTGACCCAGCAACAGTGAAGGAGCGGCGATAGAGTTCCAAGTCAGGATAGTGTGTGATTTGCAGAGGAACTCACAGCTGGTGGTGTTCCCTGTGCTTGCTGCCCTTATCGTTCTAGGCGGTAGAAGTTGCTGGTTTGGAAGGTGCTGTCGAAGGAGGCTTGCTACAGTACATCTTGTATATGGTACACACTGCTGTCACTGGTGGTGGAGCGAGTGAATGTTTAAGGTGGTGGATGGCGTATCAATCAAGTGGGCTGCTTTGACCTGGATGGTGTTGAGCTTCTTGAGTATTGTTGGAATTGCACTAATCCAGACAAGTGGAGAGTATTCCATCGTACTTCTGCCATGTGCCTTGTAGATGGTGGAGAGGCTTTAGGGAGTCAGCAGGTGAGCAACGCATTGTAGAATTCCCAGCCTCTGACCTGCTCTTGTGGCAAGAGTATTTATATGGCTGGTCCAGTTAAGTTTCTGGACAATGGTAACCCCCAAGAGTTGGTGGGGGATTCAGTGATGGTCATTCTGTTGGTTATCAAGGGAAGATGATTAGATTCTCTCTTGTTGGAGATTGTTATTGCCTGGCACTTGTGAGGCGCAAATGTTACTTGCTACTTATCAGCCCAAGCCTGAATGTTGTCCAGGTCTTGCTGCATGTGGACACGGATTGCCTCAGTATTTGAGGAGTTGTGAATGTTACTGAACACTGTGCGATTATCAGCGAACATCCCCACTTCTGACCTTATGATGGAGGGAAGGTCATTATGAAGCAGCTGATAATGGTTGCACCTACGACACTACCATGAAAAACTCCTGCAGCGATGTCCTGGGCCATCTTCTCTTGAGACATTCTTGTCTTACCAACCTTCACAAGTGAAAAGGTCACTTACCAGGCAGCAACCAAAAATGGGCAAGTTGGGAAAGCGATGAAAACAAATAATATTTATGTGGCTCAAAAATGAAACAGAAACTTAACATTCTAACTTTGTGTAATTCGCCAATGTGTATACCCCTGTGAAACTACAAATCTTTACTCTTCCTCTTCCTAGCACTTCTTCATGGTATAAACCCTGTGGCTTCAGCATTGGTAGAGTCAGACTGCGCTGATCCCTGCTGTGACTGCTGAGATGCTCTTGACTGACATCCTTTGGGTTTTGGAACCTGTGAGGGCCCCGGCAAACACTGCTCCACCTGCACCTGTAGGGGGTAGACTCAAACATTGAGACACGGTGCAGCATGTGGGGTGAGAGAAATGGGCGAGAAGCGGAATTGCATTAAGCTGAATTCCCACTTTCATGTCCCCTTTCACTATCTTCGCTCTCATAGCCACCCACACTTCCCTGCCAGCAATGTGCTAGAAGCTCTTTGCTCCAGATAAGTGGGCAATGAATGGCTAAGGCTAGGGTTTCATCAATCCTATTTAAGGTGACATTCATAACTGTGCAAATCATTGGTGAGGGGCCAGCATACACTCTTCTGATTGCAATGTTTGATGCTCCATGCAAGTGTCCACACTTTCCATTGACAAAGACATTATTGCAAATGCCTGCAACATCATCCCACTCATGCGTGAGATGGACTCCTCCAATCTATCTGCAACTGTGCGTAGTATGGCTGGAAAATCCCAATGGTGTATCATACATTTTATTTTATTATTTATTTATTTTTTATTTTGGAGATACAGCACTGAAACAGGCCCTTCGGCCCACCGAGTCTGTGCCGACCAACAATCACCCATTTATACTAACCCTACACTAACTCCATTCTCTACCACATCCCCACCATTCTCCTACCACCTACCTACACTAGGGGCAATTTACAATGGCCAATTTACCTATCAACCTGCAAGTCTTTTGGAGATGGGAGGAAACCGGAGCACCCGGCGGAAACCCACGCAGACACAGGAAGAACTTGCAAACTCTGCACAAGCAGTACCCAGAATCGAACCTGGGTCGCTGGAGCTGTGAGGCTGCGGTGCTAACCACTGCGCCACTGTACATTCTTTGCTGCTACTCCAGAAGTATCTTCTTCATTCACGGTTCCTGAGATTCAGCATATTCGTTCAGCTGAGCAGAGCTTGGAGCATTCTACGGCCTCCAATGTGGACTTTTTACTGCTGTTCCTGCCTCCATCATCTACTCTTGCTCTTATGATGTGTGAGTCACCAGATAAAAATGCAACTTCCTACCGCTTCCACTGAAATCTGAGTATCTGAGCTGGTGCATCCTGCATGAGTCCTGTAATGGTGCACCCTCAGAGTGTTTACACTCCTCTGAGGAGTCATCATCATCCCCCTGGACCACCTCCTTAGGATACCTGAATGCCCTGTGGGAGATTAAAGACATGTATTAGAACTGTCAAAGTAAGAATGTTTTAAATGGTCATTGTGTACATGATCATATTTAACTGGCTGCTGAATTCATGCCAACGTAAGTGAGTGTTGTGTGCCATGTGGCTGTGTGATATTTAATTCTGTCACCAGGCAGCTGGGAGACCCTCATGTCTTCATCTATGACAACCAAGCATACTGAGACCCTGCTGATGTAAAATGCCTCCTCCTCTGCAGATGTCAATTGCAAAATTGATGAGAGCTACCTCTGATTCTCTGCCTCTCTCTGGTTCTGTCTTCTCCTGGAAAGGAGGAAAGAAGAGGGCTATTAGTGAAAGTAATGGCAAGTGATGAATAGATGGAAGGACAGATTTGTTGAGGGTGGCTATAAGGGAGTCCCATGACATTGTATAAAGATGAGGGTAAGTGTCAGTGGTGGATGGACAGATGGGAGTTTGAGGAAGTGCATAGACAGGGATGGGTGCACCCCCAAGCTAAGTTGGTGTGAGGAGTGATGTTCAGGAGTAGGCTTGAGAAGGCAGAATTGGGAAGACACAGACATCAGGATGTAATTGAATGTGCCACTGTATTCACCTTTCCTATCCTGATTAGGTCATTAAACCTCTTTTGGCACTGGATCCAGGAGCATGGCAGCATGCTTCTGCTGTTCATCTCCTGAGCAATATCCAGCCACGCTGTCTTGTTTTCATTGGCAGATTTCTTCCTCCCATCACTTGGGAACAGTATCTGCCTGCGGGTCTTTACAGCCCCAGCATCACATTCAGTGAGGCATCGACCTGGAATGCTTGGACTCCATTCTGACAAGTCCTTTTTTGGTTCTCCCACCTCCAGAATCCATCAACTGCCATCTATCAATGAGTCTCTTTAATTGTTGGAGTTGAAATCATGTTGTCATCACACCTGCTGAGCCTAATTGGTCAGGAAACACGAAATCAGATACAAATGCAGTGGCTGGACTTGAAAACCACTGACAAACTTGCTGCACTTACTTCCTGTTTTCCTGCATGCTAACAGGACCACCCCCACCCCCTCTCACTTCCACCCCATTCCCACCCCTGCTTCCTTTGTGTTTTCAAGTCAACATTCCTCCCAACACCTTGTTGCTGCTAGTTGTGGCACTGAATGGAGTCTAATTGCAATCCGGTGCCAGATTAGGTTTGAAAAATATTCAATGAATCCCTCAGGCCTCTTGGACAGTTTACAAACTTGCCTGGAGTTGATTTCAATTGAAGGGCGGCACAGTGGCCTCACAGCTCCAGCGATCCGGGTTCAGTTCTGGGTACTGCCTGTGTGGAGCTTACAAGTTCTCCCTGTGACCATATGGGTTTCCGTCGGGTGCTCCGGTTTCCTCCCACAGCTAAAGACTTGCAGGTTGATAGGTAAATTGGTCATTGTAAATTGCCCCTAGTGTAGGTAGGTGGTAGGAGAATTGAGGGAAGGTGGGGATGTGGTAGGGAATATGGATTAATGTAGGATTAGTATAAATGGGTGGTTAATGGTTGGCACAGACTTGGTGGGCCAAAGAGCCTGGTTCAGTGCTGTCTTTCTCTATGACTCTAAATGTTTACCTAGTGCAGATGCTCCTGCCATAGTTTCTGTGCTTTAAGTTTTAATGCTGGGAGGGATCTCTGTGAATCCCCTTAAGCACAAATGCATCAGAATCTTTCTTGGGCAGGAATTACAGCTGGTGCCAGACGGATATAAAGGTGGTCTTGCTTGGCAGGAACTGATACTGGAGCTAATATAACAGAAAATGCCAGAAATACTCAGCAGGTCAAGTAGCATCTGTGGAGACAGAAACAGAGTTAATGTTTCAGGTCAATGACCTCTCACCAGAATTGGGAAAAGTTAGAAATGTAATAGGTTTTAAGCAAGTGAAAGGGGGAAGGATGGAAAAAGAACAAAAGGGAAGGTCTGTAATAGGATGGAAGATAGGAGAGATTAAACAGCAAAAGGTGATGCAAGATCAAAGGGATTGGAATTGGACAAGTAAAGAAACAAGACATATCTAGAGGAGGTGTGAATGGCAGAATGATGAACAGCTGCCATTCAAATGCAAAAAAAAAGTAAAAGCAAAACCTACAAAGCTACAGGAAACAAAATGGGGATAGAGATTACGATCTGAAATTATTAAACTCACTGTTGAGTCTGGAAGGATATAAAGTGCGTAATTGAAAGATGAGGTGCTGTTCCTCAAGTTTGCATTGAGCTTCATTGGAACATTCCAGAAGACCGAGGACAAAGAGGTCAGCGTGAGAGCAAGATGGAGAATTAAAGTGACAGGCAACCAGACGTTCAGGGTCATGCTTGTGGATTGAACAGAAGTATTCCACAATGCGGCCACTCGGTTTACGTTTAGAGTCATAGACAGCACAGAAACAGGTCCTTTGGCCCATCTTGTCTGTGCTGGCCATCAAGCACCTATCTATTTTAATCCCATTTTCCAGCACTTGGCCCATAGCCTTGTATGCTATGGTATTTCAAGTGCTCATCTAAATACTTCTTAAATGTTGTGAGGGTTCCTGCCGCTACCACCCCTTCAGGCCGCGTGTTCCAGATTCCAACCATCCTCGGGGTGAAAATTTTTTTCCTCAGATCGCCTCTAAACCTCCTGCTCCTTACCTTAAATCTATGTCCCCTGGTTATTCCCTCTGCTAAGGGAAAAAGTTTCTTCCTATCTATCCTATCATTGCCCCTCATAATTTTGTATACCTCAATCTGGTCCCCCCTCAGCCTTCTCTGCTCTAAGGAAAACAACCCTAGCCTATCCACTCTCTCTTCATAGCTGAAATGCTCCAGCCCAGGCAACATCCTGGTGAATCTCCTCTGCACCCTCTCCACATCCTTCCTATAGTGTGGCGACCAGAACTGTACGCAGTATTCCAGTTGTGGCCTAATTAGCATTTTATACAGCTCCATCATAACTTCCATGCTCTTATATTCTATGCCTCGGCTAATAAAGGCAAGTATCCCGTGTGCCTTCCGAACCACCTTGTCTACCTTTGCTGCTGTCTTCAGTCATCTATGGGCAAGTACACCAAGGTCCCTCTGATCCTCTGTACCTCCTAGGGTCCTACCATCGATTGTATATTCCCTTGCCTTGTTATTCCTCCCAAAATGCATCACCTCTCACTTCTCAGGGTTAAATTCCATTTGCCACTGCTCTGCCCATCTTACCAGCCCATCTATATCATCCTGTAATCTAAGGCTTTCCTCCTTACTATTTACGACACCACTAATTTCCGTGGTGGTCTCCACAATGTAGAGTAGACTGCAATATGGGCAGCGAATACATTATTGTAAATTTAAAGATATACACATATTCACCTGGCAGGAATGTTTGGGGGCCTTGGACAGTGGGGAGAGAGGAAGTAAAAGGGCAGGTGTTGCTTCTGAACCCTGCACTCAGGCTCAAACGTGGGTCAAAAGCAGCGCTGTGTGGGAAACAGTCACTCATCTGTGATTTTCCTTGGAGTGGTCAATTAATGTCCAGAGCGGAGACTCACCGTGCGATTAATGTCCAGAGCGGAGACTCACCGTGCAATTAATGTCCAGAGCGGAGACTCACCGTGCAATTAATGTCCAGACGGAGACTCACCGTGCGATTAATGTCCGGAGTGGAGACTCACCGTGCGATTAATGTCCAGAGCGGAGACTCACCGTGCGATTAATGTCCAGAGCGGAGACTCACCGTGCGATTAATGTCCAGAGCGGAGACTCACCGTGCAATTAATGTCCAGAGCGGAGACTCACCGTGCAATTAATGTCCAGACGGAGACTCACCGTGCGATTAATGTCCGGAGCGGAGACTCACCGTGCGATTAATGTCCAGAGCGGAGACTCACCGTGCGATTAATGTCCAGACGGAGACTCACCGTGCGATTAATGTCCAGAGTGGAGACTCACCGTGCAATTAATGTCCAGAGTGGAGACTCACCGTGCGATTAATGTCCAGAGCGGAGACTCACCGTGCGATTAATGTCCAGAGCGGAGACTCACCGTGCGATTAATGTCCAGAGCGGAGACTCACCGTGCGATTAATGTCAAGACGGAGACTCACCGTGCGATTAATGTCCAGAGTGGAGACTCACCGTGCAATTAATGTCCAGAGTGGAGACTCACCGTGCGATTAATGTCCGGAGTGGAGACTCACCGTGCGATTAATGTCCAGAGTGGAGACTCACCGTGCGATTAATGTCCAGAGTGGAGACTCACCGTGCGATTAATGTCCAGAGTGGAGACTCACCGTGCGATTAATGTCCAGAGCGGAGACTCACCGTGCAATTAATGTCCAGAGTGGAGACTCACCGTGCAATTAATGTCCAGAGTGGAGACTCACCGTGCGATTAATGTCCAGAGTGGAGACTCACCGTGCAATTAATGTCCAGAGCGGAGACTCACCGTGCAATTAATGTCCAGAGTGGAGACTCACCGTGCGATTAATGTCCAGAGTGGAGACTCACCGTGCAATTAATGTCCAGAGCGGAGACTCACCGTGCAATTAATGTCCAGAGTGGAGACTCACCGTGCAATTAATGTCCAGACGGAGACTCACCGTGCGATTAATGTCCAGAGTGGAGACTCACCGTGCGATTAATGTCCAGAGTGGAGACTCACCGTGCGATTAATGTCCAGAGTGGAGACTCACCGTGCGATTAATGTCCAGAGTGGAGACTCACCGTGCAATTAATGTCCAGAGCGGAGACTCACCGTGCAATTAATGTCCAGAGTGGAGACTCACCGTGCGATTAATGTCCAGAGTGGAGACTCACCGTGCAATTAATGTCCAGAGCGGAGACTCACCGTGCAATTAATGTCCAGAGTGGAGACTCACCGTGCAATTAATGTCCAGACGGAGACTCACCGTGCGATTAATGTCCAGAGTGGAGACTCACCGTGCAATTAAACTCCAGAGCGGAGACTCACCGTGCGATTAATGTCCAGAGTGGAGACTCACCGTGCGATTAATGTCCAGACGGAGACTCACCGTGCGATTAATGTCCAGACGGAGACTCACCGTGCAATTAATGTCCAGAGTGGAGACTCACCGTGCAATTAATGTCCAGACGGAGACTCACCGTGCGATTAATGTCCAGACGGAGACTCACCGTGCGATTAATGTCCAGAGTGGAGACTCACCGTGCAATTAATGTCCAGAGTGGAGACTCACCGTGCAATTAATGTCCAGAGTGGAGACTCACCGTGCGATTAATGTCCAGAGCGGAGACTCACCGTGCGATTCATGTCCAGAGCGGAGACTCACCGTGCAATTAATGTCCAGACGGAGACGCACCGTGCAATTAAACTCCAGAGCGGAGACTCACCGTGCGATTAATGTCCAGACGGAGACTCACCGTGCAATTAATGACCAGACGGAGACTCACCGTGCTATTAATGTCCAGAGTGGAGACTCACCGTGCAATTAATGTCCAGACGGAGACTCACCGTGCAATTAATGTCCAGACGGAGACTCACCGTGCAATTAATGTTCACAGTGGAGGCTCACCGTGCAATTAATGTCTGGAGTGGAGACTCACCGTGCAATTAATGTCCAGACGGAGACTCACCGTGCAATTAAACTCCAGAGCGGAGACTCACCGTGCGATTAATGTCCAGACGGAGACGCACCGTGCAATTAATCTCCAGATGGAGACTCACCGTGCAATTAATGACCAGACGGAGACTCACCGTGCTATTAATGTCCAGAGTGGAGACTCACCGTGCAATTAATGTCCAGACGGAGACTCACCGTGCAATTAATGACCAGACGGAGACTCACCGTGCTATTAATGTCCAGAGTGGAGACTCACCGTGCAATTAATGTCCAGACGGAGACTCACCGTGCAATTAATGTCCAGAGCGGAGACTCACCGTGCAATTAATGTTCACAGTGGAGGCTCACCGTGCGATTAATGTCCAGAGCGGAGACTCACCGTGCAATTAATGTCTGGAGTGGAGACTCACCGTGCAATTAATGTCCAGAGCGGAGACTCACCGTGCAATTAATGTCCAGAGTGGAGACTCACCGTGCGATTAATGTCCAGAGTGGAGACTCACCGTGCAATTAATGTCCAGAGTGGAGACTCACCGTGCAATTAATGTCCAGACGGAGACTCACCGTGCGATTAATGTCCAGAGTGGAGACTCACCGTGCAATTAAACTCCAGAGCGGAGACTCACCGTGCGATTAATGTCCAGAGTGGAGACTCACCGTGCGATTAATGTCCAGACGGAGACTCACCGTGCGATTAATGTCCAGACGGAGACTCACCGTGCAATTAATGTCCAGAGTGGAGACTCACCGTGCAATTAATGTCCAGACGGAGACTCACCGTGCAATTAAACTCCAGAGCGGAGACTCACCGTGCGATTAATGTCCAGACGGAGACGCACCGTGCAATTAATCTCCAGATGGAGACTCACCGTGCAATTAATGACCAGACGGAGACTCACCGTGCTATTAATGTCCAGAGTGGAGACTCACCGTGCAATTAATGTCCAGACGGAGACTCACCGTGCAATTAATGACCAGACGGAGACTCACCGTGCTATTAATGTCCAGAGTGGAGACTCACCGTGCAATTAATGTCCAGACGGAGACTCACCGTGCAATTAATGTCCAGAGCGGAGACTCACCGTGCAATTAATGTTCACAGTGGAGGCTCACCGTGCGATTAATGTCCAGAGCGGAGACTCACCGTGCAATTAATGTCTGGAGTGGAGACTCACCGTGCAATTAATGTCCAGAGCGGAGACTCACCGTGCAATTAATGTCCAGAGTGGAGACTCACCGTGCGATTAATGTCCAGAGTGGAGACTCACCGTGCAATTAATGTGCAGAGTGGAGACTCACCGTGCAATTAATGTCCAGAGTGGAGACTCACCGTGCAATTAAACTCCAGAGCGGAGACTCACCGTGCGATTAATGTCCAGAGTGGAGACTCACCGTGCGATTAATGTCCAGACGGAGACTCACCGTGCGATTAATGTCCAGACGGAGACTCACCGTGCAATTAATGTCCAGAGTGGAGACTCACCGTGCAATTAATGTCCAGACGGAGACTCACCGTGCGATTAATGTCCAGACGGAGACTCACCGTGCGATTAATGTCCAGAGTGGAGACTCACCGTGCAATTAATGTCCAGAGTGGAGACTCACCGTGCGATTAATGTCCAGAGCGGAGACTCACCGTGCAATTAATGTCCAGACGGAGACTCACCGTGCGATTAATGTCCAGAGTGGAGACTCACCGTGCGATTCATGTCCAGAGTGGAGACTCACCGTGCGATTAATGTCCAGAGCGGAGACTCACCGTGCGATTCATGTCCAGAGTGGAGACTCACCGTGCAATTAATGTCCAGACGGAGACTCACCGTGCGATTAATGTCCAGAGTGGAGACTCACCGTGCGATTAATGTCCAGACGGAGACTCACCGTGCGATTAATGTCCAGACGGAGACTCACCGTGCGATTAATGTCCAGAGTGGAGACTCACCGTGCAATTAATGTCCAGAGTGGAGACTCACCGTGCAATTAATGTCCAGAGTGGAGACTCACCGTGCAATTAATGTCCAGAGTGGAGACTCACCGTGCGATTAATGTCCAGAGCGGAGACTCACCGTGCGATTCATGTCCAGAGCGGAGACTCACCGTGCAATTAATGTCCAGACGGAGACTCACCGTGCGATTAATGTCCAGAGTGGAGACTCACCGTGCGATTCATGTCCAGAGCGGAGACTCACCGTGCGATTCATGTCCAGAGTGGAGACTCACCGTGCAATTAATGTCCAGACGGAGACTCACCGTGCGATTAATGTCCAGAGTGGAGACTCACCGTGCGATTCATGTCCAGAGTGGAGACTCACCGTGCAATTAATGTCCAGACGGAGACTCACCGTGCGATTAATGTCCAGAGTGGAGACTCACCGTGCGATTCATGTCCAGAGTGGAGACTCACCGTGCAATTAATGTCCAGACGGAGACTCACCGTGCGATTAATGTCCAGAGTGGAGACTCACCGTGCAATTAATGTCCAGAGTGGAGACTCACCGTGCGATTCATGTCCAGAGTGGAGACTCACCGTGCGATTCATGTCCAGAGTGGAGACTCACCGTGCGATTAATGTCCAGACGGAGACTCACCGTGCGATTAATGTCCAGAGTGGAGACTCACCGTGCGATTCATGTCCAGAGTGGAGACTCACCGTGCAATTAATGTCCAGACGGAGACTCACCGTGCGATTAATGTCCAGAGCGGAGACTCACCGTGCAATTAATGTCCAGACGGAGACTCACCGTGCGATTCATGTCCAGAGTGGAGACTCACCGTGCGATTCATGTCCAGAGTGGAGACTCACCGTGCAATTAATGTCCAGACGGAGACTCACCGTGCGATTAATGTCCAGAGTGGAGACTCACCGTGCGATTCATGTCCAGAGTGGAGACTCACCGTGCAATTAATGTCCAGACGGAGACTCACCGTGCGATTAATGTCCAGAGTGGAGACTCACCGTGCTATTAATGTCCAGAGTGGAGACTCACCGTGCAATTAATGTCCAGACGGAGACTCACCGTGCGATTAATGTCCAGAGCGGAGACTCACCGTGCGATTAATGTCCAGATGGAGACTCACCGTGCGATTAATGTCCAGACGGAGACGCACCGTGCAATTAAACTCCAGAGCGGAGACTCACCGTGCAATTAATCTCCAGATGGAGACTCACCGTGCGATTAATGTCCAGACGGAGACGCACCGTGCAATTAAACTCCAGAGCGGAGACTCACCGTGCAATTAATGTCTGGAGTGGAGACTCACCGTGCAATTAATGTCCAGAGCGGAGACTCACCGTGCAATTAATGTTCACAGTGGAGGCTCACCGTGCGATTAATGTCCAGAGCGGAGACTCACCGTGCAATTAATGTCTGGAGTGGAGACTCACCGTGCAATTAATGACCAGACGGAGACTCACCGTGCAATTAATGTCCAGACGGAGACTCACCGTGCAATTAATGTCCAGAGCGGAGACTCACCGTGCAATTAATGTCTGGAGTGGAGACTCACCGTGCAATTAATGTCCAGAGCGGAGACTCACCGTGCAATTAATGTTCACAGTGGAGGCTCACCGTGCAATTAATGACCAGACGGAGACTCACCGTGCAATTAATGTCCAGACGGAGACTCACCGTAAAATTAATGTCCAGAGCGGAGACTCACCGTGCAATTAATGTCCAGGCGGAGACTCACCGTAAAATTAATGTTCACAGTGGAGACTCACCGTGTTAGTAAGGATGGCAGGCAGGCTGTCAAAGCTGGAGGGCCCTCTCTCCAACTTTTTGAAATTTGAAATAAAAATGAGTTTTGCAGCCTGACCATCACAGTGGGGGGATAGGGACTCCCCTCTACAGGTTCACCTATGGCTGCTGCTGCACCCAGGCAGGCAGGGAATGCCTGTAGGCTTGCCTGGAGAGCTGGCCTCCATTCTGCTGATGGGTGGCCATGTCCAGGCAGTTAAAGTGGCCTCCACCACCTGCAGGAAGCTGGAGGCCGACAGGAAAATCCTCACTTGGCACACTTTAATTCGTCTTAAGTGGCACTTAAGGAGCCTGATCAGCTACGTGCTGCATGCGTGCGGGAAGCCCTGCCACTCCCCCCAATTCTGCCTCCGTGAAAATAGCCCAGAGGCAAGATGGAGCCTCTCTTTTTAGTGCCAACTTGCCTCCACTCCTGGACCAAAAGAGATCCTAAAAAGCACACCCATAAGTTGTCTGAATGTCTGTGCAGCATGACAAGATACACAGTGTAGTCTGTGCAGCATAGGATAAACACTGTAGTCTGTGGAGCATACGACACACACTGTAGTCTCTGCAGCATAGTAAGATAGACACTGTAATCTGTGCAGCATGATAGGATGAACACTGTAGTCTGTGCAGCGTGATGAGATACACACTGTAGTCTGTGCAGCATAAGATACACACTGTATTCTGTGCAGCATGATAAGATACACACTGTAGTCTGTGCAGCATAAGATACACACTGTATTCTGTGCAGCATGATAAGATACACACTGTAGTCCCAGCAGCATGATAATTCACACACTGTAGTCTGTGCAGCATAAGATACACACTGTATTCTGTGCAGCATGATAAGATACACACTGTAGTCCCAGCAGCATAAGATACACACTGTAATCTGTGCAGCATGATAAGACACACACTGAAGTCTGTGCAGCATGATAGGATACACACTGAAGTCTGTGCAGCATGATAAGACACACACTGAAGTCTGTGCAACATGATAAGACACACACTGAAGTCTGTGCAGCATGATAGGATACACACTGAAGTATGTGCAGCATGATAAGACACACAATGAAGTCTGTGCAGCATGATAAGACACACACTGAAGTCTGTGCAGCATGATAAGACACACACTGAAGTCTGTGCAGCATGATAAGATACACACTGAAGTCTGTGCAGCATGATAAGATACACACTGTAGTCTGTGCAGCATGATAAGATACACACTGTAGTCTGTGCAGCATGATAAGATACACACTGTAGTCCCAGCAGCATAAGATACCCACTGTAATCTGTGCAGCATGATAAGATACACACTGTAGTCTGTGCAGCATGATAAGATACACAGTGTAGTCTGTGCAGCATGATAAGAGACACACTGTAGTCTGTACAGCAGAAGATACACACTGTATTCTGTGCAGCATGATAAGATACACAGTGTAGTCTGTGCAGCATGATAGGATAAACAATGTAGTCTGTGGAGCATACGACACACACTGTAGTCTCTGCAGCATAATAAGATACACACTGTAATCTGTGCAGCATGATAGGATGAACACTGTAGTCTGTGCAGCATGATGAGACACACACTGTAGTCTGTGCAGCATAAGATACACACTGTATTCTGTGCAGCATGATAAGATACACACTGTAGTCCCAGCAGCATAAGATACACACTGTAATCTGTGCAGCATAAGATACACACTGTAGTCTGTGCAGCATAAGATACACACTGTATTCTGTGCAGCATGATAAGACACACACTGTAGTCTGTGCAGCATGATAAGACACACACTGTAGTCTGTGCAGCATAAGATACACACTGTATTCTGTGCAGCATGATAAGATACACACTGTAGTCCCAGCAGCATAAGATACACACTGTAATCTGTGCAGCATGATAAGATACACACTGTAGTCTGTGCAGCATGATAAGACACACAATGAAGTCTGTGCAGCATGATAGGATACACACTGAAGTCTGTGCAGCATGATAAGACACACACTGAAGTCTGTGCAGCATGATAAGACACACACTGAAGTCTGTGCAGCATGATAGGATACACACTGAAGTATGTGCAGCATGATAAGACACACACTGAAGCCTGTGCAGCATGATAAGACACACACTGAAGTCTGTGCAGCATGATAAGACACACACTGAAGTCTGTGCAGCATGATAAGACACACACTGCAGTTTGTGCAGAATGATAGGATACACACTGTAGTCTGTGCAGCATGATAAGATACACACTGTAGTCTGTGCAGCATGATAAGATACACACTGTAGTCTGTGCAGCATGATAAGATACACACTGTAGTCTGTGCAGCATGATAAGATGCACAGTGTAGTCTGTGCAGCATGATAAGATACACACTGTAATCTGTGCAGCATGATAAGATACACACTGTAGTCTGTGCAGCATGATAAGATACACACTGTAGTCTGTGCAGCATAATAAGATGCACAGTGTAGTCTGTGCAGCATGATAAGATACCCACTGTAATCTGTGCAGCATGATAAGATACACACTGTAGTCTGTGCAGCATGATAAGATGCACAGTGTAGTCTGTGCAGCATGATAAGATACACACTGTAATCTGTGCAGCATGATAAGACACACACTGAAGTCTGTGCAGCATGATAGGATACAAACTGAAGTCTGTGCAGCATGATAAGATACACAGTGTAGTCTGTGCAGCATGATAAGATACACACTGTAATCTGTGCAGCATGATAAGATACACAGTGTAGTCTGTGCAGCATGATAAGATACACACTGTAGTCTGTGCAGCATGATAAGATACACACTGTAGTCTGTGCAGCATGATAGGATACACACTGTAGTCTGTGCAGCATGATAAGATACACAGTGTAGTCTGTGCAGCATGATAAGATACACACTGTAATCTGTGCAGCATGATAAGATACACAGTGTAGTCTGTGCAGCATGATAAGATACACACTGTAGTCTGTGCAGCATGATAAGATACACACTGTAGTCTGTGCAGCATGAGAAGACACACACTGAAGTCTGTGCAGCATGATAGGATACACACTGAAGTCTGTGCAGCATGATAAGACACACACTGAAGTCTGTGCAGCATGATAAGACACACACTGAAGTCTGTGCAGCATGATAGGATACACACTGAAGTATGTGCAGCATGATAAGACACACACTGCAGTTTGTGCAGCATAAGATACACAGTGTAGTCTGTGCAGCATGATAAGATACACACTGTAGTCTGCGCAGCATAAGATACACAGTGTAGTCTGTGCAGCATAAGATACACACTGTATTCTGTGCAGCATGATAAGATACACACTGTATTCTGTGCAGCATGATAAGATACACAGTGTAGTCTGTGCAGCATAAGATACACACTGTATTCTGTGCAGCATGATAAGACACACACTGTAGTCTGTGCAGCATGATAAGACACACACTGTAGTCTGTGCAGCATAAGATGCACACTGTATTCTGTGCAGCATAAGATACACACTGTAGTCCCAGCAGCATAAGATACACACTGCAATCTGTGCAGCATGATAAGATACACACTGTAGTCTGTGCAGCATGATAAGACACACACTGTAGTCTGTGCAGCATGATAAGATACACACTGTAGTCCCAGCAGCATGATAAGACACACACTGTAGTCTGTGCAGCATGATAAGATACACACTGTAGTCTGTGCAGCATGATAAGATACACAGTGTAGTCTGTGCAGCATAAGATACACACTGTATTCTGTGCAGCGTGATAGGATACACACTGTAGTCTGTGCAGCATGATAAGATACACACTGTAATCAGTGCAGCATGATAAGATACACACTGTAGTCTGTGCAGCATGATAAGACACACACTGAAGTTTGTGCAGCATGATAGGATACACACTGTAGTCTGTGCAGCATGATAAGATACACAGTGTAGTCTGTGCAGCATGATAAGATACACACTGTAATCTGTGCAGCATGATAAGATACACAGTGTAGTCTGTGCAGCATGATAAGATACACACTGTAGTCTGTGCAGCATGATAAGATACACACTGTAGTCTGTGCAGCATGATAGGATACACACTGAAGTCTGTGCAGCATGATAAGACACACACTGAAGTCTGTGCAGCATGATAAGACACACACTGAAGTCTGTGCAGCATGATAGGATACACACTGAAGTATGTGCAGCATGATAAGACACACACTGCAGTTTGTGCAGCATAAGATACACAGTGTAGTCTGTGCAGCATGATAAGATACACACTGTAGTCTGTGCAGCATAAGATACACAGTGTAGTCTGTGCAGCATAAGATACACACTGTATTCTGTGCAGCATGATAAGATACACACTGTATTCTGTGCAGCATGATAAGATACACAGTGTAGTCTGTGCAGCATAAGATACACACTGTATTCTGTGCAGCATGATAAGACACACACTGTAGTCTGTGCAGCATGATAAGACACACACTGTAGTCTGTGCAGCATAAGATACACACTGTAATCTGTGCAGCATGATAAAATACACACTGTAATCTGTGCAGCATGATAAGATACACACTGTAATCTGTGCAGCATGATAAGACACACACTGTAGTCTGTGCAGCATGATAAGACACACACTGTAGTCTGTGCAGCATAAGATACACACTGTAATCTGTGCAGCATGATAAAATACACACTGTAATCTGTGCAGCATGATAAGATACACACTGTATTCTGTGCAGCATGATAAGACACACACTGTAGTCTGTGCAGCATGATAAGACACACACTGTAGTCTGTGCAGCATAAGATACACACTGTATTCTGTGCAGCATGATAAAATACACACTGTAATCTGTGCAGCATGATAAGATACACACTGTAATCTGTGCAGCATGATAGGATACACACTGTAATCTGTGCAGCATGATGGGATACACACTGTAATCTGTGCAGCATGATAGGATACACACTGTAATCTGTGCAGCATGATAGGATACACACTGTAATCTGTGCAGCATGATAAGATACACACTGTAATCTGTGCAGCATGATAGGATACACACTGTAGTCTGTGCAGCATGATAGGATACACACTGTAATCTGTGCAGCATGATAGGATACACACTGTAGTCTGTACAGCATGATAGGATACACACTGTAATCTGTGCAGCATGATAGGATACACACTGTAATCTGTGCAGCATGATAAGATACACACTGTAGTCTGTGCAGCATGATAGGATACACACTGTAATCTGTGCAGCATGATAAAATACACACTGTAATCTGTGCAGCATAAGATACACACTGTAATCTGTGCAGCATGATAAGATACACACTGTAATCTGTGCAGCATGATAGGATACACACTATAGTCTGTGCAGCATGATAGGATACACACTGTAGTCTGTGCAGCATGATAAGATACACACTGTAATCTGTGCAGCATGATAGGATACACACTATAGTCTGTGCAGCATGATAGGATACACACTGTAGTCTGTGCAGCATGATAAGATACACACTGTAATCTGTGCAGCATGATAAGATACACACTGTAATCTGTGCAGCATGATAGGATACACACTATAGTCTGTGTAGCATGATAGGATACACACTGTAGTCTGTGCAGCATGATAAAATACACACTGTAGTCTGTGCAGCATGATAAGATACACACTGTAATCTGTGCAGCATGATAAGATACACACTGTAATCTGTGCAGCATGATAGGATACACACTATAGTCTGTGCAGCATGATAGGATACACACTGTAGTCTGTGCAGCATGATAAAATACACACTGTAGTCTGTGCAGCATGATAAGATACACACTGTAATCTGTGCAGCATGATAGGATACACACTATAGTCTGTGCAGCATGATAGGATACACACTGTAGTCTGTGCAGCATGATAAAATACACACTGTAGTCTGTGCAGCATGATAAGATACACACTGTAATCTGTGCAGCATGATAAAATACACACTGTAGTCTGTGCAGCATGATAAGATACACACTGTAATCTGTGCAGCATGATAAGATACACACTGTAGTCTGTGCAGCATGATAAGATACACACTGTAATCTGTGCAGCATGATAAGATACACACTGTAATCTGTGCAGCATGATAGGATACACACTGTAATCTGTGCAGCATGATAGGATACACACTGTAATCTGTGCAGCATGATAAAATACACACTGTAATCTGTGCAGCATGATAGGATACACACTGTAATCTGTGCAGCATGATGGGATACACACTGTAATCTGTGCAGCATGATAGGATACACACTGTAATCTGTGCAGCATGATAGGATACACACTGTAATCTGTGCAGCATGATAAAATACACACTGTAATCTGTGCATCATGATAGGATACACACTGTAATCTGTGCAGCATGATAGGATACACACTGTAATCTGTGCAGCATGATAGGATACACACTGTAATCTGTGCAGCATGATGGGATACACACTGTAATCTGTGCAGCATGATGGGATACACACTGTAATCTGTGCAGCATGATAAGATACACACTGTAATCTGTGCAGCATGATAGGATACACACTGTAATCTGTGCAGCATGATAGGATACACACTGTAATCTGTGCAGCATGATAAGATACACACTGTAATCTGTGCAGCATGATAGGATACACACTGTAATCTGTGCAGCATGATAGGGTACACACTGTAATCTGTGCAGCATGATAGGATACACACTGTAATCTGTGCAGCATGATAGGATACACACTGTAATCTGTGCAGCATGATAGGATACACACTGTAATCTGTGCAGCATGATAAGATACACACTGTAATCTGTGCAGCATGATAGGATACACACTGTAATCTGTGCAGCATGATAAGATACACACTGTAATCTGTGCAGCATGATAAGATACACACTGTAATCTGTGCAGCATGATAGGATACACACTGTAATCTGTGCAGCATGATAAGATACACACTGTAATCTGTGCAGCATGATAGGATACACACTGTAGTCTGTGCAGCATGATAAGATACACACGGTAATCTGCGCAGCATGATAGGATACACACTGTAGTCTGTGCAGCATGATAGGATACACAGTGTAATCTGTGCAGCATGATAAGATACACACTGTAATCTGTGCATGATAAAATACACACTGTAATCTGTGCAGCATGATAGGATACACACTGTAGTCTGTGCAGCATGATAGGATACACAGTGTAATCTGTGCAGCATGATAGGATACACACTGTAGTCTGTGCAGCATGATAAGATACACACTGTAGTCTGTGCAGCATGATAAGATACACACTGTAATCTGTGCAGCATGATAGGATACACACTAATCTGTGCAGCATGATAAAATACACACTGTAGTCTGTGCAGCATGATAGGATACACACTGTAATCTGTGCAGCATGATAGGATACACACTAATCTGTGCAGCATGATAGGATACACACTGTAGTCTGTGCAGCATGATAAGATACACACTGTAGTCTGTGCAGCATGATAAGATACACACTGTAGTCTGTGCAGCATGATAGGATACACACTGTAATCTGTGCAGCATGATAGGATACACACTAATCTGTGCAGCATGATAGGATACACACTGTAGTCTGTGCAGCATGATAGGATACACACTGTAGTCTGTGCAGCATGATAAGAAACACACTGTAGTCTGTGCAGCATGATAAGATACACACTGTCGTCTGTGCAGCATGATAGGATACACACTGTAGTCTGTGCAGCATGATAGGATGCACAGTGTAATCTGTGCAGCATGATAAGATACACACTGTAATCTGTGCAGCATGATAAGATACACAGTGTAGTCTGTGCAGCATGATAAGATACACACTGTAGTCTGTGCAGCATGATAAGATACACACTGTAGTCTGTGCAGCATGAGAAGACACACACTGAAGTCTGTGCAGCATGATAGGATACACACTGAAGTCTGTGCAGCATGATAAGACACACACTGAAGTCTGTGCAGCATGATAAGACACACACTGAAGTCTGTGCAGCATGATAGGATACACACTGAAGTATGTGCAGCATGATAAGACACACACTGCAGTTTGTGCAGCATAAGATACACAGTGTAGTCTGTGCAGCATGATAAGATACACACTGTAGTCTGCGCAGCATAAGATACACAGTGTAGTCTGTGCAGCATAAGATACACACTGTATTCTGTGCAGCATGATAAGATACACACTGTATTCTGTGCAGCATGATAAGATACACAGTGTAGTCTGTGCAGCATAAGATACACACTGTATTCTGTGCAGCATGATAAGACACACACTGTAGTCTGTGCAGCATGATAAGACACACACTGTAGTCTATGCAGCATAAGATACACACTGTATTCTGTGCAGCATGATAAGATACACACTGTAGTCCCAGCAGCATAAGATACACACTGCAATCTGTGCAGCATGATAAGATACACACTGTAGTCTGTGCAGCATGATAAGACACACACTGTAGTCTGTGCAGCATGATAAGATACACACTGTAGTCCCAGCAGCATGATAAGACACACACTGTAGTCTGTGCAGCATGATAAGATACACACTGTAGTCTGTGCAGCATGATAAGATACACAGTGTAGTCTGTGCAGCATAAGATACACACTGTATTCTGTGCAGCGTGATAGGATACACACTGTAGTCTGTGCAGCATGATAAGATACACACTGTAATCAGTGCAGCATGATAAGATACACACTGTAGTCTGTGCAGCATGATAAGACACACACTGAAGTCTGTGCAGCATGATAGGATACACACTGTAGTCTGTGCAGCATGATAAGATACACAGTGTAGTCTGTGCAGCATGATAAGATACACACTGTAATCTGTGCAGCATGATAAGATACACAGTGTAGTCTGTGCAGCATGATAAGATACACACTGTAGTCTGTGCAGCATGAGAAGACACACACTGAAGTCTGTGCAGCATGATAGGATACACACTAATCTGTGCAGCATGATAAAATACACACTGTAGTCTGTGCAGCATGATAGGATACACACTGTAATCTGTGCAGCATGATAGGATACACACTGTAATCTGTGCAGCATGATAGGATACACACTGTAGTCTGTGCAGCATGATAAGATACACACTGTAGTCTGTGCAGCATGATAAGATACACACTGTAGTCTGTGCAGCATGATAGGATACACACTGTAATCTGTGCAGCATGATAGGATACACACTAATCTGTGCAGCATGATAGGATACACACTGTAGTCTGTGCAGCATGATAGGATACACACTGTAGTCTGTGCAGCATGATAAGAAACACACTGTAGTCTGTGCAGCATGATAAGATACACACTGTAGTCTGTGCAGCATGATAGGGTACACACTGTAGTCTGTGCAGCATGATAGGATACACACTGTAGTCTGTGCAGCATGATAGGATGCACAGTGTAATCTGTGCAGCATGATAAGATACACACTGTAATCTGTGCAGCATGATAAGATACACAGTGTAGTCTGTGCAGCATGATAAGATACACACTGTAGTCTGTGCAGCATGATAAGATACACACTGTAGTCTGTGCAGCATGAGAAGACACACACTGAAGTCTGTGCAGCATGATAGGATACACACTGAAGTCTGTGCAGCATGATAAGACACACACTGAAGTCTGTGCAGCATGATAAGACACACACTGAAGTCTGTGCAGCATGATAGGATACACACTGAAGTATGTGCAGCATGATAAGACACACACTGCAGTTTGTGCAGCATAAGATACACAGTGTAGTCTGTGCAGCATGATAAGATACACACTGTAGTCTGCGCAGCATAAGATACACAGTGTAGTCTGTGCAGCATAAGATACACACTGTATTCTGTGCAGCATGATAAGATACACAGTGTAGTCTGTGCAGCATAAGATACACACTGTATTCTGTGCAGCATGATAAGACACACACTGTAGTCTGTGCAGCATGATAAGACACACACTGTAGTCTATGCAGCATAAGATACACACTGTATTCTGTGCAGCATGATAAGATACACACTGTAGTCCCAGCAGCATAAGATACACACTGCAATCTGTGCAGCATGATAAGATACACACTGTAGTCTGTGCAGCATGATAAGACACACACTGTAGTCTGTGCAGCATGATAAGATACACACTGTAGTCCCAGCAGCATGATAAGACACACACTGTAGTCTGTGCAGCATGATAAGATACACACTGTAGTCTGTGCAGCATGATAAGATACACAGTGTAGTCTGTGCAGCATAAGATACACACTGTATTCTGTGCAGCGTGATAGGATACACACTGTAGTCTGTGCAGCATGATAAGATACACACTGTAATCAGTGCAGCATGATAAGATACACACTGTAGTCTGTGCAGCATGATAAGACACACACTGAAGTCTGTGCAGCATGATAGGATACACACTGTAGTCTGTGCAGCATGATAAGATACACAGTGTAGTCTGTGCAGCATGATAAGATACACACTGTAATCTGTGCAGCATGATAAGATACACAGTGTAGTCTGTGCAGCATGATAAGATACACACTGTAGTCTGTGCAGCATGATAAGATACACACTGTAGTCTGTGCAGCATGAGAAGACACACACTGAAGTCTGTGCAGCATGATAGGATACACACTGAAGTCTGTGCAGCATGATAAGACACACACTGAAGTCTGTGCAGCATGATAAGACACACACTGAAGTCTGTGCAGCATGATAGGATACACACTGAAGTATGTGCAGCATGATAAGACACACACTGCAGTTTGTGCAGCATAAGATACACAGTGTAGTCTGTGCAGCATGATAAGATACACACTGTAGTCTGTGCAGCATAAGATACACAGTGTAGTCTGTGCAGCATAAGATACACACTGTATTCTGTGCAGCATGATAAGATACACACTGTATTCTGTGCAGCATGATAAGATACACAGTGTAGTCTGTGCAGCATAAGATACACACTGTATTCTGTGCAGCATGATAAGACAAACACTGTAGTCTGTGCAGCATGATAAGACACACACTGTAGTCTGTGCAGCATAAGATACACACTGTAATCTGTGCAGCATGATAAAATACACACTGTAATCTGTGCAGCATGATAAGATACACACTGTAATCTGTGCAGCATGATAAGACACACACTGTAGTCTGTGCAGCATAAGATACACACTGTAATCTGTGCAGCATGATAAAATACACACTGTAATCTGTGCAGCATGATAAGATACACACTGTATTCTGTGCATGATAAGACACACACTGTAGTCTGTGCAGCATAAGATACACACTGTATTCTGTGCAGCATGATAAAATACACACTGTAATCTGTGCATCATGATAAGATACACACTGTAATCTGTGCAGCATGATAGGATACACACTGTAATCTGTGCAGCATGATGGGATACACACTGTAATCTGTGCAGCATGATAGGATACACACTGTAATCTGTGCAGCATGATAGGATACACACTGTAATCTGTGCAGCATGATAAGATACACACTGTAATCTGTGCAGCATGATAGGATACACACTGTAGTCTGTGCAGCATGATAGGATACACACTGTAATCTGTGCAGCATGATAGGATACACACTGTAGTCTGTACAGCATGATAGGATACACACTGTAATCTGTGCAGCATGATAGGATACACACTGTAATCTGTGCAGCATGATAAGATACACACTGTAGTCTGTGCAGCATGATAGGATACACACTGTAATCTGTGCAGCATGATAAAATACACACTGTAATCTGTGCAGCATAAGATACACACTGTAATCTGTGCAGCATGATAAGATACACACTGTAATCTGTGCAGCATGATAGGATACACACTATAGTCTGTGCAGCATGATAGGATACACACTGTAGTCTGTGCAGCATGATAAGATACACACTGTAATCTGTGCAGCATGATAGGATACACACTATAGTCTGTGCAGCATGATAGGATACACACTGTAGTCTGTGCAGCATGATAAGATACACACTGTAATCTGTGCAGCATGATAAGATACACACTGTAATCTGTGCAGCATGATAGGATACACACTGTAGTCTGTGCAGCATGAGAAGACACACACTGAAGTCTGTGCAGCATGATAGGATACACACTGAAGTCTGTGCAGCATGATAAGACACACACTGAAGTCTGTGCAGCATGATAAGACACACACTGAAGTCTGTGCAGCATGATAGGATACACACTGTAGTCTGTGCAGCATGATAGGATACACACTGCAGTCTGTGCAGCATGATAGGATGCACAGTGTAATCTGTGCAGCATGATAAGATACACACTGTAATCTGTGCAGCATGATAAGATACACAGTGTAGTCTGTGCAGCATGATAAGATACACACTGTAGTCTGTGCAGCATGATAAGATACACACTGTAGTCTGTGCAGCATGAGAAGACACACACTGAAGTCTGTGCAGCATGATAGGATACACACTGAAGTCTGTGCAGCATGATAAGACACACACTGAAGTCTGTGCAGCATGATAAGACACACACTGAATTCTGTGCAGCATGATAGGATACACACTGAAGTATGTGCAGCATGATAAGACACACACTGCAGTTTGTGCAGCATAAGATACACAGTGTAGTCTGTGCAGCATGATAAGATACACACTGTAGTCTGCGCAGCATAAGATACACAGTGTAGTCTGTGCAGCATAAGATACACACTGTATTCTGTGCAGCATGATAAGATACACACTGTATTCTGTGCAGCATGATAAGATACACAGTGTAGTCTGTGCAGCATAAGATACACACTGTATTCTGTGCAGCATGATAAGACACACACTGTAGTCTGTGCAGCATGATAAGACACACACTGTAGTCTGTGCAGCATAAGATACACACTGTATTCTGTGCAGCATGATAAGATACACACTGTAGTCCCAGCAGCATAAGATACACACTGCAATCTGTGCAGCATGATAAGATACACACTGTAGTCTGTGCAGCATGATAAGACACACACTGTAGTCTGTGCAGCATGATAAGATACACACTGTAGTCCCAGCAGCATGATAAGACACACACTGTAGTCTGTGCAGCATGATAAGATACACACTGTAGTCTGTGCAGCATGATAAGATACACAGTGTAGTCTGTGCAGCATAAGATACACACTGTATTCTGTGCAGCGTGATAGGATACACACTGTAGTCTGTGCAGCATGATAAGATACACACTGTAATCAGTGCAGCATGATAAGATACACACTGTAGTCTGTGCAGCATGATAAGACACACACTGAAGTCTGTGCAGCATGATAGGATACACACTGTAGTCTGTGCAGCATGATAAGATACACAGTGTAGTCTGTGCAGCATGATAAGATACACACTGTAATCTGTGCAGCATGATAAGATACACAGTGTAGTCTGTGCAGCATGATAAGATACACACTGTAGTCTGTGCAGCATGATAAGATACACACTGTAGTCTGTGCAGCATGAGAAGACACACACTGAAGTCTGTGCAGCATGATAGGATACACACTGAAGTCTGTGCAGCATGATAAGACACACACTGTAATCTGTGCAGCATGATAAGATACACACTGTAATCTGTGCAGCATGATAAGATACACACTGTAATCTGTGCAGCATGATAGGATACACACTGTAATCTGTGCAGCATGATAGGATACACACTGTAATCTGTGCAGCATGATAAGATACACACTGTAATCTGTGCAGCATGATAGGATACACACTGTAATCTGTGCAGCATGATGGGATACACACTGTAATCTGTGCAGCATGATAGGATACACACTGTAATCAGTGCAGCATGATAGGATACACACTGTAATCTGTGCAGCATGATAGGATACACAATGTAATCTGTGCAGCATGATAGGATACACACTGTAATCTGTGCAGCATGATAGGATACACACTGTAATCTGTGCAGCATGATAGGATACACACTGTAATCTGTGCAGCATGATAAGATACACACTGTAATCTGTGCAGCATGATAGGATACACACTGTAATCTGTGCAGCATGATGGGATACACACTGTAATCTGTGCAGCATGATAGGATACACACTGTAATCTGTGCAGCATGATAAGATACACACTAATCTGTGCAGCATGATAGGATACACACTGTAATCTGTGCAGCATGATAGGATACACACTGTAATCTGTGCAGCATGATAAGATACACACTGTAATCTGTGCAGCATGATAGGATACACACTGTAATCTGTGCAGCATGATAGGATACACACTGTAATCTGTGCAGCATGATAGGATACACACTGTAATCTGTGCAGCATGATAGGATACACACTGTAATCTGTGCAGCATGATAGGATACACACTGTAATCTGTGCAGCATGATAGGATACACACTGTAATCTGTGCAGCATGATAAGATACACACTGTAATCTGTGCAGCATGATAGGATACACACTGTAATCTGTGCAGCATGATAAGATACACACTGTAATCTGTGCAGCATGATAAGATACACACTGTAATCTGTGCAGCATGATAGGATACACACTGTAATCTGTGCAGCATGATAAGATACACACTGTAATCTGTGCAGCATGATAGGATACACACTGTAGTCTGTGCAGCATGATAAGATACACACGGTAATCTGCGCAGCATGATAGGATACACACTGTAGTCTGTGCAGCATGATAGGATACACAGTGTAATCTGTGCAGCATGATAAGATACACACTGTAATCTGTGCATGATAAAATACACACTGTAATCTGTGCAGCATGATAGGATACACACTGTAGTCTGTGCACCATGATAGGATACACAGTGTAATCTGTGCAGCATGATAGGATACACACTGTAGTCTGTGCAGCATGATAAGATACACACTGTAGTCTGTGCAGCATGATAAGATACACACTGTAATCTGTGCAGCATGATAGGATACACACTAATCTGTGCAGCATGATAAAATACACACTGTAGTCTGTGCAGCATGATAGGATACACACTGTAATCTGTGCAGCATGATAGGATACACACTAATCTGTGCAGCATGATAGGATACACACTGTAGTCTGTGCAGCATGATAAGATACACACTGTAGTCTGTGCAGCATGATAAGATACACACTGTAGTCTGTGCAGCATGAAAGGATACACACTGTAATCTGTGCAGCATGATAGGATACACACTAATCTGTGCAGCATGATAGGATACACACTGTAGTCTGTGCAGCATGATAAGATACACACTGTAGTCTGTGCAGCATGATAAGATACACACTGTAATCTGTGCAGCATGATAGGATACACACTAATCTGTGCAGCATGATAAGATACACACTGTAGTCTGTGCAGCATGATAGGATACACACTGTAATCTGTGCAGCATGATAGGATACACACTAATCTGTGCAGCATGATAGGATACACACTGTAGTCTGTGCAGCATGATAAGATACACACTGTAATCTGTGCAGCATGATAGGATACACACTGTCGTCTGTGCAGCATGATAAGATACACACTGTAATCTGTGCAGCATGATAAGATACACACTGTAATCTGTGCAGCATGATAGGATACACACTGTAATCTGTGCAGCATGATAAAATACACACTGTAATCTGTGCAGCATGATAGGATACACACTGTAATCTGTGCAGCATGATAGGATACACACTATAGTCTGTGCAGCATGATAGGATACACACTGTAATCTGTGCAGCATGATAAGATACACACTGTAGTCTGTGCAGCATGATAAGATACACACTGTAGTCTGTGCAGCATGATAGGATACACACTGTACTCTGTGCAGCATGATAAGATACACACTGTAGTCTGTGCAGCATGATAGGATACACACTGTAATCTGTGCAGCATGATAGGATACACACTGTAGTCTGTGCAGCATGATAAAATACACACTGTAGTCTGTGCAGCATGATAGGATACACAGTGTAATCTGTGCAGCATGATAAGATACACACTGTAATCTGTGCATGATAGGATACACCGTGTAATCTGTGCAGCATGATAGGATACACAGTGTAATTTGTGCAGCATGATAGGATACACACTGTAGTCTGTGCAGCATGATAAGATACACACTGTAGTCTGTGCAGCATGATAAGATACACACTGTAGTCTGTGCAGCATGATAGGATACACACTGTAGTCTGTGCAGCATGATAAGATACACACTGTAGTCTGTGCAGCATGATAGGATACACACTGTAGTCTGTGCAGCATGATAGGATACACACTGTAGTCTGTGCAGCATGATAGGATACACACTGTAGTCTGTGCAGCATGATAGGATACACACTGTAGTCTGTGCAGCATGATAAGATACACACTGTAGTCTGTGCAGCATGATAAGATACACACTGTAGTCTGTGCAGCATGATAGGATACACACTGTAGTCTGTGCAGCATGATAGGATACACACTGTAGTCTGTGCAGCATGATAGGATACACACTGTAGTCTGTGCAGCATGATAAGAAACACACTGTAGTCTGTGCAGCATGATAAGATACACACTGTAGTCTGTGCAGCATGATAGGATACACACTGTAGTCTGTGCAGCATGATAGGATACACACTGTAGTCTGTGCAGCATGATAGGATGCACTGTGTAATCTGTGCAGCATGATAAGATACACACTGTAATCTGTGCATGATAGGATACACCGTGTAATCTGTGCAGCATGATAGGATACACAGTGTAATTTGTGCAGCATGATAGGATACACACTGTAGTCTGTGCAGCATGATAGGATACACAGTGTAATCTGTGCAGCATGATAGGATACACACTGTAGTCTGTGCAGCATGATAAGATACACACTGTAGTCTGTGCAGCATGATAAGATACACACTGTAATCAGTGCAGCATGATAGGATACACACTAATCTGTGCAGCATAAGATACACACTGTAATCTGTGCAGCATGATAGGATACACACTGTAATCTGTGCAGCATGATAGGATACACACTGTAGTCTGTGCAGCATGATAAGATACACACTGTAGTCTGTGCAGCATGATAAGATACACACTGTAGTCTGTGCAGCATGATAGGATACACACTGTAGTCTGTGCAGCATGATAGGATACACACTAATCTGTGCAGCATGATAGGATACACACTGTAGTCTGTGCAGCATGATAAGATACACACTGTAATCTGTGCGGCATGATAGGATACACACTAATCTGTGCAGCATGATAAGATACACACTGTAGTCTGTGCAGCATGATAGGAGACACACTAATCTGTGCAGCATGATAAGATACACACTGTAGTCTGTGCAGCATGATAGGATACACACTGTCATCTGTGCAGCATGATAGGATACACACTAATCTGTGCAGCATGATAGGATACACACTGTAGTCTGTGCAGCATGATAAGATACACATTGTAATCTGTGCAGCATGATAGGATACACCGTGTAATCTGTGCAGCATGATAAAATACACACTGTAATCTGGGCAGCATGATAAGATACACACTGTAATCTGTGCAGCATGATAAGATACACACTGTAATCTGTGCAGCATGATAGGATACACACTGTAATCTGTGCAGCATGATAGGATACACACTAATCTGTGCAGCATGATAAGATACACACTGTAGTCTGTGCAGCATGATAGGATACACACTGTAATCTGTGCAGCATGATAGGATACACACTAATCTGTGCAGCATGATAGGATACACACTGTAGTCTGTGCAGCATGATAGGATACACACTGTAGTCTGTGCAGCATGATAAGATACACACTGTAATCTGTGCAGCATGATAAAATACACACTGTAATCTGTGCAGCATGATAGGATACACAGTGTAGTCTGTGCAGCATGATAAGATACACACTGTAGTCTGTGCAGCATGATAACATACACACTGTAATCTGTGCAGCATGATAGGATACACACTGTCGTCTGTGCAGCATGATAGGATACACAGTGTAATCTGTGCAGCATGATAGGATACACAGTGTAATCTGTGCAGCATGATAGGATACACACTAGTCTGTGCAGCATGATAGGATACACAGTGTAATCTGTGCAGCATGATAAGATACACAGTGTAATCTGTGCAGCATGATAAAATACACAGTGTAATCTGTGCAGCATGATAGGATCACAGTGTAGTCTGTGCAGCATGATAGGATACACACTGTAGTCTGTGCAGCATGATAGGATACACACTGTAATCTGTGCAGCATGATAGGATACACACTGTAGTCTGTGCAGCATGATAGGATACACACTGTAGTCTGTGCAGCATGATAGGATACACAGTGTAATCTGTGCAGCATGATAAAATACACACTGTAATCTGTGCAGCATGATAGGATACACAGTGTAATCTGTGCAGCATGATAAGATACACACTGTCGTCTGTGCAGCATGATAGGATACACACTGTAATCTGTGCAGCATGATAGGATACACACTGTAGTCTGTGCAGCATGATAAGATACACACTGTAATCTGTGCAGCATGATAGGATACACAGTGTAATCTGTGCAGCATGATAGGATACACACTGTCGTCTGTGCAGCATGATAGGATACACAGTGTAATCTCTGCAGCATGATAGGATACACACTGTAATCTGTGCAGCATGATTAGATACACACTGTAATCTGTGCAGCATGATAGGATACACACTGTAGTCTGTGCAGCATGATAGGATACACACTGTAGTCTGTGCAGCATGATAAGATACACACTGTAATCTGTGCAGCATGATAGGATACACAGTGTAATCTGTGCAGCATGATAGGATACACAGTGTAATCTGTGCAGCATGATAGGATACACACTGGAATCTGTGCAGCATGATAGGATACACAGTGTAATCTGTGCAGCATGATAGGATACACAGTGTAATCTGTGCAGCATGATAGGATACACACTGTAATCTGTGCAGCATGATAAGATACACACTGTCGTCTGTGCAGCATGACAGGATACACACTGGAATCTGTGCAGCATGATAGGATACACACTGTAGTCTGTGCAGCATGATAGGATACACACTGTAGTCTGTGCAGCATGATAAGATACACACTGTAATCTGTGCAGCATGATAGGATACACACTGGAATCTGTGCAGCATGATAGGATGCACACTGTAGTCTGTGCAGCATGATAAGATACACACTGTAATCTGTGCAGCATGATAAGATACACACTGTAATCTGTGCAGCATGATAGGATACACAGTGTAATCTGTGCAGCATGATAGGATACACAGTGTAATCTGTGCAGCATGATAGGATACACACTGTAATCTGTGCAGCATGATAAGATACACACTGTAGTCTGTGCAGCATGATAAGATACACACTGTAATCTGTGCAGCATGATAGGATACACACTGTAGTCTGTGCAGCATGATAAGATACACACTATAGTCTGTGCAGCATAAGATACACACTGTAGTCTGTACAGCATGATTGGATACACACTATAGTCTGTGCATGATATGATACACACTATAGTCTGTGCAGCATGATAGGATACACACTGTAGTCTGTGCAGCATGATAGGATACACACTATAGTCTGTGCAGCATGATATGATACACACTATAGTCTGTGCAGCATGATAGGATACACACTGTAATCTGTGCAGCATGATAGGATACACACTGTAGTCTGTGCAGCATGATAAGATGCACACTAGTCTGTACAGCATGATAAGATACACACTGTCGTCTCAGCAACATGATAAGATACACACTGTAGTCTCAGCATTATGATAAGTTACACACTGTAGTCTCAGCATTATGATAAGTTACACACTGTAGTCTCAGCATTATGATAAGTTACACACTGTAGTCTCAGCATTATGATAAGATACACACTGTAGTCTCAGCATTATGATAAGATACACACTGTCGTCTCAGCAACATGATAAGATACACACTGTAGTCTCAGCATTATAAGTTACACACTAGTCTCAGCATTATGATAAGATACACACTGTAGTCTCAGCATTATGATAAGATACACACTGTAGTCTCAGCATTATGATAAGATACACACTGTAGTCTCACATTATGAATAGTTACACACTGTAGTCTCAGCATTATGATAAGTTACACACTAGTCTCAGCATTATAAGATATACACTGTAGTCTCAGCATTATGATAAGATACACACTGTAGTCTCAGCATTATGATAAGTTACACACTGTAGTCTCAGCATTATGATAAGATACACACTGTAGTCTCAGCATTATGATAAGTTACACACTGCAGTCTCAGCATTATGATAAGATACACACTGTAGTCTCAGCGTTATGATAAGATACACACTGTAGTCTCAGCGTTATGATACGTTACACACTGTCGTCTCAGCAACATGATAAGATACACACTGTAGTCTCAGCATTATGATAAGTTACACACTAGTGTCAGCATTATGATATGATATACACTGTAGTCTCAGCATTATGGTAAGATACACACTGTAGTCTCAGCATTATGATAAGTTACACACTAGTCTCAGCATTATGATAAGATTTTCACTGTAGTCTCAGCATTATGATAAGTTACACACTGTAGTCTCAGCATTATGATAAGATACACACTGTAGTCTCAGCATTATGATAAGTTACACACTAGTCTCAGCATTATGATAAGATACACACTGTAGTCTCAGCGATATGATAAGTTACACAATGTGAGTCTCAGCATTATGATAAGATACACACTGTCGTCTCAGCAACATGATAAGATACACACTGTAGTCTCAGCATTATGATAAGTTACACACTGTCGTCTCGGCAACATGATAAGATACACACTGTAGTCTCAGCATTTTGATAAGATACACACTGTCGTCTCAGCATTATGATAAGATACACACTGTAGTCTCAGCATTATGATAAGATACACACTGTCGTCTCGGCAACATGATAAGATACACACTGTAGTCTCAGCATTTTGATAAGATACACACTGTCGTCTCAGCAACATGATAAGATACACACTGTCGTCTCAGCATTATGATAAGATACACACTGTCGTCTCAGCATTATGATAAGATACACACTGTAGTCTCAGCATTATGATAAGATACACACTGTCGTCTCAGCAACATGATAAGATACACACTGTAGTCTCAGCATTATAAGTTACACACTAGTCTCAGCATTATGATATGATATACACTGTAGTCTCAGCATTATGATAAGTTACACACTGTAGTCTCAGCATTATGATAAGATACACACTGTAGTCTCAGCATTATGATAAGTTACACACTCGTCTCAGCATTATGATAAGATACACACTGTATTCTCAGCGATATGATAAGTTACACAATGTAGTCTCAGCATTATGATAAGATACACACTGTAGTCTCAGCATTATGATAAGATACACACTGTCGTCTCAGCAACATAAGATACACACTGTAGTCTCAGCATTATGATAAGTTACACACTGTATTCTCAGCATTATGATAAGATACACACTGTCGTCTCGGCAACATGATAAGATACACACTGTAGTCTCAGCATTTTGATAAGATACACACTGTCGTCTCAGCAACATGATAAGATACACACTGTAGTCTCAGCATTATGATAAGATACACACTGTCGTCTCAGCATTATGATAAGATACACACTGTCGTCTCAGCAACATGATAAGATACACACTGTAGTCTCAGCAACATGATAAGATACACACTGTAGTCTCAGCATTATGATAAGATACACACTGTCATCTCAGCAACATGATAAGATACACACTGTAGTCTCAGCATTATGATAAGTTACACACTGTCGTCTCAGCAACATGATAAGATACACACTGTCGTCTCAGCATTATGATAAGTTACACACTAGTCTCAGCATTAAGATAAGATACACACTGTAGTCTCAGCATTATGATAAGATACACACTGTCGTCTCAGCAACATGATAAGATACACACTGTAGTCTCAGCGACATGGTAAGTTACACACTGGTCTCAGCATTATGATTAGATATACACTGTAGTCTCAGCAACATGATAAGATACACACTGTTGTCTCAGCAACATGATCAGATACACACTGTAGTCTCAGCAGCATGATAAGTTACACACTGTCGTCTCAGCATTATGATAAGATATACACTGTAGTCTCAGCAGCATGATAAGTTACACACTGTAGTCTCAGCATTATGATAAGATACACACTGTAGTCTCAGCATTATGATAAGTTACACACTGTAGTCTCAGCATTATGATAAGTTACACAATGTAGTCTCAGGAACATGATAAGATACACACTGCAGTCTCAGCATTATGATAAGTTACACACTGTAGTCTCAGCATTATGATAAGTTACACAATGTAGTCTCAGGAACATGATAAGATACACACAGTCTCAGCATTATGATAAGTTACACACTGTAGTCTCAGCATTATGATAAGTTACACACTGTAGTCTCAGCAGCATGATAAGGTACACACTAGTCTCAGCAACATGATAGGTTACACACTGTAGTCTCAGCATTATGATAAGATATACACTGTAGTCTCAGCAGGATGATAAGATACACACTGTAGTCTCAGCATTATAAGATACACACTGTGGTCTCAGAAACATGATCGGTTACACACTGTAGTCTCAGCATTATGATAAGATATACACTGTAATCTCAGCAGTATGATAAGATACACACTGTAGTCTCAGCGCCTCACAGCTCCAGCGACCCTTGTTCAGTTCTGGGTGCTGCCTGTGTGGAGTTTACAAGTTCTCCCTGTGTCTGCGTGGGTTTCTGCCGGATGCTCCAGTTTCCTCCTGCAGCTAAAGACTTGTAGGCTGATAGGTAAATTGCCCCTAGTGTCGGTAGCTGGGAGGAGAATGGTGGGGAAGTGGTGGAGAATATGGGGTTAATATAGGATTAGTAGAAATGGGTGGTTGTCGGTTGGCACAGACTCGGTGTGCCAAAGGGCCTGTTTCAGTGCTGTATCTCTAAATAAATAAATACACACTAGTCTCAGCATTATGATAAGATACACACTGTAGTCTCAGCAACATGATAAGTTCGACACTGTAGTCTCAGCATTATGATAAGATACACACTGTAGTCTCAGCAACATGATAAGTTCGACACTGTAGTCTCAGCAGCATGATAAGATACACACTGTAGTCTCAGCAGCATCAGATACACACTAGTCTGTGCAGCATGATAAAATACACAGTGTAGTCTGTGCAGCATGATAAAAGACTCACTGTAGTCTGTGCTGTACCTCAAACACACTTTGTGCTGTAAGCAATTTTTATAAAAAGTCCACTATGTGAATGTTCTTCCAGAAGCAAAACAAAATCAAGATTAGAACTTACCTGTGCTGGGGATATAATGATTTACTGTAAAACCTGTCACTGATGCAGTTTTAATCAGGATCTTCTGTCCTCAGAAATCTTGCCCTGAATCCAGGAGGATCACACCAGGCAGATAGGCATTGAAAACTACATTGTTACTTTTTTACTTCAAAGGCAAAGAAAGAACTTACAACTATATAGACCTTCTACATTCTCAGGACATTGCAAAATGTTTCACAAATAATAAATTACATTTAAAATGTCATCATTGTTATGTAAGCAAACTCCGCAGCATATTTGCACATAGTAAGTTCCCATAAACAGCAGATGAGAAAAATGACCTGTTCATTTATTTTTGGTAGTTTTGATTGAGTGAAGAACATGGCCCCGCTCTTAAAATAATGTCAAGGAATCTTTTTGTCAACTTGAAAGATCATGTGGAGCCTCGATTTAAATTCTCACCCAAAAGATGACATCTCTGAAAATGCAGCACCGTTTCAATACTGCATTGAAGTGTCTGCCTGGATTGCATGGTCAAGTTCTGGGATAGGCCTTCTGACAAAATCTCGAAGTATTTCACAAATAAGGGGCTGAATTGTAACACCCCTTTAGTGAAGGGCTTGGAGACAGGAAAGCTGGCAAAATGGCACGGGAAGGCATCGGGTGGGGGGGGGCGGTGGTGACGGTGGTTTGCCCAATGTCCTCCCACTGCTATGCCATTTTGCCAATGGTGGCAGATCAGTTGCCTGCCAGGAGCCCAATTGAGCCACTTAAGTGACCAATTAAGGGTCACTTCCTGCCTCCATGGACATTGATCCCGTGTCAGGAAGGGCCACCGCCCAATGGGGAAACCGCCAAGTAAACCCTGGCAGCTTCCCGTGGGCTCTGGAGGTTGGAGGGGGTGATGCTGGTGACCCTGCTTTTTAGGCACTGCATGGCCCATGAAGGGGCTCCAGGCAGCAATGCCTCCTTGAAGGAGGCGAGCCTCTGAAGCCCCATGAGGCCCATGCGCCATTTATTAAATTAAATCCGGTTGATAAAATCGCACTCAATTGGCCTGTTAACTATCTCAAATATCTGCCTGCTGTATTGCAGTTGGACCACCACACACCATGTTTGCCACCAAGGACAATATTGGGATGGGATGATACAACGACATATCCTGTCCTGATATTATGTCACCCCCCCAACCCTGCCTCCCCCCCCCGCCCCAACACCTCCGTAGCCGGCCACTTAGTTACCTTAAAATTCAGCCCAATATCTGTAATTGTTATAAAAGCAAAATACTGCGGATGCTGGAAATCTGAAACAAAAACAAGAAATGCTGGATTCACTCAGCAGGTCTGGCAGCATCTGTGGAAAGAGAAGCAGAGTTAACGTTTCGGGTCAGTGACCCTTCTTCGGAACTGTTCCGAAGAGTTCCGAAGAAGGGTCACTGACCCGAAACGTTAACTCTGCTTCTCTTTCCACAGATGCTGCCAGACCTGCTGAGTGAATCCAGCATTTCTTGTTTTTGTTTCTGTAATTGTTATGATGTTTATGTGTGTACTTTTTATGCTGTGAAGCATCTTGGGATATTTTACTATGTTTAAGGTGCTATGTAAATACAAGTTTTTTTATTGTTGATTATGTTCTAACAGTGTTTATTGTGCTCTGTCTGAAGTGGACTGAAAATTATAAGAGTTATCATAGGCTAGAGTTTCAAAACATATGCTGCGGTGAAAACCAGTTGTTTCTGAAGACACATGGCCCAGGGTCCTAATTTCAGAGTCACCAGCTTCTTGAAATGACATTTCTTGCAAGCATAGGAACAACTATTTTAAACCTATGTAAAAGTCCAAGGACCATCGTGCAAGACATGACCAAGGTTGAAAAGATAGAAGGGAAGAAGAGATCATTCAGGCAGTAGTGATTAGGTAGTACAAATCTTGAGTTTTAAAAGGCTGCTCATTTTAGAGAAGGGAGAAAGTATGTTTCATAGTTTTGGAACCTGGGGAGATAGAGTAGGAGATGATTAATTCCCATAAGTCAGCATTTGGTACTAATTTGAGCGTGAAGAATACAAGGGGTAAAATTTGTCTTGCGGGTGGCACAATAAGGACAACAGCGATTTGGGTGGAGTGTGACAGCGGTGGCCTATGCATTATTGTCCAGTTTGCACTACTGCCCAAGACAAGTTTCATCCACAAGTAGCACAACATTTTCAAACCAAAGAAAGAAAAAATGGGCTTCTAAGATACGTACTTGGGATAATTACACGCAAGCAAAAAAATGAATAATCACTTTTGTGGGATCTTGTTCCATACTGTCATCCTCCCTGGTAACAGCAGAAATTATGCAAATGACACTGATGCAACCTGCAGCATTATTACAAATTTTGAACATGCGTCTGCACAGAGGAACTGAAACAAATTTAAACAAAAACTGTCGTTCAGAACTTATTCCATGAAAACATCTTTGCTGGGAATTTGCTTCGAGCTGCTCCCGTGCATAAATGGGGCTTCTGCCACACTTCCAGTTATTGTCTAAAATTGAGAAAATGCCATGTATTTAGTAACTATAAAATGAGATTTAGTTACTGTTTCTTTTGGCTTAATGGGAGATTATCTATTTAGGTCACAGAAGATGGTAGAATGTTAAGTCTTTCAGTAGAGAGTGTAGATGATTTGAATAATAATTATCTATTTACAGAAAGAAGGAATTAGCAAAGTCCTAAGTGGCGATGAAAAGAAAAATTGTGAATGGTGGGTCTCTGAAATAAGCTGCGAAAATGCTGGAAATATACAGCAGATCCATCAGCATTTCCAAGGCAATGAGCAGTTACATTTTCAGTTGGAGCATTTCCCCTTCCAATTCTGACTGACCTGTTGTACGTTTCCAATATTTTTAGGGGCTGCTTTTCCTTCTCCCTCTTGCCCTGCACCCACCCGCTCCCGCCAGGTGCAGCTGTCCAGGACTCAGACTCAAATTTGGTGGACCACTTTATTTGTATAGCCCAGTTGCACTCTCTGGTATGGCCACACGTCTGGAAGTGGGTGAGGAAATATAGTTGCTGGTATGGTTAACACCTACCTACTGCAATCTAAATACAGTAGCCAGAAGGCCATCAGCACCGATCCCTGGACTAAAGTTCCTGCAGAATTTCTGCCTGTGGTTCTCCAATCAGAGAAGGGCTGGGCATGGGGTCTAAGGTCCACTTTTGGGCACCTCCCATAATATCTTTCCCTCTCATTTATAAAGAACAAAATGAGGCAGAAGGGTCTTCAGCACTCCACCCCACCTCATTTAAATTCTTGCTCGCCTGCAGAGCTAATCTGTCCCTCCCCCCTCTGCTGGTAAGCCCAAGAAATCCATTATAATGCTAAAGAGACAAAAGACTTTGTATCTGGTGTCTCTGCCCTGAATTACTATATTTAGTGTTCGAGAATTAAGCATTCCCTAGGCGATAAATTCAGGAAGTTAACAGTGTTCCATTTCACTAGATTGGCGAATAATGTTGTTGCAGATTCGAGAAGCTGCCTCTACTTGTTTCCAGTGAACAACCTAGAGTCATAGGACTGGAGGGGGGCATAAAAAGTGGCAGATGGAATTTAACCCTGAAAAGTGTGAGGTGATACACTTTGGAAGGAGTAATGTGACACGGAAGTATTCAATGAATGGCCTGACACTGGGCAGTTCCGAGGAACAAAGGGACCTTGGCGTGTTTGTCCATAGATCTCTGAAGGCAGAAGGGCAGGTTAATAGGGTGGTGAAAAAAGCAAATGGGACACTTGCCTTTATCAATCGAGGCATAAATTACAAAAGCAGTGAGGTCATGTTGGAGTTGTATAGAACTTTGGTAAGGCCACAGCTGGAGTACTGTGTGCAATTCTGGTCGCCACATTATAGGAAGGATGTGATTGCATTGGAGGGGGTGCAGAGGTGATTCACCAGGATGTTGCCTGGGATGGAACATTTAAGCTATGAAGAGAGGTTGGATAGGCTCGGGTTGTTTTTGCTGTAGCAGAGAAGACTGAGGGGTGCCCTGATCGAGGTGTACAAGATTATGAGGGGCATGGACAGGGTGGATAGGGAGCAGCTGTTCCCCTTAGTTGAAGGGTCAGTTACGAGGGGACACAAGTTTAAGGTGAGGGGCAGGAGGTTTAAGGGGGATTTGAGGAAGAACTTTTTTACCCAGAGTGTGGTGACGGTCTGGAATGCCCTGCCTGGGAGGGTGGTAGAGGTAGGTTGCCTCACATCCTTTAAAAAGTACCTGGATGAGCACTTGGCACATTATAACATTCAAGGTTATGGGCCAAGTGCTGGCAAATGGGATTAGGTAGACAGGTCAGGTGTCTTTAATGCATCGGTGCAGACTCGATGGGCCGAAGGGCCTCTTCTGCGCTGTATTATTCTGTGATTCTGTGAAAATGGTTAGGAAAGATAGGGGTGAAGTGCCTGTCTGGCCTTCCCAACACTGTGAAATTTTACCAGGGATGGGGAAGGTCGAGGATGGCCTTCCCACCAAGAGGCCCATTGAGGCCCTTTAGTGCCCAATTAAGATCCAGTAAAGGGCTTTTCCTGCCACTGCTGGTATTTTACTGCGGTGGGAGGGTGCCCTCTGCCATGTGGGAAAGCTGTCCACTAAAATCTGGCAGCTTCCTTGCAGGCTCGGTGGGGGGGGCCCTCCTGATAGGGCTCCCTGTGGCTCATGGAGGGTCCCGCTGCGGCCAAGACCACCCCTCAGAAAGATCCACCTCCCATCACAACCAAGCTCTCCCCACCGTTTCACCCCCCCCCCCCCACAAGAACCACCACCCTTCCAACTCGGGCCTGCCTAACTGGCCCTAGTGAATCCCATAAACTCACCTTGATTCCGGGGCCACCTCCATGCAGCCCCAGCAGTGGTCACCTCTCCCGGTAGCGCAGGTGGGACGAAAGGTCTGCTGGTCCACTGATTGGTTAGCAGCTCTTGGAGGCAGGACTTCCATCTGTAAAGGTGCAGAAGCCCCAACAGCAGGCAGTTAACTGCCTGATCGCCATTAAATTCCATCAGGCCTTCCGACAGCCCAGCATCAGGACCTCCGCCGTGGGGACACAATCCAGCCCATAGAGTCATTATTGCACTGAAGAAGCCATTCTGCCCTTTGGGTCCATGCCGGCTCTCTGTAGGGCAATCTACTCAGTTCCGTTCCCCCTCTCTATCCCTGTAGCCCTGCACATTTATTTCCCTTAAGTGCCCAGCCAGTTTCCTTTTGAAATCATTGACTGTCTCTGCTTCCACCACCCTTGTAGGCAGTGAGTTCCAGGTCATTACCACTCGCTCTGTAAAAAAATTTCTTCCTCACATCCCCCTGCATCTCTTGCCCAAAACCTTAAATCTGCATGCCTTAGTCCGTATACCATCAGCTGATGTAGGCAGCTTTTCTTTGTCTACCTTATCTAAACTTGTCATAATCTGTACACCTCTATCAGATTTCCCCTCAAACTCATTTGGTCCAAGGGGAACAACCCCAGCTTCTCCAACGTAACCATGTCGTTAAATTCCCTCATGCTGGAACCATTCTGGTAAATCTCCTCTGCGCCCTCTCAAGGACACTCATATTCTTCCTAATTTATGGTGACCAGAACTGGAAGCAATACACTAGTTGTGGGCTAACCAGAGCGTTATAAAGGTTCTGCATAAATTCCCTGCTTTTGTATTCAGTACCTCTATTTATGAAGCCCAAGATCCCATATGCTTTGCTAACTACTCTCTCACTATGTCCTGCCACCTTCAAAGATCTATGCATATGTACCCCAGGTCCCTCTGTTCCTGCACACTCTTTAGAACTGTGCCATTAGGTCAATATTGTCTCTCCCTATCACCTCTGCCAAAATGCATCACCTCACACTTCTCTATATTAAATTCCATCCGGCACTTGCCTGTCCATCCTGCTATCCTATCTATGTCTTGTTGCAGTTGATTGGTATTATCTTCACTGTTTACCACACCTTTAAGTTTGAAATCATCGACAAATTTTACTCTTTATTCCAATTTGTTAAAAAAAAAGTGGCCCTAGCACTGGCCCTTTGGAGAGCACCATTGTCTACTATCCTCCAGTCTGAAAAATAGCCATTTACCATAACTTGCTGTTTTCTGTCCGTACGCCAATTTTTTAGGTTCTGTTCCCTGAGCCTCAATTTTGTTAACCAGCCTTTTATGTGGTACTTTGTCAAACGTTTTCTTAAAATCCATACAGACAACATTCACTAAATTCCCTTCGTGAACCTTCTGTGTTACTTTATCAAAAAATTCAATTAGATTAGTTAAGCATGATCTGCCTTTTACAAATCCATGCTGGCTCTCATTAATTAACTCACAACTGTCCAAGTGCATGTTAATTTTTTCCTTGATTATTACTTCTGAAACCTTAGCCACCACTGATGTTAAACTGATCGGTCTGTAGTTACTAGGAATGTCCTTATACCCTTTCTTGAGCAAGAGTGTCACATTTGCCACTTTCCAATCTCCTGTACCTTCCCTGTATCTAAGGAAGACTGGTAGATTATGGAAAACTCTTCCGTTGTCTCCACTCTCACTTCTCCTAGCAACCTGGGATACAAGCCATCTGAACCAGGCAACTTATCCACTCTCAGCATATCAGCCTTTCCAGTACATGCTGCCTATTAGTTTTCACTCCATCCATTACGTCTACCATCTCCACGTCCACCAATATTTCATCAGATTCCTTTTCTTAGTAAACACTGATACAAAGTCTTCATTAAGTATTCTATCCTTGCCCTGTGCCTCTAAGCATATATTACCTTCTTTGTCCCTAATACGCCCCACCCATCTCTTACTACTTGCTTACTATTTAAATGCCAGTAGAAGATTTTTGGGTTCCGTTTTATGTGAACTGCCATTCTATTCTCATATTCTCTCTTTGCCAGTCCTATTTTCTTCTTCACTTCCCCTCTCAACGTAGTGTATTTGGCCTGGTTGAACAATTCACCTGACATGCATTATACACCCTCTTTTTTTTGTTTCATCATATTATCTATCTCCCTCGTCATCCAAGAAGCCTTGGTTTTGATTCCCCTGCCTTTCCCTTTTGTTGCCATGTACCTAACCTGTACCTGAAACATCTGTTCCTTAAAGATAACCCACTGTTCTGTTACAGTTTTTCCTGTCGAACCTCGGTTCCATTTTACCCTGGCTAGATCACCTCTCATCCCATTGAAGTTAATCCGATTCCAATTTAGAAGTTTTACTTTAGATTTTCCTTGCTCTTCTCCATTACAAAAGGAAAAATAATTAGAGGGAAGGAAAGGGTGGATCAAGAGAGAGAAAAACGTAGTGGTGCTATAGAGCCACTCTTGGTAATGAGCATTGAAGTCCCCTACCCAGAGTACATCCCGTGCCCTGGCTATCCTCAGTGCTTCTTTCAAGTGATGTTCAACATGGAGGAGCGTGATTCATCAGCTGAGGGAGGACAGTCAGTCGGTGGTAATCAGCAGGAGGTTTCCTTGCCTATCTTTTACCTGATGCCGTGAGACTGCATAGGGTCCAGAGTCAATGTTGAGGACTCCCAGAACCACTCCCTCCTGACTGTATACCACTGTGTCACACCTCTGGTGAGTCTGTCCTGCCGGTAGGACAGGACATACCCAGGGATGGTGATGGAGGATTATGGGGTTTTGTTTCATAGGTATGATTCTGTGAGTATGATTATGTTGCTTGATTTAGCCTGACAATAGCTGTCCTAATTTTGGCACAAGTCCCCAGAGGACTCTGCAGGGTTGACGGAGCTGGGTATGCCTTTGTTGTATCCAAATGCAGTGTCTATCTTGATGTCGAATCGTCTATCTGGTTTTATTCTTATTGTACTTTATTATCGAGATTTGATACAACTGAGTGGCTTGCTACATCATTGCAGAGGGCAGTTAAGAGTCAACCACATTGCTGCAGGTCAAGAATCACATATGGGCCAGACCAGATCAGGACAGCAGGCTTCATTCCCTGAAGGACATTCATGGCCCGTTGGGTTTTTAATAACAAACAATAAATTCATAGTTACTATTGATATCTAGTTATTCCAGCTTTGTTCAACTAACTGAAATTAAATTCGCAAACTGTCGTGGTGGGATTTGAACTCACATTTCTGGATTACTGGTTCAGTAACATAAATGCTATGCTACTGTAGCATAAGTCATGTGGCCTCCTTCTGTGTTGAAGTTTCTGTGCTTCTATAATTTTATGAATTCCCTTTGTTCACAGCACTGTTTTATTTTAATTAATTTCAAGAGTAGATTCCTGGTTTGTCTGGCAATAGTGCTGAACTTACCACAGCGAGAGTAAGCCATTAGAGAACATATTACATGGCTTCTTGTGAAGGTGAAGAGGAAAACAAATTGGGATGAATCCAATTACATTGAATTACACTTTCACTTTGTTAAGTAATAATAACAATGGAGAAGGCCAGAGTCTGGACCAATCTACTTTCACAGCTGAAGGAGGAGGTATGATAAAAGAAACTTGGGGGGCAATTTTAACTATATTGGATGTGATCCCACTGACCATAATTTTTACTACAGCTGCTGGATGGATGGCTAAACCACCCACTCAAAGCCAGCAAGGTCCTTCTTTAAATATACATTATGAGATTGACTGCTATCCTAATTCAGGACTGAGTGGGGATGTCGGAGCTTTGGATTTGAGGCTTGCGATACCTCACAGTGGAGCAATTGTTCTTTTTTAAGCTAATGTAACAATGTTGTATGCAATCAAGAGTCCACAAACAGCAAGATGGATGATGTGTTAATTTGTTTTCGGCCATGCTGCATTCAGGAAGAATGTTGGCCAGGATGATGGGAGAACTCCCCGCTCATCAAATCATGTTGTGGGATTTTTAACATCCAGCTGGACCACTGAAAGAGACAAACAGGACCCCAGTCAAACATCTAATCCAAAGAATGACACCTCCAGCAATGCAGTCAGTAATGAACTGTACTGTTGGTTTAGATTCTGTGCTCACATTCTGGGCTAGGGACTTGATTGAGACCAACTGGACCAAGTTGACATTCTAGCTGTGGGAGTTAGGAGAACAGTAGGGAATCACTGACCAGCAAATTATTGTTGTGTGATTGTCTTTAAGAACAGAATTTCTTATCCACAGCTGCTACATAAGTTTCTAAATTCACTTGAAAAAGCCCTTCAAAACACTCCTACAGGGGATGCAGAGACCAAGTGGGCCCACATCAGAGATGCCATCTATGACTCAGCAATGACCACCTATGGCAAACGTGAGAAGCAGAACTGGTTTCAATCTCACTTTGAAGAGCTGGAACCTGTCATAGGCGCTAAGCACATTGCACTGTTGAACCAGAAGAAAGCCCCCAACGAGTTAACATCCGTAGCACTTAAAAATAGCCAGAAGCACTGCACAAAGAACAGCCAGGTGCTGTGCAAATGACTACTGGCAACACCTATGCAGTCGTATTCAGCTAGCCTCCGACACTGGAAACATCAGAGGAATGTATGATGGCATTAAGAGAGCTTTTGGGCCAACTATCAAGAAGATCGCCCCCCCTCAAGTCTAAATCAGGGGACACGGTCACTGACCAACGCAAGCAAAATAGACCACTGGGTGGAGCACTACCTAGAACTGTACTCCAGGGAAAATGTTGTCACTGAGACCACCCTCAATGCAGCCCAGTCTCTGCCAGTCATGGATGAGCTGGACGAACAACCAACAAAATTGGAACTCAGTGATGCCATTGATTCTCTAGCCAGTGGAAAAGGACGGCATTACCTCTGAAATAATCAAGAGTGCCAAGCCTGCTATACTCTCAGCACTCCATGAACTGTTTTGCCTGTGCTGGGATGAGGGAGCAGGACATGCGCGATGCTAATATCATCACCCTCTATAAGAACAAGGGTGACCACGGTGACTGCAACAACTACTGTGGAATCTCCCTGCTCTGCATAGTGGGGAAAGTCTTCGCTCGAGTCATTTTAAACAGACTCCAGAAGCTGGCTGAGCATGTATACCCTGAGGCACAGTGTGGCTTTCGAGCAGAGAGATCCGCCATTGACATGCTGTTCTCCCTTCGCCAGCTACAGGAGAAATGCCACGAACAACAGATGCCCCTCTACGCTGCTTTCATAGATCTCACCAAAGCCTTTGACCTCGTCAGCAGATGTGGTCTCTTCAGACTAATAGCAACGATCGGATGTCCACCAAAGCTAATAGGTATCATCACCTCATTCCATGACGATATGAAAGGCACAATTCAGCATAGCGGTGCCTCATCAGACCCCTTTCCTATTCTGAGTGGCATGAAACAGGGCTGTGTTCTTGCACCTACACTGTTTGGGATCTTCTTCTCCCTACTGCTCTCACATGCATTGAAATCTTCAGAAGAAGGAATTTCCCTCCATACAAGATCAGGTGGCAGGTTGTTCAACCTTGCACATCTTAGAGCGAAGACCAAAGTATGGAAAGTCCTCATCAGGGAACTCCTCTTTTCTGATGATGCTGCATTAACATCCCACACAGAAGAGTGTCTGCAGAGACTCATCGACAGGATAGCAGCTTCCTGCAATGAATTTGGCCTAACCATCAGCCTCAAGAAAATGAACACCATGGGACAGGACGTCAGAAATGCTCCATCCTTCAATATCGGCGATCACGCTCTGGAAGTGGTTCAAGAGTTCACCTACCTAGGCTCAACTATCACCAGTAACCTGTCTCTCGATGCAGAAATCAACAAGCGCATGGGAAAGGCTTCCACTGCTATGTCCAGACTGGCTAAGAGAGTGTGGGAAAATGGTGCACTGACACGGAACATGAAAGTCCGAGTGTATCAAGCCTGTGTCCTCAGTACCTTGCTCTATGGCAGCGAGGCCTGGACAACGTATGTCAGCCAAGAGCGACGTCTCAATTCATTCCATCTTCGCTGCCTCCGGAGAATACTTGGCACCAGGTGGCAGGACCGTATCTCCAACGCAGAAGTCCTTGAGGTGGCCAACATCCCCAGCATATACACCCTACTGAGCCAGCGGCGCTTGAGATGGCTCGGCCATGTGAGTCGCATGGAAGATGGCAAGATCCCCAAGGATGCATTGTACAGTGAGCTCGTCACTGGTATCAGACCCACCGGCCGCCCATGTCTCCGCTTTAAAGACATTTGCAAACGCGACATGAAGTCCTGTGACATTGATCACAAGTTGTGGGAGTCAGTTGCCAGTGATCGCCAGAGCTGGCGGACAGCCATAAAAGTGGGGCTAAAGTGTGGCGAATCGAAGAAACTTAACGATTGGCAGGAGAAAAGACAGAAGCACAAGCCATCTGTGTAACAGCCCCGAAAACCAATTTTATCTGCAGCGCCTGTGGAAGAGTCTGTCACTCTAGAATTGGCCTTTATAGCCACTCCATGCGCTGCTTCATAAACCACTGACCATCTCTAGGCGCTTACCCATTGTCTGTCGAGACAAGGAGGCCAAAGAAGAAGAAGAAGATTGCCTTTAAGAGTAATGTACCTTTAAGATCTTTGTATGCTAATGAGCTGAGTGCCAGGATGCAGTCATATGACTACATGCCAGTCCCACTCTGTACTGTAACACCAAGATGCAAGACCTGCAAATAGATAACTCTGCTGTATATATTAGTTCATTGTTTAATGAACCTGTTTAGAGATCTTCAATCATCTGAACTCCACGCATCTCATTTTACGTTGCACCAGACTACATGAGGAAGCTTCTCATTTCAATTATTATTTTTTGTGTGCACTCACTAAGATGCTGGGCAATGGAACATTTTCTCTTACCCCTGCTAACATCATTAACTCTCAGTCTACCACACAGAAGAGGGATCGTTTTACAGATTTGCATTCCTGTCCTGTGCCAAGCATGTGTTTAATCCTAACCCTCTGCTGCGACTAACTGACGATTACACTTTTATCATCTGTCCACATTGCATTCCTTGAGTAAGATTGTCTAACTGAACTACAGTTGATTTGAATAAAGGATAATTTGTAAGAAAGAATGGCAGTTACATAATGCCTAATGATGTTTCTCAGAAACATCTCAAAGCAGTTTACATAGATTGAATTACTTTGAAGTTTACTGTCATTTTGTAAACAAATGCTGCAAGCATTTTGTGCATATCTAGATTGTATGAACAGCAACAAGATGAATGAACAGCTAATCTGTTCTTGGTGCTGTTGTTTGTAAAAAAAAATAGCATAATGATCATCTTAAATACATGCTGACCTGAACTCAAATATGAGTCAGTCAGAATTTAGAATCAGATTTATCAATCAGGCTAAGGCGCTATAGCCTCAAAATTGAGCTCTGGCGTCACTGGTTTTGGCGTTTCAGGAACCGAGGGGCGAAAAATGGCAGATCCACTTCCAGCACAGTTCGCATGGATCGCCTTGTTTCAAAGGACAATAGTGCAAGCGTGCCGTGTGTGTGCCAGAAACATGCAGAGTGGGTGGATCGTGATGGCAGTCAGTGTCTTATGCAGATTTGACACCCAACCTGACATTTTGGACCTTGTCGGTCCCATTAGTGCGTTCTCTCAAACACTTTCGGCTGAATGTGCATTCAGTTGCACGTGGGACCCCCTCCACTAGCACTATATAAAGGCATCAGCATGGGACTTTCAGGTGAAGGTCGTTGGACTTGCTTTTGCTGCTGTAGAGTTAATGGGAGTACTGTGTTCAGTGTTGTTGGAGGACCTCACACAAGTTCATTCGCTCCTTTCAGACCTTTGCAAGGAGTTCAGTGGAATTTGAAGGCTTCTGAACAGAAAGCGTGAATTCACTCATGGGGGCTATAGTTGCAGTCCTTCTTGGGCTGAAGCATGATAGGAAGCTGGAGCACAGGCAGCATAGAGGGGAAGGTATCTGCAGAGGGAGGAGGAAGACTCTCAATGGAAGGCCGTACCCAGCTAGGGTATTCAGAGACTACTTATACCTCCACTTTAACCAGGAGCAGTGTCTGAGGTGGCTACAATTCATCAAGGGGGTGGTTACTGAACTGTGCCACCTCCTCCAACTGGACCTGCAGCTGCAGAGCAGGGCAAGGATGGTGCTGTCAAGGTCACCATCACCCTCAATTTACTAGACCTCAGGATCCTTCCAGGCTGGAGCTGGCAACATCACCAACCTTTCTCAGTTTGGCATGCATTGTTGCATATGGGAGGCCACCGAGGCCCTGTATACAAGGAGAGCAGGCTTCATTGTCTTCTCTCTAAGCAGAGAGAAGCAGGATGAGCAGGACATGGCTGTGCCAGGATGGCAGGATTCCCAGTGGTGCAGGGATCCATCAACTGTATGCAGCTGGCTCTGTTGGTGCCATATCTCAATGGGGACAGCAGCTATACATCAAGAACCATACTGGAACAAGCAATGTCATGGAACAAACCAGCGACATCCTCAAATAACAATTCCACTGCCTGGATCGATTTGGGGGAGTACGACAATGTTTGTCAGAGTGTCTCTCCAAATTCGTGGTGGTCTACTGCATGCTACACAACCTGGCTCTCATGAGGGTGCATCCCTTGCCACCGGACCTTCAACGAGCTCCTCGAGAGGAGGAGGAAAGAAGGGGGCATCCAGGACGGGCTGTCCATGAGCGGCTCATCAGGTTCTGGATCCCATAAAAACATCCCCACATCACTATTGCTCCAAAATGCCCCACCTTTCTACGTCTCTAATACACCCAGCCACTCAGTTGTCAAGAGCAATTAGGGATGGGAAACAAATGTTGGCCTAGCCAGTGATGCCCACCTCCCATGAAAATATAAAACAAAATCCATCACAGTGTCCTCTTGGCCAAAATCCTGAAATAAAAGACACTACAAAGAACATTCTGTAACAACTTTGTCAAACAACACTTCCAATAATACAATCCACCCTCATGCTTTCCCTTAGTGCCTGTCTTGCAGATACCTTTGCCTGTCCTCCTGTTTCTATGCAGTGCCACCCCCATGGCTGCAACATGGCTGGTAAAAGGCTGCTGACTTTTAATGGAGGAGATGGCCTTGCAGGATGTCCTTTGAGCAATCTGGGCTTTGCGGGTCTGTCATGGATCTGTACCACTTCAGCATGGGTGGCAGCAATCTGGGATGGCTGGCTGAAAGACACCAGCAGGGGTTCCGGCAGAGTGGCAGTGGTGTGAGGACGAATGCTGTCATCCTGAGAGAGGACAACAGGTTCAAGCACCACGGAGCCACTGCCACTCGCCTGGGGCACTGCCTCGGCATTCCTAGTAATCTGTTGGAGCACTGGTATCCATAGCCATGATGGTAGCAGTCTGAGTCTGCATGACACCAAGCTGGGCTTACATGGCAACAAGCATGGATCTCATGACAATATTCTGAGCTTCCACTGCAACACTCAGATTTTTGGTGGCTTCTGCCTGTGCTGCAATGGAAGTCGAGACATTGGTCATCAGAAGCTACATCACGACCAAGTCCTCAAATGCTATCATGGAGTTGGCCACAATTTCCATGCTAGAAAGGATGGGCTCCAAGCTCTGCATGAATCCCTGTGCCAAGTTGGAGTTAGATTCCTCCATGCTCTTTGACGGTGGCAACAAGCTTTCTGGCAGGTCTGCCAATGCACCAAACATTTCTGCGTGTCACTCCATCAAAGTCTACACATGAATTCTCTGCAACAGAATGTGTCTGTGACCTCACCCTCCAGGGAACTGACACATGTGCTATCCTTTGCCCCTGGCCTGACTGCAACCCACTCGTGCCCGGTGACTCATCATGTGCTGATCTTACTTCTGTGCTACCCTCTAAAGTATGCGCAGTGCCAGCATCTCAGCTGATGGCTGCAAGTGTCAGATCAAGTGACGGTGTTTCTTCCTCAGATGTCTGCTCTTGTTCCTGCCCTTCATCATCAGACTGCACTAACTGGTCACGCATGAGTTCTTGGGTATGTAAATGTAGAAATACAGAAACATGGTGTTGGGGTGAGGGACAGGGGTTGTTGAGTAGAAAGCAAGAGTTTCGTGGTAACACCATTTGCAAAATATCAGATTGCGGAATGAGGATGAAGTGGGATTTGAGAATTTGCATAACGCAGGAACATAATGTCATCCTAGAAGGTTTCAGCAACACCAATTGCAATGGCCTCAGTCACTGCTGACCCAATAATTCAGAGTACCGTCTCCTCCAAGCAGCTCAGGAAATGCATGCATGGATGACCCCCACCGGTTCTTTGCTGCTCCCTCCTGTTAAGTGCCACCTTGACCTACAAGAGAGAGGGAAGAGTGTCAGTGAGTGTGTTGCAATGTGCTTGGATGATGTGCGTGTCATAGTTGAATGGCTGGAAGTAGGTGGAAGCTGCGAGACGTGGGTGTGAGGCTTACAGCAGTAGTAAAAGTGTAAGGGAAAGATGGAACATATGAATGTTAGGCATGAGTCCTGATTGTTTGTTTGAGATTGCTGGGTGAGTGAATGATGGGGGTGTGGTGCGAAGAACAATTTGTGAGGTTGCAGGTGTGGTGGGTAGGACATGGCATTTGAAGGTACATTCAGTGACATTGCCCACATATGTGAGGACTTTGATCTTTTGTGGCACTGCAGCCAGGTCCTTCGGGCTAGAATCCTTGCATTGACCTCTGTGGCTATCTGCTCCCATTCTATTCATAGTTTGTGCCAGGAGGGCCACCTGGGTCCCTGCAAACGCATTACATTTCTCTTCCTTTTTACCTTTTGTTTTGTTTATCTTCATTCCTGGGATGTGGGTGTCGCTGGCTAGGCCAGCATTTTTTGCCCATCCCTCATTGTCCTTGAGAAGGCGGTGATGAGCTGCCTTCTTGAACGGCTGCAGTCCATCTGGTGTAGGTACACCAATAGTGCTGTTAGGAAGGGAGTTCCAGGTTTTTGACCCAGTGTCAGTGTAGGAACAATGATATAGTTCCAAGTCAGGATGGTGTGTGACTTAGAGGAGAGCTTGCAGGTGGTGGTGTTCCTATTTGCTGCCCTTGTCCTTCTAGGTGGTAGAAGTCGAGGGTTTGGTAGATGCTGTCAAAGAAGCCTTGGTGAGTTGCTGCAGTGCATCTTGTAGATGGTACACACTGCTGCCACTGTGTGTCAGTGGTGAAGGGTGTGAATGTTGAAGATAGTGGATGGGGTGCCAATCAAGCGGACTGGTTTGTCCTGGATGGTGTCAAGCTTCTTAAGTGTTGTTGGAACTGCACTCATCAAGACAAGTGTTCCATCACACCTTGACTAATGCCTTATAGATGGTGGACAGGCTTTGGGGAGTTAGGAGGTGAGTTACTCGCCATTGATAAAGCTGCTGAAGATGTGCTAAGGCCTCCAGTTGCTCCAATGGTACTCACTCTGACCAGTTGCTCCAATGGTACTCTTTATTCCTTGTGAGGATTACTAACTGAGACAGACCCAATGCTTGCTGCATGCAGAATGCACCTCCCCTTTAAGAGGTACAGGCTAGCTTTAACTCATGCTGGCCACACACGCTGCTGGGTTCCCTGCTGTGTATGCAGCCAGTCAGCAGCTGGTTTAGCACTGTGCTGCACAATGCAATCACAGAGATGAGCAGGCAGCATGAAATTTGTGACTGCCTACATCACCTTGAATGGACGTGGCGTGATTACGCAGTGCAATCCATGCACTTGCAAACCAGCCCAGTTTTTCGCTTTATAACATACAACATAGGGAAAGATTCCTAAAGCCTTCAGTAACAACCTCTGTCCGAAATACTACAGAAGCACAAATTCAAAGGATGAATCCATGGAGCATTGTTATTGAGATCAGCTTCAAACACGGTAGCAGGATTGCTGATGCAATAAATTTCAAAGTGGATCCGTTTAAGAGAAAATGTCTATGCATTTTAATCAGATCATCCTTTCTCCTCTGGTATATTTGATAGTTCATTTATTTCTGTAATCCTTTGCATTCCTGGTATGGACAGCTTTTCCAATCTTCCTCCAGGGTTACAGTTGGCTGCCTTCATAAATATCAAACTGCAGCTACATTTTAGCTCTGCTCATGAAATTTGCCTGCAGGAACATTCTGTATGGCTTCCTCTCAAATATGTGTGATGGCTTAATGGTGACAACATCTTTATTAGTTGTATTTCTGTAGTCAGAAAATATACTGAATAAAATAAACCTCAACAGAACCTTAGCTTAACCAGTTCCATATTCTTTCATTCCTTAGAAGTAAGAATCATTTTAAAACTATTCTCTACTTTCATCAGTAACACACTAATGCCCTTTGTATTTACTCATGTCTGCTAATCCCTCTCTAAGTATCCCATTCCTTTATAGTTGAATCAAACATTCATAGTACATTGAATAATCATTTCAAACTTGAAAATGTATATTTTTTCAAGTTCCAATGTTCCTGCATATCAGCACCAACACAGGATCCTAGAAATTCATAAGTTGCTGTTAGATGTTTCTGTGAGATTGCAGTAGGATAGTAGTTTAAAGCTTGATGAAATTAACCTCTAAACAATATAAATCATTTGCTATTCTTTATATGAGAATAAGAGTTCACTGTAAGTCACTCATATAGGAAGAAACAAAAAAAATGATAAAATTGTCACACATTAAAGGGAGTATGTTATTTCCTTTTAAGCTGAAAGATAAACATCAAAGTAATTGTTGCTTAAAGGGACAAGTCAATGCAAACTGTTCCCTTATTATTCTCATTGTTACTTTCACACATCATTTGAATACATGCCATCTGTTTAGTAAGAGCTCCAGGCAGTTCTATATATTTTCCTGCTGGCTTATATTTCTATGAAGCATCTGCTCTGTAAATATGACACATAGGGATTTTACCTTCGGCGGACAGGAATTCGCCACTAACATAAAAGTCGGTGGCGAACCCCCTTCCGCCTAGCCCGGGGATCCGTCCCGTATTTTACGGGTCCCCAGGTTTTAATTGTCCCGAGGAGGAATTTCACCCGCTTGAGGGAGGAGGTCCCGCCTCAGTGAGCTGCCAGCCAATCATCAGGCCAGCAACTCTTAGTCCCAGCAGCGCCACTGGGAGCGGTGGCCACTGCTGGGACTGCAGCCCAGCCAATGACATGGAGCCAGGAGTTAAGGTAAATTTGGCATGCCTCACCAGGGGGTTCGGTCGTGCCCTGGTGAGGGTAGGGTGGTCATTTGGGGAGGGGTGGCGGCATGGGTCCCAGAGGTGGGTTGGGAGGTGGGGGCGGCCCTCAATCGTGCACCCTATGCCCGACTGCCATGGCACCCCCCCACCACCCCCCCCGGCGCGCAGAAAGGCGGGCAGCTATTGCTGGACGGCCTTTCACATCCCCAGCACGCCCGCTTGCCACGGGTAAAATACCCATGGAGGCGGGTGAGGGCCCTTAAGTGGCCAGTTGGACTCGGGCAGGTGGGCCATTTCTCCTCCACCCGACCACTGTAAAGTTGGCTGGGGGCGGGAAGGCCTCCTGCTCAATTTTATGCCGCACCCACGCCACCATCCAACCCGCTGGGGCGGCATAAAATTCAGCCCTGAATAGAATGAACCCGCTTGGGTGTAAGTGAGCGGATATGGTAAATGGATGTTCTGAAGCTGTAATGAGATTTGTAATAAACTGCAATGAAAAAAAAATCACCCAAAGCAAGCATTTTGCACGTATCATAGAAACAAAAAAGCACAGCTTAAAACTTTTGAGTGCTTATTGGGCTGGATTTTGTATTTCCGCCGCTGGGAGCGGCAGCAGGTGTGAAACCTGCTGGCTGTCCCCCACGAACCCCTGCTGATGCAATTACGAGGCGGGTGGCCAGTTTACATATTCACGGCTGCTGCCCCCCCAATCACGTGGCAGAGATGGCATTGACATCACTGATGCGGAAGCAGGTCCTAGTGCCATTTCTGAAAGGCTGCCAGCCCTGTCGACAGTTCAACAAAGTGCAGAGTTGCCACCTTCTCCCTTTCCTATACACAAAGTACAGAGTTCACACCTTCCCTACCTCGGTGGCACCAGTGTCCCCTAGACGGGAAAGTGAAGGCCCGTGAGTGCCGCACATCACACTGAAGATCGGGAACTGAAGGTAAGATTGCCGCAGATTAGAATTTAATTAATGCAAACATATAAGTTAAATATTTAACCCATTGCAGAGTGGCAGAGGGGTTGCCATAGAGCTTCTCCGCCTCCGGGAAGATCGGGCCCAGCAATCCTGGCATCCAGTTCCATGGCGGGCCACTCTGATTTTCTGCCCGCCCCCCTCCCCCCTTCCCCCCCCCCCGGCCACATAACCCAACGTCGGGCTGGGAACAAAATCCAGGCCAATGTCTTTTGAATCTTGGTAGCTTGGGAAATTAGGTTAAAAGGTATGAAAGTAAATAAGTAATGGCAAATATTTAAAGAAATATTTCATATGAATATGCATTCCATTGAGAAATAAACACTCCACAGGAAAAATGATCTATCTGTGGCTAACTAAAGAGGTTAGGGATAGTATTAGGTTAAACAAAGAAACTTATTATATTACCAAGAAGAACAGAAAACCTGAGGATTAGGAGAGTTTTAGAAAAGACCAAAAAGTTGATAAAGAGGGAGAAATAAAATATGAGAGGAAATTAGCAAGAAACAAATTGAAAGAGCTTGTACAAGTATGTACAAAAGAAGAAAGTGGTGAAAGTAAACCTGGGTCCCTTAGAAGCTGAGAGAGGGGAAATTGTCATGCGGAATGAGGAAATGACAGTGACGTTAAACAAATATTTTGTGTCTGTTTTCACAGTAAAAGCCACAAAAAGCATACCAGAAATAGTGGGGAACCAAAGGTCTAAATGAGAGTGATAAGCAAGATAAGGGCTCATTTGGTTGCGGGTATACATTAGCATGGATTGAGAATTGGCTAAAGGACAAAAAGCAGAGTAGGAATGAACGGGTCATTTTCAGGATGGCAGATTATTACGAGTTGGGTACCTCAAGGTTCAGTGCTGGGGCCTCAGCTATTTACAATCTATAAATGACTTAAATGACGAGATCAAGTGTAATCTATCCAATTTTGCTGATGATACAAATCTAGATGGAAAATTAAGCTGTTAGGAGAGCACAAGGACCGGAATCTTCCTGGCCTCTTGGAGGCGGGGTGGGCAAGATAATTTAGACTGTTGTGTGTTGGGTCAGCTCCCTGACACATTCCTGCCTTCATCCGATGGCTATATGGAGTGAACTTTTCATTAGCTCTATGGACTCTAATGGCAGCTACAGTGCCTCCTTACCCTGCCATCTGCCTGGCCCTCAGCAGCGTTCCCAATGGTCTCACAGTGGGGGCTGCTTACTCCATTAGAATGGCCTGCGATGTCCTTGCTCCCAACTCCAGAACCCGCCCGGAAGATTCCCCCTGTCGGCACACCTTTGACGTGAGCAGTATTGGGGTCTGGAAATGCCCAGCCCTTGATTATTTTCTATATCCAGAAGATTCTGGCCCAGGAGTCTGTAAAGGTATATGGACTGTTAAGAAAGTAGGCAAGAAGATAGCAGATGGAGAATAATGTGGAGAAGTGTGAAATTAACCACTTTGGTAGGAAGAATGGAAACACAATGTTTTTTTTTTAAAAGGTGAGGATTTATTAAATGTTGTTATTCAAAGAGATTTTGGTGTCCTTGTATACGAATCACAGAAAGTTAACATGCAGGTACAGCAAGCAATTAGGAAGGCAAATTTTTTTTATTCATTCATGGGATGTGGCTTCGTTGGATAGGCCAGCATTTATTGCCTATGTCTAATTGCCCTTGAGAAGGTGGTGGTGAGCTGCCTTCTTGAACCGCTGCAGTCCTTGGGGTGTAGGTACACCCACAGTGCTGTTTGGAAGGGAGTTCTAGGATTTTGACCCTGCGACAGTGAAGGAGCAGCGATATAATTCCAAGTCAGGATGGTATGTGGCTTGGAGGGGAACTTGGAGGTGGTGGTATTCCCATGCATCTGCTGCCCTTGTCCTTCTAGGTGGTAGAGGTCACAGATTTGGAAGGTGCTGTTAAAGGAGCCTTGGTGAGTTGCTGCAGTGCATCTTGTAGATGGTACACACTGCTGCCACTGTGCATTGGTGGTGAAGGGAGTGAATGTTGAAGGTTGTGAATGGGGTACCAATCAAACGGGCTGCTTTGTCCTGGATGGTGTCGAGCTTCTTGAGTGTTGTTGGAGATGCACCCATCCAGGCAAGTGGAGAATATTCCATCACACCCCTGACTTGTGCCTTGTAGATGGTGGACAGGCATTGGGGAATCAGGAGGAGAGTTACTTGCCGAAGAATTCCCAGCCTCTGACCTGCTCTTGTCGCCACAGTATTTATGTGGCAGGTCCAGTTCAGTTTCTGGTCAATGGTAACCCCCAGGATGTTGATAGTGGGAGATTCAGCAATGGTAGTGCCATTGAATATCAAGTGGAAATGGTTAGATTCTCTTTTGTTTGAGTTGGTCATTGCCTGGCACATGTGTGGTGCGAATGTTCCTTGCCATTTATCTGCCCAAGTATTGTGCAGTTTTGGTCTCCTTTATAAAGAAAGATAGATTTGACTTAGAGGGATTGCAATGACGGTTTTCTATATTGATTCCTGGGATCAGATTGTTGTCCTATGAGGAGAGATTGAATAGAATGGGCCTGTATACTCTGGAGTTTAGAAGAATGAGAGGTAATTGCAGTGAAACATAAGATTCTGAGAGGACTTCACAGGGTAGATGCTAAGAGGCTCTTTCCCCTGGCTGGAGAGTCTTGAACTAGGAGGCTTAGTCGCAGGATAAGGAGTCAGCTGTTTAGGACTGAAATGAGGACAAATTTCTTCACTCAGACAGGTCTGAATTTTTGGAATTCTACCCAGAGGGCAGTGCATGCTCAGACATTGAATATATTCAAGGCTGAAATTGATAGATTTTCGGACTGTAAAGGACATGAGGGATATGTAGATCGGTTGGGAAAGTAGAGTTGAGGTCAAAGGTCATTCATGATCTTATTGAAGGACAGAGCAGGATCAGGGGCTGTATGGCTTACTCCTGCTCCTATTTCTTATGCTCTTACTTTTGTCACCTGCCATAAATATTTTTTTCCCCACTTTGAGCAAGACAGATTGATTGGCATTACACGAACAATTATCACATTGGTAAAAAGATACCTACACAGTTCAGTTCCACCCCTAGCTTCCTGTGGTATATTTAATGGACAATTAATGTGTTAATCCAGCCATTTCTTAAAAATGATGGGGAGGCTTTGTGCACAGAAACAGCAGTATGGCATAAACCAACCAGCAAATTCTGAAGATTTGCAACTCATGGCGTCTGTCTTAATCCCCTGAATTTGCATATTCATAACAAAGCCATTATGGATCCAACAAGATCCAGCCCATTGTGGCAGTGCAGTGCACAAAGACCATTCAACCACGTTGGGCATCATCACCAAAGCCGTCCTCATCTGATAATCGCCAATGCCCAATTTCAAAAGTGATTGCTGGTTTGAGGTAAGGAATGGGAATCAGGTTAATCTTTTTTCCTTCTGACCTCAGCCAGGATGCCAGAAGGGACACTGCAGCTGGCTTCAGCACTTTTGAATTACAGGAAAACATTATCCAAGGTTCCTACACCTGAATGCCACAGCCCTGGAAGTATGCACGTATGGAATGGTCTGTGATTCCTTACTTCCGCCATCAAGCAGTCTGGTGACTCACTCTACTACTTGGCAAAGTATCAGGGTGAGACCAGTGCTTATGGAACTGTACCCCAGCAAAGTGTCAATGTCTTCAACAGACGGGAGAACAAAAAGAACTTGATGGGTAAAATTGATGAGAAAAATATATTTTGATTGGTAAAGCCAGGTGATGAGTAACTAAAATATCATCCGGTTTTAACTTAATATGGACTGTATAATTGTCATTTTTAGAGACAAATTACATTTGACTAACTTTATTGAGTTTTTCAATGAAGTAACGGACAGGGTTGGTGAAGGTAATGTAGTTGATGTGACTATGGAGTTTTAAAAGTACCACATAAGAACAAAATTAAAGCCCATGGGATTAAAGGAACAGCATGGATACAAAATTGGCTAAGGGACAGAAAGCAGAGAATAGTGGTGAATGAAAACAAGAAATGCTGGAATCACTCAGCAGGTCTGGCAGCATCTGTGAAAAGAGAAGCAGAGTTAACGTTTCGGGTCAGTGTTTTCAGACTGGAGGAAAGTATAGTGTGGTGTTCCTCATACCACTGCTCTTTTGATATATGCTAATGACCTGGACTTGGGTATACAGGGTATAATGCCAAAATTTGTGGATTGTCTGAAACTCAAATGTAGTAAACAATGAGGATGATAGTAACAGACTTCAGGAGGACATTGATAAACTGGCAAAATGGGCAGACACATAGCAGAAGAAATTTAACAAAAAATTTTGAAGTGCTACATTTTGGAAGTAAACATGAGGAGAGGCAATATGAACTAAATAGTACAACTTTAAAAGAGATGCAGGAACAGAGAGACCTGGAGATGTATCTACACAAATCTTTGAACGTGGCGAGGCAAGTTGAGAAGACTTTAAAAAAACATATGGTATCCTTGGCTTTATTAATAGAGGCATAGAGTACAAAAGCAAGGAAATTATGCTAAACCTTTATAAAACACTGGTTAGGCCTCAGCTGTAGTACTTTGTTCAATTCTGGGCATTACACTTTCAGAAGGATGTCAAGGCATTGGAGAGGATGCAGTAGCGTTTTGCTGGAATGGTTCCAGGAATAAGGAATTTCAGTTGAGAGACTGAAAAGCTCAGATTGCTCTTAGAGCAGAGTAGGTTAACAGGAGATTTGATAGAGGTGTTCAAAATCATGAATGCTTTTGATCATTTCTGCTTATTTGCTCTACTTCACATGGCAGAAGAGTTAGTAACCAGAGAATATAGATTTAAGGTGATTTGCAAAAGAGCCAGGAAGTGTCATGAGGAAACATTTTCTTACACAGCAAGTTACCATGATCTGGAATGCACTGCTTCAAAGGGTGATGGAAGCAAAATCAATAGTAGCATTCAAATGAAAAGCGGATAAATAATTGAACAGGAAAAATAAAGGGCTATGGAGAGGAGCAGGGGAGTAGGATTAATTGGAAAACTCTACCAAAGAGCTGACACAGGCACAATGGGACAAATGGCCTCTTTTTGTACTGTGATTCTCTGTGGCAGATTTAGGGAACGACTGACGTGGAGATTTATCTTTTCCTTCCCTAAAGAAGAACTCTTGTCCTAAAATGGGTAAGTGACCCACATTGCAGAGTTTCAAAGCAGGATAACAATTCTTCTTTAATTTTGTGTATTCCTGAAGTAAAGAGAAAAGATGCTAAACTTGGATTTTACATTCTGGGGCTAAAATACTGCTGCAGTGCTCAGAGGTTTTTGTGTTTGATAGGCCAGCTACTTCAAAGCAATGATACAGATTTTGCTGAAAAAAATAACAGTATGTGAACAACACACACCATTATTAGTGTATAAATCATCCAACAACTTATGGTGAGGAAGCGATACCCTATGAGTTACGAATTACCACAAGTTGTTGGCCAATTTGCGCCAGTCCACTTTTAGCTTTGTGAAAATGGCAGCTTTACTTTAACTACCGCGTGATTTTTCAGGGAGTTGGGGCATTTGGAGATATTAATTGCACATTAAACTTGCCACAGAAAGTTATGTCTAGTAATTAACAACGCAAGTACCTTTTAATAATGTGATAATTGTTAATGACGGCACAGTGGTTAGCACCGCAGCCTCACAGCTCCAGGGACCCGGGTTCGATTCTGGGTACTGCCTGTGCGGAGCTTGCAAGTTCTCCCTGTGCCTGCGTGGGTTCCCTCCGGGTGCTCCGGTTTCCTCCCACATGCCAAAGACTTGCAGGTTGATAGGTTAATTGGCCATTATAAATTGCCCCTAGTATAGGTAGGTGGTAGGGAAATATGTAGGGACAGGTGGGGATGTGGTAGGAATATGGGATTAATGTAGGATTAGTATAAATGGGTGGTTGATGGTCGGCACAGACTCGGTAGGCCGAAGGGCCTGTTTCAGTGCTGTATCTCTAAACTAAGACTGCCAATCAAACTCTCTTGTCCAGAAAGTGAACAATTATAAGGTTGGATTCTCATTCCTTCAGGTTGTGAATTGTTGCTGGAGATTATAAAAATGTCAATTTGATTTTTTTTTTTAAACTTGTTTCTTACCTTTCCTTTGTCTCTTTTTTCTCTCTTAATCCAATCTTTCTTTCCCTGTCTATTTCTCTTTCTGTGCCTGATTTTACATTGAATTCACCCACACTAATTCATCCCCCTTCCAAGTTCTTTCTCTATTTACTTCTTAATTTTTAAAATTCCATTTGCAAAGGAGATACACTGTTCCTTTGTTCACCAGATGCCCAGTTTCCCTTGACGCACATTATCAGCTCGTACTTCCAGCAACTTTGTGGACAAAAATGTGAAAATCTAAACATGTCGGAACAAGTCTAAATAACAATGCACACTGAGATGCCATGCTCCAGCAAAATCTGAGCCATTTTCATCATAGTATCTTATAATTCAGTTCAGAAAATTGAAAATCTTTAAAATGATACTATGGGCTGGATTTTGTTCAACCCCAGGCGTCGGGTTCCATGGTGGGGGTGGGGGTGCGGCAGGGGCATGACGATGTCTCCAGATGAGGCCTGCCATGGACCTCAACGTCGGGAGGGCCCAGTCCGACTGTCCTGGCAGCAGCGAGTCTCAGTAGCAGCCCCACCCCTGTCATTGGACAACAGGACCACATTTAACATATTCAAAATCAATAAAATGAATACATTTAAATAGAATTACCTGCGATCTTGAGGGCCTACCGTGATCTTTGGCACAGCGGCCGGCATTCCCACACCAAAGATGCCCGTCAGAGGAAATACAGTGCCGCACTGGTGGAGAGGGGGGAGGAGATAAGCTTGTCAGTACAGGGAGGGGCAGGGGACGGGGTCAATTAAATGTAATGGGTATAGGGGATGGTGGGAAGGGTTAAACCTTAGATTTCGTGCAGTTTGTGTGGGGTAAAGTCAGATGTAGAAGGTAAGTGTTTAAGGGGTGAAGGGTAAATAGTTAATGCAACTGTTATGGGGGGGGGGGGGGGGGGGGGGGAAGAAAAGGAGCATTATTAAAAATATTTAATTTTGGGGGGTTACTTCTTTAAAAATGTAAATGTTCCAGCAGGGCTGGCTGCCCTTTAAAAAAAGAGTGCCTGCGCACAGGCAGCTAACACCATTGCCAGGGTGGACAGCTCGCCCCCTTACCAAGAATGGGAGGGCGGGCCGCCCCTGTTATTTAAATGAATCACTGGGTTTAAGATTGCAGCAGCTCTTTGGTGTGCGGCCTGCATTTTTTGAGCTTGCAGCTAAAATCCAGCCCTATGTGGTTTTAGATTTTGACACCGCTCCATTAAAAGCCAAGGCTTTCAGCTGAAAGCTGTATATTTCTACTGCAATATTTGCACTTTGGGAGCTTCTTAAACCTAATCTAATTAAGTTGTGTCTGAAGGATTCTGTAAATCAACAAGTTGGAGCTTGCATGTGGACTGCGGGATGGCATAGTGAAAAGGATGCAAATATCCCCAGCTATAGGACAGTCTATAAAATGGCTTAAATGACAGAACTGCAGACTACACACGAGTGCACATCCTTTGCCCGGAGCACACTGACTGCTCAATGAACCTCAGCTAAGTTGCACTGAAGACAGCGTGAAAAAATAATTGACTTCAACAGCACAGTGGGAACTCAGGGCATCATGCGGAGAATGTGTGCAAATACGGCAAGCTCAAAATGCTACTGTTAGCAATAAGCTGGTGTTACTGTGGTTTGAGACCTGGTCCAATTGAAAACCTGCAAGATTGCACAGTGAATTCGGAGTTTGTTAACCCTGCCTTGCAGTTAATGCTGGTGCCAGTATCGTAAATTGCAGCTGGCTTTTTACTAACATATGCATTTTGAGTTTTATACATATGAAGTCCTGCAAGATGAGATCCTATAATGTAATAGTATATGGCACCCTCTCAATGCATTGCCATATACTAGGCATACTCATCGCAATGTGTTTGGGTAAATTTCAGTCCTTAAAAACATCGGAATACAGAAAATTGCTTAAATGACATTTCAGTTCATCAAGCCAGCCTCAGAATTCCAAAACAAAATACACAATTCACTACCGGGATCCTTCACTTGATTTTCCAGCAAATGCCTCTCCAACTTGGTCTTAAAATTACTAATTTTATCAGCCTTGATTTTCTGCCTTGACACCTGAGTGAAATGGTCCGCTCATCTTCCCTCTTCTGAATGTCATCCCTTGCTGTTTCATTGTCATTCTTGAGGCCATGGAAAACAGTTTCTCAGGGATCGATTTGCCAGTATCCTGAAAGGATCTTGAATTAAGAGTCATAGGCCAGAATTTTACGTCACCCCAATGAGCAGGAGGATGGTGGGGGGGGGGGGGTGGCGGAAAATGGAGCGGGAGGCACCACAAGGCTTTCCCGACATGCTCCCGCTGCCCTTTACGTGGTGGGGGGGGGGGGGGGGGGCGTGGAAAATGGCCCACCCGCCCCAGGCCAGTCAAGGCCCTTAAGTGGCCATTTACAGGCCTTCGCCTGCCTCTATGCAGATTTTACACGTGGCAAGTGGGCATCCTGGAGCCAGGAAAAGCGCCTGGGAAAAACAGATGGCTGCTGATTGTCCTGTGGTGGGGGGGGGGGGGGGACCCTGCTCGTTGGGCATAGGGTGCCCAAAGAAGGGCTGCCCCGCTACCCCAACCACCCCCAGCACCCAACATGCCCCCCTTCCCCCCCAACCGACCACCCTTGCCTCTCCGGGGCCTGACCAATTACCCCCGGCGAGGCAACCAAAACTTACCTTTTCTCTTGGCTCCACGTCTTCTATCTTTGGCTGGGCTGCAGTCCCAGCAATGGCCACCACTTCTAGTGGCGCTGCTGGGACCAAGAGCTGTCGGCTTGCTGATTGGCTAGCAGCTCAATGAGGCGGGAGTTCCTCCCTCAAGCAGCTGGAAGTCCCGCCTCTGAACAGTTAAAGCCTGGGACCCGTAAAATATTGCATGGATTCCTAGGCGAGGCGGGAGTTTCCCACCAACTTTTACGTCGGAGGCCGGCTCCCATCCGCCCACCTTAAAATTTCGGCCTATATCTCTTTGCAGCCTCTTTGCGTCCTCCTCATAGCTTGCCTTTCCACCTACTTTTTTCAGATACATTACTCTCTGCCTCTTTGTCCGAGTCATTAATATAGATTGCAAATAACTGAGGCCCTGACACTGATCCTTGCAGCACTCCACTAACACAGCCTGCCAACTTGAAATGCCCCATTCGTGCCTGCTCTTTGCTTCCTGTCCATTTACTAATCCCCTATCGCTCCTAATACACTACCCGCAACTCCATGAGCCCTTATCTTGCCTATTAAACTATTGTGTGGCATCTTATCAAATGCATTTTGGAAATCCAAGTATACTGCATCTACTGGTTCTCCTTTATCTACCCTTGCTAGTTACATCTTCAAACTTTAATAAATTTGTCAAACAAAATTTCCCTTTTGTAAAACCATGTAAACTTTACCTGATCATACAATGATTTTCTAAGTGCATTGTTACTCCAGGAAACATTCCAGAAACTTATCTTCTAGACCACCCTTGCCAATGTGGCTGAGCTAGTCTATATGAAGATGAAATTCCCCCACAATTGCCTTTGTTACAAGCTCCAATAATGTCTTGTTTAATGCTCTGTCCAATGATATATCTACTGTGAGGAACCTACAAACTACTTCCACAAGTGTTTGCTGACTCATGCTATTTTTAATCCCCAACCATACTGATTCTACTTCATGACCTTCTGAGCCAAAGTCCTTTCTCATTTATGCCCTTATATCATTGCTTGTTATCAGGGCTACCTCTCCTCTTTTGCCATTCTGTCTGTCTTTTCAAAATATTGTGTACCCTGGAATATTTATTTTCCAACCTTGGTCCCCTATTTACCATGTCTCTACAATGGCAATTAGATCTAAACCATGTATTTCTATTTGTGCCACTAGTTCCTCTACATTGCACGAAGCCTTTGTTTAAGAAGGGTGGCAAGGATAATCCAGGAAATTATAGGCCGGTGAGCCTTACGTCAGTGGTAGGGAAACTATTAGAGAGGATTCTTCGGGACAGGATTTACTCCCATTTGGAAACAAACAAATTAGCGAGAGGCAGCATGGTTTTGTGAAGGGGAGGTCGTGTCTCACTAATTTGATTGAGTTTTTTGAGGAAGTGACGAAGATGATTGATGAAGGAAGGGCAGTGTATGTTATCTATATGGACTTCAGTAAAGCCTTTGACAAGGTCCCGCATGGAAGACTGGTACAAAAGGTGAAGTCACACGGGATCAGAGGTGAGCTGGCAAAATGGATAAAGAACTGGCTCGGTCACAGAAGACAGAGGGTATCAGTGGATGGGTGTTTTTCTGAATGGAGGGATGTGACTAGTGGTGTTCCGCAGGGATCAGTGCTGGGACCTTTGCTCTTTGTAGTATATATAAATGATTTGGAGGAAAATATAGCTGGTCTGATTAGTAAGTTTGCGGACAACACAAAGGTTGGTGGAGTTAGAATTAGAATTAGAACATTACAGGATAATGATTAGGATTGTCAGAGGATACAGATCGGTTGGAGACTTGGGTGGAGAAATGGCAGATGGAGTTTAATCCGGACAAATGTGAGGTAATGTATTTTGGAAGGTCTAATGCAGGTGGGAGGTATACAGTAAATGGCAGAACCCTTAGGAGTATTGACAGACAGAGAGATCTGGGCGTACAGGTCCACAGGTCACTGAAAGTGGCAACGCAGGTGGATAAGATAGTCAAGAAGGCATACGGCATGCTTGCCTTCATCGGTCGGGGCATAGAGTATAAAAATTGGCAAGTCATGCTGCAGCTGTACAGAAACTTAGTTAGGCCACACTTAGAATATTACGTGCAATTCTGGTCGCCACACTACCAGAAGGACGTGGAGGCTTTGGAGAGGGTACAGAGGAGGTTTACCAGGATGTTGCCTGGTCTGGAGGGCATTAGCTATGAGGAGAGGTTGGAAAAACTCGGATTGTTTTCACTGGAACGACGGAGGTGGAGGGGCGACATGATAGAGGTTTACAAAGTTATGAGCAGCATGGACAGAGTGGATAGTCAGAAGCTTTTTCCCCAGGGTGTAAGAGTCAGTTACTAGGGGACATAGGTTTAAGGTGCAAGGGGCAAAGATTAGAGGGGATGTGCAAGGCAAGTCTTTTTACACAGAGGGTGGTGAGTGCCTGGAACTTGCTGCCAGGGGAGGTGGTGGAAGCAGGTACGATAGCGACGTTTAAGAGACATCTTGACAAATATATGAATAGGAAGGGAATAGAGGGATATGGGCCCCGGAAATGCAGAAGGTGTTAGTTTAGGCAGGCATCAAGATCGGCGCAGGCTTGGAGGGCAGAATGGCCTGTTCCTGTGTTGTACTTTGTTCTTTGAAGCATCCGCAGTATTCAGATAACAAACCTTTCATTTCATTTTTTTTTACTGCTATTCCCTGCATGAACCTTACTCACTGATGCACAATTACTATTAAACACTCTTTCCTTTCATGTTTCACTCTATCCCTATTGCTAGTCTATGTCAGAGAGAAGCAGGCATAGCGAGCCCAAAGGTTTGCAAGGATTACAGGCTTCTCCATGGTGCAGGGTGCCACTGACTACATGCATGTTTTTTTTTGAAGAGATACAGCACTGAATCAAGCCCTTCAGCCCATCGAGTCTGTGCCAACCAACAATCACCCGTTTATACTAATCCTACATTCCCTACCACATCCCCACCATTCTCCTACCACCTACCTATACCAGGGGCAATTTATAAAGGCCAATTTACCGATCAACCTGCAAGTCTTTGGCTGTGGGAGGAAACTGGAGCACCCGGCAGAAACCCACGCGGTCACAGGGAGAACTTGCAAACTCCGCACAGGCAGTACCCAGAACTGAACCCAGGTCACTGGAGCTGTGAGGCTGCGGTGCTAACCACTGCGCCACTGTGCTTTGCATGTGTACCTTATGCCAACTTTGCCATGTACCTGAACTAAAAGGAATTCCACTCTGACAAGTAGCTGGTGTGTGACCACAGGTAGTGCATTATGCGGGTCCATGCCTGGTATCCTAGCAGCAATCATAATGCATTTGTTCTGCAGCAGTCAGCAGTGCCATCTGAATTTCAACCATAACAAACCAAAGGGTGGCTACTGGGCAACAAGGGTTACCCACTGATGACATGGTTCATGACTCTGAGCCGCAATCCCTGCACACATCAAGCATACAATGAGAGCTATGCTATTACAAGAAATCTGATAGCGCAGACCATTGGCATTCTGAAGCAACGATTCAGCTGTCTAGACCACTCTGAAGGTGCCCTGCAATCTCAAGATTAGTTTTGGATGTGCTGTGCTGCATGCTACACCACCTGGTCGTCACGAGGGAACAGCCCTTGCCACCACATATCAGGTGAGAAACCTCGGAGCAGGAGCACAAGGAGAAAGAGGAGAAAGAGGAAGGGAGGCTGCAACCTAGAGAGGCCCCTTCTGCCTGAGCTCTACATCAACAAATAATTAATGAGACACCAGTAACTTCAACTATGCCTTCCCAGTCACCTACAGTCCCACACTCTTTATCTTTCCTCCATCACTGACCATCTCTTTCCCACAATGCAAAAATAAAAACCAATGCAAAATACACATTCCAATCCAAAGTTGTAAATTACATCATGCCATAGTGCACACAAAAATAATCACCCTTCTGCATTCCTTTAGTGTTTCTTCCATGTGCCTTCAGTAGCATGGCCGGTGGAAGGCTGTTGACCATCAGTGGAGGAGACTGTATCTGGCTATGGAGGAAGATTTCAAGCAGCGATGTGCCTAGAAGGCCCAGTTTACAACTACACCATCTCAGTCTGGGCTTCAGCCTCAGCAATGGTCCTTTCCTTAATGGTCAGCATTCTCTGCTCGTTGGGGCTCAGAGCAGACTGGTGCATCTCTCCCTCTCTAGTTTATTCCTTCTGCCTCCACCTTCTCCTGCAAGAGAGAGGCAAGTGTGTCAGTGAGTATTGTGCAATCTGTTTGGGTGACTGGCTGTCATGGTTGAATAGCTGGTAGTGTGTGCAAACTGTGAGATGTGGGTGAGGCTTGTAGTAGTGCTAAGTGTGTGAGGAGGAGGTGAAGCATGTGAATATTAGGTCCGAGTCCTGATTGATAGAGATTGTTGGTAGGTGAGTGATGGGATTATGTGAATTGAGCAATATCTGAGGCTAATGGTGCAGTTGGTAAGATACAGCATTTGAAAATGTACTCACCGGCCTTGACAACACATATGAGATCATTTGGATGATCAGCCATGATCGTATTGAATGGCAGAGCAGGCTCAATGGGCTGAATGGCCTACTCCTATGTTCCTATAATTAAACTACTTCCTGCACTGCATCTGTGTTGGAGCTATATGCCTGGCATTGACCTCTGCAGCTAGCTATATCCTCCTGCCTTCTGAGCAAGTGGCTGCAGAGCCCTCCTGAGAATACAGACATCTCTCCTTCTTTCCAAATTTCAAATAACACCTCCAGCAGCATTCAAAATCCTTGGTGCCCACTCTCTCCAATGGTCATCCTTCATTCTTTTCCAGGTCAGATTCACTTGTAGAGCAACTCTTAGCACCTTTTGCAGCCATGATACACCTCCACTTTGAGAGGTGCAGGCTAGCTTTAAGTAGTGCTGTGCACTCACAGTATTGGGCCACCTGCTGATGTGTGTAGCCAGCATTAACCATGCTCTTCATTGGCTGAACACAGCAATCATGATAATGAGCAGACAGCACCTCAGACTGCCTGCATTTCATCAAGAAGTATGGGTTAATCGTGCATTGTGAACCCTGCACCCTTTTTCAGGTGCTATCCAATTTAACCCCTTAGTTGTCTAATGCTGGGTATCAGAAAGATAGACAGCCCTTTACTGCACCTTATGTAGTGCCAAGATGCCCTTCTTGTAATGCAGCAACCAGAAAAGCAACAGTATTCCAGATGGTGGCAAACCAATTCCTTGTATGGGCTCAGTTCTCAAACCCAAATCCGATTTGCCTTATTTGCTGCAGCTGCACACTATGCACATTGTTTGAATGATTCATTAATATCCCCAAAATTCTTCTGTGCTATATCTTATAGTCTGACCTCAATTAGTTGAAACTAACAGGTTTCCCATACAGATGATCGTGATGAGTTGGAGGATTCATTATTCTTTATCAATAGGCATGTTTATGCCATGTAGGTGGGCAAGAGAGTGTGGGAAAATGGCGCACTGACACGGAACACAAAAGTCCGCAGTATCAAGCCTGTGTCCTCAGTACCTTGCTCTACGGCAGCAAGGCCTGGACAACGTATGTCAGCCAAGAGCAACGTCTCAATTCATTCCATCTTCGCTGCCTCCGGAGAATCCTTGGCATCAGGTGGCAGGACCGTATCTCCAACACAGAAGTCCTCGAGGCGGCCAACATCCCCAGCTTATACACCCTACTGAGTCAGCGCGCTTGAGATGGCTTGGCCATGTGAGCCACATGGAAGATGGTAGTGTCCCCAGGACACATTGTACAGCGAGCTCGCCACTGGTATCAGACCCATCGGCCGTCCATGTCTCCGCTTTAAAGACGTCTGCAAACGCGACCTGAAGTCCTGTGACATTGATCACAAGTCGTGGGAGTCAGTTGCCAGCGATCGCCAGAACTGGCGGGCAGCCATAAAGGCGGGGCTAAAGTGTGGCGAGTCCAAGAGACTTAGCAGTTGGCAGGAAAAAAGACAGAAGCGCAAGGGGAGAGCCAACTGTGTAACAGCCCCGACAACCAATTTTATCTGCAGCACCTGTGGAAGAGTCTGTCACTCTAGTATTTGCCTTTGTAGCCACTCCAGGCGCTGCTCCACAAACCACTGACCACCTGCAGGCGCTTACCCATTGTCTCCCAAGACAAGGAGGCCAAAGAAGGTGATTACATCAGGGCCATTTGTTTACAGATACTAAATAGAAGTTATTTTGGGTAAAGGTGAAAGCAGGCACTAGACGGGTGCTGTGCTAATAAGACATGCTTGGCATTCAATTTTGAGCCGAATTGCTGACTCCAGAGTTTGAACTTACCTGCAGGTGCTAAAACAGACACCCGCAGGTTTAACTCTTAAGTGCTGCACTCACACACCCATTGAAGCTGTGGAGGATGCTGGATGCCATACAGAGGCACATTTCAGGATGGCTGAGGCACTGACTGAGAGGGTACACAGGAGCCAGGATTTAACCGGGCGACGGGAGTCTCGACCAAAGTCAAAAGCACCAGCAAGAGACCAGCGCCACCTCCTCTGGGGAAGGCCCACTAGATTACGTGGTCAGCGGCAGGCCTTCCCTGGGATCAATGACCCCTGCGGCGGAAGACCCGCATGCTCAGGGCTGTCGGCCAATTAGACACAGACAGCTCTTTCACTGAGCAACGCCACTGCAGAGGCGGTGGCTGCTGCCGGTGGAGCACTCACCTGAGGCCCTGGACCAAGGCCACAGGTAAGTCCCAGCGGGCCGGATTTCACAGGGTGGGGGTCACGAGGGAGGGTGCTAGAGGAGGGTCGGCAGCAAGAGCAGGGGGTCACTCTCAGTGGGAACCCCCCACCCCCCCGCCCTTCCCGATGCTGGGTCCCTCATTCAGGCACTGTGCTTTTTAATGAGGCACCCCAGCCCCCGGATCTGGCAAGCAACCCACACTGATTTGCTTGTCATGCACCCAGTGTGGCGACAGGCCTACCCGCTGCTGGGCTAATTCCAATAGAGGTGGGATGAAGCCCTTAATTGGGCATTAATTGCCCACCTAAGAGCCTCATTTGGCAGCAGGGCAGGAAGGCAATTCACAGGCCTTCCTGCCCTGGACTTAATTTGGGTAGAGGCAGGAAGGTGGCGGGTTCCCTCCCCCCACCACTATCCTGTCCAAATTATGTGCGCTCCCTACCTCCAAACCCAATGTGGGGTAGAGCATAAAATTCCCCCCAGGTTCTCAAAAGTGGCATTGGAGGTCCAGAGGAGGAGGGATGTCCTGTCCCCCTGGGCGGGGGAGGAGTCCAACTCACCCTCCTGTTCCTTTCTGCTGCAGCAGATGGTGTTGCTGCGCCTGGCCTTATCATTTTCCATTTCTCCTGCAGACCAAGGCAGACCCCTAGCAAGATTGCCAAGCACTTCCTTTCTCCAGGTGCCTCCCATGAGGTATCCAATAAGGTAGTGTAGCACAGCACTTTTGCTTTTTCGTTGAGGTCCTCAGAGAATTTCAGGAATAAATGCTAAGATTATTGGTGAAATCTTGACAAATTGCCTCAAAAAATCTCCCAAACTATTTCAAAAGTCCTCTTCAAACCTCCAGCAGCAAGTGAAGCATGAAAGCTGAGCAAGCCTTTAAGTAGCACTCGAATCCTCACTTGTTTCCTCCTTTTCAGCTGGTTACTGTTAGAAGAGGGCATTAGTTCAAGTGTTATCCACCAAAATGCCATGCAGCCTCCCTAATGTGCACTAGAGGGCAATTTAAGTGGCAATTGGCCACTTGATGATCCTCAGGGCAGCCGTTCCCAGCCTGCGCTTTAACTCCTTTACCAAGATGTGTCTTTCACTATATGTGGGCAAAACAAGCATTGCAGTTCAAGACTCTATTTTGGCCACCTGGGAGGCTCTTTAGGAGGAGCTGGGAAAAATTGTCCCCAGTAAGGCAAATCATATTTTTCTTAAATGGTATTCTGAAAATTTTACTGATAGTATGCAGATTGAATTCCACAACTGTCCATTATTTTGTGGAAAATGTAAATGCCTTGCCTTTATGTATATCCTTTCACCTATGTATTTCATTTTTGACTGTTACAAGATTTAAAGTTGAGAATACATCACAGCATGCAATGCAAGATGTACTAGTCTGGTTGAAGTGATTTAAGACTTTAACCCCTTGTAGAGACTAAACCAAATCAGGGGCACATCCCCACAAATCTCTTTTAATCAAGTTCAAACCAAACAAATTCTCAGACACTTATTTGGGTCCAAAGAATTGCACTAGCTTTCCCTCAAAGAAAGAAAACCAACAGAGAATTTTCCCATCTTTCAGATAGCCATAAAAATATTAGAAGTCGGCTAGGTCCTAAATATCCCAGATATTATAAGGGTCTGGGAAACTCTCTTCAATACATATCTCTCCACTTAAAGAGACACAGAGAGGGGGTTCTTGTAGTTGTATACAGAATACTACATGAAACGATTTATTAACTTTTATATATTTATTAAAGAATTTAATATGCAATAAACTTAAGTGGATATTATCAAATATTACTGAGAGATGTAACACATATTCTTATTTCTAATATAGAATCCAAAAGTTTAACCTTGCTAATGTTACAGCAACATTATCTGAGAATATCCAGAATTTCCATCAAAATTTAAAGTAAACTTGAGTCCCTGAATAAGGCATAGGATGAGAAGTATTGTTGAGGATTCAACACTCCTAAGTGTTTGCTTCAGAACCTGTATTTTTATACTATTTCTAAAGATGTCATATGACTTTTGCATTAGACGAGACCTTCCTGTGTTCCCTTTTAAAATCCATATCTTTACTTTAATGTTTTAATGGAATTTGAAGTTGTGAGCTTTTATCTGGTCAAAATGTTCCTATGAGTATATTCCATTTATTGTTAATTACCCTTTCCATGGTACCCACAGCAGCCTCCATAACCGACCTGTCTGAACAACAACCCCATAAACCAATTATGTTTTACTGCTACCTCTTACTGAGGTCACACAGGATATTTCAATGTGTGTGTTTATCTCCCAAGTCCCTGGTAACAGCAATTCCATTCCAACAGAGACTTCGACATGTTTAACTCTTCCATCTTAAAGGGGAATTTCAGTGAGCTCTGAAAACTAACCATTTACTTAATCTTTAACTCTAAAGGCATAATATACGAACTAGTTCCAAATTCTACTCAATCAAGCCTATATTCCATCACATGGTATTTATTGGGATTTGCTCCATTTTGGGCTGTTCTGGCAGTTGGTTGCTTTCAGGGATGGTTCTGGACTTTCACAGAACTAGGATTAGGGGTCCTAGAGTTCGGTGCATGAAAGGGCTACTGGTATTTAGTGGGATTAGTGGCAGAGGTCCTGGGTGAGCTCACCCCAATAATTATGCCATATTTTCACCCTTCTGTCCATGGTGCCTCTCTGCAGCTTTTCTCACTCATTCTTTCTTAGAGTCATAGAGTGGACAGCATAGAAACAGGCCCTTCGGCCCACCGCGTCCATGCCGACCATAATGCCTATCTATACTAATCCCACCTGCCTGCATTAATTCCATATGCCTCTATGCCTTGCTCTTTCAAGTACCTGTCCAGATGCCTCTTAAATGTCGCTACTGTTCCTGCCTCCACCACCTCCTCAGCAGCTCATTCCAGATACCCACTATTCTTTGTGTGAAAAATTTACCCCTTTGATCCCTTTAAACCTCCTCCCTCTCACCTTAAATCTATGCCCTCTAGTTTTAGTCACCCCTACCATGGGAAACAGACTCTGGCTATCTACCCTATCTATGCCTCATAATTTTATATACCTCTATCATATCCCCTCTCGGCCTCCTTCGCTCCAGGGAAAACAGACCCGTCTATCCAATCTCTCTTTATAACTCTCCAATCCAGGCAACATCCTTGTGAATCTTTTCTGCACCCTCTCTAGCTTAATCACATCTTTCCTGTAGTGCGGTGACCAGAACTGCACACAGTACTCCAAATGCAGGCCTAACTAACATTATGTACCACTGTAACATGACGTCCCAACTCTTGTACTCAATGCCTCAGCCGATGAAGGCAAGCATGCCATATGCCTTCTTCACCACCCTGTCTACCTGTGTTGCCACTTTCAGGGAACTATGTACTTGCACCCCAAGGTGTCTCTGCTCAACAACACTCCCAAGGGCCCTGCCATTCACTGTATATGTCCTGCCCTGGTTTAACTTCCCAAAATGCATCACTTCACACTTGCTGCGATAAATTCCATTTGCCACTCCCTTGCCCACTTTCCTAGTTGATCTATATCCTGTTGTAACCTTAGACAACCTTCTTCACTGTCCACTATACCACCAATTTTGGTGTCATCTGCAAACTTACTAATAATGCCCCTTACATTCACATCCAAGTCACTAATATATACGACAAACAACAGAGGGCCCAGCACCGATCCCTGCGGCACACCATTGGTCACTGGCCTCCAATCTGAAAAACGACCCTCCACTACCACCCTCTGCCTATCACCAAGCCAATTTTGTATCCAATTTGCTAGCTCACCCTGGATCCTATGTGTTCGAACCTTCTGGACCAGCCTACCATGTGGGACCTTGTCAAAGGCCTTGCTAAAGTCCATGTAGACAACATCCATCGCCCTGCCCTCGTCAATCCTCTTGGTCACCTCCTTGAAAAACTCAATCAAATTCGTGAGACATGAGTTCCCATGCACAAAGCCATGCTGACTATCCCTAATCAGACCATGCCTTTCCAGATGCATATAAATCCTGTCTCTCAGAATCCCTTCCAATAACTTTCCCACCACTGATGTAAGGCTCACCAGCCTGTAGTTCCCTGGTTTATCCCTGCTGCCCTTCTTAAATAAAGGCACAATATTAGCTATCCTCCAGTCTTCCGGTACCTCACCTGTGGCTAACGATGATACAAAAATCTCTGCCAGGGGCCCACCAATCTCCTCCCTTGCTTCCCATAGCATCCTAGGATACACCTGGTCAGGCCCTGGGGATTTATCCACCTTAATGTGCTTCAAAACCTCCAACACCTCCGCCTTTGTAATGTTGATATGCTCCAGGATATCGGTGTTCCGTCCCTTGAACTCACTAGCTTCCATGACCTTCTCCACGGTAAATACGGACAAGAAATATTCATTTAAGATCTCGCCCATTTCCCGTGGCTCCACAGATAGATTGCCACACTGATCCTTAAGGGGACCGACTCTCTCCCCAGCTACCCTTTTACTCTTAATATGCTTATAGAATCTTTTAGGATTCTCCTTTATCTTATCTGCCAGGGAAATCTCATGGCCCCTTTTCGCCCTCCTAATTTCCTTCTTAAGTGTAGTCCTACATCCCCTATACTCCTCGAGGGACTCGCTCGATCCCAACTGCCTATACCTGACATATGCCTCCTTCTTTGTCCTGACCAGACCCTCTATATCCCTCGTCAACCAACGTTCCCTAAACTTGCCAGCCTTGCCCTTCCATCTAACAGGAACATGCCAGCCCTGAGCTCTTCCTATCTCACTTTTAAAAGCCTCCCACTTGCCAGACGTCCCTTTACCCCTGTAAACAACCTCTCCCATTCAACTTTTGAGAGTTCCTTTCTGATGCCATTGAAATTAGCCCTCCCCCAATTTAGGACTTCAACCTGAGGACCAGTCCTATCCTTTTCCATAACTATCTTGAAGCTAATAGAGTTATGGTCACTGGTCCCAAAGTGCTCCCCCACTGACACATCAACCACCTGCCCATCCTCATTTCCTCAGAGGAGGTCGAGTGTAGCCCCTTCTCTAGTAGGGCCATCCACATACTGCTTCAGAAAACTATCCTGGACACACTTAATAAATTCTTCCTCATCTGATCCCTTAGCACTAGGCAGTCCCAGTCAATATTAGGGAAGTTAAAATCACCCTCTAATACAACCCTATAATTCCTACACCTATCTGTGATTTCCCTACATGTATGCTCCTCCGCTTCCCTCTGACTATTGGGGGGCCTATAGTATAATCCCATCAAAGTGATCACCCCATTCTTATTTCTAAGTTCTACCCATATGGTCTTGCTGGACGTTCTCCCCCGGGATATCCTCTCTATTTACTGCCATGATGCCCTCCCTAATCAATAGTGCAACTCCCCTCCTCTCTTACCTCCACCTCTGTCACGCCGGAAAGATCGGTACCCCGGAACGTCCTGCCCGTCCCTCAACCACGTTTCTGTAATAGCTATAATATCACAATCCCATGTACTGATCCATGCTCTGAGTTCATCTGCCTTCCCTGTAAGGCTTCTTGCATTAAAGTAAATGCAGTTTAGCCGACCAGACCTTCCTCGATCCCTGTCCTGCCCCTGCCCGGCCTGCCTACCGGACTTGCTTGCTTCAACCTCTACATTTGCCTCAACTATCTCATCTGAAAGATTACTACTTTGGGTCCCACCTCCCTACAAGACTAGTTTAAACCCTCCCGAGTAGTACTAGCAAACCTCCCTGCAAGGATATTGGTCCCCCTCCTGTTTAGATGCAACCTGTCCTTCTTGTATAGGTCACCTGTGCACCAGAAGAGATCCCAATGATCCAAGTAGCTGAAACCCTCCTGCCTACACCAGCTCTTCAGCCACGCATTCATTTGCCCAATCCTCCTATTCCTACCCTCACTAGCACGTGGCACAGGGAGTAATCCTGAGATTACAACCCTAGAGGTCCTGCATTTTAACCTTCTGCCTAACTCCCTATATTCACTTTGCAGGACCTCATCTCTCTTCCTGCCTATGTCGTTAGTACCAATATGGACCACGACCTCTGGCTGCTCACCCTCCCCTTTACAGAATGTCCTGCAGCCGCTCCGAGACATCCTTGACCCTAGCACCAGGGAGGCAACATATCATCCTGGAGTCTCATTTGTGGCCACAGAAACGCCTATCTGCACCCCTTACAATAGAGTCCCCTATCACTATAGCTCTTACACCCCTTTTCCTCCCCTGCTGTGCAGCAGAGCCCTCCGTGGTACCACAAACTTGGCTGTTGCTGCTTTCCCCTGGGAGGTCATCCCCCCAACAGTATACAAAGAAGTATATCTGTTTGAGAGGGGGATGGCCACAGGGGACTCCTGCACTAACTGTCTGCGCCTACTACTCTGTCTGGTGGTCACCCATCTCTTTTCTGCCTGTGCAGCCATTACCTGCGGTGTGACCACCTCACTAAACGTGCTATCCACGACTTCGTCAGCATCGCGGTTGCTCCACAGTGAATCCACCCGCAGCTCCAGCTCCGTAATGCGGGTAGCCAGGAGCTGCAGCTGGATACACTTCCTGCACACATGGTCATCAGGGACACTGGAAGCATCCCTGATTTCCCACATAGATCAGGAGGAGCATATCACAGGGCTGAGCTCTCCTGCCGTGACTTACCCTTAGGTTAATTAGTTACTCCCTTAATTAAAAAATACTAATTATACTAGGGGCCTTGTTCTATCCACTCCAATCTAAAGTCCTTAAAAAAACACTTTAATAGTACTCACCTTATCACCAGAGGTTTTATTTTCAAAACTTATCCCTTTTTTTTTTAAGAGATTCTAACAGCTGCTACTCACCAACCAATCAATTTGCAGCTCTCCTGTGATGTCACTGTTGGCTTTTTTTCCCAAAACTCAGGCACGCTGTCGCTGCTCTTCTTAAACACCGCTGCTCTCACTTAGTCTTGTTCTTTCCCGCCGTCTCTGCATTTTTTAAACACTGCTGGTCTCAGTCTCCTTCTTTCCCGCTGTCGCTGCTCTTTTTAAACACCACTGGTCTCACTCAGTCTCCTTCTTTCCCTCTTTCCTCTGTTTATTGTTTCTGCTTCAATCTCCACAAATACAGATGTCAGTAACAATCTATTACTGATATAGAGATGATTCTTTCTTTTGGGCCTCCTTATCTCGAGAGACAATGGATACGCGCCTGGAGGTGGTCAGTGGTTTGTGAAGCAGCGCCTGGAGTGGCTATAAAGGCCAATTCTGGAGTGACAGGCTCTTCCACAGGTGCTGCAGAGAAATTTGTTTGTTGGGGCTGTTGCACAGTTGGCTCTCCCCTTGCGCCTCTGTCTTTTTTCCTGCCAACTACTAAGTCTCTTCGACTCGCCACAATTTAGCCCTGTCTTTATGGCTGCCCGCCAGCTCTGGCGAATGCTGGCAACTGACTCCCACGACTTGTGATCAATGTCACACGATATAGAGATGATAATCCGTTGATAATTAGATACTTTGCTTGATGTCAAAATTGAATAACTTAAAAATAGGATAAAAAAGGATACACTGTCTGTCTGTTTCTTACCCCCATCTCTTTCTCAGCTTCTTTCTGAAGTCTATTGAGGACAATTCAAACACCAACGAAAGCTACAACAGTTTTTCTTTACAGTTTTTCAAACACATACACATACTCGTTTTTAAAAAATTCTCAATGTAAGTTTTAGCTGAATAAAATTTTGTCCTCCAACTTTTCTTAAATAACTGTAATTCAGAAACTCTCTGTCCTCGGTTATAGTAATTTTACTTTCAACCCTCTGTTGTGACCCTAAGCAGGATCCAGTTCCAGGCTGCAGTCATTCTAATCGCAGGTGTGTTGTCTGAACCGTTCACTCCTAACATGGCTAATGGGAAATTTTTCTCTGTTCAATATTTCCAGCAAAATTGTAAATACATCCTAAAAGAAGAAAAATAAATACTTAAAGGACATGTTCACAATTTAGAAACAGAAGTATTCTCATTAACACACTTACAAAGCTACTAAACAGAGCCATCAGGAGAATTATTACCCTGAGGAATGCCAGGCAATCGCATTTTACAAAGCCAGAATGTCAAAAGAGAAAATTAAAAAAGAACTCCAGGTATAAGTATTGTGAATACTTAAGAGGCATCATTGCTGGTGAGAACAGCTTTGTAAGTTTATTGTTAAATATTCAACCCAATGCCATCTGCAATGTAATAACATTTAATTTTCTCAATGTGATTGAACCATTCTCATGATGTGCATGTGCATCAGAATAAGGGCTAACTTTTCGGGACCCGTCAAAGTCAGGAATGGAGATGTGGGGAGCCCCCCAAAATACCGGCAATGGGCAGCATGGTAATTTCGAGGTGCCAATCCCAGCACTGGCAATAATCACCAGGCAGGGGGAAGGCAGGACAGGAAACCCTCTCTCCTCCCCGTTGAAACCACTTAAATTAGTTAAGATGCTTGTTAAGAGCTTGTTGAAGGGAGAGGGTGAAATATTTAAAGGGAGAGTGGGTTTCAGAAACTCCAGGCATCAAACAGGGTTGTCACACCTCTGGCTTCGTAGGGGCAGAAGAACAGGGGGCAAGGCTACTGATCATAAAAGGATGGCCACCTGTCTAAAAGAAAGGCTGTAGCAATCACTGGGGGCATGACTGTCAGATTTTGAGCCCTGTGGCGATGAGGGGCAACACCCTCTGCAGGAAAGGCAGAACCCTGGAGGGCACAGGAGAGGAAAAAGAGGTGGGAAGGCAACGGAGGCCAAACTTTCAACACAGGATCTACCACCGAAGATGGACCTACCACAGACATCTGTGCCCTCATCGCTGAAGACCTTGCACCTCACATGACTGGTCGCCATGCCTGCCAGTAGCTGGCAAAGTCACTGTGGCCTTGAACTTCTTCACTTCTGGCTCCTTCCAAGGATCAGCTGCAGACCTTAGTGGCATCTCGAAAACAGCTGCACATCACTGCATCTCCTGGGTCACTGATGCCCTCTTTGCCAGAGCTGGATAGTATATTCATCTAACAACAAACACGGCTCGTGGGGTGAGAGGGCATTGGGTTTTGCCTCCATTGCTGGATTCCCACAGGTGCCTATTCAAAAGATTATCTCCTGTCATTTCCTGCCTTCCCTTTTGTTCTTTTTCCCTTCCTCCCTGCCTTTTACTTGCTTAAAACATATTACATTTCTAACTTTTCCCAGTTCTGAGGAAAGGTCATCGACCTGAAATGTGGGGCTAAATTTTCCCAGCTCCCTGGTGGCGGTTTTGGAGGTGGGGGGCTGGGAAATTAGGGGGAATCCACGCTGGGACAGCTCCCCGACGTATTCCCACTGCTAGGAAACTTTCCTGGGCTGGGCTGCAAATAGGTTTGGCTGCAAGGTCCGTGGAGGTGGGCAGCCAATTCACATCATTAAGGGCCGAATTAGAGATAATCTTTCAGCATTTTGCCAGCAGTAGAGTGCACCCCACCAAATGCGGATGCCGTGGCTCTATGGAGGCGGCCACCCTGCGGCAGGCTTGGGGGGGGGCATCAGAGTCGGAAGCTCTATGCCCCAAAGAGGGCATACAGGAAAGGCCACAACTGTGGTCCAAAACCCTTCCTACTGGCTTAGCCCCTCTGAAACCTTCCTTTGAATTTTCACCTCCGAGGGTGACTCCATGTTGAGGTGCTCTAATGGTCTCTGACCTGCCTCAGCGGTGGCCAGCTTTCCTGTTGGGGCTGCCGAGGCTCAAGATCTGCTGGCCCACTGGGGAAATTAAATTCAATTAATTAAATAAAATCTGGAATATGAAGTTAGTATCAGTAATGGTGACCATGAAACCACCAGACTGTTATAAAAACCCATCTGGTTCAGTAATGCAATTTAGGAAAGGAAATAATTGGTCCTTACTAACACGGCGAGTTCAGAGGCGGCCAATTAGGAGGCTGCCTCATGAATATTGCTCTGAGGGTATTATTCCCAGCAAGTGGGGACCGAGTCCCGAAGCCTGTGGAAAAATCCAACCCATTAACTCTGTTTCTCGCTTCACGGATGTTGCCTGACCTGCTGATTATTTCCAGCATTTTCTGTTTTTATAACATATCTTCGGCTACTTCTTTTAATATCCTGGGGTGAAAGCCATCTGACCATCAGAGCCTGGGAGCTTAGGAACAGGAGTAGGCAATTTAGCCCCCCAAACCAATTCCACCATTCATGGACCGGCTCCATACACCCACCTTTGTTCCATATCCCTTCATACCTTTAGCTAACAAAAGTCTATCAATCTCAGATTTAAACTTAATAATTGATCTAGCATCAACTGCCAATTGTGGAAGAGAATTCCAAACTTCTGCCACCCTTTCTGAGTATAAGTGTCTCTTAACTTCACTCCTGAATGGTTTGGTTCTAATTTCTAGACTATGGCCCCGAGTCCTAGATTCCCCAACCAATGCATGCTCCCAATCTATCCTATCTGTTCCTCTTAATATCTTGGCAACTTCGATCAAATCACCCCTTAACTTTCGAAATTCCAGGGAATACAACCCCAGTTTGTGTAATCTCTCCTTGTAATTTAACCCTCGGAATCTATGCTGCACTCCCTCCAAGGTGTGATATGGTGCCCAGAACTGCTCACTGTACTCCAGATGTGCCTAACCAGGGCTTTGTATAGCTGTAAGCATAACTTTTACCCCTTTGTTTCCTAGTCCTCAAGATATAAAGGCATTTTTGATTATTTTCTGTACTTGTTCATGACATTTTAATAATCTATTCATTGACCCCCAAGAGTTTTTGGACCTCCACTGTTTCTAGCTTTGTACCATTTAGGAAGTACTCTGTTCTATCTTTTTAAAATTCTGAGTGGATGACTTTACATTTGCCTACATTGAAATCCATTTGCCACAGTTTTACCCATTCACTTAATCCATTAATACATCTTTGTAATTTACTACTCCATCTTTGCTGCTTACAATGCCACGTATCTTTGTGTCATCAGCAAACTTGGATATGTGGCCAGTAGTAAACAGGATGTTTATATGGACTTCCAGAAGGCATTTGATAAAGTCTAAAGCGTGATAAAACAGTTTGTAAGAGCTACAAAAAGTATGAAAAGAAACCCGCAAGAAATATAAAAATTAACACAAAAAATGTTTATACTTAAGTTAGGAAAATAAAGGTGGTCGGAAGCAACCTCTTGAAAGGTGATAACGGTGATATTGCCAATGAAAATAAGGAAACAGTGGGCATGTTGAAAAATTAATTTGCATCGGTATTTATAGTAGAGGAAGCAGTCAGCATGTTGGACATCCCAAACAAACTAACATTGAATCAGAGTCAGGGACAATCAAAATTAACATAAGCAAAATTACAGCAATGAAGAAAATAATGGCACTAAACAGTGACAGGTCCCCAGGACAGGATGGTTTCTATCTCAGGGTTTTATAGGATCATTTCAGATGCCCTAACTATAATCTCTGAAAGTTCTCTCAATTTGAGAACCATTCCTTTAGATTGAAAAATTGGACATGCCACTCCACTATTTAAGAAAGGTGAGAGAGGGAAACCAGGGAACTGTAGACCAGTTAGTTTAATGGCTGTTGTCAGGAAATTGCTAGAGTCTATGAGCTGAATTTTGCAGAGAGCTTTGGGATGTAGACGTTGGGACTATTTCCAGGCCCCTACCCCGTCTGATGTCGTACCGCGCCTGCTAGTTGAATTTTACAGGAGGCAGCCAATTAGTCAGCCGCCTCTGTGTTCATCGCCCAATTAGGGACAGCAAGCAGGTTCTGTACGTGGGATCTCAGGATAGCATGACTCAGTGCAAGGGAGGTGGCAGCCCTCACTGTATGATCAATGGGAGTGCTGCTGAGGCCCAAACTGCAGGAGTGGTAGGGAAGTACTGGAACCGCCATCTGGATCAGGGGAGCTTATTGAGGCCATTGGCAGTCATTGATATCCAGCTCCAGGAATTTACACACAATGGTAAGGCTGTGAGATGGAAAGGCAGCAGCCTTCTCATTTTCCACAGGAAACATTTAAATACCCTTCAGCTGTGATGCAGCCTCCACCTCCTGCTGTGCAGCTGCCTCCTTATACTGGCCGGGGTGAGGACACAGGGATAGGTCGAGGGCCACGTGACACTGGTAAAATTGCTGTCCTACTCCAATTAGCGCTGCCAAGTAGATCCTTAATTGGGTTGATTGCATTCTCGCCGCTGCTAGATGAGAAACCGTCATCGCTGTTAAACCACCTCCTGTAAAATTACGAGGAGGCGGCAACACATCGGGTAACCTGCATGCCGTCCTCTGGTGCATATTTGCTGGTTTGCCCACCACCAAAGCCACGTCCGTCTCTCCGGGAAAACTCCCCCTACAATTAAGGATAGTGTGACTGAACACCTTGAAAATTTTCAGCTGATCAGACAGAGCCAGCATGGATTTGTAACGGTTCAGTCATGCCTCACAAGTCTGATTGAATTTTTTGAAGAGGTGACTAAGATAGTAGACAGGGGAATGTTATTTATATGGACTTCCAGAAGGTGATTGATAAAGTCCCTCATAAGAGACAGTTAGCTAAAGCTGAAGCTCGTGGAACTGATGGCAAATTATTGACCTGGTTAGGAAATTGACTGAGCGGCAGGAGGCAGACAGTAAGGATGATGGGCAGGCACTCTAATTGGCAGAATGTGACGAGTAAACCTGGATTTTACGTGGTTTGCAGGGGCAGGATAAGAGGCGGGTGTGGGCTGAGAATGACATACCTGTTGCCTTCCCATCACTATGGCATTTTGCCAATGGAGGGCTAAGTGGCGAATGGCCGTCCTGCCCAGAAGCTAATGAGGCCCTTAGTGGCCAATTAAGGGCTACTTAAGGACCTCTTCCCACTGCCGCTGGCATTTTTCTAGCGGTGGGTGGGCCATCTGCCACGTGGGGATACTGCTGAGTAAAACCTGGTGGCCCCCCTGCGCGCTTGGTGTGGGGGGAGGGAGTCCTCCTGATTGGGCACCCTGTGGCCCATGGAGAACCTCCCTGATGACAATGGCTGCGTTCATGGCAACATGCTCCCCACTCGCCCTCACTAACCACATCCCCCACCTCGCCAGGGTTTGCCAGATTGGTGACTCCCGAGCCCACTTACTTTGCTGCGAGGCCAGCGTCCATCACTGAGTCTCTGAGCTGAGTGCAGTCCCAGCAGTGGCCACTGCTCCCAGTAGCCATGCTGGGACTGAAGAGCTGCCAGCCCTCTGATTGGCCGGCAGTTCATGGAGGTGGGGCCTCATCCCTTAAAAGGATGGGAGCCCCGATGGCAGCTCATTAGCTATTTAATAGACATACGATCTAACCAGGGCTTCCACACAGGACTGAGGTGGTGTTCCCACTGTCTTTCCAGCCCGTCGTCGAGGCCACCACCACCCTGACATAATCCCAGCCGTGGTGTTCCCACAATGATCTGGTGTGGGGTCTCAATATGGGAATATTGCCAATTGGAAAATATACCCTATGCGCTTACTCAATAGAATTATGACTAAAATGGTGATATCTGGATGAAAGAAGCTGTTTTTTGTTTTTATTTCAGCTTTCCAGTATTCACAGTATTTTGCTTTTGTATGAGTTTTTCTTAATTTTTGATTGTGATAAGCATTATACAGCTTTTTTTTATTATACTGCATCAATATCTTCAACTCTTCATATTTAGGGAAGTATAGGAAATAGATGTGAGCAAAATATTAACATTAAATTCCTTTCTGTGTCCTTTGAAGAAAGTGAGTCTGTATGCAAGTGGCCTGGCTTTTTAACAGCTCTTCTGTTTTTCTCTGGGTTCCGACACAATGCAGCAGGAGAGGCAGACCTCAGCCAGCATCATTTTACGCACAGGCCACATGAGGAGAATTGAAATAGTCAGAGGCAGCAGGTGAAGAGATTCCATGGCACTCTTTCATTGTGTCCTAATACCTCTAGCATATGTCTGTTTCTGGAAGGTCACAGGAACAGCTGAGTACCAGTTTGCAGAAATACACACACTAGCATAAAGGTGGTTTGACTGGTGTGAAAACACAGGGGAAACTCCACTCTTCTCCAAAAGGAACATTGCAGGCAGGAATTTCTGAATTGCAAACAACGTAATACAACGAGTAGTAGCGCAGTGTCAATCAACGGGTGGGAATCTGAAAGTTTCCCGATCAAATCTGGAGTCAGACAGGGCTGTCCTCTGTCCCCGGTCTTGTTTGTTTGCTGTATTGAACCCTTTGCTGAGTCTATTAGGAAGGATGCGAGCATAAGAGGAGTGACAATCCCAGGCAGCGGAGGCACTCAGGTCAAAACCTCCCTGTACATGGATGACGTCGCCGTCTTCTGCTCGGATCCGCTGTCCGTGCGCAGACTGATGAGCATCTGCGACCAGTTCGAACTGGCCTCGGGAGCCAAAGTTAACCACGGCAAGAGCGAGGCCATGTTCTTTGGGAACTGGGCTGACCGATCCTTTGTCCCCTTCACCGTCAGGTCAGATTACCTGAAGGTGCTGGGGATATGGTTCGGAAGTGCCGGGGCGTGCACCAAAACATGGGAGGAGCGAGTAGCCAAGGTACGACAAAAGTTGGGCATGTGGGGGCAGCGATCTCTCTCCATTGTGGGTAAGAACCTGGTCATCAGGTGCGAGGCGCTCACGTTGTTGCTCTACGTGGCGCAGGTCTGGCCCATACCCCACTCCTGCGCCGTGGCAGTCACCCGAGCCATTTTCCGCTTCGTCTGGGGATCTAAAATGGACCGGGTCCGGAGGGACACGATGTTCAAATCTCTGGACATGGGCGGGAAAAATGTACCCAACGTGGCCCTCATCCTGATGACCACCTTCGTGTGCGGCTGCATCAAGCTATGTGTAGATCCCCAGTACGCAAACTCCAAGTGTCACTACGTGCTGAGGTTTTATCTGTCCCCGGTGTTGCGAAGGATGGGCCTGGTCACATTGCCGCGGAACGCACCATGCAGTTGGGCGGCGCCGTACCACCTATCCTTCGTGGAGCAGTTTCTGCGGAAAAACACCTTTGACCACCGGTCCATCAGGCAGTGGTCTGCACGGAATGTCCTCAAGGCCCTACGGGAAAAGGAAACGGTGGATCCTGTCGGATGGTTCCCCGAGCAGACCGTCAAAGTCATTTGGCGGAATGCCTCATCACCAGAACTTTCAAACAAGCACCAAGACGTAGCTTGGCTGGTGGTGAGAAGGGCCCTCCCCGTCAGATCCTTCATGCACACCCGAAGTCTCGCCCCCTCCGCACAGTGCCCCCGCGTTGGCTGTGGTGGGGAAGAGACGGTCGCCCACCTCCTCCTGGAATGTGCCTTTGCAAAGCAGGTGTGGAAAGAGATGCAGTGGTTTTTGTCAAGGTTCATCCCAAGCAGCTCTGTAACGCAGGAGTCTGTGCTCTACGGGCTGTTCCCAGGGACGCACACCGAGACAAACATCAACTATCTGGAGGACTATCAATTCGGTGAAAGACGCCCTTTGGTCTGCCCGAAACTTGCTGGTCTTCCAGCGCAAAGAGTTGTCCACCACCGAATGTTGCAGACTGGCACATTCCAAGGTCCAGGACTACGTGCTGAGGGACGCACTAAAGCTTGGGGCAGCCGCAGCAAAGGCTCAATGGGGAAAGACCACAGTGTAAGGTTCCCCCACCAAGCTGGACTGAGGGGCTGGATCCATGGGAAACCCCTCGAACTGTATCGTTAATAATCTCAATTGCTGTAAATGTAAAACTGTAATTGACATGACAATTGTGAAACGGAAGGGTTGGGAAGAAACTCATGACAGTATTGAAGGAAACTGATCTCCCTTGCAATGTTTGTATTTTTTGGTGCTGTTTGGAAACAGTTTGGCAATGTAATTTTTACAGATTTTTATGAATAAAGTATATTTTGGAAATTAAAAAAAAAAAACGAGTAGATAAAAGGAAACCACTTGTTTCACACAGTCCTAGAAGATTACATATATGTCACCAGTCTGCTGAAATATTCTGCATAATTTTATATTGAAAAGTTTACACAGTAAATCTTTATGAAGAGAAACTTCTTTCTCCTAACGATTGCCTAAGAATCAGTCTGCATCACAATGGATAACATTGTGATACGCAGTTGGATTATTTCATTATCTTAAACTTGTTAGGCAGAGGGATTCATTTATTCAGACGACATGGGAATGGAACCTTTGTCCATTTTCTGTACTTCCAGATCAGATATAGTATATGATTGAGTCATGGTAAAACTCCTGCTATTTTACCCAGCAGCATACATTAACCCCATCATTAGCATAGTTTTCAGATGCTTTTACATTGGTGGTTGTTTAGCTTCTGATTTACAATTCTGATGCCAGAATAAAAAAGACTGGCTTAGCAGCATAAACACAAAAAGATGGTTTGTGGACACCAACCTTCTTAATAAAGTACCAATGTAAAAGCACCTTTAATTTCAACAGATATTTCAATGACCTTGTTATAATATGGAAATATTTCCATTATCTGGTGAGTCAGATTTAGAAAGAAGGGGAGAGTAGTATGGGATAGTGTCCACTTCGGGTACCATTGCTGATCCAGTGTAAATTGCGCCCAAAATTGAGCCTGTTTTGAGAAGTGCTTTTTCCCCTGAGTTTCCACTCAAACTCATTTGCATATTGCCAAGCACAAAATCTGCCATGAACCATTGCAATCGGGCAGTGTTGTAATTTTTTTTAAATTTTGCTTCACAAAAGTTTCTTCCATATATTTAAAAGTGGTAACTTGGTGATGTTTAATAAAAACAGCTGAAAATAGGTTTATCACAAAAAATAAGCATTTTAATCACTGCCTATCCATCATCTCTGAATAACTCGATTTTAAATTACTGAAATTCACTTTTTAAAAAATACCTAAAACTACTTGAAACAGAATCTGAAAATGCTGGAAATACTCAGCAGGTCAGGCAGCATCTGTGGAAAGAAAAACAGAGTTAACGTTTTAGGTCTGTGACCTCTCACAGCAGTTCTAAACTAAGCTAAAAGATCACAGAAATTCAAGTTGCATGGAATGCAATTTGCACTTAAAATTCCACAATCATTTGCACTTGTTAGGCTGATCTCTGTTGAACTGTGGCAAAAAAAAACAATGCAATTGATTGGAAACTCCAGGCCTACATGTATAAAATATATGAAGGCACAGTTGCTCTAAAGTGGTAGATGTTACTTTAAAGGGTCTGTGTATATGTTAGTTCAACCTCCACTTGCTATTGTGCCAATCTGGCTAGAATCTTCTGTGATATTTTATTTTATTTATTTATTTAATTTAGAGATACAGCACTGAAACAAGCCCTTCGGCCCACCGAGTCTGTGCCGACCAACAACCACCCATTTATACTAATCCTACATTAACCCCATGACCACTGACCACCTCCAGGCGCGTATCCATTGTCTCTCGAGATAAGGAGGCCCAAAAGAACATTAACCCCATATTCCCTGCCATTCTCCTACCACCTACCTACACTAGGGGCAATTTACAATGGCCAATTTACCTATCAACCTGCAAGTCTTTGGCTGTGGGAAGAAACCGGAGCACCCAGCAGAAACCCACACGGTCACAGGGAGAACTTGCACACTCCACACAGGCAGTACCCAGAACTGAACCTGGGTCGCTGGAGCCGTGAGGGTGCTAACCACTGCGCCACTGTGCCGTTGTTTGAGAAAGGTTTGTACAAACCAGAAACATCGCTTCCATCTATGGGTAGGCTGTAGAATTAGCCCATTTATATTCAGAGACAATGGCCGGAATTTGTCATTGGGTGGGAGGCTGCAAAGTCAAGGGTGAGCCTGCAACCGTTGGGCCTGGGGAGCCAGGCCGGGACCTTTCGCTCCACAGGCCCTTAATTGGACTTGGGTAGGACTTTCATCTTCTTGAAGCAGGAAGTCCCGCCTAATGGAGCTACCGGCCAATCAGCGGCTTATAGCTTTTAGTCCCAGCAGCGCCACCGGGAGCGGTGGTCACTGCTGGGACTACACCCAACCAGCGCAAGCAAGGTGAAGAATGGCTGCGGAAGACAGTTAAGTTTTTAGGGCCTCACTGGGGACAATCAACTGGGTCCCAGCTAGGCAAAGGGGTGTTGGGGGGAGTGTTGTGCGTTGGAGGCAGTTGGGGCTTCGGGGGCAGCCCTCCATGGGGCACAGCGTGCCCGAGCAGGAGGGCCCCCCCAGCCCGCAAGAAGGCCGCCTGGTTTTATCAGGTATGGTTCTTGGGGCCTTTGGCGTATGGCCACCGAGGGTAAAATACCAGCGGCGGCAGGAGGAGGCCCTTATGTGCCAGTTAATTGGCCACTTTAGGGCCTTGATTGGCCTGGGGCGGGCGGGTTGTTTCTCGCTGCCACCCCATGTAAAATTGCAGCGGGGCGGGAGGGAGTCAGGAACTGTGACCCCCATCTCCCACCCAATTTTAGGCCCCCACCCTCCGCGCCATCTGCCCACTCGTTTGGAGGCCATAACATTCTGGCCAATGTGGCGCATTTGATGATAAGTGGCACTGGTGGAAAGTCATGTCTGATAGGTTAAGAACTGGTGTCAATCCAATCCAAGTAGTAATGTGCTTACAAAATTCAAATGTCCTGGGTCAGATAATTTGCATATTAATTTACGAGTTACAACTGCAGAGTTGAGCAAGTTGGGACTGGAAAGTGACATATCTGTGAAATTTAAAATGATGGGAACAGTTAAAGGAAGTTTCACAATATGGGGATAAATAGCCTTTAGAAAGATTTAAAAGGCATCATAACCATTATTAGCCATTACCATGTCTGAAGGTACAGGGATTCAGAAGTGACAGCAAAAATAAAAGGAAAGAAAACCCATGTGCAGGCTTGAGGCTGCAGCTGATTGGTACCGTCACTGGTGCCAGTTCTATTGTGCATGTTAACATCCTGCATCTTTACAGAAGATGACACAGCTCTACATCTGGCTGTCTACTAACACAGATCATGTGAACACACTTCCCCATAGTTATGTAGGTGCAATAATTTCTTTAAATGTGGTTGGTGATATGTTGGCAAATGCAGCCACTCAGGTTTTGCTGGCTGATAATTACTCTGGCACACGTTCTGTTGTGCAGTGCCATGTAGAGAATGACATCTGTGAATGGAGAGCTCCTGAAAAAATATCCAGCAGAACAGTTAGTCAGGCTGCCATATTTATCTGTGCCATTGAACCTGCTGTCACAATCTACCTTCAAAGCTGAAATCTCGGTATGCACTAATTATCTGCCAGTGCTAGATATGCTCACCTCTGACCACAGATGCTGATGTGTGGGAACTGGCAGCTCAGCACAGAGCACTTCTCATGCAGTCAAACCTGATGGTCCTTTTTCATTTATCCAGCACCTTAGATAGCAGAATTCCCACTGGGAATCCCATTCATACCTGTAATAGTGCTGTGGACAACAAAATAAAGATTGGCACATAGACTTATGAGAATCTCGTGAGTGCCAGGAGAAAGAAAAGCATCAGTAAGTAGGAAAAGCTGGCCAGAATTGGCTTTAAAACTACTGGATTAATGTGCCTATTCATCCTTAAACTTTCCCTTTGTATTCATCTGTGCCTAGTGACCGAGGACACCCAGTTATATAAGTGTCCGGTAACATTTCACTGAAATCTGCCACTTGTTACAGGCAGACCTGCAGTGGCTGCACAGGTGACCGTGGCCATGACTTTCTTTGTGTCGGGCTCCTTTCAGTCTGGAGCAGAGGACACCTCTAACATACAGCGGCTCACTGTCCACTGCTGTATAAGGGAGGCAATTGATGCTCTTTATGCCAGGAGAGGGGAGCACATTGCATTCTCTCTAATCAGAGAGAAGCAGACAGGTAGCAGATTTCGGTGAACCCTTCCTTAATGAATCGGAGACATCGCACACATTGCTTAAGTCTAAGTAGGAAAAATGCTCCTTGAAGACCCTGAATGGATATGACTTCCTGCTGGCAATCTTTCTCTTCTTCCTCCTCCTACCTCTTTGAGCAGCTTATCCTCATCTGTGCCACATCTACTCAATCTGCCTGTCATGCTGTAGGGCAAGGGGGATAGAAACTACAGAACCCATGATTGGGAGCAAATAGTCTGAGCAGAATCCTTGAAGTTTGAACTAAGGCCTTTACCATGTGCCACACCACTTCACCTGACTTCGCCAGGATAGCAGACTTCTCCATGGTGCAGAATGCCATTGACAGCACATACATTGCTTTGCGGAGATCATATCTAAACTCAGCGATGTGCCACAACCACAAATGGATCCAAACCTTCAATGTGCAGCTGGTGTGTGACCATACTCAGTGCAGCATGCAGGTCAATGTCTGATATCCTGGCCTTTATTCTTGATGCCTTTATTCTGTACCAGTCCACTATACCATCAGCATTTGAGCCACCATGAGAGACCAGAGTGTAGCTACTGGGTGACGAGAACTATCTGCTGACCCTCCAGCTCATGACTTCACTACACAACTCATGCATACGTGGTCAGCATGTAGATAACCAGAACTTTGCTGCCACACGAACTGTTATCAAACAGACCACTGGGATGCTTAAGCAATGCTTGTGCTGCCTGGATCACACTGGAGGAGCCCTGCAATACCCTCCAGAGTTTGTGTTATGATTCGTTGTGGTCTGCTCTGGTTCCATGGCTATTCTACTAAAGTTATGGCAGGCAGACCAGGGAAATTCACTCTAGCACATTTCTTTTGATTACAGCAACTTTGAAAAGATGACCAGTAATTTTCTCAGTATAGGGTCCTGGACTCTGAACCGAGAAAAATAGCTTTAACGTCTTGAGAATATTTTCACGTTCGTGTGACTTTCTGTTGCACTAGTTAATCTGCTCTGAACAATGATGTATCTCATTGACAACTGTTTTGCTTGGCTTACACATATTGGGCTGAAATTTATGTTGCTGCCGCCGATTACGGTGGCAGCCCTAAACGATGGCGGTCCACACACGTGGGATGAGCTTCGCGGAACCGCTGTGATATTAAACGTGGCGGCTCATTTAAATGGCCAGGGCAGATGATGTGGAGGGGGTGGGTGGTCCGTCCCCGGCAATGGCATCAGGCACCACGGCACAGGCGCCGACTCCATTTTTAAAGGGCTTCAAGCCCTATCATTACATTTAAATGTTTAAAGTGATATGGGTTTCAAAAAATTTAATTAATTGATCCAGTCCCTCTCCCACACCCCCCAACAACCATATATATAATTCCTTGCCCTCTCCCCCACCCCCCAAAATACTTACCTTGTGCACCTGACCTTCCCCCCCCCCCCCCGCCCCCCGCCAAAGTTCACAAACTTTAATCTTTAACCTTCCAACCATTCCCTACACCAATCATATCACTCTGACAGCACTCCCCCCTCCCACACTGAAAAACTTACCTGCTCCCCCCTCTGCACCAGTGTCCTGCTTCGGCTTCCCGGACGGGTATCCAAAGGTGTGGGAGTGCCGGCCACCGACACCAATAGCGGAGCGTGACGGATGGCAGGAGCAGGCAAGTAATTCATTCATTTATTTTAATGAATTTACATATTTAAATTTTGGTCCCATCGCCGAGCCGCCGGGAGAGGGGGGCGGTGGTTGCAGGGGGGTGGTGTGGTGGTTGGGGGGGTTGCCACAAGGCCTCGCTGCCACTGGCAATATTGGACCGGGCCTACCCGGCGTCAAGGCCCATGGCAGGCCTCTGCTGGAGGCATTTTCTGCTCCCCACCACAATCCCCAACGTTGGGGGGTGGGGGGGTGGGGGTGGCTGTAAAATTGAGCCCATTATTTATTTATATGGGCACCGGCAGCAGCACTAAATGCAATACTGACTGCTATTCTATCAAAACTGGAGGTTTGTTTTCACTGAAAAAAGATATCTGTTGCATTTTTGTGTTGAGATAATACCAATGAGCAGAGGAATAATGGTACCAGAATTCTGAAGGATCATTTAAAGAACCAGCAGAAATTGTCCAAGGAACCAATGGGAAGAAAGACAAATCTTAGAACAAAAAAATGACACAAGGAAGATGAAAAAATTGCTTCACCACAAATAATCAGGGACGAATTTCTGCAAGGGCTCTCCTGTTCATCTACCTTTGTCTAATTATTTGTGGACTATTTTCATAAATAAGTGACCATCTCAAATTGTCAGAGAAAGTTGAGGCTATCCACTAATATGGGGATAAAAGCACACCACATAGCTACAGTTCATTAAATAAAATCAGCACTGCAGTTTATATTGCTAATGGTATTCAGCTGTAGTACTTCAACTATACGATTTGGACCATCATTGAAACACTAGAATTCAGATAAAATGAATAAGAACTGAGGAAAAAAAAAACTCTCAACTCTGTTCCTGCCCAAATTTCTCTTCTCTTGAAAGTGATGACTTATGTTGGATCCATTTTTGGCAGTAGCCAAAAGTGACCATTTATCATGTGTGAATCTAGACAATGGATATCAACATCATAAAGGGAATCACAGCCAAGCTAAATTCTGCATCACCCAATGTGAACTCTGTAATAAGAATCATTTGTAGTGCACAGGAGTGGGAATCTTGTCTGATTTTTCTTCCCTCTCTAGTCTAGGGGCATTGAGCACAATGACCTACTCCCCACAGTCCCAAGCTGAGATCTTCTTGCAGACAGAGATCAAACCTAAAGCCTTCCTGGTTTGTCTAGCTCAGTATCAGAAAAATTTATTCCCTTAGCTATCAAACACTAGCGCAGCTACAGCCCAGAACACTCCCAAATAATATTGATCCAGCCTGTCAATTCCCCATTCCCTTTGGTTCTTTTTCGAAGTCAAGCTCTTCTACTGATTGGGAGACCATTCGGATTCCTTCAACTTCTTCATATTGCACACTGTACTCTCCCTTTGTGGCAACTACAATGCTATAGAGGGAAAAAAATAAACATTTCAAGGAATAATAAAAAGAATTAGATAAGAAAGATGAGAGGAAAGGAAAGTGCAAAGTAGAGAAAAAAGAATATAGAGAAAGGTGAAGTAAAGGAGAATGAAAAATAAAGATGAAGGAGGAGAGAGTGCCTCCTGGGGTGGAATTTTATGCTCTCCCCCACGGCAGTAAAATCGGGTGGGTGGTGGGGGGTGTTATGGGGGAACATGGCCACCATCCTGCCTCCACCGAAATTTAGACCAGGGCGGGAAGGCCTGTGAATGCCTCCCCACCCCACCGCTAATTGAGATCCTTAATTGGGTAATTAACCCCTAATTAAGGGCCTCTCCCCACTGCAGCCGCAATTACCCATGCAGCAGGCGGCCCTGTTGCCAAAAAAACGTGCAGGCTGCTTCCCAGCTGCAGGTGGGGGAGGGAGTCCCTCAATCAAAGTCACTTAATGCCTGAACGAGGGACCCGGCATCAGGAAGGGGGGGAGACCCGCTGAGGGCCACACCTCCGCCCTTGCTGCCGACCCCCCTATTCCCACTCTTCTGCAACCCCCATCCCATGAGACCCCTCCCTCCCTGACCTGCCTCGAGCCTGGTTTCATCACCACTCCTCAGCGTCTGGTGGCTGCAGCCTCTAATTGGCCGGCAGCTCTGCAAGGCCAGGACTTCCGGAAGCAGGGTCTGAAATTGTACGGAAGGCCCACCGCTGTCCAGTTAAGTGCCTGATTGGCACTAAATCCGGTGGGCCTTCTGTACAGCAGCCGGCACGGGAACCTAGGCGTCGGTCTCTCCCGACGTCAAGACCCCCATTGGCAGCACAAAATTGCACCCTTGGTATCCTTAGCTAAAGGGGCTTGAGAGGCCCAACTTGAAAAAAAAAGAAAACCACTAGATGAGATGCTTTTGTTCAAATTTATTGCCAAAGTTTGTTTATTGTCAGGAATAATAGTTTGCTTGATTATTTACATGCAGTTGAGCAGGTCTTGTAAGCAGGGCATGCTTGGGCACAGGGTATGTGGGTAGAGCACATGAGTGAGCATGTCTTTGGTATTTCAACCATCACTTTGTCGGTGGTCATTGTCTATAGTACAGTTGTAGAAAGGAATTTAAACCAATACGGTGTGGGTAAGGGGAGGGTGGAGGTCTCAGGCAGGACTAGTAATAAAAGTAAAAATAGCCTAAAGATAAGAAAAATGATGAGACCAAAGTCCAGATTATAAGTAGTGTGAAACATAGTATAAATAGTTCAAGTTCAGAAATAACTATAGGAAATAATAACAAAATACAACAGGAGTAATGAAAAAACAAAACAATGTTGTAAGTTCTTATGGGCAAGTCGGGATGGGCAATAAATGCTGGCCTAGCATGCGACGCCCACATCCCATGAAACAAATTTTTAAAAAGTTAATAAATGTGAAAAAACTTCAGGGCAAAAGCCAGGGTAGGGTCTATTGTCCAAATAAGAGTTCTATACACAAATTCTAGCAAATGGAATAAAACAAGTGAATTAGAAATGCAAAATCACTTTAAGGGCTAAGTGTAGTGGCCATCACTGAAACCTGGCTACAAGCTGAGCATGACTGGGAGATAAATATTCCAGGTTATATGGTCTTTAGAAAGGGCAGGGCAATTGGAAAAGGATAAAGAATAACAATATTGATAATGAAAGAAGGGATATCACTAAGGGTGAGCAGGAGTAGAAACTCTGGGTAGAATTGAGGAATCAAAAAAGATGTAAGGCTTTAGTGGAAGTTGTCTACAGACCTCCTAATAGCAGTGATATGGACAGCATTACCCCTGAAATAATCAAGAGTGCCAAGCCTGCTATACTCTCAGCACTACATGAACTGCTATGCCTGTGCTGGGACGAGGGAGCAGTACCCCAGGACATGCGCGATGCCAACATCATCACCCTCTATAAAAACAAAGGTGACCGCGGTGACTGCAACAACTACCGTGGAATCTCCCTGCTCAGCATAGTGGGGAAAGTCTTTGCTCGAGTCGCTCTGAACAGGCTCCAGAAGCTGGCCGAGCGCGTCTACCCTGAGGCACAGTGTGGCTTTCGTGCAGAGAGATCGACTATTGACATGCTGTTCTCCCTTCGTCAGATACAGGAGAAATGCCGTGAACAACAGATGCCCCTCTACATTGCTTTCATTGATCTCACCAAAGCCTTTGACCTCGTCAGCAGACGTGGTCTCTTCAGACTACTAGAAAAGATCGGATGTCCACCAAAGCTACTAAGTATCATCACCTCATTCCATGACAATATGAAAGGCACAATTCAACATGGTGGCTCCTCATCAGAGCCCTTTCCTATCCTGAGTGGTGTGAAACAGGGCTGTGTTCTCGCACCCACACTTTTTGGGATTTTCTTCTCCCTGCTGCTTTCACATGCGTTCAAATCCTCTGAAGAAGGAATTTTCCTCCACACAAGATCAGGGGGCAGGTTGTTCAACCTTGCCCGTCTAAGAGCGAAGTCCAAAGTACGGAAAGTCCTCATCAGAGAACTCCTCTTTGCTGACGATGCTGCTTTAACATCTCACACTGAAGAATGCCTGCAGAGTCTCATCGACAGGTTTGCGTCTGCCTGCAATGAATTTGGCCTAACCATCAGCCTCAAGAAAACGAACATCATGGGGCAGGATGTCAGAAATGCTCCATCCATCAATATTGGCGACCACGCTCTGGAAGTGGTTCAAGAGTTCACCTACCTAGGCTCAACTATCACCAGTAACCTGTCTCTAGATGCAGAAATCAACAAGCGCATGGGTAAGGCTTCCACTGCTATGTCCAGACTGGCCAAGAGAGTGTGGGAAAATGGCGCACTGACACGGAACACAAAAGTCCGAGTGTATCAGGCCTGTGTCCTCAGTACCTTGCTCTACGGCAGCGAGGCCTGGACAACGTATGCCAGCCAAGAGCGACGTCTCAATTCATTCCATCTTCGCTGCCTTCGGAGAATACTTGGCATCAGGTGGCAGGACTATATCTCCAACACAGAAGTCCTTGAAGCGGCCAACACCCCCAGCTTATACACACTACTGAGTCAGCGGCGCTTGAGATGGCTTGGCCATGTGAGCCGCATGGAAGATGGCAGGATCCCCAAAGACACATTGTACAGCGAGCTCGCCACTGGTATCAGACCCACCGGCCGTCCATGTCTCCGTTATAAAGACGTCTGCAAACGCGACATGAAATCGTGTGACATTGATCACAAGTCGTGGGAGTCAGTTGCCAGCATTCGCCAGAGCTGGCGGGCAGCCATAAAGACAGGGCTAAATTGTGGCGAGTCGAAGAGACTTAGTAGTTGGCAGGAAAAAAGACAGAGGCGCAAGGGGAGAGCCAACTGTGCAACAGCCCCAACAAACAAATTTCTCTGCAGCACCTGTGGAAGAGCCTGTCACTCCAGAATTGGCCTTTATAGCCACTCCAGGCGCTGCTTCACAAACCACTGACCACCTCCAGGCGCGCATCCATTGTCTCTCGAGATAAGGAGGCCCAAAAGAAGAAAAGAAGAAAGTAGCAGAATGCATAAACACAGAAATCAAAGAAGCTTGTTGCAAAAAGAGTTGTTACAATGGAAGACTTTAATTTTCACAAAGACTGGGAAAAGATAAACAGCTTCTGTCCCAACAGCAGCAAATTTATTGAAAGTATTTGAGACAGTTTTTTGGACCAATATGTTCTCAAGCCAACATGAGAACAGCCCATTTTGATTTAGTGATAATACTGAGTCTTTTTTAGCCAACAATCTAACAGTCGGGGAACAACCAGATCTTGTGAACATAGCATATTTGAATTCAATATTAGGTTTGAACAGAAGGCTGAGCCTTGAACTTAGATTTTAAATTTAAGTATGATGGACTTTTGAGGGATGAGGCAGAAACTGACTACAGTAGCCTGAGCAGAATTATTAACGGATAAAATTACAGATGAACATTGGGAAGCATTCAAGGAAGTATTTGGTAGAATACAAGACTTGTATTTGCCCCTAAAAGGCAAAAGCTCTACTTGTATAATTAAACAACCTTGGTCAACAAGCAAAGTGAGAGATATTATAAAACTAAATGAAAAAGCTTCAATAAATGCAAAAAACTGTAGCGATCCCACGGATTAGGAGAGATATAAAGAACAGCAAAGGGATACAAAGAAAGACATGAGAGCTCCAATAAGGGAATATGAGGGATATCAAGGACAACACTAAAGGTTTTTAACAAGTTTATTAAGAGAAAGACAAGAGGATGGCTAAGAGTAATATAGGCCCTTTAAAGTCGGAGGAAGGTGATATTGTAATTGAAAATCAGGAATGGCAGACTGGCATAATATCTACATTGCACAGGATTTCAAATCATCAGTGAGGATGGGAATGGGGGGTGGCAGTCACTGAAACTTGCCTCTCAGGAAGACGTGCTAGATTCCCAACGCAAAACCGGCGCGCTCAAATTTAGAACGATGCCGATGGCAGCCAGAAGAGGCAATCTGCCTGCTCTGTGTAATTGGCCAATTAAGCATATTAGCAAGCTTGTTGGCAGCTCATTTAAGGGCCAGACTTGGATTTTGGTTCTGAGGGGTCGATTCGACACACTGTCAGAACCACAACAGAGGAGGAGAAGGCAGTGACATAGCGGGGAGCAATGTGAACGGCAGGACAGCGGCAAAAGACAGCTTGAAGTTGGAAGGCTGAGAGATAGTCCTCACTCACAGGCAGGCAGTTGTGCACAGTGATAAGAAATGTCCTGCATATCTTTGCACTCTTGACAAGTGCTTTTTAGGGGGTGCCAGGATTCGGAGCAGGGAGGGGCGAGTTCAGGAAGACTCCACAATTAAATGTTAATGAAGGAAGACCATAAGAGGAAATGGGATCAAGCTTCTCTAGGCTTTTGTATTTCCAGCATTTCTTGTTTTTATGCCAAAATAACTCTGTTGCTTATGAAGGGTAGGAGAGATAAACTAGAAATTATAGACCCATTAACCTGACACCTGACTAGAATCTGTTATTAGGGACAAAGTGACAGCACCCGGAAAAGCATAAGCTGATCAGAGACAGCTAACATGGATTTGTAAAGGGTAAGTCATGTTCAATTAACTCAGTTGAATTTTTTTAGAAGGTGACTAACATGGTAGACAAAGGAGTATCTATGGATGTTATTTATTTGTAAAGGGTAAGTCATGTCTAACGAACTTAGTTGAACTTTTTGAGAAGGTGACTAATGTAGATAAAGGAGTGTCTATGGATGTCATATATATGGACATTCAGAAGGCATTTGATATGGACTGTTTGAATTGGTTAGGAGGTAGGAGACAAAGAGCAGGAATAATGATTATGTACTCAAATTGGCAGTATGTGACTAGTGGTGTCCCCAAGCTGGGGCTTCAGTATCTATAAATGAGTTAGATGAAGGAATAGAGTTATGTATCCAAGTTTGCTGATGACACCAAGTTATATAGCACAGTAAATAGTTTTGAAGAGAGCAGAAAGTTACAAAGGAACATTGATAGATTAATAGATTGAAATTTTCAATTGACCTGATCATACATTGAGAGATCGGGCAAAACAGTGACAAATAGAGTGCAATGTGGAGAAGTGTGAGGTCATCCACTTTGGATCTAAGAAAGATAGATTATAATATTTTCTAAACGGTGAAAAACTAGGAACAGTGGAGGAGCAGAGAGATTTAGTAGTCCCTGCACAAAAATAACGAGAAGCTTGGAGACATACAAAAAATAATTTTAAAAAAGGTAGTGGAATGCTGTCCTTAATCTCAAAGCGGTGGAAGTCATGTTACAGCTGTACAGTGCTGTACCATTCATGGTACAGCATTCAGCTCTGGACACCACATCTCAGGTGAATATATTTGCCTTGGAGGAGGTACAGCGCAGAATGATACTGGGCTAAAGGGGTTAAATTATGAGGACAAGTTGGGTAGACGGATTGTATTGCTTTGAGTATAGAAGATTAAAGGGTGATTTAACTGAGGTGTTTAAGATGATTAAAGGAATTGATAGGTTAGTGTTATGGGTAAGTGAGGAGGGGTCAAAGGGCTTCCCTTTTTTCCCTCTCCCTGTTTGACTACAACAGGTTTAATTCTTTCTTAAAGTGAATGTACTGGCCAATTCAGTAGGTGTTTGATTACTTACTTGCTATGATCATAACAAGAACCTATCATGTTTTCTTGAGTTAACAAAGAAAGAGGTTAACTTTATTGTACCTAAACTGAATTCATAAATATTATAATCTACGAGCCAACTTTCACTCACACTCATACACAAATAGGTTACAGAGTGGGAAAATGTAGTTCAATTGAGTTAGAGTCCATAGAAAAAAGGGGTATAGTGTCTATTAGATTTGGTGATTCGGCTGGCTTCTAGCAGAATTCGGTGGTCCTGAGACTTTTAGTTTGAAGAGGTAGATGACTGGTTTGGTGGGTCTGTTCGAGACAGTAATGCAGATTTCCTCCAATGGGGTTTCTGATTGTAGCCAGAGTATGCAAAAGTAGTCGGTCAACAAGCAGAGTTCGAAGCTTGTAAGTTGAAATGGAGAGAGATAGAGAGACCCCCACTTAGGCCTGCACATGTCAGAGTCCAGAAGCTTCTCCTTTCTCTGCTAGAGAAAGACACAAGCTTAAAACCACAGATGGGGAGGGGCTTGTCACATGACAGTCACTCAGTGATTCAACCATAGCAGCTATTATTTCTCTCTTGCTAAAAGGAACAGGTAGTTGCCTTAAACTTCATGGTCTTGGTTCTTGCTGGGAAATGAGCAGACATTTTGTCTCCCTCCTCACAAGCCTTGCAATTTAGGATACAGTGTTGCAAATTAGGTGACCATCATAAACTGCTAGCAAAGTAAATTTTTAGTTCTTTTTCAAATTTCATTTAAAAAATATAAATTCAGATTTCCAGTGGATTAAAGAAAATTATCATTCAACAAAGCACATTGGCGTGACAGTTAGATTGAAACTATTTCCACTGGTGGAGTTCAGAATAAGTGGGCATAACCATAAAATTAAAGCTAGGCCATTCAGGGATGGTGTGAGGAAACACCTTTTCATACAAAGGGTAGTGGAAATCTGGAATTCTCTCCCCCAAAAAACTGAGGCTAGATCAATTGAAAAGTTCAAAACTAAGATTGATTTTGTTTTTAGGCAAGGCAAGCAGATGGAGTTAAGATACAGATCAGCCATGATCTAATTGGACGGTGAAACAGACTTGAGGGGTCGAATTAAAGACACAATTTCCATTTTTTTTAAAAATGATGGAGCTTACTTATTTGAAGGTATAATTGGGAGATTTTGTTATTTGTCAATATATAGAGGTTTTTCACATTTCTTTTACTATTTTATATTAAAAAATCTGGCAGTCTACTATCACTGTTAGAAATTCTTTCCTTGGATGTTAATTGTAAGCAATGACAGTACCCCTGTGTACGTGCCCCTGTATTTTGTTGCTTTGATTGGCCCAAAGATAAACTAATTCCCGGAGGACAGACTTCTAAAACCACTGTGTTGCCATTATTACAGGACATGGCAGAACAGACTAAATATAGCTGTTTAATGGTGGAAATAGATCACAGTTTACACTGTGGTACACTGGTAATAGAATGGATCAAAATTGGAGGGAGCTGTAATTTCTCAGCCCACTTCAGAGTGCCCAAGAACCCTTAAACAAATCTGAAGATAACAGTTTATTGACTAGCACTCAGACTGAGGGAAGGCACCTTCAATTTTACTTGGTGCACAGAAGTATACATCCTTTTAAACTAATATTTAAATAAAAATGACAGTATTGAACTTATTCTTTTGACAGATAGTGATTGGTTAACTGTACAAAAGCTGAAGAATTGTATCAACTGTTTAATCTTTGTCGCACTGGCTCACTTGTCCTGATTGATTATCAGGTTGTTGCACGAAAAAGGCAACACTAGAGGTTATATTGAAGACTTGATGCTGAGACAAAGTGTGAATTGATGGAGTATGCCCACTTAACATTTTGTACTGTAAGAATCTATATTGATAAAAATCAAATAATAAACAATCTAGCTTTCTGGTGTTATTGGATTGGAGAATGGCTCATTCTCAGAGGCCCAGCATTAAATTGTTCAATGATTCATATCAAAAGTAAAATTGTTCAACAGGAATTATTAGCCACAGTTCTATTCTGAATAAATAATTCAAATTGAGAAAATGACTGTCGTGAATTTTCCTGAGGTTCTCCCACTTGCCCGCCATTTTACCAGGGTTTACACCATTTTTCTTCCAAAGCTACGATGAACCAAAAATTCTTCAATAAAATACTCATATATTGGATAAACATAACCTTAGATTTATACTGGACTAGCTTCTGTTAAAAGTGTTGACTATCGGAAACTTGTCACTAGAGTAAGATGGCTCAATATGGCTGCCACCCTTTGCCAAAACTCAACAGGAGGCAGGATAAGAACACAGTTGGAGACTTGAATTGCAGCCGATGAAAATTCATTGAATTGAGCAACTAACACCTGCGCATGATAAAATGCAAAGTTACTGTAAAAGCAGGAGTGAGAAATTAGGCTCGTTAGTGCCATTTCTTGGGCACTATGAGTGCCCATAGGGTTCCAAAATGGTGAAACGCATGTACAATTCTGAGGTGATGTGCACCTGATGCCATCTTGGTAAAGAGATTTGTGCACATGCACGTAACATCTCCCAGATGTATACAGAGCAGGGAGGTTGTGATGTCAATTAGAGTGCAAAGCTGATTTGACACCAGTGGTGCCATTTTGGACCTCCACACTTCAGCTTACACCCTTCTTAACTTTGCACAGCTGAACATGCATTAAGCAGCATGAAGGACTGCACCCCCCCCCCCCCCCCCCCCTGCACCTCACCCTTCCACCAGCAGTATTTAAAGGGATCATCAACTACTCACAGGTTAGTTGGCTGCTTGATTTCTCCTGGCTGTTTCTACAATTCTACACCTCTTCAGTGCTTTCCATAGTTGTTTCAAGTTTCAAAAGTCTACACAAAGTGGTGTTGAAGTATGTTTTTGCTGATTTCAAGGCGTCTTCGCAGGCCAGTTGCTCCCAGACAGTAGGCCTTCCTCTTGAAATTGAGCATAACTGGGAGAATGAGCAGAGGCCACACAGAGCAGGACAAGCTGCTGAAAGAGGGAGAAGGAGGAAGAGGAAGGGAGGCAGCAACCTAACCACCCCTTTTTACCTGAGCTGCATTTGAAGAACTAATTCAAATGCAATGCCAGTAACAACAACCCAACTCCCCATTCACCAACAGTCTCACATTTCCACCTCCCCTCTGTCTCTGACCTCATTGTCCTCTTCACCACATGCAAAAATAAAAGCCAACACAAAATACACATTCCAAACCAAATTTATTACTTTAATCATGCCATATTACGTATAAACTTACATCACCCTTCTGCACTCCCTTTAGTGCCTGCTTTTGATGTGCCTTTGCCTGTCCTATCCAGTGCTACCGCAGTAGCTGCGCCGTGGCTGGTGGGAGGCTGGCTGACTTTCGGTGGAGGAGATTGTAGATGGCCTTGCAAGCTGCCCTCAAGCAGCTCTGGGCCTAGAAGGACTGGCTTCAGACTGCACCATCTCGGCAGCAGTCTGGGCTGGCTGGCTGCCAGGCAACAGCAAGGGCACTGGCAGTGTAACAAGTGTGGGACAAGAGTGCTGTCATCCTGAGAGAGATTCATACTCCACAGAACTATGCCCACTCTCCAGAGGAGGTGCCTCAGCAATCCTAGTAATCTGCTGGAGGACAGATTGCTGGACTGCAAGCCACTTTGAACAGTGGTATCTGCAGCCATGATGGCAGCAAGCTGCACTTGCATGACATCAGTTTGAGATCTACTGCAACACTCAGATTTGGGTGGCTGCTGCTTATGCTGCAATCGAAGCTGAGACATTGACCATTGGATACTGCATCTTGGTTTGGGCCCACAAGTGCACGAATAGAGTTGGCCACCACACTGGAAAGGATGGACTCCACCTCTGTGCAAAGACCTGTGCCAGATTGGTCCTAGACGCCTTCATGCTCCTTGACATTGAACGCAGACTTTCTTGCAGGCTTCCCAATGCACCAAGCATTTTGTTATGTACACCCATCAGCCTCCTCCTGCAGCCAGGCCCATTGAAATCCTCAACTGAGACCTCTGCAGAAGAACTTGTGTGACCTCACCGTCCTGCGAGCTGGCAATGGCACCATCCTTAACCCCTGCCCTGGCTCCAGGTCAGACAACAAGGACCCTGGCAGAATAGCAGTAGTAGGTGCATGATTGCTGTCGTCCTGAGAGAGGACGGCAGAATCTTGCACCATGACGCCACTCCCACTCCCAAAGGCAGCACCTCAGCAATCATTGTAATCTGTTGGATTTCTGTGAGAGTCTGCATGTCCCTTTGAGCACTGAAATCTGCAGCCATAATGGCAGCAATCTGACCCTGCATGGTAGCAAGCATAGATCTCATGACCTCCGTGAGTTTTACTGCAGCACTGAGACGTTGGGTGGCTTCTGCCTGTACTGCAATGGAAGCTGAGACAGCGACCACTCGACGCTATATCGTAGCTGGGTCTGCTGGTGTTTCATTGGAGTTGGCCACCACTTCCATGGTGCAAAGGATGGACTCCAAATTCTGTGCAATGCCCTGTGCCACATTGGAGCTGGACTGCTCCATGTCCCTTGACAGTGAAAGGAGGCTATCTGGCAGGCCTGCTAACACACCAAGCATCTCGGTGTGCACATCTATCAGCATTCTCCTGCACGCTGCCCCATCGAAGTCTTCATCTGAGTCCTCTGCAACCTCACCCTCTGGACAGCTGTCAGACAAACTGTCCTTTCCACCTGGCCTGGCTGCAGCCCACTCCTGCCCGATGACTCACCACGTGCAGTTCACGACTCTACGCTAGCTTCTAAGATACACACAGCGCTAGTATCTGAGCTGGTGGCTGCGAGTGTCAGATCAAATGACTGTACTTCTTCATCAGAGGTCTCGTGCAGCTCTCTTTCTTCCTCCTGGAGCTGCTGTGTCTGGTCAGGTTGCAGCTCTTGGGTATTTGAAAGCATTATATCAGACGGGGAGGATTGAGGTGAGGAAAGGAGGGGTATGTTGGGAAGCAAAACGTCCATGGTCAATTTATCTGCAGGTTGCACTTCATCGAATACAGCAGGATGACTATGAGGTGGGAGCTGAAATAGGGAATAGGGCAGTAACATAAAGTTATCTCAGCAACAGCAGATGCAACGGGCTGTGTAACACTGCCAGCACTATGATGCAGAGCACCATCTCCTCCACTGGGCTCAAGGGATGAACACATTCCTGTCCCCCACCAGCTCTCTGCTGCTCCCTCCAGTTATGGGCCACCTTGTCCTATGAGAGAGAGGACGAAAAGTCTTGATTATGTTGCAATGTGTTTTGGCGATATGCCTGCCATAGCTGAATAGCTGGCATCATTGAAAGGCATGTGAGGGTGAGGTGGAGCATGTGAACATTAGGCATGAATTCTGAGTCCCAGGGACTGCTGATGGATGTGTGATGCATTGAGCATGTGAGAGGTTTGTAGTGTGATGGGTATGAGATGTCATTTGAAGGTACATTCACTGACCTTGACGCTCTATATGAGGTTTTTAAACTTCTTTCAACACTGCTGCCAGGTCCTCATGCCCAGAATTGACCTCCCTGGCCACCTGCTCACATTCCTTTCAAAGGGTGGTCCTTGAGATCCACCTATTCACCTCCATGAATAAGGCCTCCAGTGCAACATCTGTGAACCACGGAGACCTCTTTCTGCCCTGGTGCTCCAATTCCTTTCCCTCCATTTCCATCAGTGACAGTTAGAACAACCTCCTTTCATTTCAGTTTTAAACTAAATAGTGGGGGCAAGGGATCAAATTTGGGAAGATATGGTAAATTAAGAAGTAGAGACAAGGCAAGAGAGGAAAGTATTAATATGGGAGATGATAAACAGACTATGACAGGAAGGCGCAGAGTGTACAAATCTAAGAGTAAATCAACAGATAAGGCTAGAGGTTACAAAAATAATAAAAGGACAATACTAAAGGCACTATCTGAATGCACGTAGCATTCGAAACAAAATAGATGAACTGAAAGCGCAAATAGAAATAAAGAAGTATGATCTGATAGCCATTGTAGAGACATGGCTGCAGGACAACATAGATTGGGACCGGAATATTGAAGGGCATTTAGGAAGGACAGGAAGCTAGGAAAAGGTGGAGGGATGGCTCTGCTAATTAATGATGGTATTAGCCTAATAGAGAGGGATGACCTAAGTTCAGGAAACCAGGATGTAGAAGCAGTTTGGATAGAGATGAGAAATCATAAAGTCAAGAAGTCACTTGTGGGAGAGGTGTACAGGCCACCTAATATTTTTATCCCGTCCTACAGTGTGGTTAAGGAAGAAATAATGGCATCTCGTCAGAAAGGTACGGCGATAATCAGGGGGATTTAAACCTGAATATAGTCTGGAAAAATCAGATGGGCAGAGGTAGCCTAGATGAGGAGTACATAGAATGTTTTTGGGATAATTTCTTGGAACAATACGTTCTGAAGCCAACCAGAGAGCAGGCTTTATTAGACCGGGTATTGTGCAATGAGATAGGATTAATTAATGACCTCATAGTTAAGGCACCCCCAGGTAGCAGCGATCATAATATGATTGAATTTTACATTCAGTTTGAGGGAGAGAAAAGTGAGTCCAAGATCAATATTTTAAACTTAAGTAAAGGCAATTATGAGGACATGAAAGCAGAGCTAAAATAAACTGGCAAATTAGGTTAAGGGATAGGTCAATAGAGATGCAGTGGCAGACATTTAAGGGGATATTTCAGAATACACAGAATAGATACATTTCAATGAGAAAGAAAAATTCCAAGGGTGGGACCCACCATCCATGGTTAACTAAAGCAGTTAAAGATAGTATTAAACTTAAACAAAAAGCACACAATTGCGCAAAGATGGGTGGCAGGTCAGAAGATTGGACAGAATATAAAAAACAGCAAAGATTCAGTGAAAGATTGATAAGGAAGGTAAAATTAGAGTACAAGAGAAAGCTAGCTAGAAATATAAAGATAGATAGTAAGAGCTTCTATAGATATTTAAAAAAGAAAAGAGTTCACAAAGTGAACGTTGGTCCCATAGAAAGTGAGTCTGGGGAATTAATAATGGATAATAAGGAGATGGAAGATGAATTGAACAGATATTTTGCATTGGTCTTTACTATAGAGGATACAAGTAACATTTCAGAATTAGCTGTAAGTCAGGAAATAGAAGGGAGGGAGGAACTCAAGAAAATTACAATCACCGGCGAAGTGGTACTAAGCAAATTGTTGGAGCTGCGGGCCGACAAATCCCCAGGTCCTGATGGACTTCATCCTAGGGTCTTAAAAGAAGTGGCTAGTGAGATAGTTGATGTGTTAGTTTTAATTTTCCAAAATTCCAAAGATTCGGGGAAGGTTCCATTAGATTGGAAAATAGCGAATGTAACTCCTTTATTCAAAAGTTGGTGGGGGGTGGGGGGAGACAGAAAGCAGGAAACTACAGGCCAGTTAGCTTAACATCTGTCTTCGGGAAAATGTTAGAAGCTATTATTAAAGATGTTATGACCGGGCACTTAGAAAAATCGAAGGTAATCAGGTAGAGTCAACATGGTTTCATGAAAGGGAAATCACATTTAACCAACTTATTGGAGTTCTTTGAGGGAATTACATATGCTGTGGATGAAGATGTAAATTTCCAGAAAGCATTTGATGAGGTGCCACATCAAAGGTTATTGCACAAAATGAAAGCTCATGGTGTCGGGGGTAACAGAGAGTAGGCATAAATGGGTCACTTCCTGGCTGGCAAGATGTAACAAGTGGTGTGCCACAGGGATCGGTGCTGGGTCCTCAACGTTTTACAATTCATATAAATGACTTAGATGAAGGGACTGAAGGTATGGTTGTTAAATTTGCTGATGACACAAAGATAGGTAGGAAAGTAGGTTGTGAAGAGGACATAAGGAGGCTACAAAGGGATATAGATAAGTTCAGCGAGCGGGCAAAAATCTGGCTGATGAAGTATAATGTGGGATAATGCAAAATTGTCCATTTTGGCAGGAAGAATAACAAGCGTATTATATAAATGGTGAGAAATTGCGGAGCTCTGAGATGCAGAGGGATCTGGGTGTCCGAATGCATGAATTGCAAAAGCTTGCAGGTACAGCATGTAATTAGGAAAGCTAATAGAATGTTATCATTTATCGCGAGGGGAATTGAATACAAAAGTAGGGAGGTTATGCTTCAGTTATACAAGGCATTGGTGAGACCGCATCTGGAGTAGTGTGTACAGTATTGGTCTCCTTATTTAAGGAAGGATGTAAATGCGTTGGAAGCAGTTCAGAGAAGATTTACTAGACTGATACCTGGAATGGGCAGGCTGTCTTGCGAGGAAAGATTGGACAGGCTAGGCTTGTATCCGCTGAAGTTTAGAAGATAAGAGGCGACTTGATTGAAACATATAAGATCCTGAGGGGTCTTGACAGCGTGGATGTGGAAAGGATGTTTCCCCTTGTGGGAGAATCTAGAACCAGGGGTCACTGTTGAAAAATAAGGGGTCGCCCATTTAAGACAGATGAGGAGAAATGTTTTCTCTCACAGGATCGTGAGTCTTTGGAATTCTCTTCCTCAAAAGGTGGTGGAAGCAGAGTCTTTGAATATTTTTAAGCCAGAGGTAGATAGATTCTTGATAAGCAAGGGGGTGAAAGGTTATCAGGGGTAGGTGGTAATGTGGAGCAATCAGTTCAGCCATGAACTTATTGAATGGCGGAGCAGTCTCGAGGGGCCGAGTGGCCTACTCCTGCTTCTAATTCGGATGTTTGTATGTTCGTATTCAGTGTGGCTTTCCTTTAAAAGGGACATACTGGCTTTAAGACCTAGAACACATGCTAGCCTCACGTGTTGTTAGCCCCACCCCCCCCCGCCCCCCTCTGCAGATTGTGCGTATAGCAAGCCAGTGGCACGGGTCCTGTTCAGCTGCGCACAGAGATCATAGAAATGAAGAGTCAAACTGAAGTTTATGTGCCATGTGCCTCAACGGGAACGGGCGTGGACAGATTGCAAATAGTTATTCCCGCACCTGAAAACGGTCCTTAACAAAATTTTAGCCCTTAGATCCACACTCCCAAAATAAGTCGGCGGTCTTATATCAATACTAGATATCTGGGTAAACTTGGGTAATCTTCCCTGGAATAAGAAGCAGGCGGAGATGACAAAAATGCACCTTTAATATAAATACAACACATAGCTCTTCACAAATAGGATTAATGAAATGTACTCTGGCTGAGATATTTAATATAATGAAGGGAATTAAGGGAGTGAATAAGGAACAGTAGGGAACTCAAGTAGGGAAATTCAGAACATCATTTTAGAATTAGGCTAACTAGATTAAAAACAAAGCAAAAAAATTAATTCACACATGGAATTTCAAGAAAGCAGGATATGCTGCCCAATCAGGATATAGAAGCAAAATTAATTGAGATATTTGAACGAGATGGATGTTTACTTTAAATGTTTACTTTCTGGGGAAAAGACAGGATTGGGATTAAAAAGCTAAGGTTGCCATGGCTAACAAAATGACAGAGAAGAGTTAGTGGGTGAAACAGCCTACTGCCATTCCTATGTTCTTAATCACACTGACTGCAGTATTTTATCAGATGTGCATCTAAACCAGAAGGAAAATGTCAGAGATTCCAAATCAAAAGCTGTGTCCAGTTTTAAAATGGTTGTCTAATGTTTACAGAATCTAAAATTACATTACTTATTTTGTGTGTTATTCAAATGATTTTGTCTCTGTGACATATATAACAGATTGCATTTTTTTACTACTTACAAAAATATCAGCAATTTAAGTGCTCCATATGTTTTTTGTTACTTATGTAGATATAGAATAAGACTTTTTGGAAAACAATCACTTAAAACTGCATACTATACAGAAAAAAGTCCAGTAATGTTTGTGGACATTTTAAGAAAGTTCTTCACCATAATTAGTCTTTGCTGATTCTTGTTTATAATGATTTAATGAAGCAAAGGAACCTAACTGTTCTATCTCACTGGAATGGGTATAGATGCTGTTTTCTGCTGCAGTCATTATATGATCTAATTTCATACCAATTGTGTAATTTCCCACAAACATTGTATAATAGGTATCACTTTTGTTAATATTTTTATATATGGTTTCATCTACCAATGACGTATCTGATTTTTCCTGAAAAAAATTAGGACTATCCTATTTAGGATTTTTGTACCATCCCTTAAGAGTTCTGTTCCTTTTTTTCAAACAAATCTTATGCAATATTGTTCAATTGTGTGAGATTATCAATCTTTTGTTTATGATTCGACTGAGTTCCATTCCATGAGGGAAGTAATTGCTATAAGGAGAGTTAAAATGGAAAACAAAACATAAACCAATGCAGAAGGAAATAATGCAGGAAAGTTAGAAGGGTAGTATATGCTGCACCAATGGTTCAGCAGGTTCAGTAATGAATAGCTGAGCCATAGAGATCAAGAAGATAGCAGGTTTGATCCCCGGTTTGTGCTGAGTCTATTATCTTAGCTGAACCCCAGTAGGGATGTTTCAATATGTTTTATTACTCGGGTTAGGGAAAGAAAAATAGGTACAGTTTCCTGCTCTTGATCACTACACATCCACTCCTACTTGAAGTGCATGGTGTGTGGACATTAGGTGAAAACACAATTAATTTGGGCCGTGAAATACTCCATGATCAAATAACACTCACTATCTAAGCCGAGATGTAAAGAATGACCATATGGTAACATACTGTTGTTTCTCCTGATCTCCCACTATAACTTTGGTGGAAATCCTGGACCAGTGGTGGAAACAACTGTTTATGCTGTTTCTCCAGGGATTCTGCAGAACTTTCACTGTAGTTTTGATGGGAGATTAGGAGAACTTCTTTGGAAAGTCTAGTCCATTGTGGTTAAAAGAGGTAAGGAAGAGGGGAAAATTGACAGAAAAGAACAAAGCAATTGTAAAGAGTTGTATAGTTCAACGGTTCAGTATATTGAAGCACCAACATGTAATATCATGCAGAAGTGAGGAACAGATTTAATGTCCCATTGTAGTGAGTGGGCTGGATGATTCATATAGCCTTGTTTATTCCCATGAAGTGTGCTCTTTTCCATGAAGGTAAGAAAACTCAAGTCTCCACATCATGGATTTTCCTAAATATCAAAGGTGTAATACTTTCCTCAGTTTGTTTCAATTTACTCACACTTTGTGAGATTGGCCCGTAAACCAAAAGGTCTTGTAATAGTTCAATATTTTCACTGAATTGAAATCATCCCTTTGGATGTTACTGCTCAGTGCTACACACAGATATAATAATGTCAGTTATTTTATGGGAATTAGATCTGAGGTTCCCAATAATAATGTCTATACAATGCAAAGGTAGCTCTTTTTGAATTATTGACAATATCTTAATATTTCTTACAGCTTTCATTTGCTGCAACTACACCGGTCCTAGCTGATAAGAAGAAATATCCCAATTTCTTCCGGACAGTCCCATCAGATAATGCAGTCAATCCTGCAGTTGTCAAGTTCCTCAAACATTTTCATTGGCGTAGGGTAGGAACCTTGACCCAGGATGTGCAGCGATTCTCAGAGGTATGTTTCCTTTACTTATGTATTTAAATACTGTAAGATAAATATACAATAACCTTGGGTGATCTCACCACCTTGTAAAGCTGCTGTCATTTCCCTTTATCATTTCCTATTGAAGTCCCTTATATTAGTTGTTCACCTTGCTGCAGTAGCATTATGTTGTAATTTTTATTGTAGGGAAATATATAGACAAAGATTCATGATACTAATAGATCACAACTCATTAACAGTGATTTATAGGTCTGTAGCAAAACAAAATATGTGCAGATGTGCAACAGTTTCTTCAACAGATGATGATTCCCACAAAAGTGTACATTTCAATGTGTGATAGCCATCCAAGTGGCATTTATTCATGTATGACTGCTACAACCAGGTGAGAAAGCTGTCAAGGGGTCTGTTACTGTCTTCACCTGGTCTATTGTAACAGGGTTTAATTTTAAACACACAGTGTTTTGAGCTCCCCCTTTGTGAATCCTTGTTCACAACTTTCCAATTATAAGGCAAATAAATGAGCACAAACAGGCTTTCTTTGGTTTAAAGAAGAAAGATGAAATTTATTAAACCTTAAACTTAAACTCTAATACAGATCACGCCTACAGATATATGACGCGCCCACGCTAGCATGCACACGTGATACACACATGCAAATAGGGACAGACAAGAGCAGAAGAAAAGATAAGTAGAACTGTTTGAGGCAATATCTTGTTACTATTTCTCGAGCTCGCTGTAGTCCTTGATTGAAGATTTGGTCTTGCGTTTCGTTGGGGCCCAGTATTCCTCGTAAACCTTATTCATGTAGGAGATTCTTCTCTCTCTGAGTTTACGTGTCTTCACAAGATTCAGTTCTGTGGGGAAGAGATGGAGGCAGGCAGACAGGAGAGGAGGTAATTCTTGCTTCAGTTTCAGGAGCTCCATGAACACACGGCTTTGACTGAGTTCAAATGCTTTGTTGGAAGTTCAAATTCTCTGCAAAAGCCATGTGACTAAAACTGGTATGACCACTTCTTCTGTGTATTGGGGAAGCAACGACTGGGTCCCCATTGTTCCAACACTGCTAGTACTATACAAATGTCCTTCCAGTCAGGGTCTTGCTATTTTAAGTTTTAATGTTCATGTGGCGAAATAATGTATGCCTCAGTGTTGGCAGCTGGGAGGTTTGCCTGACAGTGACACTTCACCATGAGTGGCAGCAGACTATCTAACCCTGGAGGAAATCATACAGTTCATACATGCAGACTTCCAATAGAGACAGTTGGACTAAACCAAGAGCACTGTGGTCAATTTTACCAGGCCTAACAGTGCCCTTGTTGATTGAGCTCAAGTAACCAGTTTGTTCTATCCATATTGAATGAGTGTTTAATCAATACTTACTGATGTCTAGCTTTAATTGCAGTTGAACTTGTGAAACTTTGTCTGCTCAGATCATTTTACTCTAATATTTATACATAGTTGTGGCACAACCAAGCTCTACTGTAAATTTTTAGCAGCTATTTCTATTCAATTTACCTTTAATAATGCAAGTTAAGATCACCACTGAGAAACCAGAAGGACACATACAGGGCAAACCACAGGAAATCTGTGATTTGATTACATCTACTTGGCACTGGCAGTGGAACCCAATAAAATCTATTGTTTGTTCTTCTGTGAATTAGCTGAGTTTTATTTGAATAAATCCTCAGCATGTCGTCAACAGTGCAAAATGATTGTCTATGCAGCCAATAACTGCAGGTGTCTACTATTGAACTGAATGAACTCAAATCAGAATAACAAAGTATTTTTGCAAGAGTACGCAGAATGAGGAGGAACTTGAGCAGAAACGACTTAATTACTGAGTGAGTGTAGTTTAAAACATCTCAATTGGTAGAACCTGCTTATAGTATAAACCTGAGTTATTATCTTCCAGCATTTAGAAAATAAGCAATGGAACCAATACAAGCCAGTGTCTACTGCCTTAAAACACAATTTCTAACTATCAACTGAACCTCTTCAAGACTTATTTTCTAAGCCTTCATTCCAGTTCAATTATAGGAATCAATCAGACTTTAGATTATGACCTGTTGACGTGGTGCATAATTAGTTTCATGTGAAGATCCTGACTTAACTGTGCATATCAAAGACTAGTGACCCTGGGACCATTTATTGGAGCTCGCTACTTTTGCAAATTGCCATCATTCTTAATTGACTGTGTCAAGATATAACTACAAAAGTCAAAGTTGTAAAAAAACTATATGGATGGAAGAGTCATGTTGACTTGTCAGCAGTATACGGTGAGCAGAATCCACTCAGCTGGGATACAATATTACCATATTTATTGTTAAACTTACCCCTCTCACCTCTCTTTCAAAACCATCGTTCTCTACTGCCCTCCCAAGTATGACATAAATTTTCTCACCGAGATACATTCACTGCTTTCCTCCTTTATCCTCTGCACCAATTGACTTCTCATCCTCAGTGATTTCAATCGCCATCTCAATTCATCATGCTCTCTCTCCTCTGAGTTTACTTCCCTCTTATCCTCCATAAATCTCCCTCCATATAAACTCCCCAACCCATATTCACGGCCACCACCTTGACCTTGCCATCCCACATGGTCTTGCTAGTCCCATAGAGGCCATCTCTGATAGCTTCCTTGTATCACTCACTACCCACATCCCCCTTCCTGCCCCAACCCTACCTCCTTCTGTATCTGTCCCTGGAAAAAACTATCACCCAATTCACTTTCAAAATCCCAACTCACTAGCTTTTGGCCCTCTGTTTGCCACAACATTTCTGCAGCTACTGATTTGCTCAACTGCACCCTCACCTCCACCTTTGATGCTCTAGCCCGAATAAAACTATTACTCACACTCATCCTGGCTGTTTCCCTGGTATGGCCCTCATCTCCGCTCCCTTAAGTCCAATTGTTGCAGACTTGAAAGGATATGGCAGACAACTTGTTTAGCTATCCACCACCAGATCTGGCTGGACCACTGAAACACTATCGGATCCTGCCCTCATCTGCTAACACTGCTCACTACTCCAGGATCATCCTGGAATGCAAAGATAACCCCCAACTTCTTTTCTCTACTGCAAACAGTCTTCTTAAACCCCTCTCCCTGTTCCATCCACCCTCACCTCCAAAAATAAGTGCAAGGAGCTCATGGACTTCTTTGTTACTAAGATCGAGATCATCCAATCAGCTGCCTCGGCTACATCCCTCCCTTCCACAAACCCACCTGGACAAACTTCCTCTAATGCTCTTCCCTGCCCTAGCCCTGAACTCGCATCTTTCTCCACTTTTTCTCCTATATCCCCTCATGCCCTCTCTGAGATCACCTTGTCCCATGAAACCCACCTTCTGTTTCCATGACCCTATTTCCACTAAATTGCTGATCACCCCACAACCCCTCCTAGTGCCCATGTTAGCCGATATTGTTAAAAGTTCTCTCTCTTCAGCTGTTGTCCCTTTCTCCTTTAAATCGCTGCCATCACCCCTCTACTCAAAAAAAAAACCTCGACCCCACCATCCTTGCAAATGACCGTCCCATCTCCAACCTCCCTTTCCTCTCCAGAATCCTTGAATGGGTTGTCACCTCCTAAATCCATGCCCATCTTTCCCAGATCTCCATGTTTGAATCCCTCCAATCAGGTTTCCACCCCTGCCACAGTAAAGAAACAGCTCTTAAAGTCACAAATGACATCCTATGTGACTGTGACCAAAGGTAAACTTTCCCTCCTCGTCCTTCTCGACCTGTCTGCAGCCTTTGACATGGTTGACCACACCCATCCTCCTCTAATGGCTCTCTACTGGTGTCCAGCTGGGTGGGACTGCTCTCACCTGCTTTCATTCTTATCTATCTAATTGTAGCCAGAGAATCACTTGCAATGGCTTCTCTTCCTGCTCCCACACTGCTGCCTCTGATGTCCTCCAAGGATCTATCCTTGGCCCCCTCCTATTTCTCATCTACATGCTGCCCTTCAGCAACAGTGTTAGTTTTCACATGTATGCTGATGACACCCAGCTCTACCTCATCACCACTTCTCTCAACTCCTCCACTGTTGCTAAAGTATGAGACTGCTCATCCAACATCCAATACTAGATGAGCAGAAATTTCCTCCAAGTTAATATTGAGAAGACTGGAGCCATTGCTCACTCCAAACTCGGTTCTCTAGCTACCCATTCCATCCCTCTCCCTGGCAACACTCTGAGATTAAACAGTCTGTTCGCAACCTTGGTGTCAAATTTGACCCTGAGATGATCTTCCGTCATCATATTCGTGCCATCCCTAAGGCCACCTATTTCCACGTTGGTAACATCACCTGACTTCGCCCCTATCTCAGATCATCTGCTGCTGAAACCCTCATTCATGTCTTTGCTACCTCTAGACTTGATTATTCCAGTGCACTTATGGCTGGTCTCCCACATTCTACTGTCCGTAACCTTGAGGTCATCCAAAACTCTGCTGCTGTGTCTTAACCTGCACCAAGTCCCAATCCCCTATCACCCTTGTGCTTGCTGATCTGCATTGGCTCCCGGTCAAGCACATCTTGATTTTAAAATACTCGCCTGTGTTTTCAAATCCCTCCATGGCCTCACCCCTTCCTATCTCTGTAAGCTCCTCTGCCCCCACAACCCTCCGAGATATCTGTGGTCCTCTAATTTCGGCCTCTTGAGCATCCCTGATTTTAATTGCTCCACCATTGGTGGCCGTGCCTTCAGTTACCTAGGCCTAAGTTCCGGAATACCCTCCCTGCACCTCTCTGCTTCTCACCCTTGCTTTCCTTTTTTAAGACACTCCTTAAGACCTACCTCTTCAACCAATCTTTTGGACATCTGACATAATATCTTCTTATGTGGCTCAGTGTCATATTTTGTTTTGTTAATGCTCCTGTGAAGCACCTTGGGACATTTTATTATGTTAATGTGCCTTTCATATTGTCATGGAATGAGGTGATGATACTTAGTAGCTTTGGTGGACATCCGATCTTTTCTAGTAGTCTGAAGAGACCACGTCTGCTGACGAGGTCAAAGGCTTTGGTGAGATCAATGAAAGCAATGTAGAGGGGCATCTGCTGTTCACGGCATTTCTCCTGTATCTGACGAAGGGAGAACAGCATGTCAATAGTCGATCTCTCTGCACGAAAGCCACACTGTGCCTCAGGGTAGACGCGCTCGGCCAGCTTCTGGAGCCTGTTCAGAGCGACTCGAGCAAAGACTTTCCCCACTATGCTGAGCAGGGAGATTCCACGGTAGTTGTTGCAGTCACCGCGGTCACCTTTGTTTTTATAGAGGGTGATGATGTTGGCATCGCGCATGTCCTGGGGTACTGCTCCCTCGTCCCAGCACAGGCATAGCAGTTCATGTAGTGCTGAGAGTATAGCAGGCTTGGCACTCTTGATTATTTCAGGGGTAATGCTGTCCTTCCCAGGGGCTTTTCCGCTGGCTAGGGAATCAATGGCATCACTGAGTTCCGATTTGGTTGGCTGTATGTCCAGCTCATCCATGACTGGTAGAGGCTGGGCTGCATTGAGGGCAGTCTCAGTGACAGCATTCTCCCTGGAGTACAGTTCTAGGTAGTGCTCAACCCAGCGGTCCATCTGTTTGCGTTGGTCAGTGATTATGTCCCCCGATTTAGATTTGAGGGGGGTGATCTTCTTGATGGTTGGCCCAAGAGCTCTCTTCATGCCATCATACATTCCTCTGATGTTTCCGGTGTCTGAGGCCAGCTGAATATGACTGCATAGGTGTTGCCAGTAGTCGTTTGCGCAACGCCTAGCTGTTCTTTGTGCAGTACTTCTGGCTGCTTTAAGTGCTGCGGATGTTAAATCGCTGGGGGCTTTCTTGTAGTTCAAAAGTGCAATGCGCTTAGCGGCTATGACAGGTTCCAGCTCTTCATTATGAGATTGAAACCAGTCTGCATTTCTCTTCGCACTTTTGCCGTAGGTGGTCAAAGCTGACTCATAGATGGCGTCTCTGATGTGGGCCCACTTGGTCTCAGCATCCCCTGTGGGAGTGTTTTGAAGGGCTGTTACAAGTGAATTTAGAAATTTTTGTAACAGCTGTGGGTGAGAAATTCTGCTCGTGTTGATGCGCGGGTGGCCCTTCTGCTTGGAATGATGCAACTTCTTTGGTCTGAGTCTAACCTTGCTGCACACCAGGGAGTGGTCGGTGTCGCAGTCCGCACTGTGGAAGCTGCGTGTGATTTGAACACTGTTTAAGGCGGCTCGCCTTGTGACAATGAGGTCTAGCTGGTGCCAACGACGTGATCTTGGGTGTCTCCATGAAACCTGGTGACAGGGTTTAGTGTGAAAGAACGAGTTGGTGATGCAGAGGTTATGATAGGTACACAACTCAAGCAGTCTCTGCCCGTTCTCATTCATCCTTCCAACGCCATAGCGCCCAAGGCAGGAGGGCCATGAGTCATGGTCGGCCCCAACCCTGGCATTAAAGTCCCCCAGCAGGAATAGGTGTTCGGTGTTGGGGATGCTGCTAATGATGTTATGGAGTTGTTCATAGAACTGGTCTTTAGCTTCAGGTGCGGAACAGAGTGTTGGAGCATAGATGCTGAGTAGGTGTACTGGACCAGAGGTGGTGAGCAGTCGGATGGACAGTATGCGTTCCGAGCCATTTGAGGGAGGCTCTATCATGCTGAGCAAGGAGTTTCTGATGGCGAAGCCCACTCCATGCTGTCTTGGTTCTTCAGGATCCCTGCCCTGCCAGAAGAAGGTGTAGTCTTGCTCTGCTAGAGAGCCACTCGCGGGGAGGCGAGTCTCCTGAAGTGCTGCAATGTCCACATTGAGTCTACTGAGCTCGTTGTTAATGATGGCGGTCTTCCGAGAATCGTTGATTTGTGTAAGGTCTTCCGACAGGCCAGGACACATAGTTCTGACGTTCCAGCATCAGAGCCCTTTCCTATCCTGAGTGGTGTGAAACAGGGCTGTGTTCTCGCACCCACACTTTTTGGGATTTTCTTCTCCCTGCTGCTTTCACATGCGTTCAAATCCTCTGAAGAAGGAACTTTCCTCCACACAAGATCAGGGGGCAGGTTGTTCAACCTTGCCCGTCTAAGAGCGAAGTCCAAAGTACGGAAAGTCCTCATCAGAGAACTCCTCTTTGCTGACGATGCTGCTTTAACATCTCACACTGAAGAATGCCTGCAGAGTCTCATCGACAGGTTTGCGTCTGCCTGCAATGAATTTGGCCTAACCATCAGCCTCAAGAAAACGAACATCATGGGGCAGGATGTCAGAAATGCTCCATCCATCAATATTGGCGACCACGCTCTGGAAGTGGTTCAAGAGTTCACCTACCTAGGCTCAACTATCACCAGTAACCTGTCTCTAGATGCAGAAATCAACAAGCGCATGGGTAAGGCTTCCACTGCTATGTTCAGACTGGCCAAGAGAGTGTGGGAAAATGGCGCACTGACACGGAACACAAAAGTCCGAGTGTATCAGGCCTGTGTCCTCAGTACCTTGCTCTACGGCAGCGAGGCCTGGACAACGTATGCCAGCCAAGAGCGACGTCTCAATTCATTCCATCTTCGCTGCCTTCGGAGAATACTTGGCATCAGGTGGCAGGACTATATCTCCAACACAGAAGTCCTTGAAGCGGCCAACATCCCCAGCTTATACACACTACTGAGTCAGCGGCGCTTGAGATGGCTTGGCCATGTGAGCCGCATGGAAGATGGCAGGATCCCCAAAGACACATTGTACAGCGAGCTCGCCACTGGTATCAGACCCACCGGCCGTCCATGTCTCCGTTATAAAGACGTCTGCAAACGCGACATGAAATCGTGTGACATTGATCACAAGTCGTGGGAGTCAGTTGCCAGCATTCGCCAGAGCTGGCGGGCAGCCATAAAGACAGGGCTAAATTGTGGCGAGTCGAAGAGACTTAGTAGTTGGCAGGAAAAAAGACAGAGGCGCAAGGGGAGAGCCAACTGTGCAACAGCCCCAACAAACAAATTTCTCTGCAGCACCTGTGGAAGAGCCTGTTACTCCAGAATTGGCCTTTATAGCCACTCCAGGCGCTGCTTCACAAACCACTGACCACCTCCAGGCGCGTATCCATTGTCTCTCGAGATAAGGAGGCCCAAAAGAATGGTGCTATATAAATATAAGTTATTGTTGTTATAGAGACAAACCACAAGAACCTAAATGGTGCTCACTATTTGAGTTGCTATATGTATCCCAAGTGTGTACTTTGTTAACGCTAACCAGAGGGGTACGGTCATGGAAGGTTACTGATTGGACAGGAATGATGTAAAGTATGTGCTCAATTTCAGGGATCACCTAAGTTGCGGATAATGCACAGAGGAATCTAAGAATGTGTGCTGGTATGGCCACAACACCAGACACCAGGGGGTAGAGTTTCAATTTTGGAGGTAGTGGGAAACTGTCGGTAGCTGATCAGCCACTTGTTATACATGCTGCCTGATTTTGCTGAGTGCTCCTCCAAGCCCCTCAAGGAACCACTGGGCATCCCCTGCCCGATTTCTACCACCGACTATGATTCCCCTCCACTTGCCTTCTGAAGTACATTTCTTGTGCCATACATTGTTCACCCAGGTTCTCCACAGCGACCTCCAAGCTGCCTGATTTTAACTGCCTGACAGCCATTTGCCACCGACTTCCTGCCCAATATTTATCCCTCAACCGATAACATCAAATCACGTTACCTGGTCATATATCTCATTGCCTTGCTGTGTACAAATTGGCTGCCACGTTTACATACATTTCAACATTGACTACACTTCAAAAATACTCCACTGGCTATAAAGTACTTTGAGATATCCTGAGAACATGACATGCTAAGGTCTGAAAAGGACATCACACTTAAAGACAATCACACAACACCCCTAACTGCCTTGTAATCACTCATGTCACATTCTCACTTACACTTACCTTCCGGGAGAAGAGCGGAGAGGAATGGAGCAGACCTGTGGGGAGAACGCTGAGAGCTGAGCCTATAAATCCAACCCGAGGATCGAGGCCCAGTCACTTACCTTCCGGGAGAGGAGAGCAGTCAGACGTCTTCCAGCGCGCCGGAGTTTTGAAAAAAAAAAGCCAACAGTGACGTCAGAGGAGAGCTGCAAGGTGATTGGTTGGTGAGTCACTGCTGTTAGTGCATTTAAATATCTTTAAAAAAAAATAAGGGGAAAGTTTTTTTTGTTGAAAAAAAACCTCTGGTGATAAGGTGAGTACTATTAAAGTGTTTTACTTTTAAGGACTTTAGATTGGAGTGGGTAGAACAAGGCCCCTAGTGTAATTAGTATTTTTTAATTAAGGGAGTAACTAATTAACCTAAGGGTCAGTCATGGTAGGAGAGCTCAGCACCGTGATATGCTCCTCCTGCGCTATGTGGGAAATCAGGGACGCTTCCAGTGTCATGAGATTTCCCTGGCAGATGAGATAAAGGAGAATCCTAAAAGATTCTATAAGTATATTAAGAGTAAAAGGGTAGCTAGGGAGAGAGTAGGTCCTCTTAAGGATCAGTGTGGCAATCTATGTGTGGAGCCACGGGAAATGGGTGAGGTCTTAAATGAATATTTCTCGTCCGTATTTACCGTGGAGAAGGTCATAGAAGCTTTTTTTTTTATTTCCAAAATATACTTTATTCATAAAAATCTATAAAAAATACATTACCAAACAGTTTCAAACAGCACCAAGTCAAAAATTACAAACAGTGCAAAGGAGGTCCGTTTCCTCCAATACAATCATGAGTTGCCTCATAACCCTTCCATTTCATTTGTCATGCCAGATACATTTTTACATTTTACAGAAGACAAAATTTTCCCTATACAGTTCGAGGGGTTTCCCATGGATCCAGCCCCTCAGTTCAGCTTGGTGGGGGGACCTTACACAGTGGTCTTTCCCCATTGAGCCTTTGCTGCGGCTGCCCCAAGCTTTAGTGCGTCCCTCAGCACGTAGTCCTGGACCTAGGAATGTGCCAGTCTGCAACATTCGGTCGTGGACAACTCTTTGTGCTGGAAGACCAGCAAGTTTCGAGCAGACCAAAGGGCGTCTTTCACTGAATTGATAGTCCTCCAGCAGCAGTTGATGTTTGTCTCAGTGTGCGTCCCTGGGAACAGCCCGTAGAGCACAGACTCCTGTGTTACAGAGCTGCTTGGGATGAACCTCAACAAAAACCACTGCATCTCTTTCCACACCTGCTTTGCAAAGACACATTCCAGAAGGAGGTGGGCAACTGTCTCTTCCCCACCACAGCCACCACGGGGGCATTGTGCGGAGGGGGTGAGACTCCGGGCGTGCAGGAAGGATCTGACGGGTAGGGCTCTTCTCACCACCAGCCAAGCTACGTCTTGGTGCTTGTTTGAAAGTTCTGGTGATGAGGCATTCCGCCAAATGACTTTGGCGGTCTGCTCGGGGAACCATCCGACAGGATCCACCGTCTCCTTTTCCTGTAGGGCCTTGAGGACATTCCGTGCAGACCACTGCCTGATGGATCGGTGGTCAAAGGTGTTTTCCCTCAGAAACTGCTCCACGAAGGATAGGTGGTACGGCACGGTCCAACTGGATGGAGCATTCCGCGGCAATGTGACGAGGCCCATCCTTCGCAACACCGGGTCATGGAAGCTAGTGAGTTCAAGGGAGGGAACACCGATATCCTGGAGCATATCAACATTACAAAGGAGGAGGTGTTGGAGGTTTTGAATCACATTAAGGTGGATCTATCACCAGGGCCTGACCAGGTATATCCTAGGATGCAATGGGAAGCAAGGGAGGAGATTGCTGGGCCCCTGGCAGAGATTTTTGTATCATTGTTATCCACAGGTGATGTACCAGAAGACTGGAGGATAGCTAATGTTGTGCCTTTATTTAAGAAGGGCAGCAGGGATAAACCAGGGAACTACAGGCCGGTGAGCCTTACATCAGTGGTGGGAAAGTTATTAGAAGGGATTCTGAGTGACAGGATTTATATGTATTTGGAACGGCATGGGCTGATTAGGCATAGTCAGCATGGCTTTGTGCGTGGGAAATCAAGTCTCACGAATTTGATTGAGTTTTTCAAGGAGGTGACCAAAAGGATTGACGAGGGCAGGGCAATGGACGTTGTCTACATGGACTTTAGCAAGGCCTTTGACAAGGTCCCACATGGTAGGCTGGTCCAGAAGGTTCGAACACATGGGATCCAGGGTGATCTAGCAAATTGGATACAAAATTGGCTCGGTGATAGGAAGCAGAGGGTGATTGTTTTTCTGATTGGAGGCCGGTGTGCCTCAGGGATCGGTGTTGGGCCCTCTGTTGTTTGTCATATATATTAATGACTTGGATGTGAATGTAAGGGGCATGATTAGTAAGTTTGCAGATGACACCAAAATTGGTGGTATTGTGGACAGTAAAGAAGGTTCTCTAAGGTTACAACAGGATATAGATAAACTGGGAAAGTGGACAAGGGATTGGCAAATGGAATTTAATGCAGACAAGTGTGAAGTATTGCATTTTGGGAAGTTAAACCAGGGCAAGACATATACAGTGAATAGCAGAGCCCTGGGGAGTGTTGTTGAGCAGAGAGACCTTGGGGTGCAAGTACATAGTTCCCTGAAAGTGGCAACACAGGTAGACAGGGTGGTGAAGAAGGCATATGGCATGCTTGCCTTCATAGGCCGAGGCATTGAGTACAAGAGTTGGGACGTCGTGTTACAGTTGTACATAACATTGGTTCGGCCGCATTTGGAGTACTGTGTGCAGCTCTGGTCACCGCACTACAGGAAAGATGTGATTAAGCTAGAGAGGGTGTAGAAAAGATTCACAAGGATGTTGCCTGGTTTGGAGGGCTTGAGTTATAAAGAGAGATTGGATAGGCTGGGTCTGTTTTCCCTGGAGCGAAGGAGGCTGAGAGGGGACATGATAGAGGTATATAAAATTATGAGGGGCATAGATAGGGTAGATAGCCAGAGTCTGTTTCCCATGGTAGGGGTGACTAAAACTAGAGGGCATAGATTTAAGGTGAGAGGGAGGAGGTTTAAAGGGGATCAAAGGGGTAAATTTTTCACACAAAGAATAGTGGGTATCTGGAATGAGCTGCCTGAGGAGGTGTTGGAGGCAGGTACAGTAGCAACATTTAAGAGGCATTTGGACAGGTACTTGAATGAGCAAGGCATAGAGGGATATGGAATTAATGCAGGCAGGTGGGATTAGTATAGATAGGTATTATGGTCAGCATGGACACGGTGGGCCGAAGACTCTATGACTCTATGCACTATATAAATGCATATTTTTCGCTTTGAAGCCTTGAAGCCCACCTCTTTGTATTTTGCCATAGTGTAAGGCTACTTTCAATTCTTGAAGCCTGTGTCTTTATTTAATTAAGTTTACCAATTGAGATTGTCACTTTATTAAATTAATGTTGTCAATTGAAAAACAAATCTTTAGTTAATTCAGTTCTGGTCCCTTACAATTCATTAACCCTACATCCTTATTTATTTAATTTTGTTAAGTTTCTTCTCCATTATTTCGTTTATTCTCTCTGCCATTGCCAACTTCATTAATTTATTTGATGCTGTTCTGTGTAAGGTCACTTGAAAGTCATGAATATCATGACTTTATTTAATTCATTTTCTTAGTTCCATTATTATACAAGAACTTATTATTTTCTTGACTTTGTAGCCCTTTTTATCGAGTTCATTTCTCCCAATTTGAATTCTTTGCAGGCTGCTTTTTCTGCTCTGTTTCCATTTTTCATTATTGGCATATTCCATTTTCTGTAACTTGCCTTTTAATTCCAAAGCCCACCTTTCTAATTAATGAAGTGATTGATGAGTTCCATATCTTATTTAATGTCAACTGATTCTCTGATAAAGCCACTTTTAATTCATGAAGCTTCAATTAATCTATTCACATATAATAAGGATACTGATTTATGATTTTCATAGAACAGAAGACAACATTCCAAATTTAATCCCAAAGAAGGGCCAAAAATCCCATAATATCAAATAAATATTGATGGAATATCAAGTATTCAGTAGTGAGAATCGCTAGTAAAACATTGTATAACACATGGCATATACCCTATTGTTGTAAAACAGCCATCCTTTGATTCACAATGAACAATGCCACAATGGATCTACTAGTATTATATCATATTTTGCTTTTGAATTACTGAAAAATTACCTTTTTGAATAGTTTATTACTTGATATCATTCGTTTTCAACTGGCCGTGATGAATCCACTACTGGGACAAATAAAAATTGATTTTAAACACATGACTGATTTTTGTGCTTACTTGAGAGACACCGAGGAAGGTAGATGCCAATGTGCGAAACCAATGCACAATATCTGTGTGGAAATTAATGATTTTGTCATGGAAACCAGCTGCACGTAATGATGGAAAACAGCTACATTTAACCAATCAGAGAAACACAGATGAAAGTCTTTATTGAACCAGTAAGAAAGCTCTTACTTAGGACTTCAGATAGACAGACAATACAGAAAAAGGTTATTATTTAGAAATATGACTTTTAAGAAATCCACTTTTTGAATGGATGACATAATCACATTATATGGCTTGTATAGTGGGAAAAGTTTTTCAAATTGCACACATACATAGCCTATGTGTAAGCAACCTGTGTATGAATAGTTTATTTTAGCTTTATCTTCAGCAAGTTTCCTACATTACAAGAGAAGTACAATGCTATAAAAATTCTGGTACTATTAAGGTCTGGGTCAGGAAGAGGAATGTGAAAATTTTCCTAGTCAGGGCTAGTGCTTTTTTGGCTACTGTTTTCACTCTCCTGCTGGGAAAACCACTTGCATTATTAGCAGAAGAGTTAAAAATTTAAAAGCACATGACACTTTCAAAACTGTCAGTGGGGAATTATATTAGAGAAATTTGACTGAAAGGCTTTTCAAGGGAAATGGCATCCTATTGGTCTGAAAATCTCTCATCAACCTGGTTTTAGCAGAAAGAAGAAGGCACTTTATCAAGGCCCAATAAAGCTAATAGTTTATCCTCCTTGTATATCTGCACAATTGTTTAGCTCACAAAGGAAGGCATTTCTCAAGGATGGTACTGGCACATTTTGTATTACATCTCAAATTGTACAAACTAAAGATAAACTGAAATCTTGTACAGCTGGATGCTGTTCAGTCTCTCCTCTATCTCTCCTTGCAATTGTCATGGAGAAACATTAATATCATGTATACTTTAGTTGTCAAAACAATTTGTTATAAAGTATTGGATGGACATTTTAGCAAAAGAAAAAGTCTTTGAGGTAGAAATTCAGTTTGGGCAGTGGCGCAAAATAGGCGATGTTGGATCGGCTGCCCATTCTACACAGTGCCTGATATCCAGTTCCAATGACTGCAGTGGAACTGAATATTGGGCACTGCATGTAATGGGCAACCAAAGCAAAACCGTCCATTTGGCGTCATCACTGGCGATGCATTTCTCCCCCTTTAAGTCTTCAAAGAATTATATAAAAGTTTAGATCATTTTTTGTTGTGGCTTGGAAGTCGTTTTTTTTGTATCAAACTCCATTTATTTTTAATGGCTAAGCTAATGGACTGTTAAAAATACACATAACCTTGCTTTATGCCAGCTGACTCAAACTGATCTGGTTCAGTCCATTTAGGTTCTTCCGATTAACTTGGTGCATAAATAGAATAAATATTTAGGCTTTCCATAAATTTGAAATAATTTACGAGTATATTAGAAATGGTACAGCAGTGCATGAGGAAATCACCCTCTGGACTCGCTTTGTTACAGACATAAAACAATCTTAGGAAAAAAAACATAATTAGTTGATGCTGGGTACTTCAGACCTGCAGCTGAAATTTACATGCACTTTCGAATATGGAATGTTTCCCAACCAAACAGCAGTTAAACTCTGGGTAAACTGAACCTGGATGTACTTAACAGCCATTGGACTTGGTCTTAAAATGACACAGTTCCTACTTTTTTAAATTCATTCATGGGATGTGTGTGTCGCTGGCTAAGCCAGCATTTATTGCCCATCCCTAATTGCCCTTGAGAAGGTGGTAGTGAGCTGCCTTCTTGAACCGCTGCAGTCCATGGGAGGTAGGTGCACCCACAGTGCTGGTAGGAAGGGAGTTCAAGGATTTTGACCCAGCGACAGTGAAGGAACGGCGATATAGTTCCAAGTCAGGATGGTGTGTGACTTGATGGAGAGGAACTTGCAGGTGGTGGTGTTCCCTTGCATTTGCTGCCCTTGTCCTTCTAGTTGGTAGAGGTCGCGTGTTTGGAAGGTGCTGTCTAAGGAGCCTTGGTGCATTGCTGCAGTGCATCTCATCGATGGTACACACTGCTGCCGCTGTGCATCGGTGGTGGAGGGAGTGAATGTTTGTAGATGGGGTGCCAATCAAGCGGGCTGCTTTGTCTTGAATGGTGTTGAGCTTCTTGAGTGTTGTTGGAGCTGCACCTATCCAGGCAAGTGGAGTGTATTCCATCACACTCCTGACTTATGCCTTGTAGACGGTGGACAGGCTTTGGGGAGTCAGGAATTGAGTTACTCACCATAGGATTCCTAGCCTCTGACCTGCTCTTGTAGCCATGATATTTATATGGCTACTCCAGTTCAGTTTCTCGTCAATGGTAACCCCCTAGGATGTTGATAGTGGGCGATTCAGCGATGGTAATGCCATTGAATGTCAAGGGGAGATGGTTAGATTCTCTCTTGTTGGAGATGGTCATTGCCTGGCACTTGTGTGGCGCGAATGTTACTTATGTTACGAATGGGCTTATCAGTGATAGGCAACATGGTTTTGTGCAGGGAAGGTCATGTCTTACCAACTTAATAGAATTCTTTGAGGAAGTGACAAAGTTGATTGATGAGGGAAGGGCTGTAGATGTCATATACACGGACTTCAGTAAGGCGTTTGATAAGGTTCCCCATGGTAGGTTGATGGAGAAAGTGAAGTCACATGGGGTCCAGGGTGTACTAGCTAGATGGATAAAGAACTGGCTGGGCAACAGGAGACAGAGAGTAGCAGTGGAAGGGAGTTTCTCAAAATGGAGATGTGTGACCAGTGGTGTTCCACAGGGATCCGTGCTGGGACCACTGTTGTTTGTGATATACATAAATGATTTGGAGGAAAGTATAGGTGGTCTGATCAGCAAGTTTGCAGACGACACTAAGATTGGTGGAGTAGCAGATAGTGAAGGGGACTGTCAGAGAATACAGCAGAATATAGATAGATTGGAGAGTTGGGCAGAGAAATGGCAGATGGAGTTCAATCCGGGCAAATGCGAGGTGATGCATTTTGGAAGATCCAATTCAAGAGTGAACTATACAATAAATGGAAAAGTCCTGGGGAAAATTGATGTACAGAGAGATTTGGGTGTTCAGGTCCATTGTTCCCTGTGGCAACGCAGGTCAATAGAGTGGTCAAGAAGGCATACGGCATGCTTTCCTTCATTGAGTACAAAAGTTGGCAGGTCATGTTACAGTTGTATAAGACTTTGGTTCGGCCACATTTGGAATACTGCGTGCAGTTCTGGTCGCCACATTACCAAAAGGATGTAGATGCTTTGGAGAGGGTGCAGAGGAGGTTCACCAGGATGTTGCCTGGTATGGAGGGCGCTAGCTATGAAGAGAGGTTGAGTAGATTAGGATTATTTTCATTAGAAAGACGGAGGTTGAGGGGGGACCTGATTGAGGTGTACAAAATCATGAGAGGTATAGACAGGGTGGATAGCAAGAAGCTTTTTCCCAGAGTGGGGGATTCAATTTCTAGGGGTCACGAGTTCAAAGTGAGAGGGGAAAAGTTTAGGGGGGATATGCGTGGAAAGTTCATTACGCAGAGGGTGGTGGGTGCCTGGAACGCGTTGCCAGCAGAGGTGGTAGACGCGGGCACGATAGCGTCTTTTAAGATGTATCTAGACAGATACATGAATGGGCAGGAAGCAAAGAGATACAGACCCTTAGAAAATAGGCGACAGGTTTAGATAGAGGATCTGGATCGGCGCAGGCTTGGAGGGCCGAAGGGCCTGTTCCTGTGCTGTAATTTTCTTTGTTCTTTGTTCTTTGTTGCCACTTATTAGCCCAAGCCTGGATATTGTCCAGGTCTTGTTGCATTTCAACACGGGCTGCTTCAGTATCTGAGGAATCATGAAGGGTGCTGAACATTGTTCAATCATCAGCGAACATGCCCACTTCTGACCTAATGATTGAAGGAAGGTCACTGATGAAGCAGCTGAAGATGGTTGGGCCTGGGACACTACCCTCAGGAACTCCTGCAGTAATGACCTGGAGCTGAGATGATTGACCTCCAACAACGACCAACCATCTTCCTTTGCGCTTGGTATGACTCTAACCAGCGGAGAGTTTTCCCCCGATTCCCATTGACTTCACTTTTGCTAGGGCTCCTTGATGCCATACTCAGTCAAGTGCTGCCTTGATGTCAAGGGCAGTCACTCTCACCTCACCTTTTGAGTTCAGCTCTTTTGTCCATGTTTGAACCAAGGCTGTAATGAGGTCAGGAGCTGAGTGGATGAGGAAAAGTCAACAACCAAAGGCCAAATTTGGATATGCTCACGAGTTTAAAAGAATGCTGACATTTCAATGATTAAGTGAATGTAGTGAATGATATTGTGCTCAAAAGTGAAAAAGTCGTTGTACTGAGGCCCATGAGATCAAAGATCCAACAAAAAATACATTCTGGCTTGACATTATGCAATTAAAAAGTTCAGATATCTCATTTATTGGCCAGCAAGATTGTAGACATTCAGGAGGATTCATAATTACTCATTGGCCTGAATTTTACTCCAGACTTCGAGACCCTGACATCCGGGTGAAAAGCAGGTCCTGAGATTTCACTTGCCAGCAGCGGGACCAGCTCGGCAATTTTACCACATGTAGCCTCCTAATTGGCTGCCTGTGGGCCCACCATCCAATTAAGCACAGTGGGCAGGCTCCTGATGCTGCCGGCCCAATCAGAGAGCTGACAGCTCTGAAGCCTCAGCAGCACCACTGGGAGAAGTGGTCACTGCTGAGTCAGGCAAGAGACCTCAAGACTACAACAGTTAAGTTCAAAAGAAATTTGAGGGGCCAAAGATTGGAGGGGAAACTCCTCTGGGGAGATCATTGGGGACGCAGGGCTACCTTCCCTGCACTCGGCCCCTTCTTTGGGCCATAGAGCCTCTGGCTCCAAAGGCCCCCCGGGCTGCTGCAGGGAGGCTGCCTCCATTAAACTGGTGGCCTCCCCACGTGGGGGGGGTTTGCCCTACCATCAGCACTATGCTGGCAGCCCTGTAAAATGGCCCTCAATACGACCTTTAATTTTAACTCCTCCCCCACCCGTCACCCCACTTCCCAGCCGCAATGCGGCCAATAAAATTCTGCCCCTTGTATCAGAAAAAACAGAAATCACAAACTAAAGAATCAGAAGATTTTAAGAGTAATAGCCCAGAGAAACAGATTGTATAAATTTGCAGTTATTATTGGAAAGACAGGCATCATATTGTTATAACTGAAAGCTTCTTCACAAATCTAATTTGAGCATCCAGGCCAAAGACCATCTTTTGCGATCCCAACACTAAGACTACCAATGGGTGAACCCCAAGATGCAGTCAGGAAAGGCTCACCAATGAGCATTGTCACAGTGTAGAATCAGATGATGGAAGTGAGACTCCAGCAACTGTAATGCAGAGAATCAGAACCAAACAAATGTCAAGTCTGAATCTGGGAAGACTGGACAGCCCAAGTTATTCTAAATATGGATCTGTATTACATTACAAAATGGCTATAGCTAAAACTAAGGATCACAAACATAATTATTTTAATGTGACCTCGAGTCTGTTTATCATACCACAATGACTGTTTAATACATTTACTGTTCTATCTTTGGCGTGATATCTGTAGTTGTTTTCAGTTGAAGTGTTCAACAAGTTACACATGTTTTAAAGGAAGAGTAATAAATCAAAGTTCCTGAAAGAAATACAGACAGTTCAGTAATTGAGTTAGATGATATCAGTCTATTCAAACTCAAGTAAAGGAGGGAGATGCAGTGGATCTACCCATACAGGCCAACCATCAATGTTTTAAGCTGACAGTCAGCATTGCAACCTATGTGTCAACCTGTCAGTACTTCATAAGATAAATTAGCTTTCTCTCATTGAGATTTCAGGTTACCAATCACTCAGATCAGTTGGAGGATAGTAGTGGTTGCTGACAGAATCAAACAGACTAACTGTTTATTGATAACGATTTAACACCTCTGTTAAAGGACTATCATACAGATGTGTTAAGTATTTTCTATATCCTGAACAGTTATTTTTAGCTTCATGTTTTAAGGTTTTAAAAACAAAAAGTGCTTGAAATGAATAGTAGGCCGATTGACATATAACAGTGGTGTAGTGGTATTCTTACTGGACTAGTAATCCAGGGGCTCCGACTAATGCACAGGGCACGTGAGTTCAAATCTCACCACGGCAGCTGATGGAATTTAATTCAATTAATTAATAAATCTGGTATTAAAAGCGAGTGTCAGTAACGGTGATCATGAAACTACCGGATTGTCATAAAAACCCATCTGGTTCACTAACGTCCTACCTTTAACAAGGAAATCTACTGTCCTTACCTGGTCTGGCCTAGTCCCGCAGCAATGTGGTTAACACTTAACTGCCCCCTGAAATAGCCTAGCAATCCACTCAGCTGTACTAAACTGCGACAGAAAACTCGAATAAGAATAAAACAAGATGGACCACCCATCGACCGTGGCACCAGAAACAACAACAGCACACCCTGCCCACTCGACCCTGCAAAGCCCTTCTTACTAACATCTGAGGACTTGTGCCAAATTTTGGAGAGCTGTCCCACAGACGAGTCAACTAACAGTGTGGCATATTCAATCTCACCGAATCATACCTTATAGCCAGACTCTTCCATCACCATCGCTGGATGTGTCCTTTCCCACCAGCAGAAGAGACCCACCAGAGATGGTGCCAGCATGGTATACAATTGGGAGGGAATTGCCCTGGGAGTCCGCAATATTGACTCTGGACCCCATGAAATCTCATAGCATCAGGTCAAACACGGGAATGGAAACCTCCTACTGATTACCACCAACTCCCTCCCTCAGCTGATGAATCAGTATACCTTCATGTTAAACACCACTTGGAAGAAGCACTGAGAGTATCAAGGGCACAGAATGTACTCTGGGTGGGGAACTTCAATGTCCATCACCAAGAGTGACTCGGTAGCACCACTACTGACAGAGCTGGCTGAGTCCTGAAGGACATAACTGCTAGACTGGGCCTGTGACAGGTGGTGAGGGTACCAAGAAGAGGGAAAAAACTGGTTAACCTCACCCTCACCAATCTACCTGTCATAGATGGATCTGTCCATAACAGTATTGGTTGGAGTGACCACTGCACAGACCTTGTGAAATGAAGACCCAACTTCACACTGAGGATAATGTTCATCATGTTGTGTGGCACTACCACCGTGCTAAATGGAATAGACTGAGAACAGATCTAGCAGCTCAAAACTGAGCATCCATGATGTGCTGTGGATCATCAGAAGCAGCAGAATTGTATTCAACCACATTCTGTAATCTCATGGCCCGGCATATCCCCCACTCTACCATTACCATCAAGTCAGGGGATGGTTGATAGTGAGGAGGATAGCTGTAGACTGCAGGATGATATCTGTGGACTGGTCAGATGGGCAGAGAAGTGGCAAATGGAATTCAAACTGGAGAAGTGTGAGGTGATGCATTTGGGGAAGTGAAACAAGCAAAGGAATACACGATTAATGGGAGAATACTGAGAGGTGTATAGGAAGTGAGGGACCTTGGAGAGAATGTCCACAAATCCCTGAAAGTAGCAGGACAGGTCAATAAGGTGGTTAATAAGGCATATAGAATCCTTTCCTTTATTAGCCGAGATATAGAAATGAGAACAGGGAGGTTATGCTGTAACTGTATAAATCATTGATTAGGCCACAACTTGAGTTCTGTGTGCAGTTCTGGTCACCTCATTACAGAAAGGATGTAATTGCACTAGAGAGGGTACAGAGGAGATTGATGAGGATGTTGCCAGGACTGGAAAAATGGGTAGCCGGTGGCGTAGTGGTATTATCACTGGACTAGTAACCCAGAGACCCAGGGTATTTCTCTGGGGACATGGGTTTGAATCCCACCGCAGCAGAAGGTGGAATTTGATTTTAATTAATCTGGAATTAAAAGCTAGTCTAATGATGGCCATGAAACCATTGTCAATTGTTGTAAAAACCCATCTGGTTCACTAATGTCCTTTAGGGAAGGAAATCTGCTGTCCTTACCTGGTCTGGCCTACATGTGACTCCAGACCCACAGCAATGTGGTTAACTCTTACATGCCCTCTGAAATGGCCCAGCATGCCACTCAGTTGTACCTAACCATTACGAAGTCAATAAAAAGGAATGAAACCGGATGGACCACCTGGCATCGACCTAGGCACCGGAAACGACAACGGCAAACCCAGCCCTGTCGACCCTGCAAAGTACACCTTACTAACATCTGGGGGCTTGTGCCAAAGTTGTGAGAGCTGTCCCACAGACTAGTCAAGCAACAGCCTGACATAGTCATACTCACGGAATCATACCTTACAGACAATGTCCCAGACACTGCCATCACCATCCCAGGTATGTCCTGTCCCACCGGCAGGACAGACCCACCAGAGGTGGCAGGACAGTGGCATACAGTAGGGAGAGAGTTGCCCTAGGAGTCCTCAACATCGACTCCGGACTCCATGAAGTCTCATGGCATCAGGTCAAACATGGGCAAGGTAACCTCCTACTGATTACCACCTGCTGCCCTCCTTCAGCTGATGACTCAGTACTCCACCATGTTGAAAACCACTTGGAGGAAGCACTGAGGGTGGCAAGGGCACAAAATGTACTCTGGGTGGGGGACTTCAATGTCCATCACCAAGAGTGGCTCGGTAGCAGCACTACTGACCGAGCTGGCCGAGTCCTAAAGGACATAGCTGCTAGACTGGGTCTGCGACAGGTGGTGGGGGAACCAACACGAGGGAAAAACATACTTGACCTCGTCGTCACCAATCTGCCTGCTGCAGATGCTTCTGTCCATGACTGTATTGGTAGGAGTGACCACCGCACAGTCGTTGTGGAGATGAAGTCCCGCCTTCACATTGAGCATACCCTCCGTCGTATTGTGTGGCACTATCACCGTGTTAAATGGGATAGATTTCGAACAGATCTAGCAATGCAAAACTGGGCATCCATGAGGCGCTGTGAGCTATCAGCAGCAACAGAATTGTACTCAACCACAATCTGTAACCTCATGGCCCGGCATATCCCCCACTTTACTATTACCATCAAGCCAGGAGACCAACCCTGGTTCAATGAAGAGTGCAGGAGGGCATGCCAGGAGCAGCACCAGGCATACCTCAAAATGAGGTGTCAACCTGGTGAAGCTACAACACAGAACTATCTGCACACCAAACTGCATAAGCAGCATGCGATAGACAGAGCTAAGCGATCCCATAACCAACGGATCAGATCTAAGCTCTGCAGTCCTGCCACATCCAGCCGTAAATGGTGGTGGACAATTAAACAACTAACTGGAGGAGGTGGCTCCACAAATATCCCCATCCTCAATGATGGGGGAAGCCCAGCACATGAGTGCGAAAGATAAGGCTGAAGCATTTGCAACAATCTTCAGCCAGAAATGCCGAGTTGATGATCCATCTTGGCCTCCTCCTGAAGTCCCCAGCATCACAGATGCCAGACTTCAGCCAATTCAATTCACTCTGCGTGACATCAGGAAACGACTGAAGGCATTGGATACTGCAAAAGCTATGGGCCCTGACAATATTCCGGCAATTAGGGATGGGTAACAAATGTTGGTCTTGCTAGTGATGCCCACATCCCATAAAAGAATAAAAAAAATTCAGTGTGATTCTTGTTCAGAAAGCAGTTCTCTGGTTTATTTCAATAATATTGATCACACTTATTTCTATGAATCTACTTAAAAATGAGTTGTTTGTTAAAAATGGTTTAATCAGCATAGCAATTCATATAATTCTTTTCCTGCCTCTGAGCTGACACAGAGGCTGAAATTTAAGCTTCCAGGGAGGTGGGTGTCTGTGCATGTGGGAGTTAAAGAAGCAAAAAATGACAGCGTGTCGGGAAGCTGGCAGGAATCCGCCAACATGCACATTTGTTAGACAGGTCTGCAATGAACATATGTTAACAAAAATGGTGCAATTACATTGCTCGGTGCAGCCTATAGGCCACCAACTAGTGGGAAAGATGCTGTGGAACAAATCTGCAAGGAAATTACAGACAAGTGCAAGAATTATAGAGTAGTTATAATGGGGGACTTTAATTATCCAAATATGGACCGGGATAGTAGTAGTGTAAAGGGAAGAGAGGGGCAAAAGTTGCTATAATGTGTTCAGGAAAATTTTCTACAGCGGTATGTTTTGAGTCCAATGAGAAAGGAAGCACTGCTAAACCTGGTTCTTGGAAATGAGGTGGGCCAAATGGATCAAGTGTCAGTTGGGGAACACTTAGCAGACAGTGATCATTGTATTATAAGATTTAGGTTTATTATGGAAAAAGTCAAGGTACAATCCAGAGTAAGAATAATTAACTGGGGGGAAGGCCAACTTTAGTGGAGTAAGAATGGATCTGACCCAGATGAATTGGAATCAAAGGTTGGCAGGCAAAACGGTAACAGAACAATGGGCTGCCTTTAAAGTTGAGATATTTGGACACAGTTAAGGTATATTCCCACAAAAGGGAAAAGTAGGGCAAACAAATCCACAGCTCCCTGGATGATGAAAGAGATAGAGATTAAGATGAAGAGGAAAAAGTGTGCTTATGACAGATGTCAGATGGATAATACAACAAGAACCAGGCTGAATATAGAAGGCTCAGAGGGGAAATGAAAAAAACAAATGAGAGAAGCAAAGAGAGGTTATGAAAAGAGATTGGCAGCTAACACAAAAGGGAATCTATAGGCATATTGTTACAACCAGGTGAGAAAGGTGTCTAGGGGTCCTTTACTGTCTTCACCTGGTCTTACTGTAACAGGGTTTAATTTTAAACACACTGTGTTTTGAGCTGCCCCTTTGGTGAATCCTTGTTCACAGCTTTCCAATTATAAGGCAAAGAAATGAGCACAAACAGGCTTTCTTAGGTTTAAAGAAGAAAAGTGATAAGAAACCTTAAACGTAAACTCTAATATGGTTAACGCCGACAGATATACGACGTGCCCACGCTAGTATGCACACATGATACACACATGCAAATAGGGACAGAAAAGAGAAGAAAATTAAAATGGAGAGGTTTGAGGCAATATCAGAAGAGTTTCTTGTTTACTGTGTTTCGAGCTCACTGTCGTCCTTTTGTAAGTAGTCTTGCTTTTCGTTGGGGCCCAGTATTCTTCTTAAACCTTGTTCACTGTCGGAGACTTTTCTCTCTTGGGGTTCATGTGTCTTCAATGATTTCCAAAGCTGGTGAGAGCGAGATGGGAGCAGACAGGAGAGAGGTGTTCTCAGTCCAGGAGAAAACAGCCTTCTGATTTTAAATTCCTTGTTAGAAGCTCAAATTCAAAAAACTCCAACTGTCAGTCAGTCATGTGACCAAACTGGCCCGACCACGTCTGTTTGTGTATTTGGCCATTTTAGTAGTTAATCTGGAATGCTTCAACGTCTGGTAATCAAAAGTCCATTGTAGATTAAATTGGAGCAGGGAATAGCTCCTTTGTCCTTTGAAGTACTTGTCTGTTGATATGCTAATGTCTCTCTCCAACCAAAGTTTCCAATTGTTTTTTAAAGCAAGTTCTTTCTTCACCATCAGCAGCTTAAAATCAATGTTCATATGGCAAAATTAATTTTCCTCATTCTTGGCAGGTGAGGGGGCTTGCATGACAATATTAAATAGTAAAAGGGTGATAAAAGAAGGAGTGGGGAAGATTAGGACATGGAGGCAGGGGCATTGCTGAGGTATTAAATGAATACTTTGCATCTGGAATGCACTGGCAGGGAGTGCAGAGGAGGAAGGTTTAATCGAGGCATTCAAAAGGGAATTAGATAGTTATCTGAAAAGGAAGAATGTACAGGGTTATGGGGAGAAGGCGAGTGAATGGCACTAAGTGAATTGCTCACTTGGAGAGCCAGTACATACACAGTGGGCCAACTGGCCTCCTTCTTTTCTGTAACAGTTCTGAGATTCTGTGATTATGTCTTTACCAAGGAAGAAGATGCTGCACAGGTCATGGTGGAAAAAGAGGGAATTCAGACACTTGAAGGGTTTAAAATTGATAAGGAGGAAGTGTTGGGTAGGCAGTCTGTACTTAAAGTTGATAAGTCACCAGGACTGGATGAGATGCATCCAAGGATACTGAGGAAAGTGAGATTGGAAATTGCAGAGGGCCATAAATTTCCAGTCTTCCTTTGACTCAGGAGTGGTGCCAGAGGACTGGAGAATTGCAAATCTTACACTCTTGTTCAAAAAAGGGTGTAAAGATAAGCTCAGCAACTGATAAACTCATAAACTTAGGCCAATCAGTTTAACTTTGGTGGTGGGGAAACTTCTAGAAACAATAATTCAGGAGAAAATTAATAGTCACTTGGGCAAAAATGTGGGTTAATTAAGAAAGCTAGCACAGATTTGTTAAGGGCAAATTGTGTTTAACTAACTTGCTGGAGTTTTTTGATGAGGTAAGAGAGAGGGTTGATGAGGGTAATGCTGCTGATGTGGTGTACATGGACTTCCAAAAAGCATTTTATAAATTGTCGAACAACAGACTTGTAAGCAACATTATAGTTCATGGAATAAAAGAGACAGTAGCAACATGGATATAAAATTGGCTGAGTGACAGGAAACAGAGTAATGGTTAATGGATGTTTTTTGGATGGGAAAAAGCGCTGTAGTGGAGTTCTCCAGGGGTCGTGGTGTTAGGACCCTTGCTCTTTCTGGTATATATTAATGACTTAGACCTTGGTGTACAGGGCACAATTTCAAAATTTGAGGACGATACAAAACTTGGAAGCATTGTGAACTGTGAAGAGGATAGTGTAGAACTTCAAAAGGACATAGGCAGGTTGTTGGAACGGGTGGACAAGTGGCAGATGGAATTTAATGCAGAAAAATGTGAACTGATTCATTTTGGTAGGAAGAACGTGGAGAGACAATATAAAATAAAGAGTACATTTAAGCATGTACAGGAGCAGAGGACCTGGGTGTATATGTGCATAAATCATTGAAGGTGGCAGGACAGGTTGAGAGCAGTTAATAAAACATACAGCATCCTAGGCTTTATTATTAGGGGAATAGAGTACAAGAGCAAGGAAATTACATTAAACTTTAAACATTAAACATTAAATTTTGGCCTCAACTGGAGTATTGCATCCAGTTATGGGCACCACACGTTAGGAAAGATGTGATGGCATTCGAGAGAGTGCGAAAAGATTCACGAGAATGGTTCCAGGGATGAGGAATTTCAGTTACTTTGATAGATTGGAGAAGTTGGGACCATTTTCCTTTGAGAAGAGAAGGCTGAGAGGAGATTTGATAGAGGTATTCAAAATTATGAGGGGTTTGGACAGAGTAGATAGGGAAGAACTGTTCCCATTGGTGGAAAGATTGAGAACAAGAGGGCACAGATTTAAGGTAATTGGCAAAAGAAGCAACTCTTTCACGCAATGAGTGGTTAGGATCTGGAATGCACTGTCTGAGAGTGTGGTGGAGGCAGGTTCAATCGAGGCATTCGAGAAGGAATTGGATTGTTATCTGAAAAGGAAGAATCTGCGGGACTACAGGAAGAAGGCAGGGGAGTGGCACTAGGTAAATTGATCCTTCAGAGAGCCAGCACAGACATGATGGGCCAAATGGCCTCCGATGCTGTAACAATTCTATGATTCTGTAAAAGGCAATTGACCCTTTAAGCTTGGATGCTGGCTTCAACTGCCAGTGCGTGGGTTTCCCAGGTTGTCTGAAACTTTCCAGGTTGAGCAAGGCAAGAGGACACTGGGGATGGGAATTGATAGGGAAGAGCAATTGACTGGAAAGCCTTTAAATACTGAGGTCTGACAGTGGCTTCCTTGCCTAGGTGAAAGACTTTTGCTCACAGCACTTGTTCTGAGAGTATGCTTTCACTGCTTTAGAGGTAATTTCCAAGACTTGGAGGTCATTTCTGCTACTGGGACCCTTTTGCCTTTGATTTTCCACTTCCCGACTATCAACCTGTTCAGCAGCATAATAGCAGCTAATACAGCTCTACCTTGGACCTTTGATGATCATCAAGGAGGAGCAGCGCAAGCAGCACCACCATCAGCATAACAGGTCAGCAAGGAGAGCAGCTGCCTTCTCCTCAACTGCAAGCACTTCATAGGACAGAGGGGATGAACACGGAAAAAGGCAATATCCCTAACACAGGGTATATAGACAGAGGATGAGCTTTCTGGACAAAATTTCACAATCTGCTGCCAACAAGTGCATCTCCCAGTTGACCAATACCATGTTTGTCAGGGCCACCACTTACATCCACTACGCTACTGAGGTCAGTCAGATTTGCTGTTCCACCTGGATTCCCTCAGGTACAGGGAATCATTGACTGTATACATGAGGCAATCAAGGTGCTGTCAGACCAAAGGGCAATAATCATCAATGGAAAGGGATTCCACTACATTAATGTTCAGCTGGTATGTAGCCACCGAAAGATTATCATGCAGGTCTTTGCAAGATATCCTGGAAGCTGCCATGATGCCTGCATTCTGCACCAGTCATGTCCCCCACCGATATTTGCACCTCCAAATAGAGCATTTGGCTCCTTGGAGACAAGGCTACCCTGTAAGTACATGGCTGATGACATCTGTGAAGAACCATAGTACTGATACAGCGTATAGGTACAACCAGTGCCACATGAACACGAGAGGTCATTGAGCAAGTCAATGGGATGCTGAAGATGCGATTCAGGTGCTTAGACAGATACACCAGCAAGGGTCTCCTGAGTGATAGTGGTCTGCAGCACCGATTAGAACATAGTGCAGCAGAGAGGACTGGAACTGCAGGAGGAGCAAGGTAAGGACCGCTCTGCATCCTTGGAGAAGGAGCAACAGAAGGAGCAACAGAGGAGGAGGAGGTGCCTGCTGTGGCCAGGGTGCCTGCAGCCACAAACTAGCTGCCAGGGATGGACTGGATGGACTCATTTCAGGCATGTGTCAGATGATCTGAGGCAGTGCAGTGATTTGGCCGATTCTGAACCCACTGTACCCATCCCTAGCCCAAAGCAGTCCCATACACTTGTGGCTGATGCCCTCTGGGTTTTGAAGCCCATGGGAATCCCGCCAAAGACTGCCCCACCTGCACATGTGCAGGGGCAGACTCAGCCTTCAGGACAGTGGGCAGAAGGTGGGGCTCTGAATAAGGTGGAGAGGGCAATGGGTGAAGGAGTGGCAGCCTTGAGCAGAGCCCCACTTCCATATGTCCTTTCTGTTCGCTCTCATAGCCCACCTGCACTTCACTGCTAGCCAAGATCTGGAGAGCACTTGGCTGTACTTCAGTGACGCACTGACTGGCTAAGGTGAGGCTTTCCTCTATCCAGCAGCAGCGAGAGTAGGAGCAGAGGCGGGAGACGGTATATGACCTCAGAGAGATCGTTAACATGAAAAATACGAGATATGAACCCCCAGACCAATTTAATGAATTACACGAGATTTCACTTTTGGAGTCTTTTATAATAACAACTAAACTAAAAGAAATCCCCAATTAACTAAATAGTATTTTGCAAATAGTTGATACCCTGAATTATAAACAAATGTATTTTCTTTCCTTATTCAAAACTTGAAAACCTCACACCACACTTTTACGTTACACAGTCCTTTTTGATGACAAACCCCTCTGTGGTTCAAAGTCCCAAACTCCTCCCAGTTGCAATGTGTTGGATCTCCCAGACTTTTCAAAAATCAAAACCATCTTCGCTCCTGTCTCCAAGCACTTCCAACCTGGACATCCGTGGATAATGTGATTTCTGGTGATCCCGTGGGTCCTTTACTTCTCCGCAAGTGCGACTCCCAAAACAGGTTGAAGTCTCCACAGCCTTTCGCTGTATATCTTCAGAGAGCAGGCATTCTCTCTCTCTCTCTCTCTCTCTCTTTCTCTCCAGCTGCCTCTGCTAGGTACTTCGCTTACAGCTTGCCTTCAGGCTGCACCCCGATGGGTCCTTTCTTACAGCCTGCTCAAGGCCACAACTTGATAGTTCCTTCCTTATAGCTTGTTTTTCTCCAGAAAGTCTGCTAAATTTATCTGGACTTAGAATTCAGTACTTTATTGTTCTGTTCCAAAATGCAAAGATTGGTAGTCTGTTTTTCACAAAGGTACTCAGCCTTTCCATTGTCCCCAGGTGTTAACATCTGCTTGGTCCGTTTGCATGTTCTCAATGGCTGACTCCTTGTTTTATGATCCAAAGGTCTGGGAGGTCAAAACCCGTTGTTCTTCAGGTGTTAGTGCTGTTGTCTCTGCTCTTCATAAGACAGTCTATGATCTGTTCACTCTGTGGTCCTGGTAACCTTTCACTGAGTGGAGCTGAGGTCAGCTGACTTTCTGGACTCCATCCTGAACTTTTAAAAATCACAATCTTTAAGACATAATCATGTTACAAGGTCCAGCGTTCAAAACGGGAATGAATATAAAGAGCGGTGACTCGAGGCCCAAGTGCAACAGCAAGTACAGGAGGAGAAGCAAGAGGCAGGGATATAAAGAGCAATAATCTGAGGCCTGAGAGCAGCACTGAGAATGGGAGCAGAGGTGGGGATATCAAGAGCAGTGACAAGATCCAAGAGCAACAGCAGCAGCGAGAATAGGAGCAGAGGCAAGAGGCAGGGATGAGGATAAGCTTCAGTTATACAGGGCATTGGTGAGACCACATCTGGAGTAGTGTGTACAGTATTGGCCCCGTTATTTTAGGAACGATGTAAATGCATTAGAAGCAGTTCAGAGAAAGTTTACGAGACTAATACCTGGAATGGACAGGTTGTCTTATGAGGAAAGATTGGACAGGCTAGGCTTGTATCTGCTGGAGTTTAGACAAGTAAGAGGTGACTTGTTTGAAACATATAAGATCCCAAGGGGTCTTGACAGGGCGGATGTGGAAAGGATGTTTCCTCTTGTGGGACAATCTAGAACTGGAGGTCACTGTTTAAAAATAAGGTGTCACCCATTTAAGACAGAGATGAGGAGAAATCTTTTCTCACAGAGGGTCATGAGTCTTTGGAATGCTCTTCCTCAAAAGGTGGTGGAGGCAAAGTCTTTGAATATGTTTAAGGCAGAGGTAGATAGATTCTTGAAAAGAAATGGGATGACAGGTTATTGGGGGTAGGTGGGAATGTGGAGTAATCAGTTCGGCCATGAACTTATTGAATGGCGGAGCAGGCTTGAGGGGCCGAGTGACCTACTCCTGCTCCTAATTATTATGGTCGTATGAGGCCCCAGAGCAGCAGTAAGAACGGGAGCAGAGGCGAGAGGCGGGGATATAAAGAGTGGCAACCCCATAGTTCGAAAAAAGGAGGGGAAATATCAAAGTGTGATGTCACGGGAGAGCGGCTAAATAATTGGTTGGTGGGAATTTCTCCTTTTTTTCCTCTAAAGAAGGGCAATGTTTAAAATTAGAGCTGGGAAATTTTAAAAAATCAATCAGCGTAAGTCAAACAGTAAGTGAATTAATAATAAGAGCAAAGGAATTTGGTGAGTGTGCGAACTCATTGAGGTGGGGATAAGAGGTGCTGCTTCATTATAAAAAATAAATAAATAAATAGGGCTAAATTAGGATTGTGGGCTAAGTTGCAGTCAAGACCTCAAGCATGTAACTAAATTTAATAAATTACATCAGGATATTACTTAGATTTAACACTACAAATAGACAATTGAGTGATATTTGCATATGGGAGCTGGTGGACACCAGTGCGATGCACAGCAATGTCAAGGGCAGTCACTCTCACCTCACCTCTTGCATTCAGCTCTTTTGTCCATATTTGAACCAAGGCTTTAATGAGGTCAGGAGCTGAAAGGCGCTGGCAAACCTAAACTGAGTGTCACTGAGCAGGTTATTGCCAAGCATGTGCCCCTTGATAGCACTGTCGCCAACACCTTCCATCAGTTACTGATCATTGAGAGTCGACTGATGGGGCAGTAATTGGCCAAGTTGCCCACATACCTGGGCAATTTTCCACATTATCGGGTAGATGCCACTGTTGTAGCTATACTGGAACAGCTTGGCTCAGGGCACGGAAAGTTCTGGGGCACAGGTTAACCAGGTTTTTCCCTCTTCTTGGTACCCTCACCACCTGTCACAGGCCCAGTCTGGCAGTTATGTCCTTCAGGACTCAGCCAGCTCCATCAGTAGTGGTGCTACCGAGCCACTCTTGGTGATGGACTTTGAAGTCCCCCACCCAGAGTACATTCTGCACCCTTGCCACCCTCAGTGCTTCCTCCAAGTGGTGTTCAACATGGATTGAGTACTGATTCATCAGCTAAGGGGGGGCAGTATGTAGTTATCAGCAGCAAGTTTCTTTGCCCATGTTTGACCTGATGCCATGAGACTTCATGGGGTCCGGAGTCGATGTTGAGGACTCCTAGGGCAACTCCCTCTTGACTGCATATCACTGTGCCGCCACCTCTGCTGAGTCTGTCCTGCTGGTGGTACAGGACATACCGGAGATGGTGATGGCAGTGTCTGGGACATTGTCTCTAAGGTGTGATTCCATGAGTATCACTATGTCAGGCTGCTGCTTGACTAGTCTGTGGGACAACTCTGCCAAATTTAGCACAAGTCCCCAGATGTTAGTAAGGAGGACTTTGCAGGGTCGACAGGGCTGGGTTTGCCGTTGTCATTTCCGGTGTCTAGGTCAATGCTGGGTGGTCCGTCCCATTTCATTCCTTTTTGATCTTGTAGCAGTTTAACACAACTGAGTGACTTGCTATTTCAGAGGGCATATAAGAATCAACCACATTGTTGTGGGTCTGGAGTCACATGTAGGCCAGACCAGGTAAAGAAGGCAGATTTCCTTCCCTAAAGGACATCCGTGAACCAGATGGGTTTTTACGACAATCGACAATGGTTTCATGGTCACCATTAGACTAGCTTTTTTTTAAATTCCAGAATTATTAATTAAATTCCATCTTCTGCCATGGTGGGATTTGAGCCCATGTCCCCAGAGCAATACCCTGGGTCTCTGGGTTACTAGTCCAGTGACAATACCACTATGCTCCCGCCATCCCTTTGAGGATGCTGGAATTTATTATTAAGGAACTAGTAGCAGGACATTTAAAAAATCATGATTCAGTCAAGCAGAGTCAACATGTTTTTTCTGGATCCCAAGGAATTCTTACAAAAAATAACAAGATGAATTAATCTTGGCCCTTTCTGACCACTCTGCTGTCTTCTACCATTTTCTCTGGTGGGTTTGCTGTCAAGCCGGCCTCCCTTGAGTTCCAGGAAAAATAGTATTGTAGCACTGATTACATCATCAAACCAGGGCTTTTACATTTCAATTAGACCCTGCCTGCCTGTAGCAGGAACCTTGGACAACTTGAAAGTCAGCAAAATAAAATAGTGTTTGACAAGAATGGAGTGTCCTAGGGCCCGTATGTCAGCACCCAGTTTTAATCCTTACCTCTGAGGTTCAGAATAAGTATGAGACACTTGATCCTGGAATATAGTGAACAGACCTTATTCATGTACAGCATAGGTAGTCAACATAACTGTACAGAGAGTAGCTTTTCAGTTTCTCTATCTTTGACAACAGTCTATTTACATAAATGGTCATAGTTGTTTACATGAAAGTTACTTCTCTAAAACAAGACTTCCTGATCTAACTGTTCTTGAACACTTTGAGGAGCCGTTTTATGAACAGCTTATCTGCCTAAACATTCCTTAATACTGTCGTTAATTGGAGCCCTCTGCCTGTCTGCTTATGCTTATTGCACTAACCACTGAAGTTATATTTTAATCAGTCACAGCCAATGCTGTTCAGCATTTCTTGTAGATAATACTCAGACATTTGTAACAGAGGCTAAACCATGCTTTCTTCTGTGGCTCAGCCACTGCTATCTCTTTTATACTGGAAAACCTGTTGCTCCAAGATACAAAGAGTATTGCTGAAAATAGAGACATTATGTTGAAGCTTTTCGTCTTGCACTCATTAGGACAATCTTCAAGAATACCAATGTAAGGGAAAATAACAAATTTATACTGTATGAGGAGAGAATGCTGATTGGTTGACAAGTGAACTCTGATTGGTACAGGCGTTGCCATGGAGAATGCACCAGTTAACAGTGCCTGACAGTTAATTGCCAAGCTTTGTTTGAAATTAAAACGAGGCAGCTTGACTCTGATTGGTCAAGGCATTACCCTGAGGAATGAACCAGCAAATGGCCGTCACTTATTTTGCTCAGCTGAAACAGACACAATGTTTGTACATATTCTTTCTGTCTGTAAAGAACAGGGCCCTGTGTATTAATATATGTAGCTTCCAGGACGCTTCAACATAATGTCTCTATTTTCAGCAATACTCAAGCTCTGTACTACCAAATGACCATTAAGGTACAAGGAAATTTGGTTCTTAACTTAATACTCTCCAAGATGTCCAACGCTCCCACACATCATTCCATTTGCTGGACAAATTACAACTGAATCCATTGTCTCTCCATCTTTTCTGCTGCTGCCATTTAAGTTGTACATCGTGAGGTTAGAATGGTAGGTTATGCAGATGTGATATAGATTTTCTGATGGTTATTAGTAACAAAACTAAATCAGATGTTTTCAGACTTCGGATTCGGTTCAACTTGAACTGACCCTGATTCACTGAATGCAACAGATTCAGAACCACTTGATTGCTGAGTCATTGTCAACAGCCCAATTGAAAATAATTTTTTGAACAAGACCAAATCAATTTGGCCCAGCTGAACCAGTTGAGGTAGAGTTCATATTTTGGTTCACTCATGCATGGAGAGCAAAGCAACACTTTGTGCGCCATATGGTTATAGCTGGAGTTGGTTGCCTGAATGGGAAAGCTCACACCACCCCCCGTCTCCCCCACCCCTGCCCTGCCATTGTGTACATATGTGCATGTGATGAGAATCTGTGTGCTAAGTTGGAATATAGTTTGGAGCTTGAAATTAAGATAGCTCTGAGGTGTTTCCTATGAAAGAGTCACTTTGTTATTGCATTTGTCTCCACAAAGTATCTTTATACATTTTATGTGATTTTGTTGAATCTGTCTTTCAAACTGATTCTTGAATCAACATTGTAGACCCTTCCATTTCCAGGCATTCCATTCAGTCATTGGCAATATTTCTCACCTCCTGGACACAGAGACATTCGTAAATTGTGATTGAGTCCCCTGATGATCTTGCAGCAATGTATGCACTTTTTAAAATCTAAATTACATTAGAAAAATGGTACTAAACAATATTGATTGTACACATCTATCAGTCAGTATGTTCAAACAAGCAGACTGAGCACTGTGAACAATGGCCACTAACAGCGTCAAGGCTGGTGTTAAATCACAGTTAAAAGAAATATCTAGTCCTATGAAAACCAACTGACACTAAGCCATGAGCCAAAAGGGAATGGGAGCCTGGGTTTCCATATTCAACAGCTTGCATGAATAGGAATGAAAGCATCAGGCCAACTGAAATGCTCAATTGACACCGAACTATCAAGCTGTCATATTAGGGACTCACAGTCAGAATTGTTGTTCCATGTACCATTGTGGTACAAAAATGCTCTCTGCCAGTATTCTAAAGTTTGTTTGTGTTTGTATGCATTCATATCTTTTCATTCATGCCACTGGAATGGGAAACAAACATTTGTTTCTCATATAATTAGTCTATGCTTCTTCTTTTCTTCTTTGGCCTCCTTATCTCGAGAGACAATGGATACGCGCCTGGAGGTGGTCAGTGGTTTGTGAAGCAGCGCCTGGAGTGGCTATAAAGGCCAATTCTAGAGTGACAGGCTCTTCCACAGGTGCTGCAGAAAAATCTGTTTGTCGGGGCTGTTACACAGTTGGCTCTCCCCTTGCGCCTCTGTCTTTTTTCCTGCCAACTACTAAGTCTCTTCGACTCTCCACACTTTAGCCCTGCCTTTATGACTGCCCGCCAGCTCTGGCGGACGCTGGCAACTGACTCCCACGACTTGTGATCAATGTCACCGGATTTCATGTCGCGTTTGCAGACGCCTTTAAAGCGGAGACATGGACGGCCGGTGGGTCTGATACCAGTGGCGAGCTCGCTGTACAATGTGTCTTTGGGGATCCTGCCATCTTCCATGCGGCTCACATGGCCAAGCCATCTCAAGCGCCGCTGACTCAGTAGTGTGTATAAGCTGGGGATGTTGGCCGCCTCGAGGACTTCTGTGTTGGAGATACAGTCCTGCCACCTGATGCCAAGTATTCTCCGGAGGCAGCGAAGATGGAATGAATTGAGACGTCGCTCTTGGCTGACGTACGTTGTCCAGGCCTCGCTGCCATAGAGCAAGATACTGAGGACACAGGCCTGATACACTCGGACTTTTACTGCTTCAAAATGTCCCAATTCTTTTTGAATATTCCCCAACATTTTCTAATTTGTTAACATTGCATCTCTACTATTAATTCATGTTTAATCTCGCTCAAACATTCAACAGTAATTTTCTGCACTACATGTTGCGGAATGGAAGAGTGAGGACCAAGAAATTAGATAGCTCTCTCTCTTGCCAGATCTTCAGACATTCTGTGCTGTGTGGCATCTTTCAGTTTGTCTTTTAGACTGTTCTATGGTGCTTTCATCCAAAATGGGTGCAAGTCTACTATTGTTTGAAGACCAATGTAAATGATATTGAAATTAGCAGAAGCATGTTTTCTCTGATCTCACTGTGCACTGTCATGCAGGCCCCCACCTGCTAAGAATGAGGCACACTAATTTCACCACATGGACATTAAACTTCAAATTGTTGCTTGGAAGAAAAGAGGGGCCTATTACAAGGAATTGCCAGGCCCCTAGCCGGAAAGACATTTTTGCATACTAGCAAACAGTGTTGGAACAAAAGAACCAGTCCCTGCTCCCAAAACATTGAAGAGACCTGGTCAAACCAGTCAGTCATGTGACCACCTGCTGGTCAACTGGGGGAGTTTAACAATTGTAGAAACAATGTTTGTAGACAGAAAGCTCCTGGCTCCTGGATTGAGAAGATCCCTCTCCTGTCTGCTCTCATCTCCTTCCCACAGAACTCCGAAACCATTGAAGACACATGAACCCCAGGAGAGAAAAGTCTCCTACACTGAACAAGGTTTAAGAAGAATACTGGGCCCCAACGAAAAGCCAGACTGCCTACAATCAAGGACTCTACAGCGAGTTTGAAGCACAGTAACAAACCCCCTTCAGAGATTGCCTCAAACCTTTTCACTTTATTTTTCTTCTATTTTCTGTCCCTATTGGCATGTGTGTATCGCGTATGCATGCTAGCTAGCATGGGCGTATTGTGTATCTGTAGGCGTTAATCAAATTCGAGTTTAAGTTTTAATAAATTTCACTTTTCTTCTTTAAACCTAAGAAAGCCTGTTTATGCTCGTTTCTTTGCCTAATTGGAAAGCAGTAAACAAGGATTCATCAAGGAGGAGCTCAAAACACGGTGTGTTTAAAATTAAATCCTGTTACAGTAAGACCAGGCGAAGGCTGAAAGGGAACCCCTAGACCTCTTTCTCACCTAGTCGTAACAGCACTCAGAACGCCCATATAGTATAAGTTATGCTCTGACCTGAGGAAGTCTGTTGAAAAGGGTGGCAGTTTATTTGTACCTTTTTATATTCATTCATGGGATGTGGGCATCACTGGCAAGTTGTGGGGTGTGGGCAGAAAGATTGGACACCAGCTAAGTCCAGCAAGGAGAGGAGGGAATCGGTCAAGTGGTGGCCACCGGCAGCCTGTGGTTTTAATGTTGATCCAGGAAGAATACACCTTCTCCACTGTAAGGCAAGTAGAAAATGTTTAACTTATCTATCAGGTGGCTGCCACTAGTCTGGCTGCTGAGTGCCTGAAGAAACTGAGCACAGCATACAAGTCATGTGGAGGTCATTTGCAGTCCAATTGGCAAAGGGTCCTGAAACAAGCTTGGGCTTAACACAATTTTTGATTCCTACTTATTCACCCCAATCAGTATGGTTGGCACTGCGCTTCTGGCATGGAAGGAACTTATGCATGCCTTCCACCATATTAGACTGTTCAGCATCTATTTCATGCCTGTAAAACAGGCACAGGTCAGTATGTAATAATATCTGTAAAATATTGCATACTGCAGCATGAAAAGCAAAAGAAATGAATGCAATTTCTCACTATAACTTATGTGACGTCATAGATGGGGTTATTTTTGCAGGTGAAAGGTAGTGATTTACTGGCAGTTGTATGTCATTTACCCCCCTCTTCAAAACAAAAAGATTATAAATCACAAGGTAACTCGCTTGCAACACCATTATTTCTAAATATGCAATTATAGCTGGTTTGCATGCTGGTGTTAAAAGCTCAGTTGCAGTTACAATCAGCCCTAAATGTGGTTTGCAACAACACAAATAAATATTACACAGAGTTGCATTGCTTGCAAGTGCAAATTCCAACTACGATCAATTACGAGGAACTTTACTAACCCGGAACAGGTGATTACAGCTTTTATACTTGGTAAACAATTATTCCAGAGTAATTAGAGGTTTTAGATTTTTATCAATGTTACCCCTGATCACTGTCAGCATCTGTATTTCAGCTACCAGCAGTTTATAATGTTTACTTGTCAGTAGCTGAATCAGTTTCTGTGATTCGGTAAAGTAGCATTTAAATGAAATGTCCTCAATCCTTTTGAATGCTTGCTTCCAATGGCTTTAGAGCTGTAAATCTATAAAGTGGAGTCTCCACTCTCTGAATTCCAATAAGACTTCTGATTCTGATACAGTCATAGTTGTCAGCTGTTCATTTCTTATGCTGATGCTCAGTGTATCCAGCTACTGTTTGGGTTTTTGCTTGCCATCCCCAAAACTAGCTGTTTTGAAGATGGATGAACGTACCCATCATTCAGCATGACCAATGTTGATTCATGTTTGGTATGGAGCAAGTTGATCAATCTCCAAAACAGCCACAATGTGAACAGATACAGTCAGCAGGTTTGTACAACAATGAAGTAAAGATTGTGCAATCAAAGATATGTTTGAACTTTTTGCTGGAGCTGGGATGATTGTCTTCCAACAACCACAACCTCTTCCTTTGTGTTAAGTATAACACCTGCCACTTGAGTTTTCCCCTCGATCCCCATTCACTTCAGATTCAGAATCCTTGATGCCACACTCAGTCAAATGCTGCCTTGATGTCAAGGGCAGTCACTCTCAGCTCACCTCTGGAATTCAACTATATTGTCCTTGTTTGGACCAAGGCTGCATTGAGATCTGGAGTTGAGCGGTCATGACAGAACCCAAACTAAGCTTCTGAGCAGGTTGTTGCTGAGTAAGTGCAGTTTGATAGCACTGTTGACAACACCTTCCATCACTTTGCTGATGATTGAGAGTAGACTGATGGGACAGTAATCGGCCGGCTGAATTTGTCCTGCTTTTTGTGGACACGATATACTTGGTCAATTTTTCCACTTTGTTGGGTAGATGCTAGTGTTGGTGCTATGCTGGAACAGCTTGGTTAGAGGCACAGCTAGTTCTGGGGGTTGTATCTAGACCGCCAAACTGTAGTGGTGATGTTGGGAATGGCATTAAACAGGAAATTAGAGATGCATGCGATAAAGGAACATCTGTAATTATGGGTGACTTTAATCTGCATATAGATTGGGCAAATCAAATTAATTACTATACCATAGAGGAGAAATTCTTGGAGTGTATAAGGGATGGTTTTCAGGACCAATACATTGAGGAACCAACGAGAGAACAGGCCATCCTAGACAGGGTATTGTGTAGTGAGAGAGGAATAATTGACAATCCAGTGGTGCAAGACCCCTTGGGGACGAGCGACCATAATATGATAGAATTCTTCATCAAGGGCAGCACAGTGGCGCAGTGGTTAGCACCGCAGCCTCACAGCTCCAGCGACCTGGGTTCAATTCTGGGTACTTCCTGTGCAGAGTTTGCAAGTTCTCCCTGTGACTGCATGGGTTTTCGCCGGGTGCTCCGGTTTCCTCCCACAGCCAAAGACTTGCAGGTTGATAGGTAAATTGGCCATTGTAAATTGCCCCTAGTATAGGCAGGTGGTAGGGGAATTGAGGGAAGGTGGGGATGTGGTAGGAAAATGGGATTAATGTAGGATTAGTTCTCGCACCTACACTGTTTGGGATCTTCTTCTCCCTGCTGCTCTCACTCTTCTCCCTGCTGTTCAAGTCTTCAGAAGAAGAAACTTTCCTCCACACAAGATCAGGTGGCAGGTTGTTCAACCTTGCTCGTCTAAAAGCGAAGACCAAAGTACAGAAAGTCCTCATCAGGGAACTCCTCTTTGCTGATGATGCTGCATTAACATCTCACACTGAAGAGTGTCTGCAGAGTCTCATCAACAGGTTTGCGGCTGCCTGCAATGAATTTGGCCTAACCATCAGCCTCAAGAAAACGAACATCAAGGGACAGGACGTCAGAAATGCCCCATCCATCAATATCGGCGACCACACCTACCTAGGCTCAACTATCGCCAGTAACCTGTCTCTCGATGCAGAATTAAACAAGCGCATGGGAAAAGCTTCCTGTGCTATGTCCAGACTGGCCAAGAGAGTGTGGGAAAATGGCGCACTGACACAGAACACAAAAGTCCAAGTGTATCAAGCCTGTGTCCTCAGTACCTTGCACTCCGGCAGCGAGGCCTGGACAACGTACATCAGCCAAGAGCGACGTTGCAATTCATTCCATCTTCCCTGCCTCTGGAGAATACTTGGCATCAGGCGGCTGAACCGTATCTCCAACACAGAAGTCCTTGAGGCAGCCAACATCCCCAGCATATACACCCTACTAAGCCAGCGGTGCCAGAGATGGCTTGGCCATGTGAGCTGCATGGAAGATGGTCGGATCCCCAAGGACACATTGTACAGCGAGCTCGTCACTGGTATCAGACCCACCGGCAGTCCATGTCTCCACTTTAAAGACATCTGCAAATGCGACATGAAGTCCTGTGACATTGATCACAAGTCATGGAAGTCAGTTGCCAGCGATCGCCAGAGCTGGCGGGCAACCACAAAGGCAGGGCTAAAGCGTGGCGCGTCTAAGAGACTTAGCAGTTGGCAGGAAAAAAGACAGAAGCGCAAGGGGAGAGCCAACTGTGTAACAGCCCCGACAACCAATTTTATGTGCAGCACCTGTAGAAGAGTCTGTCACTCTAGAATTGGCTTTTGAAGCCACTCCAGGCGCTGCTTCACAAACCACTGACCACCTGCAGGCACTTACCCATTGTCTCTCGAGACAAGGAGGCCAAAGAGAGAGAGTATAAATGGGTGGTTGATGGTCGGCACAGACTCGGTGGGCCGAAGGGCTTGTTTCAGTGCTGTATCTCTAAAAAAAAAATGGAGAGTGATGTAGTTGATTCTGAGACAAGGGTCCTGAATCTTAGTTAAGGAAACTACGAAGGTATGAGGCACGAGTTGGCCATGACGGATTGGGAAACGTTACTTCAAGGGATGATGGTGGATAGGCAATGGCAAACATTTAAAGAGCGCATGGATGAACTGCAACAATTGTTTATCCCTGTCTGACGCAATAGTAAAACGGGAAAGGTAGCCAAACCATGGCTTACAAGGGAAATTAGAGATAGCATTAGATCCAAGGAACAGGCATATAAATCTGCCAGGAAAAACAACAGACCTGAGGATTGGGAGCAGTTTAAAATTCAGCAAAGGAGGACGAAGGGATTGATTAAGAAGGGGAAAATGGAGTACGAGAGCAAGCTTGCGGGGAACATAAAAACAGACTGTAAAAGTTTCTATAGGTATGTGAAGAGAAAAAGATTGGTGATTCCCTTACAGTCAGAAACAGGGGAATTTATTATGGGGAACAAAGAAATGGCTGACCAACTAAATGCATACTTTGGTTCCGTCTTCACAAAGCAGGACACAAATGACATACCAGAAATGTTGGGGAACACAGGGCTTAGTGAGAGAGAGGCACTGAAAGAAATCAGTATTAGTAGAGAAATGGTGTCGGGTAAATTGTTGGGATTGAAGGCTGATAAATTCCCAGACCCTGATGGTATGCATCCCAGAGTACTTAAGGAAGTGGCCCTAGAAATAATGGATGCATTGGTGGTCATCTTCCAAGATTATATAGACTCTGGAACAGTTCCAACAGATAAACTAATGTAAGCCCACTATTTAAAAAGGGAGGTAGAGAGAAAGCAGGGAATTATAGACCAGTCAGCCTGACGTCGGTAGTGGGGAAAATTCTAGAGTCCATTATCAAAGTTTTATAGCAGAGCACTTGGAGAACAGTGGTAGAATCGGACAGAGACAGCATGGATTTACGAAAGGGAAATCATGCTTGACAAATCTACTAGAATTCTTCGAGGATGTAACTAGTAGAGTTGATGAGGGGGAGCCAGTGGATGTGGTTTATTTGGACTTTCAGAAGGCTTTTGACAAAGTCCCACATAAGAGATTAGCGTGTAAAATTAAAGCCCATGGGATTGGGGGTAGTGTGTTGCAATGGATCGAAAATTGGTTGGTGGACAGGAAACAAAGAGTAGGGATAAATAGGTCTTTTTCCAAATGGCAGGCAGTGACTAGTGGGTTATCACAAGGATCTGTGCTCGGACCCCAGCTATTCACAATATACATTAATGATTTAGATGAGGGAACTAAATGTAATATCTCCAAATTTACAGATGACACAAAACTGGGTGGGAGGGTGAATTGTGAGGCGGATGCAGAGAGGCTTCAGGGTGATTTGGACAAGTTGAGTGAGTGTGCTAATGCATGGCAGATGCAGTATAATGTGGATAAATATGAGGTTATTCACTTTGGTAGCAAAAACAGGAAGGCAGATTATTATCTGAACAGCTATAAACTGAGAGAGGGGAATATGCAGCGAGACCTGGGTGTTCTTGTACACCAGTCGCTGAAGGTAAGCATGCAGGTGCAACAGGCGGTAAAAAAGGCAAATGGTATGTTGGCCTTCATAGTGAGAGAATTCGAGTACAGAAGCAGGGATGTCTTGCTGCAATTATACAGGCCCTTGGTGAGGCCACACCTGGAATATTGTGTGCAGTTTTGGTCTCCTTGTCTGAGGAAGGATGTTCTTGCTATAGAGGGAGTGCAGCGAAGGTTTACCAGACTCATTCCTGGGATGGTGGGACTGACATATGAGGAGAGATTGAGTCACTTAGGATTATATTTGCTGGAGTTCAGAAGAGTGAGGGGGGATCTCATAGAAACCCATAAAATTCTAACAGGACTTGACAGGGTAGATGCAGGAAGGATGTTCCTGATGGTGGGGGAGTCCAGAACCAGGGGTCATAGTCTAAGGATACGGGGTAAACCTTTCAGGACTGAGATGAGGAGAAATTTCTTCACCCAGAGAGTGGTGAGCCTGTGGAATTCGCTACCCCAGAAAGCAGTTGAGGCCAAAACATTGAATGTTTTCAAAAAGGAGTTAGATATAGCTCTTGGGTCTAAAGGGATCAAAGGATACGGGGCGAAAGCGGGAACAGGCTACTGAGTTGGCTGATCAGCCATGATCATAATGAATGGCAGAGCAGGCTCGAAGGGCCAAATGGCCTACTCCTGCTCCTATTTTCTATGTTTCTATGGAGCACAGGTTTTCAGCACTACCATGATATGTTGTCAGGGCCCATAGCCTTTTCTCCATGTCACATGCAGTGAATCAAATAATGCTTTGGTAATGTCAGAAGTTGGAACAAGGATGAGTTTGAGCCCCCCATCATCTTCATCTGTGCTAAAATCCTGATCATCATATTTTCTGTCATTGCTGTTGTATTTAGCATGATCTTCTTAATCTTTGGACTCACTGGCGAGCTTAGGATTGAGACAAGGAACAGGGTTCGACTTGTTTTTGTACTGAATGCCCAGCACTACACACTGGATTGCTTGCATGTAAAATTGTTGCTATTTAGTCCTTTAAGTCTTCAAACTCCAACCACTTTACTACAACAACTAGTTGTAATCTACATAATATAGTGGCAGACTATATGATTTGAGCTTCCATTCCAACAACTGAATACATATTTGACAGGCCTAGCACCATAAACTCAAGTTCCCAAAACTTTGCATCTATTTCATGGCCATTTGCATTTATATATTAAATAGATTTTGTTGTCTGGCCAAGATGTATCAGTAGTTTTTTTTATGTAATTCACTGAATTTGCTTGCAATGACTCTCAGAGATTAGATTTTGAAAGCAGCACCCTAAATTACAAACCATCTCTTGAAGTGATGTTTGCAACCATTGCTTGAAAACCTTTTTCACAATAGCAAAGAAATCATTTATGCACATACCTTTGCAGTCACAGCAAACTCAGCATCTAGTGGTGAGAGAATAAGAGCTTTGGAGAAGCAAAGGGATTTAGGTGTCAATGCACACAAATCACTAAAAGCTTGTGCACAGCTTCAAAAAGAAATCTAATGGCTAATGGAATGTTGCCTTTTTGCTCAGGGGAATTGGAATTCAAAATGAGGAAGCGGTACTTTAGTTGTACAGAACCTTAGACACCATCTGGAGTACTATGTTCAGTTTTAGACACCAAGCCTCAGGAAAAAAATATTGGCCTTGGATGGGGTACAGCACAGAGTCACAAGAATGATAGCATGGCTTAAAGGGGTAAATTATGGAGGACAGGTTGTGTAACATTGGTTTGTATCTCCTTGAGTTGAAAAGGGTGAACTAATTAAGGAATTTAAAATGGTTAAAGGATTAAATTGGGTAGATGTAGAAAAACTATTTCCTCCAGTGGGGGAATATAGAATAAGGGGGCATAACCTTAAAATTAGAATTAGGCCATTTGGTATTGAAATCAGGAAGCACTTTTCCACACAAAGAGTAGTGGAAATCTTGAATTTGCTCCTCAGAAACTCTGTGGTTACTGGGATAATTTAAATTTTCAAGACTGAGATCAATAGATTTTTGTTAAAGAAGGGTGTTATAGACAAGTGGGTGATGGCATGGCTTGTTCCCATTGTTCACCTCCCAACTGACCATATCAAGTGTTTTTGTTACTAGTGTTACTTTTGTTACTGCTTGTGTTTTATTTGTCAAATAAACAGTCAGTGACAGGTTTTCTTGTAGCTTTAAAACAGATTAACTAGTTATTGAATAATATTCATTCCCCGACATCACTCACACACATATTCATTCTTGCATTCACTCTCAAGAGAAGATAGATAGAAAGGAAAGGGTAAGAATTCAAGGTGTGGTAAGTGTTTGTGGTTTACAGTAAACCTGCTGAATCTTCTCGCAAGACAGTTTCTTTTAAAGTTGAAGGCCTGGATGTTTACAGTTTTCTGGTGGTTAAGACTTCAGACTGGAGGTGGTGGCCACTTTCAGTTCTCTGCTGCACCAAATTGAAGTATAGAATTCACAGCAGGGTTCCTTCCTTGTTTTTGGGTGGACTTCCTTTCACAGCCCTTGGCTGGACTGCCTTTCTGTGATATTCTCATGATCTCTACCCGTCTCTTTCCAGGGAGCTACCTTTAGGGAAAAAATCTCTCACATTAGCTTCTGTTAGGAGATGAATGGCCCTCTCCCTGTTGTGACAGCACTTCACATCTTCTTTGTTTCATAACTACCCGTTTAATTCAGAATGTCTCTTGATGGTTTCAGGATAGGTGTAATTGACACCTCCTAGCTTGGAATGTATCCTTTTGTCCTTAACAGTGAAATAGTTTGAAAATACAGGCTTAGTCAGCCAACCTTTGGCAGCCAATTTGCAGCACATTGTTCACTTTTTAAAGGAAAAGTCAATTGTTTATAACTCTTCAGTTTGATTCTGTATTTTCATTGCTGCCCTTCTCGTGAGTGTGACAAGGCTATCAAGGAGTTTTGAGCAAAGGCAGGTAAATGGAGTTGAGATACAGATCAGGCATGATCTAATAATCTGGTGGGGCAAGCTCGAGGGGCCCAATGGCCTTCTCCTGTTCCTGTGAGTCATCACCAGGCTTGTCACAAATGGTGATGGAGTTTTTGTTCCTTTCTTTATCCCAGTGCTCTGCTTTGCTTAAAATGTGTATGAACTGCCAAACCTTTTTGATATTTGTTAGCACTTTTCTCCTTGCACGGTTTGCACAAGACTAGCAGCCCCTCTCAAACATTACTTCTACATTCAATCTGACTTTATTATTTCAAATAAAATATATGCAGCTATCAATAATCTTCTAAATACCTACATCTGTCAATTGTTACACAGCCAGGAATTTACTCAAGGCTGCTCCTGTTCTTGTGCTGTAATTTTACTATAAATGTGGCGGAAACCTCTTTTACATGAGGAAACAGCGTTCCTGCCACATTTATGCAACGGCATCGGTGTGAGAACAACTCAGAGGAAATTTCCAACCATGGAATATTGGACAGCCTTCAGTGTTGAGGAATAAGGTTACAACTGTGATGCAAATATAAAGAAAATATGATGAAATGCAAAATGCTGCGGAATCAGCATTATTATTGGTTTGGTCAACTTTTATCATTAATGTAATGTAAGAACATAAGGATTAAGAGCAGGAATAAGCCATACAGTCCATCAAACCTGTTCCCCCATTCAAAATTATGGATGAACTTCTCCATCAACTCCACTTACCCCATATCGCTTGATTCCCTTAGTACCCAAAAATCTTCAATGTGCTTACTGACTAAGCATTCACAGCAGGCTTGTGTTAGAGAATTCCAAAGATTCACAACCCTCCGAGTGAAAAAAATTCTCTTCATCTCAGTCCTAAGTGGCCGACCCATTACCCTGAGACTACAACACCTAGTTTAAGACTCTCCAGCCAGGGGAAACAATCTCTCAGCTTCTACCCTGTCAAATCCTCTCAAAATCTTATATGTTTCAATGAAATCACCTCTCATTCTTCTAAACTCCGGAGAGTCTTGGTCGATTCTACTCAAACTGTCCTCATAGGACAATCTTCTGTTCTTAGGAATCAACTTAATGAACCTTTGTGGTACCCACTCTAAGGCAAGTATGTACTTGATTAAATAAGGAGACCAAAACCACACACAGTACTCCTGGTGTCATCTCACCAAAACCCCATATAATTGTAGCAAGACTTCATTACTCTCATACTCCAAACCCGTTACAATAACACCTTCCTAACTGCTTGTTGTGCCTGCATGTTAACTTTCTGTGATCTATGGACACCCCAATTCCTTTGAACACTAAAATGAACTAGCCTCTTAGCTTTTAAAAATATTCTGCTTCTCCATTCTTCCTACCAAAGTGGATAATTTCACACTTCCTCATATTATACTCCATCTGCCACCTTCTTGTCCAATCACTTAACCAACCTACATCCTTTTGTAGTCTCTTTGCATCCTCCTCACTACTTACTTTCCCACCTATCTTTGTATTGTCAGCAAACTTGGATATATTATACTTGCTCCCCTCATCTAAGTCATTGATATGGATTGCAAATAGCTGTCAATAGCCGAGCACTGATCCTTGCAACATTTTACTAGTTACACTCTTCCATAAGAACATAAGAAATAAGAGCAGTAGTAGGCCATTTGGTCCTTCAAGCCTGCTCTGCCATTCATAACTAATCGTGGCTGATCTGATTGTGGCCTCAACTCCACTTTCCTGCCTGACCCCCGTAACCCTTTATTCCCTTGTAGACCAAAAATCTGTCTAACTCAGGTTTGAATATATTTAGTGACCCAACCTCCACTGCTGTCTGGGGAAGAGTATTCCAAAGATTAGCGACCCTCTGAGAGAAGAAATTCCTCATCATCTCTGTCTTAAAAGGGAGACCCCTTATTTTGAAACTGTGCCGCTGAGTTCTAGATTCCCCCATGAGGAGAAACATCCTCTCAGCATCTACCCTCTCAAGCCCCGTCAGAATCTTATATGTTTCAATAAGAACACATCTCATTTTTCTAACTCCAATAAGTATAGGCCCAACTTGCTCAACCTTTCTTCATAAGGCAACCTCTTCATCCCAGAAATCAACCGAGTGAACCTTCTCTGAACTTCCTCCTATGCATGCGTATCCCTCCTTACACACAGAGACCAAACCTGTATGTGGTACTCCAGGTGTGATTGCACCAATGGCCTGTACAGTTGTAGAAAGACTTCACTACTTTTATACTCCATCCCCCTTGCAATAAATGCCAACGTTCCATTTTCCTTCCTAATCACTTGCTGTACCTCCATGTTAACCTTTTGTGATTCATGAACATTGACATCCAGATCCCTCTGTACCACAGCATTCTGCAGTCTCCCTTCACTTAAATAATGTTGTGCTTTTCTATTAGAGTCATAGAGAGATACAGCACTGAAACAGGCCCTTCGGTCCACCGAGTCTGTGCCGACCAACAACCACCCATTTATACTAACCCTACATTAACCCCATATTCCCTACCACATCCCACCATTCTCCTACCACCTACCTACACGAGGGGCAATTTACAATGGCCAATATACCTATTAATCTGCAGGTCTTTGGCTGTGGGAGGAAACTGAAGCACCCGATGGAAACCCATGCGGTCACAGGGAGAACTTGCAAACCCGCACAGGCAGTACCCAGAACCAAACCCAGGTCGCTGGAGCTGTGAAGTTTCTGTGCCGCCTGTTCTTCCCAACAAAGTGGAAAACCCCACATCTTCCCACATTATACTCCATCTGCCAAATTTTTGACCACTCACTTCACCTACCTATATATCCCTTTGCAGACTCTGTCTTCCACACAGCTTTCCTCCCTATCTTTATAATGACAGCAAATTTGGCTACAATACACTTGGTCTCTTCATCCAAATCATTAATACAGATTGTAAATAGTTGAGGCCCAAGCTCTGATCCCTGTGGCACCCGACTAGTTACAGTTTGCCAACTGGAACTGAACCATTTATCCCCACTCTCTGTTTCCTGTTAGCTAGCCAATCCCCTATCCATGCTATTGTATTACCCCCAACACCATGAGCTCTTACCTTGTGCAATAGCTTTTTATGTGGCACTTTATAAAATGCCTTTTGGAAATCCAAATACACTACATCTACTGGTTCCACTTTATCCACCCTGCTTATTACATCCTCAAAGAACTCTAATATATATGTCAAACACGATTTTCCTTTCACAAAACTTTGTTGACTCTGCTTGATTGTATTATGGTTTTCTAAATGTCCTGTTACTTCTTCCTTAATAATGGATTCCAGCATTTTCTCCCAGGGCAGATATTAGGCTAACTGGCCTATAGTTTTCTGCTTTCTGTCTCCCTCCTTTCTTGAATAGACTTGGTACATTTGAGGTTTTCCAATCTGCCAGGACCTTTTCATTGTCAAGGGAATATTGGAAGATTATAACCAATGCATCCACCACCTCTGCAGCTATTTCTTTTAAGACTTTAGGAAGCAAGCTATCAAGTCCAGTGGAGTCCTTCCTCCCTTTTGCCTCTTGATTTTCTGGTATTCTTGGGACATTTTTTATGTCTTCTTCCACAAAGACAGATACCAAATACTTGTTCAAAGTGTCTGCCATTTCCTTGTTTCCCAATATTATTTCCCCAGTGTTAGGACTTCTATTTTTTAAAATATTTTTGTGTACTCATGATTGAAGATTGTGGAGATGGATTCATTTGGGACTGAAGTGGTTCCATAGATGCTGGACTTTGCTTTTTTTAAAAAAAAAAGTCACTTGAAGGACTTGAGCTTTCTGTTTATAAACAACATTTACTGGATGTCACATGTCTTAAGCTAAATAAATAACAGAAGCCTTGGTGACTAGGGCATGTCAAGCTTTATGGTGGTCAAGAGTTGTTTTTGTTTGGAACTGTTTTGAGTCAGTCGGAGGTAAGCCTGCTAAGAGAGCAGCCACCACCCAACTCATCCTTTTCCATCTCTCTGAGAAACCCTGGGAATCCAGTGTGTGATAACTGAAACCCCTGATTCCATATTTCTCCTGGAAAGCCTGCCAGATTAATTCTTGACACCGCCTGAAAAGAACTGCTCCAGAAGGATCCCTGTGACAGCCGTCTGCGCGTATTTGGGATGTGAGAATAAAGGGACAAATGATATCATCCTATATCTTCTCCATTTTCTTCAAAAATTAACAAGTATTTGGCCAAAGTATTTTGTCTTTTTTGTAAAAAGATCTCTGCAGAGAAAACGTCTTTATTTTTCTTTAACCTGTGTGTGTGTGTTTGTGTGTGTGTGTTTGTGTGTGTGTAATTTTAAAAATGAACTTTCATATTTCAATGTGTGTGTTAATGCTTTGCATCTTTACTGGCTAAGTCTTATTTTATAATAAATTAATAATGTTGCTGTTTATTAAAGAAATCTGGTTGGTGGATTTTATTCTGAAATTTAAAAAAGTATATAATTGGCCATATCAGTAACCAGGTAAACATTTAAATATATGTTGTGATCTGTGGAGAAGTGGAAATAGAGAAAGACAGTGCACTCCTCCTACCACAGTCATAACACCAGTGCCATCATTTAAGGGACCAACACTTACTTTAGTTACTCTGTTCCTTTTTATATACTTGTAGAAGCTCTTACTGCCTGTTATTATATTTCTTGCAGTTTACTCTCATATTCTAATCCCTCCCCATTTTTTAGTCATCCTTTTCTGTTTTCTAAAATTTTCCCAATCTTCTGGCCTGCCATTAATTTTCGCAGCATTGTACAACTTTTCTTTCAATTTGATTCCATTCTTAACTTCCTTAGTTAGCCATGGATAGTGCATCCTTCTCATCGAGTCTTTCTTTCTCAATGGTTTTATCTTTGCTGAGAGTTATGAAATACCTCCTTAAATGTCTGCCACTACCATCTTACTTTTTAATCTATTTTCCCAGTCCACTGTAGCCAACTGTGTCTTCATACCTTTGTAATTGACTTTATTTGAGTTTAAGACACTAGTTTCAGACTCACGTTTCTCAGCTTCAAACTGAATATGAAATTCATCATGTCATGATCACTCTTGCCTAGAGGATCCTTTACTATGAGATCATTAATTAATCCTGTCTCAGTACACATTACGAGATCTAGTCTGTTCCCTGGTTGGTTCCAGAATGTAATGTTCTGAGAAACTGTCCCAAATGCACTCTATTAACTCATCCTCAAGGCTACCTTTGCTAATTTGATTTGTCCAATCGATATGAAGATTAAAATCACCCATGATTATTGCAGTACCCTACTTAAAACCTCAAATATTTCTTAATTTATTCTCCTGTCCTATAGTGTGCCTACTGTTAGGTGGCTTATAAACTACTCCCACCAGTGACTCTTTGCCCTGCTATTTCTTCACTACCCAAACTGATTCGACATCTTGATCTTCCAAGCCAAGATCATTTCTCACTACCGTACTAATCTCATCCTTTATTAACAGAGCTACCCCACCTCATTTTCCTCTCTTATCCTTCAGAAATGTCTAATACCCTCGAATATTCAGCTCCCAGCCTTGGTTACTCTGCAGCCATGTCTCATTATTGGCTATCATATCATACCCAATTATTTATATTTGTGCTATCAATTTATTCATCTTGTTACAAATTCTGCATTCAGATAAAGAGCCTTTAATTCAGTCTTTTTACTATTTTTCCCTCATCTGACCCTATTTGCTGGTGCACTGTTATGTTTTATGCTCAACGCCTCCGATCACACTCTAGTTATCATTATCCACATATCTACCCCGCACTATTGCCTTGTCCTTTCTCAATAACTTTCTAAATCTCCCTTCATATGTACCCTCCCACCACTATTTATTTTAAAGCCCTATTTACACCTCTAGTTATATCCTGAAATGACATGTTTATTCAGACTCTTTTGTTTTCTGCCCAATCCCATGAGCCCAATCTTGTGTAAACATCATTTCCACAATCCCAGAGTTTTTCTGTTGTGAATCCTGGGATTACAGGAGCTTTAAATTGGCCAGGATCTGGGATCCTAGCCTCCTCAGATAAATACAGTGAAACCTAGAGATTACAGATACCTTAGGAACTAGCATCAGCTATCTTTTTTTTTTGCTGTGTCCACGTTTTTAAAATGATCATTGTATTTACTCTTAATACTTGCCCAACAATTTTGAAGAACTAACTGAGATTATGGCCAGCACCTAACCAGGTGCAACATGCAAAGAATCCCTCTCCTACACACCAGTATTCAGCTCTGTTCGCTAAACAGTTTTGCACTCTAATTCCTCTTTCATTTCAAGCCGCTCTCACTTGGAGCAGTTTGTAACTTCAGTAAATGTGATGGTAAGCTGTGCTGGTACAGTGAAGCTTCCAAAGGCAAGTCTTAGAATGGATGGAGAAATTTTGGAAGGGAAAATACAACAGGGCGCATAGGGCAGGATTTTTCTGCAGGCTTCGGGACCCCAACTTTGGGACCAAATGGGGGTCCCAAGCCTGCACTTGGCAGGAGCCAGACCAGGGGAGCTATTTTCCCAAAGGCAACTTCCTAATTGGCCACCTCCGAGCTTGCTGCTCCACCACTAGCAAAATGCCAACAGGCCCTCTATATCGCGCCTAATTTGGGCCTTAATTATTTAAGTTGGCTTCCCACCGTCTTGCAGTGGGCAGCCATTCCGCATCCCTGACTGCCCTGGGGAAACTTCCCTGGTGGCGGGAATGCGCGGCAAGCTGTCCAGACGTGACTCCTTGCTATATCCCTGGCCCCCTTGGTCTCCACGCCTGTCATCCCGGGGCCAGGAAAATTTAGCCCATTATGTGTAGGAGTGAAACCGCAGCTTTCTGGCTGGAAGATGAGTCTGCAGGATGACTGACTCATAGCTGGGACTCAAGCCTGAGCAACAATAACAACAACCTATATGTATTTATATGGCACCTTTAACATAGTAATATGTCCCAAGGTACTTCACAGAAGCACTATTAAACAATATAGAACCATAGAACCATAGAAAAATTATGGCACAGAAGGAGGCCATTCAGCCCATCGTGTCTCTACCGGCCAAAACAAAAACTAGCTGCCCAATCTAATCCCACCTTCCAGCACCTGGTCCGTAGCCTTGCAGGTTACAGCATTTCAGGCGCATAGTTGACACCGAGCCACATAAGGTGATATTGGGGCAGATGATCAAATGCTTGGCCAAAGAGGTAGATTTTAAGAAGCATCTTAAAAGGAGGAAAGAGAGGTAGAGAAGTTTAGGGAAGGAATTCCAGAGCTGAGGGCTTTGGCACTGAAGGCACAGCCACCAATACTGGAATGATTAAAATAGGGGACAGTAGATATCTGAAAGGATCATAGTGCTGGAGGGGATTACAGAGATAGGGAGGGGCGGAACCATGGATGGATTTGAAAAATGTAATATTTTAATTTTAAAATAGAGGCGTTGCTTAACTAGGAGCCAATGTAGGTCGGTGAGCATAGGGATGTTGGGTGAATGGTTCTTAGTGTGAATAAGGACACAGGCAGCTGCGTTTTGGAGAGGCAGGAGTGGAGTCAGGCGATGTTAGAGGTGGAAACAGGCAATCTTAGTGATGGTGTGGATATGTGGTCAGATGCTCATCTTGGGGTCACATATGACACCAAGGTTATGAACAGTCTGGTTCAGCATCAGACAATTGCCAGAGAGAAGGATGAAATTGGTGACTAGGGATTGTGGCAACACTATAGAGTAGCAGAGAGACAGAGAAAGCCGGAACAACATTCATTCCACAAAGCCAAAACTCTTGAAAGAAGCAGAACAACTATCAGAAGCTGATGGAAAGAAAACATGCCAGGATTAGTGGGAGAGGAGCTGCCAGCAGCTGTTGAAAATGTGTATGGACATGGCACTGCAACATCTCTCTTGCTGTTCACATGCTTTTTCCTTGATTTGAAAGGCTGGTGAGGCCAGTGCATGCAGATCAGCAGACGCTTTTGTGAAAGAAATGGCTTTTGTCAAATGTGAAGCTTCAATAGCAACAGAGGGGCGAATTTTACAGATCCCCCGACATTGGGGATTGTGGCAGGGGCAGGCCAGAAAATGCCTCCGGGAGAGGCCCGCCACTGACCTTGATGCTGGGAAGGCCCGGCTCCATATTGCCGGCGGTGGCGAGGCCTCGTGGTGGCCCACCCACCACTCAATGACAGAATCAAAATTTAAATATTTAAATGTATGTAAAGCAATGAATTAAATACATATCTGCTCCCGTTGTCGGTCCCGGTGCCATATTGGTGGGGACGGCCAGCATTCCCGCGCCTTCGTATCTCCGTTTGGAGATCCGAGGCAGAACACTGGTGGGAGGGGGGAGCAGGTAAGTTATCAGGGCGGGGGGGTGGGGAGCAGGGTGAAACATCTTGATTGGTCTAGGGGGTGGTAGGAAGGGGTAAAATTCATAGTTTATGAACTTTGGGGCGTAAGGTCGGGATCACATTGTAGGTTTTTCTGGGGGGAAGGGCAAGTAATAAATCTTAAGGCCATGGGGCGGGGGGTGGGGGTTGGGAGAGGATCGCGATAACTTTATTTACTTTTTTACACCCATGTTTCTTTAAAAATTTAAATTACATTGAAGGGCTAGAAGCCCTTTAAAAATGGTGTCGACACCTGCTTAATAGCGGCTGACGACGTTGCTGGGGTTGGACCACCCGCCCCCTCACACGCCATTGTGGGGGTGGGGGGGTGGGGGGGGGAGTGTGGTCCGCCCTGACCATGTAAATGAGCCGCCGTGTTTAATATCGCGGTGGCTCCAAGGAGTAAAGCCCGCACTGGGTGGGCCGCCAATATTTACGTCCGCTGCCTTTCAGCCCAGTGAAACTGCTCTATCCTTTAGATAAAGCCATGCAAGCATTCAATCCCTTATTAAGGCTGGCATAGACAGATTATGGTCCCAAAGAGAATCAAGGGATATGGCAGGTGGGCGGAAAAGTGGAGTTGAAGTCATCTTGAATGGCGGAGTAGGCTTGATGGGCCATACGGTCTACTCCTGCTCCTATTTCTTGTGTTCTTGTTAGGAACGGTTCCTCTGCCACTGTGGATACTGAGTAAAGAGCTCCCCATGCCACAAAAGCCATTTCTTTCACAAAACTCTCACCACCTCATGCTGATCAATGTGTTTCACGTTTTAGTTGTAAAATGGCTAATGCTTTGAAGGCTGTCCATAGTTCATGATTTGCAAGTGTTCGTAGTTTCAGAGTATATTTTACCATGCAAGTTATTTGAGTCTTTCAATAAGTGTCCATTTTTTTGGGAGCATCCATTTATACAGGTTTCACTGCACAATCAGTTGTTAGCTGACCCTGTAGACAAAGCACTCCACAGCAGCATAACTTTCTATGTCTTATGAAAGTGTATGCCTAACCGTTCCTCACAAAATCATATCTGCTATTAGTTGACAATGGAGGGATATTGATGCAGAGCAACTAATATGGACATATTCTTGATAGCCCTCTTGCAGAATGAAGAAGCAATGAAATAACAAAATTGATAGAGTAAAATTATTAATGCGAACAGGACAAGAAAGAATGTTGGTATTTTTTACCATTCAATAACATTGTTTATCTGATATAACTAATTTTGATATGCTACAAATTCCACTTTCATGAGCTATCAAAAATGGGTACAATCTGAGAACTTAATTCAGTATGATCATTAAATCAGCATTTAACTCACAGCAACTGCCTTGTCAGTATAAATGATGGGCTAGAAATTGGTTTAAGCCAATTTTTGGACGCAGGTGTCACAATTTGTGACCTGCTTGCGCCCATACAAATCGAGGTATGGACCATGCAATTTTTGTGTGCCCACCTCATCGGCAAGACTTCTGCATTAGCCTAAGTGGCTTCAATGATGCTCCTTTGCTCTCCATATTGCCTGTGGGTTCTGCACACAGCAGGGTGCTCCAACAATATTGTTTGCCAATCACGTGCTCCAGGCAGCCCTTAAAGGCTTACTGCATATTAAAGGGAGGCTGCACACCTGCAATCATGCCTGACAGAAAATCAGTTTTCAAGTTTGGAATAATGTCTCCTCAAGCAAGGGAGAGGGGTCCTGCTTTAGTGACACTGCACTGGATACTCTGGTCACTGAGGTGGATTCCAGCAGGTTGGCAATGTTTCCCCAGGTGGGAAAAAAGCCCATAAGACACAGCCTGAAGAGGGGATGGGTGTATGTCACCCAGCAAGTGAATGCCCAGAGTCTGGCACCATAGACGTGGCAACAATGCAGGAAAAAATACAATGACCTCACATGGGTGGTTAAGGTCAATAAATGCATCCTCACATTACATTTCATGCCCACCAGACAAACAACCTCTTATGCTGCTCAATGCACCACACCCCCATCACTCACCCAACAGCACACCCAGGCACTCAGAACATTCACAGACTCCACCTCACCCATACACATCTACCAGCCTCACACCCACCTCTTCCTGCCTCCACATACCTCCAGCTATTCAGCTGTGGCAGGCACATCACCCAAGCATAGTGTCACACAGTCAGTGACACTCTGCCCTCACTCTCTCACAGGAGAAGTTTGCCTATAATACTAGGAAGAGACAGAAGAGTAGAAAGTGAGGACGTTGCTCCATGAATCCATTCCCTGAGCCCAGGAGGAGATGGTCCTTTGCTTCATGGGAGGAAAGAGAGCAACAGCATTGCTTTAATGAAGAGGCTGCATCACTTGATCTGATACTCAAAGCCACCAGCTCCGATACTGGCACTGCATCTACCTTGGAGGTGAGTACAGAGTTAGAAGCAGCATATGGTGAGTCATCTGGGCATGGGTGGCCTGCAGCCAGGCCCTGGATAAAGGTTGGTTAGCTTGCCAGCTCACCAGAGGGCAAGATGGCAGACAAGCTCTGCTGCAGAGGACTCTGATGAGGACCTCGATGGGGCAACATAGAGGACAGCACTGAATGGGTATGTAAGCCGAGATGCTGGGTGCATTGGCTGTCCTGCCAGATGAACTCCTGTCATTGTCAAGGAGCATGAAGGAGTCTGGCTCCAACTTGGCAGAGGGCACGGTGTGGATCTTGCCTTCTCTGCAGCCTCTGCTCTATCTCTTTGTCACACTGCAGACCCAGAGGCTGTGCCACTGCTGCCTTTGTGTGGACAGGCCATCGACTCATCTAACCGCAGCCTCCAACTGTGTGTCGCAACACTTTCTGGAAAATGCTATAATAATAACAAAACACATCCAAAAACACTCCAGAGTACTTTCAGACACTTTGCAACAGAAAAAGTTCCAAACAATTACCTTATTCCTGTTATTCAGTTGACTAGAATACAACATGCTGGGAAAATGATAACATCTGTCTCTTAAGATGAGATCTGACTGACCTTGTAGTGAATTATGTTATTCACATGAGGCTGCTCTAAACCAAGTTACCTTACCTGCAAGCAGGCTGCCTGGTCCTTTAAATAATAACAATTGCAGGGCCCATCTGACAGCTCCACACTTGTTTTTTCTTGAGTAAACAATGCAGAAAATTTAGAAAATCATAATGTAATCAGGCAGAGTCAACATGGTTTTATGAAAGGGAAATTGTGTTTGACAAATTTATCAGAATTCTTTGAAGATGTAACTACCAGTGTGGATAAAGGGGAACCAGTAGAGGTAGTGTATTTGGATTTCCAAAAGGCATTCGATAAGGTGCCACATAAAAGGTTACTGCATATGTAAGAGCTCATGGTGTTGGGGATAATATATTAGCATGGATAGAGGATTGGCTAACAAACAGGAAACTGAGAGTCGGGATAAATGGGGCATTTTCAGATTGACAAACTGTAACTAGTGGACTGCCGCTGTTGAATATGGGGATGTTCATGAGCCTCCTCCTCTTGTTAGTTGTTTAATTGTCCACCACCATTCATGACCCACTTGTGAAGGAACTGCAGAGCTTTGATCTGATCTGTTGATTGTGGGTTTGCGTTGCTCTGTCTATTGTATGCTGCTTCTGCTGTTTAGCATTCATGTCGTCCTGCGTTGTAGCTTCAGCAAGTTGGCACCTCATTTTTAGGTACATCTGGTGCTGCTCCTGGCATGCTCTTCTACACTCCTCATTGAACCAGAGTTGGTCCCCTGGCTTAATGTTAATGGTATGCCAAGCCATGAGGTTACATGGTTGAATAGAGTTCTGCTGCTGCTGGTAGCCAGCGGCCCCTCATGGATGCCCAATTTCAGGCTGCTAGATCCATTCTGAATTTATGCCATTTCACATGGTGGTGGTGCCACACAACACGATGGAAAATGGCCTGAGTGTGAAGGCAAGACTTTAATTTGACAAGGACTCCTGCCAATACTGTCATGGAAAGATGCATCAGCGACAGGTAGATTGGCGAAGATGAGGTGAAGTAGGTTTTTCCCTCGTGTTGTTTCTCTCACCACCTGCCACAGGCCCGGCCTGCTGACAGCTATCTTCTTTGGGCGATGGTGGTGTCTGGGACATTGGCTGAAAGTTATGATTTGGTAAGTAAGACTATATCAGGCTGTTGCTTGAGTAGACTGTGGGACATCTCTCCCAATTTTAGCACTAGTCCCCAGATGTTAGTGAGGAAGACTTTGGAGGGTTCATTGGGCAACCTTTGTCATGACTGGTGACTAGTTCGATGCCACGTAATTTGTCTATTATTACATGGCAGTTTAATAGAATGGAGTGGTTTACTAGGCCATTTCAGAGGTTCATTAAGAGTCAACTAAATTACTCTTGGCCAGACCAGATAAGGACAACAGATTTCCTTCTCTAAAGGAGATTAGTGAACCTGATGGATTTTTACAACAATCTGATAGTTTCATGGTTACCATTACTGAGACTAGCTTTTCATTTCAGACTTAATTAGTTAATGAACTGAACTTAAATTTCCCAGCATCCCATAGTGGGATTTGAACGCAAGTCTCTGGATCATTAGTCCGGGGCTCTGGATTACTAATCCAGTAACATTACCATTATGCTATCGTACCCCACTTTTGATCAGTTCTGGTATCATCCTGATAAACCTGCTCTGTATTCTTTCCAGGCCTTGACACCTTCTTAAAATGTGGTGCCCAGAAATGTACACAATACTCCAGCTGAGACTTCACCAGTGATTTGTAAAGATTCAGGGATATTGAATACTAAAGCAAAGTCAAGTATCCCATAACTTTTCCTAACTGCCTTAGCAACTTGCCCTGGCACCTTCAACGATTTATGACTATGCACCCCCAGATCCCTTTGCTCTTCTAGCCCACCCTCCCAGAGTAGTACCATTTAGATTATACTGCCTGTCCATGTTGTTTCTCCCAAAGTTCATCACTTCACTCTTATACACATTAAATTGCATCTGCTATGTATCTGCCCATTTCACAAGGCTGTCTAGATCCTGATGTCTGCTACTATCTTACTCACTCTTTGCTATGTTGCCAAGTTTTGTATCATCTGTAAACTTCAAAATTGTACTCCCTATTCCCAATTCATGGCCATTTATATGTAACAAGAAAAGCAATGGTCCTAATACTGATCCCTGGGGTCCACACAGCATACATCTCTCCGATCAGAAAAACATCTGTTCACCACTATTCTCTGCCTCCTATCCCTTAGCCAATTATGTACCCAAATTAACACCACCTGTTTAATATTATGGACTGAATTTTCAGACCCCGATGGGGTCAGGCATAGAGGCGGGCGGGTGCAGAACTTTGTGCCGCCAGCCGGCATGCCGGCTTCCCAGTTCCATCGTGCTCCCAGGCTCTTTTCCCAGAAGCAGGATGTGGGGGCAGCTGGGCTACACGTCTACAAGTGGCAGGTAGCTGATTCAACTAATTAAATGCCTAATAAGGCCTCTTGCCGGAGGCAGACTGGAATTTTCCAGTTGGCCTCGAGGTCCTCAGCGGTGGCAGGGAACAGGGCAGCTGCCTGGAGGTGGCCTTCTGGTTGCAGACTGTGGGGGGTTAGCACTTCTGGCCTGGCTTCAACTGCATCCGCAGGCTGCCCCGTGGAGGGGCTCCCCCACCCCAAGCATGGTGGTCAGACTGCTGATTCTATTTTTTATTTTGAATTTAAAAATGCTGGAGAGAGGGCACCTCCATCTTGGGGCATCCTCTCCCTCTCTTACCTGCAAAGGTGTCCTACTGCTGCTTCCAATTGGCCTCCTATTGGCCCTCCAGCTTCAAGAGCCTGCCTGCCATTCTTAATTGGATGGTGAGCCTGCCCTTTGGCCATTAATTGGCCAGTTTGGGGAAAATTTCAGCTGAGTGACTGTTCCTCACACAGTGCAGGCTTCTGACCCCCATTTGAGCCTGATGGTGAAGTCCTGAAGCCCAAGGGGAAGATCCTGCCCTGCTTCTATTTTATAACTAAGTCAATTAAGTCGTACTTTATCAAATACCTTTTGAAAATTCCTATCCGCAACATCTACAGATTTACCTTCATCAACCCTCTCTGTTATTTCACCTTACTCTGTAACTCTATCCTAAAAGCCTCTACCTTGCTATCCCTGTCTTCATCCACAAAAGCCTCCTCTTTTCCTTTTATATTGGTGAAACACCAGTAATGGCATAGAGAGCTGCCTTTATAACTTTATAGATTATTGGGTAGCCCAACAGAATATGGTTCACCTTTAAGCAGATCCTATGAAAAAGGGGTTTGGGTGTTCAGCCTCACAAAAACAACATTGTATATCACAGATGTTGGAAAGGGGAGGCCAGTGAAAGGAAAACACATCACTCGACCTCGGCCCAATAATATTCATCTGTGCCAACCGTGGAAGGCATTGCAACTTACGAGTCACAGCAGACAATGTTCAGATCAGATCAGAAGTGACCAGTGGCCCAGGTGCAGTCCATCGTCTTCTGATACGGATGGATCCCTGCTACTAATATATCACAGATTCATCTTCATTACAGATTTTTTGTCAATAGTTTACAATGAAGCTTTCAACTTCTACCACTGAAGCTATTCATGTAAACTGTCTGGTCATCAACATATCCTGACAATAACTGTAACACATATAGAAAATGCTAAAAGCCATAATGATACCACAACAAAGAAGTATTTCATAATGGCATGCAATATTGACACCCATTGCTTGTATTCTTCCAGTGCAATCTTACTCCTTCTGGATCTCTACTATACAGCACAATCATAAGTTACTCGTGTTGGAATTTATTATTCCTGAATTGAACAATTTAAAGTGACCTGTGATTAAGCACAACTTTATTTATTTATCTACTTACACTGGAGCTTTATAACGTCACAGGCTCCGTGCCTGCAGCAATCCTTTGATCGATATTCACCCAACTTCGTACAAACGGAGGGAGTCAGATTAATAATGGAAATAAAAAGGATAATGAATAATCTTGACAAGAAGTTTATTTTTTTCTAACTATTTGATTTTTGAAAGGAGTGCTGTTGATGACAGGCCACCTTTAAACATCTCCCATGTGTCAGTTTGCACCTGAGTGTGAGCTTCCATGTATTTTTATTTACATAAGTTCCATTCATACTTTCTGCTCCATAGAGACCACACTGAGCTTGGGTCATGACAGAATAAGGTTCTTCTGGGTTTATACTGGTGACTGTCCTGAATTAGTTTAATTCTTTTATATTAAAATTATCTCTATAGCACAGTGCATTGACATTTTCCTTGGCTAAAATTATTTTGATATTCAATGGTGGCTTATACTGGCTTGATGCCAGTCGACCCATCATAGGCTAGATCTAAACCAAGGACAGGAGCAAGGAGCTGCAGTGTATAATCACTTCACTCTGTTTAGACTTATTATTTTAAAGCACCTTAGTTGCAATATCGTATCAAACTGAAATATTTCTGTTGTAGTATATATGCAAAACAAATGGAGATTGATTCCTTATTTAGTGCATTGTTTTGGTTACAATTTTTGTAGTCAAGTGTTCTAGTCCAGTCTCCAAGGAGCACTTTGACTGGATATTATAGGTGTATAAGATTATTGAAATGGTAGAAAATATGACAGAATGCCTAACTATAATGTGTATGAAGAAGATAAGGGAGAAATTGACAGCAAAGACAATAGAATTACAAAAAGTCTTTTATTTTATTCGCCTTGTTCCATAACGATGACAACCACAACATCTCTCAATACATTTCTTTTTTTGTAAAAAAAAAGCTTGCTATGATTACTAATGATGACTAATTAGCAATAATTTCTCAGGGACATATAAAACTGAACCTTCCTATTGACAACATTGGTCCCACCAGAAGATATTGGTCATGTGAGGTGGGGACATCAAGTGCAGTTGCATTTCACCAGATTCCAGGTTAAATTGTGCTTTACAGTAGTTTCAAAGCTAATTTCTTAGCTGGCCTAAAATGTTGTCATACAAAATGCATGACAGCTTCATTAAAGTGTTCAAGTTCACATGAATACAATATAAATAAGGCTTCATAAGATCTTCCTACCTTCATAGCAGATTGCCCTGTTTGCTCAGCTTGAACATATAAAATAAACAGTAAAGGGCAGTAAAATCCTGGCTTTTCATAAAAGTGAGCTCTTAAAAAGTGTAATTGTGATTGCTATATTCTAAATTATGAATATGGGAAAAGCTATGTCTCTTCCTTTGTATTTAGGTTTATCATTGAAGAGGCAAAAGAGATGAAAGTGGGAATGTGAGTCAGGTTCATTTACACCAGAGGTGGACTGCCATTCCACAGCCTTTCCCACAGAGTCATGTGCACAGATCCGGGTACATGTATCCCACAATGTATGCATGTTCACAGTGCTAATGCACCATCTCCAACATTGTCCTGTGTGTTATCTGAAGTATCACGCTATCCTTTGATCTGCTGCTATCTTGCTCTGCATAATCTGAAGTATGTTCACTGGACAAAGTTGAAACACAACACTGTTGTGGAACGACCTTAAGAGCAGATCACCTTAAGAAGCTGTAAGTGAAGGTCAACGGAGGAAGTGATGTCATGCCACACATAACTAAAGAGTTATGGATGTAGTCCGACAGAGTAAGATGTATTTAGATCTAGCTTGTGCAGCAACTATTTGTTTATATAGGTTCTAGTTAAGTTATAATAAAAACCCACATTTTCTTTGGATATTACTTGTAGTCCTACGAGTCTTACAATAGTTCACATATCAAAGGAACAAGTAATATTACATGGTGACAACATTTGGGATATATTTTTTCTGAAGACCACCAAATATTACATCATGGCAACATTTAATTTTTTTCTAAACAACACACTAAGAGAAAACAAAGAACAGCAGGTTGCTTACCAGGAGTTGCTGAAGATCTTGGAGAGTAGCTGGCAGAAGACCCCACAACAATGCAGTGAGCTAGGACCACAAACAGAACCCTGGGAGGTGTTGAAACTCTGTGAGTACAGTAGGCAATTTGCTATGAGATCGGAGCTTTCAACAAGTCTGGCAGTAGGTCGTAAAATTTGAGAGGCATTAGCTGAAGCCATTATTGTTTTAGTTTTTCTTTTTTTTGGCTTTGTGGGTAAGGCCTAAGCCAAAAAAGAGTAGGAAGAACCCAACAGCACCACTGGAGGTCCAGCACAAAGTAAAAAGCTGGTTGTGGCAGCTGCCCTCTTAAAAAAAAGCTTCTCAGTTTTAAAAAAAGCTCACAGTTAAAAAATGCCAGCCTGTTTAAACAAAGAACTGCTCTCTCTGTTTAAAAAAAATGTAGTCTCACTCTTAATGGGGCAGGCCTGCAGAAAACAAATCTGTCTAAACAAGAAAAAAAAAAGCCTGTTAAAAAGAAAACCTGTAAAATGTCCTATATTTATATAAAAAAGCAATATCATTAAGACAATGGCTTTCAGATATCCAATTATAGATTGGAAGGCATCGGACATAGCATCTGAATTTAAACTGTTTCTGCAGTGGATGGAATTGTGTTTCCTGCATCAAGAAGTGAGCAAACCAGAGAAACAAGTTATCCAGATTACAATCACACTGGGCAATGAGGACCTGCAATGCATCAATACATCAGGATTGCCAGCTGAGGATCAGAAGGACCATAACAAGCTATAGACATTCCTGGAGCAACAACTCAAGGTGAAGGTAAATTTACAAGTACATAGGCTTGAGCTTATGACCTACTGGCAAAGGCAAGATGAGTTCATTGACTAGTTTGTTGCAAAGTGCTGATCAAAGCTGAGGAATACAACTTTGCAGGTATTGAATTGTTGGAACAGGTTATATTGCTAGTAGTAGTGTCCATCCCACTAGAGGCCTTTCCAAAATACCTGTTAAAAAAGAAGAAAGGGAAAACCATAGATGCATTCCTCAATGATGGAAGGAAATTTGAAGCCATCATGGCTGGGCACCAACAGTTACAAGCACTGGAAGTGGCTATGACAATTGGTATGGTAACCAAGGTTCAGAAGTCCAGTAAACCTTGTGGCAAATGTGGCCTGACTCACCCAATTCACAGTTGTCCGACATACCAGAACCAGTGCAAAGCTTGTGGCATGCAAGGACATTGGGCAAGGCAGTGCAGAAGGCTGAGCTGAGATCCTGCACACAGGGATGGTGGCAGATCACATGCAAAACAGGATGGCAAATGCAACAAAAGATATGCCAACACAGAACAAAAGCCCAAGCAGGTACATCAGGTCAGCAATAAGACAGATTGTCAGGAGGATATGGATGAAGAGTGCACTCGTATGAGTGGCAAGTAGGCATTTCACTTAGTTAATTTGGATCAATATGTCAATGCTATTATGCAATCTGAGGTGCTTGCCATGATTGGGATTATATAGCCGAAGAAGCATGAGCCAACAGTGAAAATTGACACTGGAGCAAGTGCAAATATTCTGCCCATTTGTATACTGAAGGACATGTACTTAAATAAATGGGAATCAATGGTACAACGCACCAGAGCTAGGTTGACTGCCTACAGTAGTTCTCCAATCAAGTGCATTGGAACGATAACCCTGCAATGCAGCTAAGGGAGTTTCGAATGGCTATCACAGATGTTTTATATTGTAAACACAACTGGACCAGCAGTTACAGGACTTCCAGTATGCCGAGGTCTACGAATTGTAATGATACATGAAGTCAGTAATGCACCGAAGATCGTAGAAAATATCCAGGTCGAGTATATTGGACCACCATGTAAAGGATGACACACAGACTGAGAGTCTTGACTTGAAGAGGCAATATTACTGAGCGTCTCTCCTTGGGCTTCAGTTCATTGCAACAAGTAACCAGAGGCTAGGGGAATTGCTGGTGAGTGGTGATGTTGCCAGTTATCATTTTTCTAAGCTTTCCAAACAAGGGAAGATAAAGGCATCGGATGACAGACAAGCAGGTCTAGAATTAGCTTGATTGTGAGCAGGACAGAAGGTCAGAGTCCTCAATCATGCATTGGGAACTTGGTATCCTGCAGAGCTTGCGCGGATATGTGACCAGCTTAGATAGTATGACGTCCAGACACCCAATGGTGTGATTTTCAGACGGAACCAAAGTCAACTCAGAGAGCTGTACGTTAACAGTACCCTGCAGAGTCGCAGACAGGTTCAAAGACAAAGTCTGAGGATGTATGTACAGATGCTATGAGCACAGAATAAGAACATGCTAACCAGAGTTCTGAGTCACCAGAGTCCCAGAGGAGTTGTCAAGCCAAGCTCAAGTCACGATAACAAGATCGTAACGAATAAGCAAATTACACCTACTTTTTAGAGAGGGTTCAGCTTATTCACCACCTTCAGAAGCTGTAATGAAGGTCACTGGAGGAAGTGATGTTGTGTCACATGACCAGAGAGTTGTAGGTATAGCCCAACAGAGTGAGATGTATTTAGATGTGGCAGGTGCAGCAATTGTTTGTATATCTATATATATTGTTACAGTCAAGTGAGGAGGGGCCGAAGGGCTTTGCTCTTTTCCCTCTCCTTGTTTGACCACAACAGGTTTAATTATTTCTTAAAGTGGATGTACTGGCCAATTCTGTAGCTGTTTGATTGACTTGCTATGATTATAACAAGAACCAATCAGACAGGTTTTCTTGAGTTAACAAAGAGGTTAACTTTATTGTACCTAAATTGAACTAAATAAAATAATGAACAATACGCCAACTTTTACTTTCACACACATTCTGCAGGTTTACATACTGTCATGCAGATCCCTCACCTGCCAAGAATGAGGCACATTAATTTTGTCATGAACATTGATTTAAAAACTATTACTGAAGTGAAGAAAGGACTTGTTTAAAAAAGAGATCACCAGGCCCTTGGATGTAAAGACATTTGCATTTATCGGACAGTGCTTGTGGAGACAAAGGGGTTACTTCCCTTATCCAATTTAACCCACAATGGACTTTGAACACCAGACATTGAAGGTGAGGGAGCTCAAATTTCAGGAGGACTGCTGGGATGGCCGAGTCCACAAACAGATGTGGTCACATGACTGGCCTGCTCAGCAACCTGTTTTTTTCTGAATTCTACAAACAGTTTTGAACTCAGAAAGACTGTTTGCTCCTGGAGTGAGATGACCTCTCCTGAGTGCTCCCGTCTCTTTCTCACAAGCCTCTGGACACACTGAGGGGACACATGAACTTCAAGAGAGAAAAGTCTCCTACATCGAACAAGGTTTAAGAAGAATACTGGGCCCCAAGGAAAAGCAAGACCCACCTACAATCAAGGACTCTACAGTGAGCTCGAAGAACAGTAACTAAAACCATCTTCAGATATTGCCTCAAACTTTTCCACTTTATTTCTTCTGCTCTTTTCTGTCTCTATCTGCTTGTCTGTATCGCGTATGCATGCTAGAATGGGCGCGTCACGTATCTGTAGGTGTTAACCGAATTAGAGATTAAGTTTAATAAAATTCAACCTTTTTCTTTAAACCTAAGAAAACCTGTTTGGCTAGTTTCTGCATTATAATTGGAAGCTACTGAACAAGGATTCACCAAGGGAGAGCTAAAAAAATGGTGTATTTAAAATAAAACCCTGTTATGGTAAGACCAGGTGAAGGCTGAGAGGGAACCCTAGACCCCTTTCTCATTGGGTCACAACAGAAATTTGGGGGCTACTGTCCAGGATTTACCCACAGACAAACGAGTGAAATTGGAAGTGGGAAGCCAAATTGTTCCCAATCAAAAAGAGCAAGATTTCAATGCAGATTTTCTTGTGGTTGGGTGTGCTTGAATACTAACATGACTGTGACTGAAGCTCTTGGCTCCCCAGGCCAGGGTGAAGTAACTTGGGATAAGTTAAAAGTATTGTCTCTGGAAGAGTTGAGGAAAATGTTTGAGCAGTGTCAAAGCTAGGAAGTCTGAACTCCTAAGGCTAGTGGCCAACCATTTTTCGCTTGAAACTGAAGAAGCAGAAACAGGATTAGAAGCAGACTCCGACAGGGTATTGCTAGCAAAGATACAATTGGAACAAAGGAAACTTGAATAAGAAGACAGGGAAAGAAAAAGAGAGAGACAGGAGAGGGAGAAAGAAAGAGCCTTCCAGAAGCAACATGAAGAAAATGAGAGGCAGGAGAGGGAGAGAGGAAGAATATCTGGAAGGAATGTGAAGAGAGAGAGCTGAAGCAGCTTGTGTTAACTAGGAGATGACCGAGTAACCCCAGTGAAAGCATGGGCAAAATGGAGGAGCGTAACTCAGGGCTGGGTACAGAATTGCTAAAACTAGGTAAACTAATCCCAAAATTCAATGAGGAAGATATAGAAAAGGTTTTTGTGTCCTTTGAGAAACTGGCAAGGCAGCTAAAATGGCCTCTTTTATTCCAAAGCAAGTCCACCAGAAAAGTCCGTGAGCTTTATTCCCTGTTACCGGATGAAAGTTCATCAAATTATGAACTTACAAAAAATGCTATCCTCGGGGCATATGAATTAGTACCCGAAGCCTATCACCAAAAGTTTAGAACCCTCAAGAAGCAAGTTGATCAAACTTATCTAGAGTTTGAAAGAAGTAAAACAGCTGGCTTTTGACCAATGGCTGAGGGCTCTTAAAGTACAGCTCAGCTATGAGAATCTCGGAGAAGTGATTCCGTTAGAGGAATTTAAACACTCTCTCCCACTCTCCATAAAGACCTATGTAGAGGAGCAGCGGGTTCAGAGAGCCCGGCAAGCGGCCGTTCTGGTTGATAAGTTTGCTTTAATTTATAGGTCGGTTTCCCAGGGGAGAACCTTTCCTAATGACCCGCACAAATCCAAAAAGGACAAAGGGTGGGAAAGTGATGGGAGCCCAAGCAGTCCTGGGAGAGCAAGAAAAGCAGGACCCAAAGGGGGCCCTCCTCTAGCCAAAAATGAAGGTGCTGTGAGCCAGAGTGAGATCCGGAGACCTGTGTGCTTCCATTGTAATAAAGCAGGATTTTAAAAGCTAACTGCTGGAAACTAAAGGGAAAACCGGTAGGGTTAATCAGGGCACACCCACTCGGTGAAGAAATGAACCTGATGGAAAGCACAGCAGAACAAGCTGTGGCTTTAACTGCAGTAAGAGTGCAACCCAGGAAGCTTACAGCTGCAAGTGCAGGAAAACCTGACAGGATTCCTGAAGGCTATCAGGGTTTTGTGTCTGAAGGGAAAGTAACCCCATACACCTAGAGTGGGGCAAGCAAGCCCATAGTAATTCTCAGGGACAGAGGGGCCACTAGATCCCTTTTACTGGGACAAGGCCTGACCTTTACCCCAGAGAGCGCAGTAAACACCAGAATGGTGATGAATACTATTGGAGGGCAGTGTATGCCTGTACCTGTACACCGGGTACACCTGGAGTGTGACATAGTTTTGGGACCGGTGACTGTAGGGATTGTCCCTAGTTTGCCTGTGGATGGGGTTGACCTGCTCCTAGGTAATGATCTGGCGGGGGTGATGGTGGTAGCCCCCCCCAGCAGTGAAAGAAATAGCGCAGGAGGTCAGAAGGACAGCGCAGTGGCAGGAGACGGACCCCTGCAGTTTCCCTGAATGTGTAATGAGCGAGGCCATGATCAAACCAGCTCCCCCAGAGGAGACTGAATTGGCACTGCAGGCAGATGGCCAGGTCTGTCTATCTGAGACTTTCTTTGGAAAGTTAGGAGACCCAGGGAATGAGTTCAATAAATCTTCCCTAGCTGAGGCTCAGTGAGCTGACCCAGTATTGAGAGAGTTAGCATAGGCTGCCCAATCTGAAGGTGAAGCAGAGGGAGTCCCTGATTGCTACTATTTAAAGAATGAGGTACTGATGAGGAAATGGAGTTCTCCTCACAGACCTGAGAACAAGGAGTGGGCAGTAGTTCACCAGTTAGTGGTGCCGCAGAGGTACCGGAGAAAAATATTAAGAAGGGCCCACGAGACTACAGTGGCTGTACATGCCGGTATACGAAAGACCAAAGCCCGCATAATACAGCAGTTTGACTGGCCAAAACTCCACAAAGATATGTTGGAGTACTGCACGAGTTGTCACATGTGCCAGGTTGAGGGAAAACCCCAACCTACAGTGAAACCTGCGCTCCAAAGTCATGTTCTAGTGTTAGGAGGATCCTCCAGCAGAGGGCTGGTGGACAGTAAGGGACTGCTGCCGAGAAGAAAAGGGGACAGGCAGGCACAAGGCTGGCAAAAGGTTAGAAAGGGAAGGGGAAAAAATGACCAAAAGGGCAGGTTAAAAGAAGTCCGGGAGGAATCCCAGATGAAAATCCCTACTGTCTGGTTAGCCAAGCCCGAAAAATTTGAAAAGTTAGACCCCACATCCTCCTATATCAACGCAGACACTAGAAGCACAGCACCAGAATTGCTAACAGCATTTACAGGAACCTGCAGAGACAAAGAGAGATCTCTAGGTGGCAGAGAAACCGTGAGGGTGATGCCTCACTTGGTTGAAGTGCCACAGGGACATACAGTAGAGTCTGCACAAATACATGCAAGCAGGAGTGTCCCAAAGGATAAAAGGGAGATTAGTAAAGAATCCTCCCCCACAATCAGAAAAAAAGAGATCCACCCATCCCCTGAAGTCAAAAGCCTTTGCACGACTCAGCAAAGCACTGAAAGAGGGTTCAGGATAGTCCTGCCCACTACTGACTCTCCTGAGGAAAAAAAATTCCAACTTAGGCTCAGTAAATCTACCCCCCCCCCCCACCTCACACTTTGCAGACCTCAGCAGGAACAAAGACCCTAGGCAGTCATGGAAATGGACAATTTTAATAAGTTTTAGGATTTGTGAATGAATGAGAGAAATGCATGTTTATTTCTGTATCTTATATTTTCTCTCGACCCTTTGAATGAAATGCGCTTTTCTCAAATCGCATTTCATTCCGCTGTGTGTGGAGGTATTCTGCAGACCCCCCACCTACCAAGAATGAGGCACATTAATTTTGTCGTGAACATTGATTTGAAAACTGTTGCTGAAGTGAAAAAAGGACTTGTTTCAAAAAGAAATCACCAGGCCCTTGGCTGGAAAGACATTTGCATATTAACAGACAGTGCTTGTGGAGGCAAAGGGGTTACTTCCCTTATCCAATTTAACCCACAATGGACTTTGAGCAACAGACATTGCAGGTGAGGGAACTCAAATTTCAGGATGACTATCAGGATGGCCAAGTCCACATACAGACATGGTCAGACCAGCTGGTCATGTGACTAGCCTGCTTGGCAACCTGGTTTTTCTGAATTGTACAAACAGTTTTGTACTCAGTAAAAGACTGTTTGCTCCTGGAGTGAGAAGACCTCTCCTGTCTGCTCCCATTTCTTTCTCAAAAGTCTCTGGATCCACTGAGGACACATGAACTTCAAGAGAGAAAAGTCTCCTACATCGAACAAGGTTTAAGTAGAATACTGGACCCCAACAAAAAGCAAGACCTACCTACAATCAAGGGCTTTACAGCAAGCTTGAAGAACAGTAACTAAAACCATCTTCAGATATTGCCTCAAACTTTTCCACTTTATTTCTTCTGCTCTTTTCTGTCTCTATCTGCAGGTGTGTATTGCGTACGCATGCTAGCATGGGCATGTCACGTATCCGTAGACATTAACCAAATTAGAGTTTAAGTTTAATAAAGTTCCACCTTTTTTCTTTAAACCTAAGAAAACCTCTTTGGCTAGTTTCTTTGTATTATAATTGTAAGTTACTGAACAAGGATTCACTAAGGAGGATCTAAAAAACCAGTGTATTTAAAATAAAACCCTGTTATGATAACACCAGGTGAAGGCTGAGAGGGAACCCTAGACTCCTTTCTCACCGGGTCTTAACAATACACACAAATAGGTTACAGAGTGGGGAAAGGTTGATACATTGTCTTAGTGTCCAAAGAAAACAAAAGAGTATACAGTCTGTGGTGTTTGGGGATTCGGCTGGCTTCTCACTGAATTCAGTGGTCCTGAGGTTTTTAGTTTGAAGAGGTACATGACTGGGTCTCTTATAGACAGCGATGCGGATGATTTCCTCCAACAGGGTTTCTGATTGTAGCCGGAGTATGCAAAGGTGCTCAGCCAACATGCAGGATTTGAAGCTGTCAAGCTGGAACGGAAAGAGAGAGAGAGGGACCCCAACTTGGCTCTGCACATATCAGAATTCGGTTGCTTCTCCTCTCTCGGCTGCAGAAAGACACAAGCTTAAAACCACAGATGGGAATGGGCTTGTCACATAGCAGTTAGCAGTATTTCTCTCTTGCTAAAAAGAGCAGGTAGTTCCTTTAAACATCTACAGTTTTGGTTCTTGCTGGGGCATGAGCAAACATTTTGTCTCCCTCCTCACAAGCATTGCAGTGTAGGATACTGTGTTACAAACTAGGTAGCCATCTTAAGCTGCCGGCAAATTCATCCTTTTAGCTGTTCTTCTTAAAATGTCTTTGAAAAAAATATAAATTCAGATCTCCTGTCAGTGGATTATAGAAAATTATCATTCCACAAAGCACATTGGCATAACAACATCTTCCAGTAAAGTTACAATAAAAACCCATGTTTTCTTTGGATATTACTTGTCATTCTGTGAGTCTTACAATAGTTAATATATCAAAGGAACAAGTGATATTAAAAGCATGACCAATTAATTTCTATAAATGATCTGTGGAGGTGTGTTTATGGTGGAACAGGTTCAAGAGGCTGAATGTCTACTCCTGTTCCGATGTTCCCATGTATTTTAACCCGAGTACTTCTCCTTGGTGACAGTGAGGAGATGGTGGTGTGGTGGTAATGTCACTGAACTAGTAATCCAGAGGCCCAGGCTAATGCCATCCTGGGGTCATGGGTTCAGATCCATCATGGCAGCTAGGGGCATTTAAATTCAATTAATTAATAACAGTCTGGAATTGAAAGCTGGTCTCAGTAATGAGAATGATTCCATAATTGTTGTAAAAGCCCACTCATTTCTCTTAGAGAAGGAAATCTACCATCCTTACCTCATCTAGCCTACATGTGACTCCAGACCCACAGCAATGTGGTTGACTCTTAACTTCCCTCTGAAATGGCCAAACAAACCATTCAGTTCAAGGGCAGTTAGGGATAGGCAACAGGTGCTGGCATGCCAGCAACGCCCACATCCCATGAAAGAATAAAAAAAAGTGTATGTTGGATGTGTGCTAAAACCAATCCGAGGACCTTGACAAGTCAAATGAGTCAGTGAGGTGGCTGAGTTTTGAACTGACATCAAAACTCACCTGTCGAAAACTAGCGCCAGTTCAAATCAGAACCAAGATGTGTTAATACAACTGCTGTTTGTGAATGAAATTATCATTATTTGCTATTGATTGGAAAATACCTACTCCTCCTGGTCCACAAGGAACATTTTTTTTAAAGAAGAACCTTATTGAAACTGGGATCCCTGTTATCAGTGACATCACCAAGCTGCAAATCCACTATTTAAGAATAAATATAAAACAAAGGGCACTCATTGATATAATAATAATCACATTCACTGAAAAACAAACAGGTGAGGACTTCCATCTCAAAACACTGATAAAAATCCCAGAATACTTTTATATAAAAATATAGCTGGTATGACAGGCTATAAATCAATGGCCCTGTTCGTACATTGTACATCACATGGCATAAAACACAATGAACAAAAATGCAAACTTTGAGCTATGGAAATAATGTGCAGAAAAGTGCAGCAGAAATTAGAACCAGAATGAGTAATAATGGTAAAAAGTCAAAGATTAAGGCTCTTTATCTGAATGCACGCAGCATTTGTAACAAGATAGTTGAGTTGACAGCACAAATAGAAATACATGAAGATGACTTGATAACTATTACAGAGACGTGGTTGCAGGGTGACCAAGACTGGGAACTCAATATTCAAGGGTATTTGCATTCCGGAAAAATAGGCAGAAAGGAAAGGGAGGTGGGGTAGCTTTGTTAATAAAGGAAGGTATCAGTGTGGTGGTGAGTAGTGATATAGGTGTAATAGATCGTGATGTGGGATCAGTTTGGGTGGAAATAAGGAATAGCCAGGGGAAGAAGTCACGGGTGGGAATCATCTATAGGCCCCTGAAGAGTTGCAGCACTGGAGGACAAAGTATAAATCGGGAAATATAGGAGGCGTGTAAGAAGGGCGCTACAATTGTCATGGGTGATTTTCATCTGCATATTGATTAGACAAATCAGATTGGCAGAGATAACATGGAAGACAAATTTGTAGAGAGCATCAGGGATTGTTAGAGCAATACGTTGCAGAACCTACCCAGGAACAGGCTAGTAATTTAGATCTTCTTCTTCTTTGGCCTCCTTGTCTCGAGAGACAATGGTTAAGCGCCTGGATGTGGTCAGTATATTGTGAAGCAGCACCTGAAATGGCTATAAAGGCCAATTCTAGAGTGACAGACTCTTCCACAGGTGCTACAGATAAAATTGGTTGTCGGGGCTGTTACACAGTTGGCTCTCCCCTTGCGCTTCTGACTTTTTTCCTGCCAACTGCTAAGTCTCTTCGACTCGCCACACTTTAGCCCTGCCTTTATGGCTGCCCGCCAGCTCTGGCGATCACTGGCAACTGACTCCCACGACTTGTGATCAATGTCACAGGACTTCATGTCGCATTTGCAGATGTCTTTAAAGCGGAGACATGGATGGCCGGTGGGTCTGATACCAGTGACGAGCTCGCTGTACAAAGTGTCCTTGGGGATCCTGCCATCTTCCATGCGGCTCACATGGCCAAGCCACCTCAAGTGCCGCTGGCTCAGTAGGGTGTATATGCTGGGGATGTTGGCCGCCTCGAGGACTTCTGTGTTGGAGATACGGTCCTGCCACCTGATGCCAAGGATTCTCCGGAGGCAGCGAAGATGGAATGAATTGAGACGTCGCTCTTGGCTGACATACGTTGTCCAGGCCTCGCTGCCGTAGAGCAAGGTACTGAGGACACAGGCTTGATACACTCGGACCTTTGTGTTCCGTGTCAGTGCGTCATTTTCCCACACTCTCTTGGCCAGTCTGGACATAGCAGTGGAAGCCTTTCCCATGCGCTTGTTGATTTCTGCATCGAGAGACAGGTTACTGGTGATAGTTGAGCCTAGGTAGTTGAACTCTTGAACCACTTCCAGAGCGTGGTCGCTGATATTGATGGATGGAGCATTTCTGACGTCCTGTCCCATGATGTTCGTTTTCTTGAGGCTGATGATTAGGCCAAATTCGTTGCAGGCAGCCGCAATCCTGTCGATGAGTCTCTGCAGACACTCTTCAGTGTGAGATGTTAAAGCAGCATCGTCAGCAAAGAGGAGTTCCCTGATGAGGACTTTCCGTACTTTGGTCTTCGCTCTTAGGTGGGCAAGGTTGAACAACCTGCCACCTGATCTTGTGTGGCGGAAAATTCCTTCTTCTGAAGACTTGAACGCATGTGAGAGCAACAGGGAGAAGAAGATCCCAAACAGTGTGGGTGCGAGAACACAGCCCTGTTTCACGCCACTCAGGATAGGAAAGGGGTCTGATGAGGCGCCGCTATGCTGAATTGTGCCTTTCATATTGTCATGGAATGAGGTGATGATACTTAGTAGCTTTGGTGGACATCCAATCTTTTCTAGTAGTCTGAAGAGACCACGTCTGCTGACGAGGTCAAAGGCTTTGGTGAGATCAATGAAAGCAACATGGAGGGGCATCTGTTGTTCATGGCATTTCTCCTGTAGCTGGCGAAGGGAGAACAGCATGTCAATGGTGGATCTCTCTGCTCGAAAGCCACACTGTGTCTCAGGGTAGACACGCTCAGCCAGCTTCTGGAGCCTGTTTAAAGCGACTCGAGCGAAGACTTTCCCCACTATTCTGAGCAGGGAAATTCCACGGTATTGTTGCAGTCACTGCGGTCACCCTTGTTCTTATAGAGGATGATGATATTGGCATCGCACATGTCCTATGGAAGTGCTCCCTTGTCCCAGCATAAGCAAAGCAGTTCGTACAGCGCTGAAAGTATAGCAGGCTTGGCACTCTTGATAATTTCATTGGTAATGCAGTCCTTCCTAGGGGCTTTTCCACTGGCTAGAGAATCAATGGCATCACTGAGTTCCGATTTTGATGGCTGTACGTCCAGCTCATCCATGACTGGCAGAGACTGGGCTGCATTGAGGGCGGTCTCAGTGACAACATTTTCCCTGGAGTACAGTTCTAGGTAGTGCTCAACCCAACGGTCCATTTGCTTGCATTGGTCAGTGATTGTGTCCCCTGATTTTGATTTGAGGGGGGCGATCTTCTTGATGGTTGGCCCAAAAGCTCTCTTAATGCCATCATACATCTGATGTTTCTGGTGTCAGAGGCCAGCTGAATATGACTGCATAGGTGTTGCCAGCAGTCATTTGCGCAGTGCCTGGCAGTTCTTTGTGCAGCGCTTCTGGCTGCTTTAAGTGCTACGGATGTTAACTCGCTGGGGGCTTTCTTGTAGTTCAGCAGTGCAATGCGCTTAGCGCCGATGACAGGTTCCAGCTCTTCAAAGTGAGACTGAAACCAATCTGCATTCCGCTTCACACGTTTGCCATAGGTGGTCATTGCTGAGTCATAGATGGCGTCTCTGATGTGGGCCCACTTGGTCTCTGCATCCCCTGTAGGAGTGTTTTGAAGGGCTTTTTCAAGTGAATTTAGAAACTTATGTAACAGCTGTGGATAAGAAATTCTATTAGTGTTGGTGCGCGGGCGGCCCTTCTGCTTGGAGTGATGTAGCTTCTTTGGTTTGAGTCTAACCTTGCTGCACACCAGGGAGTGGTCAGTGTTGCAGCCCGCACTGTGGAAGCTGCGTGTGATTTGAATGCTGATTAAAGAGGCTCGCCTTGTGACGATGAGGTCCAACTGGTGCCAACGACGTGATCTTGGGTGCCTCCAAGAAACCTGGTGGCAGGGTTTAGTATGAAAGAACGAGTTGGTGATGCAGAGGTTATGATAGGTACAAACTCAAGCAGTCTCTGTCCATTCTCATTCATCCTTCCAATGTCATAGTGCCCAAGGCAGGTGGGCCATGAGTCATGGTTGGCCCCAACCCTGGCATTAAATAATAAGTAATTTAAATCCAGTAATGTGTAATGAGGTAGGATTAATAAGAGATATCGTAGTTAAGGATCCTCTGGAGGGTAGTGATCATAACATGGTAGAATTTCAAATTTAGTTTGAGGGCGAGCAACTCGGGTCTCAAACCAGTGTCCTCGACTTAAACAAGGGCAATTGCAGAGGTATGAAGAAAGAGTTGTCTAAAGCGGGCTGGGAAAATAGACTAAGGGGAAGGTCAGTGAATGAGCAGTGGCAGACATTTAAGCAGATATTTCATAACGCTTAGCAAAAATATATCCCTGTCAAAAAGAAGGACTCGATAAGAAGGATGAACCACTCGTAGTTAACAAAGGTGGTCAAGGAGAGTATCCAATCAAAAACTAAGGCATACAAAGCGGCAGAAACCAGTGATAGGCCAGAGGATTGGGAATTTTTTACGTACCAACAGCGGATGACTAAAAAGCTAAGAGAGAGAAAATTGATTATGAAATTAAATTGGCAAGAAATATAAAAACGAACAGCAAGAGCTTCTATGGGTATATAAAAAGAGAGTAGCTAAAGTGAGTGTGGGACCCTTGGAGAATGCGTCTGGGGAACAGGGAAATAGCAGATAATTTAAACCAAAATTTTGCATCGGTCTTCACGGTGGAGGACACTATAAACATCCCACAGATATCAGATAAGCAAGGAGCTAATGGGAGAAAAGATCTTGTAACAGTCTCTATCACGAGTTACAAAGTATTTGACTAACTAATGGGACTAAAGGCAGACAAGTTGCCAGGACCTGATGGCCTGCATCCAAGGGTTTTAAAGGAAGTGGCTGCAGAGATAGTGGAGGCATTAGTCGAAATATTCCAGAACTCTATTCCAGGAGGATCCCAGCGGATTGGAAAACCACGAATGTGACGCCCCTGTTCAAGAAGGGAGGGAGACAAAAAGCAGGAAACTATAGGCCAGTCAGCCTAACATCGGTCATTGGGAAAATGCTAGAGTTCATTATTAAGGAAGAAATAGCAGGACATTTAGAAAAGCCTAACACAATCAAACAGAGTCAACACGGTGAAAGGGAAATCATGTTTGACAAATTTGATAGAGTTCTTTGGGGATATAACAAGCAAAATTGATAAAAGGGAGCCAGTAGATTCCAGCAGTGTATTTGGATTTCCAGAAGGCATTCGATAAGGTGCTACATAAAAGATTATTACAGAAGATAGAAGCTCACGGTATTGGGAGTAATGTATTAGCATGGATTGAGGATTGGTTAACTCACAGAAGACAGAGAGTTGGGATTAATGGGTCTTTTTCAGGTTGTAAAGATGTAACTAGTGGAATGCCACAAGGATCAGTCCTAGTGCCTCAATTATTTACTATCTATATTAATGACTTGGAGGAGAGGGCAGGGTGTAATATATCAAAATTTGCTGACAAATACAAAAATAGGTGGGAGGGCACGTTGTGATGAGGACGTTAAGGAATCTGCAAGGGGATGTAGATAGGTTGAGTGAATGGGCAAAAACTTGACAGATGGAGTTTAATGTAGGAAAGTGTGAGGTCATGCACTTTGGTAGGAAGAATCAAAAGGCAGACAATTATTTAAATGGAGACAGACTCCAAAAAAGTGCAACACAGAGGGATCTGGGTGTTCTTGTGCATAAACACAAAAAGTTAGCATGCGGGTGTAGCAAGTAATTAAGAAGGCAAATGGAATTTTGGCCTTTATTGCTAGGGGGTTGGAGTTGAAAAATAGGGAAGTCTTGTTACAACTGTACAGGGTGTTGGTGAGGCCACAGCTGGAGTACTGCGTGTAGTTTTGGTCCCCATATTTAAGAAAGGATATACTGGCATTGGAGGCAGTTCAGAAGAGAATCACTAGACTGATTCCTGGGATGAAGAGGTTGACTTATCAAGACCGGCTAAACAGGTTAGGCCTTTATTCATTCGAATTTAGAAGAATGAGGGGTGATCTTATTGAAACGTTCAAGATTCCAAGGGGGCTTGACAGGGTAGATGTTGAGAAGATGTTTCCATAGTGGGGGAATCTCGAATTAGGGGACATAGTTACAGAATAAAGGGATACTCATTTAAAACTGAGATGCGAAGGAATTTCTTCTCTCAGAGGGTAGTGAATGTCTGGAATTCTCTATCCCAGAGAGTTGTGGAGGCTAGATCATTGAAAGTATTTAAAGAGGAGGTGGATAGATTTTTGAAATATCAAGGAGTTGAGAGCTATGAGGAGCTGGCACGAAAGAGGAGTTGAGGTGTGGGGCAGATCAGCGATGATCTTTTTGAATGGTGGCAGGCTTGAGGGGCCCCTATTTCTTAGGTTCTTATGCAACCCAATGAATGGCTACAGGTTAATCACGTATGCGATCTTCATGCCTGTTTTCAGGTCTTAACCAATTTGACCTCCTTCGAGTCCTTTTCAGAATTTTTTAACTTCATCTTTGATGAAAGTAATTTCAGGACTTCTGCTCCACAAAGGGCCTCTAAATATGACAACATGGATATAACCAGAAAATAGGGCACTGGAGAATGGTAAAATCCAGCAGCAATTATATTATTACAAGCAGGACTCGACACTTGAGGTCAAAGCAGTTATTTCCCTAGGGTAGACATTCATATTAATCAATTTTAGTATTCAAGTAGATGAAGTATGAACAGCAGACTTTTGGCCTTTCGCTAAATTAGAAGCAGACTTTTTTTGAAAAATATAAAATTTGCTTTCAACAGTCCAGTAATCAGAATATTAATCCTTTCTACCATTCAGATGGACAAGATGTGAGCAGCAGCCTCTGCCTCTTGCGATCATTTACATTGTAAGGAGCATTCAGAGATTTCACCCCTTACTCATCAGCTGGAAAATTCCCAGGAATGGCAGAGACCTAGTGAAACTGAGAGAATCTATGGTTTCCCTGAGTGGGTTTGCCAGTTTTCCACTAGAGTTACAACAACAAAAAACAGAATTGCAGTGAGAGATCAGAATCCCCCAAGGACTTTCAATCCCAGGAACTGTTTTGAGAATGCAGCTAACTGAATTCACCTTTTAAAATTTACAAAATTCTGTCCAATCATAAAAAAGCTCTGTTTCTACATTTCCTTCCATTGCAACAGTGATTGCACATAAAAAGTACTTCATTGACTGAGAGATGCTTTGGGACATCTTGAGATTGTGAAAAGTGCTATCTAAATGCAAGTCCTCTTTTTCTTGCTTGTTTCCATTACAATTTCATCTTTTTTTTCTCGTGAAGTTTATTTTATTTTTCTATTCCACTTGAAGCTTCCCTTTGCCACATGCCAAGGGACATACTAGGAGGCATCCATTATCTACATGTGTACAGTCTTGCATTACTACTACACAATGTAATGCACCATGGTGCATGTGTCAACTCCAGGGCTATCTGCACCAGAGTCTCCATGATTAAGGTCCTAAGATTGGTCAATAATTACCCTGTGGGTACTTAAACTGCTAGTGTGGGGACTTGGGATTCAAGGATGGACTGGGCTATCTTTTCCTTCTTTCACAGCCTTGGCAATCAGCCAGAAGCAACGATGAGGCATGGCTTCATTAATTTTACTGGTGCCATTAGGGCTGCCCGCTTACCAATTAGAAACCATGGTGAGGCAATGGTAAGACAGAAGCATGACTGAATTGGTTCTCAGGACCCTCTCGCCAATCCCCATTCAATACCTGAACATGCACTTGGAATTACCCAGGGTCAGGCTGCTCATGTAATTGTGGAAGTGCCTAAGCCTCCTGCTGGTCCACACCAGGATTCAGGTACTTGGAGGTGAAATGCACCTCAAGTCCAGGTGTTTATTATGTGCACACAGCAGCCAGCACCTCATGTAATCTTACCCCGATATGAAGCACAGGACTAGGCATGAGAAAGCACCACAGAAGCAGCATGACAAGTTTGGCTGTTAAAAATCTGGTTGTTTTTGCAGGGAGTGTTCTTGCTAAAATGTCACCAGTTGGCAGGAAGGGGAGATTTTTAAAGTCTCTTAATATTTAACATACTACAGGTAAAGGCACTTTGTGGAAGGCATGGGCAAATTCAATGGGCACATGTCCAAGTTCAGAGATGGTAAACTAGATGAGAGCTTCATGAATCGTTCTCATATCAACGTCAGCCAGGACTATTCCACAACCCAGCCAGGCAGCCCCTGGGGGTTTTCATCCTCTATGGTTTCCATGATGATGCCTCTTCATAGGGTTAGGTTGTGCAGCATGCAGCATACTGCCACAGTCGCTGAAACGTTAGCCAACCACGTTGAACATGCTCCAAGATTTAGCCAGGCACTTGCAATACTGCTTCAGCATCTGTATGCGTCTCATTATTTCAATGTTTAGCTGATGTTCTGGAATACCACAAGAGCTATCAAAGGATAAGCTTGGTCACACATGAAACACCCTGAGACTTGCTTTTGTGGGACAGATATTGATGGCATGATGGTTTTAAAATGAAAGCATTGTGACAGCCAGTTGGCATGTGAGCATTGACTTATACAATTATGCTGAAGGTTGCAAATAAGTTGATCATTTTGAATGGATTTTTTTCTGATTCATGTAGGTGCCAACATTGTGCAATGGAGCATATAAATGCAAGCTATGATCCCTTGGCCCTTTGGGAATCCTGCTGTTCAGTAAAATTGCACAGCCATCTCATGCTGCTTGTCCATGCTCAAGCAAACAAGGCATCTTGCACTTGCTTTATAAACCTGTGTCCTGCCGGTTGATTAATAAGGTTGATGTTCATGGTGACCCATGAAAGATTTGAAGGGATTGAAATTGAGGGCAGTTATGATGCTCAGTCTCATCGGCAGTGATGTCCTTTGTATAAGTTTGGCTGCATATCATTTTGCAGATTATGATGCAACTCAGTCACAGCTTCCATTGTGAATCAAAGCCTGTACAAGCATTGCTCATCTGACATGTTAGGTATGTAAATATCATTCTAAATATGAGTTCAAATCCTCTGAAGAAGGAATTTTCCTCCACACAAGATCAGGGGGCAGGTTGTTCAACCTTGCCCGTCTAAGAGCGAAGTCCAAAGTACGGAAAGTCCTCATCAGAGAACTCCTCTTTGCTGACGATGCTGCTTTAACATCTCACACTGAAGAATGCCTGCAGAGTCTCATCGACAGGTTTGCGTCTGCCTGCAATGAATTTGGCCTAACCATCAGCCTCAAGAAAACGAACATCATGGGGCAGGATGTCAGAAATGCTCCATCCATCAATATTGGCGACCACGCTCTGGAAGTGGTTCAAGAGTTCACCTACCTAGGCTCAACTATCACCAGTAACCTGTCTCTAGATGCAGAAATCAACAAGCGCATGGGTAAGGCTTCCACTGCTATGTTCAGACTGGCCAAGAGAGTGTGGGAAAATGGCGCACTGACACGGAACACAAAAGTCCGAGTGTATCAGGCCTGTGTCCTCAGTACCTTGCTCTACGGCAGCGAGGCCTGGACAACGTATGCCAGCCAAGAGCGACGTCTCAATTCATTCCATCTTCGCTGCCTTCGGAGAATACTTGGCATCAGGTGGCAGGACTATATCTCCAACACAGAAGTCCTTGAAGCGGCCAACATCCCCAGCTTATACACACTACTGAGTCAGCGGCGCTTGAGATGGCTTGGCCATGTGAGCCGCATGGAAGATGGCAGGATCCCCAAAGACACATTGTACAGCGAGCTCGCCACTGGTATCAGACCCACCGGCCGTCCATGTCTCCGTTATAAAGACGTCTGCAAACGCGACATGAAATCGTGTGACATTGATCACAAGTCGTGGGAGTCAGTTGCCAGCATTCGCCAGAGCTGGCGGGCAGCCATAAAGACAGGGCTAAATTGTGGCGAGTCGAAGAGACTTAGTAGTTGGCAGGAAAAAAGACAGAGGCGCAAGGGGAGAGCCAACTGTGCAACAGCCCCAACAAACAAATTTCTCTGCAGCACCTGTGGAAGAGCCTGTCACTCCAGAATTGGCCTTTATAGCCACTCCAGGCACTGCTTCACAAACCACTGACCACCTCCAGGCGCGTATCCATTGTCTCTCGAGATAAGGAGGCCCAAAGAAGAATATGAGTGTATGTAATAATAAGATTTACAAACCATAATATGCATCAAGTTAGGCACAGAGCACATTATGTGCAATCTGACCTGCCATTGGTCTTCAAAATCACCAATTACAGGGAGATTTTCATGGGCAAACTCTCAATGGTGCTATTAATGAGGTTGAAAGAAATGTTGTCAACCCACCATTTACCACAAAGAAAACTCAACATCTAAGTAAAAAAAAAAATGCTTTAGCAAAGAGAGAGGGATGATGTTGGGGGTGCAATGAAGGAAAAGATCCTCCCTTCAGTCTTCAAAGAGTCCTCCAAAATCTCTAGCAACCTGCTCACCTTTAGTGAGTTAACGAAACAGTGATATTCCAGTGGAAATGATGGCAAACTGAATGAAAGATATTAATATCTCATTAGGTTCAGATATTCATATGCAAACTATCAAATTACTGAGTGTAAACTGCACCAGAATAACTAGTTGGTAGTAACTTGATGGGATGCTAAATGGGCAGAGAACTGTCAGAATATCCATTTTCCCTTTCATTGAAATATGTCCCTTTCACTGTCAACCATTCAACCCTCATCCCACTCCTCCCTTAATTTAGCATTTAATGTCACCTCTCAGTGCCATTCCCTGCACTAATGTGGTTGATTTATACTGTTGATGGGGACTGTTGTTTATGTGAGAGTCCCTGCCTCCAATACAATGAGACTGCAATCCCTGCCATGAGTTTTGGAGCTTGGAGAATGGCATGTCGAGATAGCTATGGATTGAGTGATTGATTGTTGTAAATCCAAATTCCACTTTCATTTCCTTTTTTAAAAATTCATTAATTCTTCATTTTGAAAGGGTTTGAAACAAACCAAACTGCATCATCCTTAGAGTAAAAATTCTAATTGTCCCAGAGAACCATATACCGAGAGAGCCCATCCATTTCTTCAATATTTGAATTTCCTCTTCAGTTTTCAATTATTTCTTCTTCCTTCAATACAGGTGAAGAAATAAAAGGATAAAACTGCAGATGCTGGAAATCTGAAATAAAAACAGAAAGTGCTGGAAATACTCAGCAGCTCTGCCAGCATCAGTGGAGAGAGAAACAGAGTTAACGTTTTCTGATGAAAGATCACAGACCTGAAACATTGGGCTGAATTTTATAAGCCCGCCAAATGGCGGCCCGCCCATGCAGGCCGCACGCCAAATATTTAAATAGCCGGGGCGGATCCCCCCCCACCACAGCCCCCACCACAGCCCCCACCCCGCCCCCCGCTGCTGATTATGTGGAGGGGGCAGGCTGTCTGTCCCCAGCAATGGTGTCAGCTGCCTGTGTGCAGGCGTTGATGCCATTTATAAATGGCTGACAGACCTACTGGCATATTTAAATTTTTAAAGAAAGATTTAATGAAATTAAATAAATACATCCCTTTGTCCCTCTCCCACCAACCCCCCTCTATAACAATTAAATTAATTATTTGCCTTTCTCCACAAAAACACTTTCCTTTACCATTTGATGTCCCACCCACCCCCCCCCCCCCCCCCCCCCGCAAACTGCACAAAGTTTAAACTACAACCCTTCCCACCATCCCCTACACCCATGACCCTGTTATTTGACCCTGTTCACCGACCCCCTCCACTCCCGCACTGAGAAACTTATCTCCTCCCCACTCCCCACCAGTGTTGTGCCTCGTTTGCCCGGTTAGAGATCCAAAGGCGCGGATGTGCCAGCCGCCGTGCCGAAGATCGTAGCAGGACATCAGGAAGCGACGTAAGTTTATTTAAATTAATTATTTTAATTGATTTAAATATTCAAATTATGGTCCCGTTGCCCAGTGGTGGGGAGGCCGCCATGGTGCCTTGCTGCCACCGGGAGGTTCGGGCCGGGCCCTGCCAGCGTCGAAGTATGTGGCGGGCCTCATCCAGAGTCATCTTCACGGACCCCCCCGCTCTGCCAGGGATCCCGATATAGAGGGCCCCTTAAAATCCAGCCCATTAACTCTGTTTCTCTCGACATAGATGCTGCCAGATCTGCCAAGCGAAGAACTGTTGTGTATCGATACATTTTAAGTTACAAAGCCCATTTAATTACCTGTTTTTACACGTCAAGACTTAAGTTGTGAGCTTTGTGGGAGTTGCATCAACTTTTTAAAGTTGTAAGTCATCTTTTACTAGTTTTCTGAGTTATCATGTCAGCAAAGTTATAAGAAAGGCAACATCTTCAAATTTCACAGCATCCTGATAGACATATAGTGGTGTTGCTTCATTGTCACTGGGTTAATGTCTTGAAATTCCTTTCCTAACCCCACCATGGAAGCACTATCACAATAAAGATTGCAGTGCTTTAGGCAGAAGGCCCACCACTATCTTCTCAGGGCAGCTAGGAATGAGCAGTAAATGCAGCCTTGCCAGTGTTGCTCACATCCCAAGGACAAATACGGTTTGTATTCTTGATATTTAATAATTTAAAGTCCAAACTCACATCTTTCCGTTCCATGTTTTACACTGCCCAGCTCTATCCTAGTAAGCTTTAAGTCTGATTAACATCCCGCTCTCTTGATATTTTCTTGCTGTGCTTCCCCACATGAGTCAATCGTAGATTTTAAAAGAAAACTGGTGAACTACCTGAAGAGAAATAACTTGCAGGACTACAGGGAAAAGGTGGGGGAGTGGGACTAGTGAAATTGCTCTTGCAGAGATCTGGCATGGATACAATGGGCCGAATGGCCTCCTTCGGTGCTGTAACCATTCTATGATTCTCTGAGTTGTATTTAATTTAGGGGTTCACCTGAATCAATCAAAGCCCTCCTCTCCCATTATACAGATTCACATGTTTATAAAAAATAAAACAGCCTCATTGAAACGCTAAGCAGATTGGAAAGAGACCATTCCAGATAGTAACTGTTGAATGTTCTTAGATTTTTGTTTTGAAAAGCTCAGATTCTTAACATTTATTTGTAGAGCTCATTTTACATCAAAATGTTTCAAAATGCTTAATTAGTGTTACTTTCTTCCTTTTTAATTTCAATGACTGTAAATATAGACAAATACAAGAACCAGTAATGCCCCGAAGACAGCTCTGAGATAACAGACCAGTTTAGCTGCTTATAAATGATATTCTCTGAGGATGTAATGTTGATCAGGATACTGGGAGGACTTGCTGCTCTTTTTCAAGTAGTGCTATGTGATCTTTAGCATCCACCTTGACAGGCAGACAGGGTCTTGTTTGAAAACGCATCTAAAGGATGACACCGCAGCAATGTAGTACAGTACTATTGTGAAGTGTCAGCTTAGATTATGAGTGCAGAGCCTAGAAATTGGTTGACAATTGCCTCTCACCCGATAGCTTCCCACCCTCCTGATCACCTTCCCTGTCTCATGATTTGCTCTTCTTTCTTGATCATGTCCCCAGCCCCATTCGTTCCATTCCCTCTGATCAACCCTCTAGCCCTACCAATCGCCTGCCTTCTCAACCCCAGGACCTACCTGAGGGTAGCTGCCGGCAATGCAGTAGGCCCAAAATTCAGTGTCGATTTCCTGGCAAGCTGCCTGAGGCCACACAGTTTGCCGTCTCATTTAAATGAGGCTTGAGGCCCAATATTGGTTATACCTCGGGCCTATACATTCTGGTGCAGGGATTGTCCCCTGACAATTTCTAGGCCTAGGTGTTGTTTCCTTCCTTTCTGTATCCTTCCCCTGTGATAAGTTGGCCTAATGTAGATATGAAGTGCACGACTCTACAGCCTCATCTACACAGAATTTTTAGATTGTTGTCCTGTGGCTCACTTAACCTGATTCATTCTTTCTCTGAGCTCCAGCAATAGCTTCCTAACATGTAAACTCATGAAAGGCCAACAGAGGAGAAGCACAATGGAACTGGTAGGGCGGAAAGAATTTCAACTTAAAGTTGGAATGCCACACTCTATAATTTGGAGCAACATAATAGATCCCTGGATTTGTCTTGCAGGAAACGCATTCCTGCTGTGATGTACATTTGTACACTGAATGAAATTTAGCCTGCTGTTTCGAAGAAGCTCTTTTTTTTCTCCAAACAATCAAGCTTGCTCAGGATGTTGGTGTAACCTACAGCTCAGTGTTCTTCCATAAATGTCACAAATTTCAAGTACATTATAAAATGAAAGCCCTGATTGCACAAAGACCTATTTCACCACAGTATAAAAACCTGCAGGATATCAGTGCTTCTGCAGAGAAGGAGGTTCCTCGTTCGAGCTCTACAATAGCATTACAGCTACATCAGTTTTTACATACGGTCTGCACACCATTGCAAAGATTTTCTAATAGTTCCTGCCAGCAGTAAGCTTGGGCAAGTGGGGAGAAAGGGGAGGTCAGAAGTGAGGCAGTGAACATGCATGCCAGATCTCCGCCCAAAATGTGCTTCCCAACAACTTCTTGCTGTAAGTAGGTGAGAGCTTCATTTTAATATCATGATATTTAATGGATGGCCTTGAATGTAAAGATAATTTCCTGTGATTCACAATGGGAACAAAATGGGCATTTATCATGCCCATATAAAATAGATCTCTCCAGTTACTAGCTGTCTATCAATAGGATTCAGCATTTAAAATAAAGCAAGGGCTCAAAATTGAATAATCCTGTTTCTCAGACGCGGGGTTTGTGATTCACATCCTGCCCACACATGTTCAGATGGAGGTGGGCAACATGCAAATTTGGTGTACCCATCTCCTATGCATGATTGTAGCGTTTGCCGTCTTCTTCACACTGCTGTCTGCAGCCTCTGCATTCAGCAGGGGGCCCAGCAGTGTTGTTTGGAGGCTATGTGGGACAGCAAGCTTGCTCTTCTTAAAGAGAAGCTGCACTGAAGAATTTGGTGCAATTTAAGTCATGCCAAAATGAACACCAGGGAAGAGAGAAGATTCCAGATCGATGGATGCAATACTAGAGGCATTAGTGATGGAGGTGGGCAGGAGGAGAGACATCTGCTAGGAGCTAGGAGGCCCTCAAGTACCACCCTCAGACGAGATAGGAGCTTTTGGCCAGGAAGGTCAATTCCTGGAGTCTGGCTCGAGAAAGTGGCAGCAACATGACAAATGATCTCATGCAGGTGGTCTAGGCCAGTGAATACATCTTCACATGACATCTCCTACCCACCACACCACCAGCCTCTCATGCTGCCCAATGCACCATACCCCCATCACTCATTCGGCTGCACTCCCTGGCACTCAGGAATCACGCCTAACATCCAAATGCTCTACCTCACCTTCACACACCTAAAGAATCTGCCAGTCTCACACCCACCTCTCACTGCCTCCACATACCTCCAGCTATTCAGCTATGGTAGGCACATCACCCAAACATGGTGCAACACAATCACTGACATTCTTCCCTCTCTTGTGAAGGACAAGGTCACACACAATAGAAGCAGCAGAGCAGAGCCGACCAGACAAGGACATCTGCATTTCCTGAGGAGATGGTTCTCTGCATCTTGGTACCAACTGCGACGGAGCCCGTGGCATACAACATCACTGAGAACATTCAAGATGACCTTATGTTCCTGACTTATGCCCCTGCTCAACGTTCACCTCACCCTCATCCTGCTTTCTGGCATGATGAGCAAGCTACTGATGGTGTGACCATGAAATCTTCCTTCCCACCCTAACCCATCACACCAACCTTTCCACTTTGAGTTCCTTCTTTCTGACACCCAAGAACTGCAGTCTGTCCAGCACAGGAGCCCGAGGACAAACAGGGAGAGCAACAGCACAGTACTGATAAAGAGACCCCATCACTTGATCTGACACTCACAGCCATCAGCTCAGATACTGGCAATGTAATGGCCTTGGAGGCTAGAATAGAGTTGGGATCAGCACATGGTGATTCATCAGGCAGAGTGGGCTGCAGCCAGGCCAGGGGAAAGGATGTTTCATGTGCAAGCTCGCTGGAGGATGAGGTTGCAGGTGAGTTCTACTATAGAGGACTCTGATGAGGACGTCAATGGGCAGTATACAGGAGAACACTGTTGAGTTTGCTGGGTGCATTGGCTGGCCTGGCAGTCAGCTTCCTGTTACTGTAAGGGAACATGGAGGAGTCCAGCTCTAACTTGGCAGAAGGCATCGTGCAGAGCTTGCCCTCATCACAGCCTGTGCTCCATCTCCTTGTCGTGCTACAGACCCAGAGGCATTGCCATTGCTGCCCCCATAACTGTTACAGCCTTTGCGTGCACAAGTCACCTACTCCTCTACCATTCCAGTGAGGATGCAGTAGCACCCCCTGATAAATCCAGAAACTCACCACTATACCTCCCAAAACACTCCAGCGTGTGTCCAGACACTCCAATAAAAGAAGTTCAAAAAATGATCTTACATACAATTTGGGTGTCTGGCCTATAAGTAACGCTAGTGAAGCTTTTGGTCATCTGTTCTAATATCTCCTTATGTGGCCCGGTGTTAAATTTTGTTTGACAACGCTCCTGTGAGGTGCCTTGGGATGTTTTATTATATTAAAGGTGCTATATAAATGAAGTCGTTGTTCTTGTTGTAGGCAGGAGTGCACCAGAAGCAAGCTATATGCAACCACCATTTTCCGAGAAATAGAAATAGATATTGTTACACTCACAGAGGGAACAGTGATGAAATATGAAATGAACTGGAGGAATTATGAAATAATAGTCAACTGTTCTTTGTAGTATATATAAATGATTTGGAGGAAAATGTAGCTGGTCTGATTAGTAAGTTTGCGGACGACACAAAGGTTGGTCGAGTTGCAGACAGTGATGAGGATTGTCAGAGGATACAGCAGGATATAGATCGGTTGGAGACTTGGACGGAGAAATGGCAGAAGGAGTTTAATCCGGACAAATGTGAGGTAATGCATTTTGGAAGATCTAATGCAGGTGGGAAGTATATAGTAAATGGCAGAACCCTTAGGAGTATTGACAGGCAGAGAGATCTGGGCGTACAGGTCCACAGGTCACTGAAAGTGGTAACGCAGGTGGATAAGGTAGTCAAGAAGGCATACGGCATGCTTGTCTTCATCGGTCGGGGCATAGAGTATAAAAATTGGCAAGTCATGCTGCAGCTGTACAGAACTTTAGTTAGGCCACACTTAGAATATTGCGTGCAATTCTGGTCGCTACACTACCAGAAGGACGTGGAGGCTTTGGAGAGGGTACAGAAGAGGTTTACCAGGACGTTGCCTGGTCTGGAGGGCATTAGCTATGAGGAGAGGTTGGATAAACTCGGATTGTTTTCACTGGAACGACGGAGGTGGAGGGGTGACATGATAGAGATTTACAACGTTATGAGCGGCATGGACAGAGTGGATAGTCAGAAGCTTTTTCCCAGGGTGGAAGAGTCAGTTACTAGGGGACATAGGTTTAAGGTGAGAGGGGCAAAGTTTAGAGGGGATGTGCAGGGCAAGTTCTTTACACAGAGGGTGGTGAGTGCCTGGAACTTGCTGCCGGGGGAGGTGGTGGAAGCAGGTACGCTAGCAACGTTTAAGAGGCATCTTGACAAATACATGAATCGGATGGGAATAGAGGGATACGGTCCCCGGAAGTGCAGAAGGTTTTAGTTTAGGCAGGCATCAAGATCGGCGCAGGGCTGGAGGGCCGAATGGCCTGTTCCTGTGCTGTACTGTTCTTTGTTCTTTGTTGAACTGAACTACAAAACAAGGCTATGTCTGGTAATTCCTCCCCCTGACAGGAAAACAACAATGTGATGACAGGGTACAGGTATCATTTTTTTTTGACTAAAATGGAACCAAATAATGCTCAATAATTCTTTTTTATTTTCAGTTAAATAGGTCTACTGAGACTTGGTTAAGGGAAGGGCATGATTGGCAACTAAATATCCCAGGATATCGATGCTTCAGGCGGGATAGAGAGGGAGGTAAAAGGGGTGGAGGAGTTGCATTACTGGTCAAAGAGGATATCACAGCTGTGCTGAAGGAAGGCACTATGGAGGACTCGAGCTGTGAGGCAATATGGGCAGAACTCAGAAATAGGAAGGGTGCCGTAACAATGCTGGGGCTGCACTACAGGCCTCCCAACAGCGAGCGTGAGATAGAGGTACAAATATGTAAACAGATTATGGAAAGATGCAGGAGCAACAGGGTGGTGGTGATAGGAGATTTTAATTTTCCCAACATTGACTGGGATTCACTTAGTGTTAGAGGTCTAGATGGAGCAGAATTTGTAAGGAGCATCCAGGAGGGTTTTCAAGAGCAGTATGTAAATAGTCCAACTCGGGAAGGGGCCATACTGGACCTGGTGTTGGGGAATGAGCCCGGCCAGGTGGTTGAAGTTTCAGTAGGGGACTACTTTGGGAATAGTGATCACAA